>NC_143527.1:15089509-15702634 GCF_031878675.1 Megascapheus bottae | reverse complement strand
TTAGTCACTTATACTGGGAGATCACAGATATGAGAGTATGTTTCAAAAACTTACCAGGAAATATTGTAACGAGATGAGGAGATTGGGGTACAGATTGGAATCCATGATACCATGGATAATTAAAGAGGGTCTAGCAAAAGGATTCCTCTTCATTAAAGAAGGATGAATTGAAAGATGTGTGTGTTTATCTGAAAAATACCATTGGAAATTTAAATTTTGTCAAGAATCTATTGAACTTGCTTACTTGTACTTACATGAATCAACCCAAAGGTTAAGGAGATCGAGACTAAATTCACCTCCATATAAGGAGTTCATTGATCAGATTTGTGGAAAGGAGAAATGGACTCATGGGGAAGGCAGAATTTTTTATCAGGTAGTAGACTAGGCAGACAGGGTCCCAGTAGAACTGCTCAAAAGAAATATAATGTAAACTGAGCAATATGTAATTGTTCAAAAGTTTTTCTAGAAGTGATATCACAGAAAGCAAACAAAACACTTGGTGCTGACTGCGTTCTGATGTATATCATCATTTCAGCATAGAATTAATAGGTAACTGTTATGAAAATGTTTGTAAACCAGCACATATTTTACACTCCTTCCTTACCTCACTTTGGATTAGCAGTATTCAAGTCCATAAGAATGGCCTGGACCTGGCTTATTCAGAGTTGGACAATATGGGTTTAGAGTAAGAAATGATAAAACCATTTATTTCCACAGCTCACGAAACTATTATTTGTATAACACATGTCCCTGTGAACAGGAACCATTTTCCAAGCAAAAGTTCTTCCATGTTATATTTCATATTTTAGTTAGTGTATGTGTGTACGTGTGTGTGTATGTGTGTGCGTGTTTGCCAGTCTTGGTGAACTGGCAGTTTGGGTGCTGTCCCTGAGCTCTTTTGCTTGAACCACATTTATTTCCACCTTTAGATTTCTTAGTAATTAAGTAGAAATAGGAGTCTCCTGGGCTTTCCTGCCCAGACTGGCTTTGAACTGTGGTCATCAGATCTCAGGCTCCTGAGTAGCTAGGATTATAGGCGTGAGCCATTGGCATCAGGCTTGATCAGGTACTATGTACTCTATTTCTGTATCAGATCCTCTCTAGATAAAGAAGTAAAATATCCCTATAGCCTCGTCCTATGCCAAGAGGAGAGCTTATCCACAGTGCAGAGTTCAATCAACCTTGTCCTTGTGGTGGGGCTTAGAGTTCTCAGGAGTTGCTTCCTGGCAACTCTGTCCATATGTCCTGCCAGAGAAAGCTTCTGCAGTGACTACAAATTGAAATCTTCAGCAATGATTTTTAAACTTTTATAGATCATGGAATTTGATGAGTGCCATAAATATTTTGCCAAAGAAAATTTGATAAAAATTCAGACTGGCAGAAGTTGGACTATCCCTTAACGCATAAACATTTTGGAGTCTATGAATCTTTAATAGGTAAAACTGGCCACACTTTTAGATGGTCCAGTTTCTTATGAAGGATTTGATTTAATTCTCTTATCTGGGGGTTATTGAGGCAAAGGACAAGAAATGACAAGAGGAAAAGATATAAGATTCTCTTTGCCTAAAATACCTTTCAGAGATGAGTCTAGCATTACCTGTTTCCCTTATTGATTTTGCCAAATCATTATTTTTCTCTCTCAACTACTGGAGGATTTTTCTGTGCTGTCATTGGTTCTTCCCTGAAATTCTCACCTTATCACACTCGGGAAAGAATACCTGGTGATAACTAAATTGAAGCACTGAATGTTTTGACACCAGCCAAGATATAGGCAGGTCATTTGGACTATTTTTAATGTCATCCCTTTGGCATTTCTTTCCCACTTTTTTTTTTATCTTGTGGCACCACAAGATGCTTTCTCCATGCTGTCTGGCTCCTGTGGTGCTAAATGCCACTGATCATACAGGTCACATTTTATATCAAGAACAATTGGCTCAGCATGCTAGGACTTTAGTTTACTCCCTAGATCTTACTCTCTTCAGCTCTTCTGTGCACATCAAGGCATTAGAGCAGAAAAAGAGAAAGAAAACTGGTGGGGTTTTTTTTTTTAGTCCTGGTGTAAGAAGTCTGCAGTGTCATGTAAAAGACAAAACATAAATATACACACACCACATACACATGATGTTAAATGTTCTGTCCTGGAAAATACAAAAGGCAATCTATGTTCTTTCAGGTTGATTGAATATTATCTGGAAAAGTAACATTTTGACTGGGCACTGGTGGTTCACACTTGTAATCCTAGCTACTCAGGAGGTTGAGATCTGAGGATCATGGTTCAAAGCCAGGCCAGGCACCAAAGTCCATGTGACTCTTATCTCCTATTAACTACTGGAAAACTGGAAGTGAATCTGTGTGGTCAACAGCTCAGGAACAATGCCCAGGCCCAAAGTTCAAGTCCCACAACCAGAAGAAAATAAAAACAAGGTGACATTTTGGCAAAATATAATGAATTGCTTCTTATAA
Source organism: Megascapheus bottae (assembly GCF_031878675.1). Lineage (NCBI taxonomy): Eukaryota > Metazoa > Chordata > Mammalia > Rodentia > Geomyidae > Megascapheus > Megascapheus bottae. Next base: position 15,700,171 of record NC_143527.1, on the reverse strand, counting down.
TTGAATTATAACCATTGCAATCATTCACAAACCTAATGATGATTTTTTTTGTGGGTCATGGGGCTTGAACTGGGCCTGGGTATTATTCCTGAGCTCTACAGCTCAAGGCTACCACCCTAATTCTGGGCCTGGGCATTGTCTTCAGTTCAAGGCTACTGTCCTACCCTTGAACCAAATCCCCATTTCCCATTTTCTAGAGGTTAATTGGAGGTAAGAGTCTCAGGTCCTTGTATGCCTGGGCTGGCTTTGAACCGCAATCTTCATATCTCAGCCTCCTGAGTAGCTCAGGTTACAAGCGAGAGCCAATGTGCCTGGCTTTGATGAAGTCATTGAGAGTGATACCAGACTATGTTGTACCTTAATAATTGCTACCACTGCTCATATTGGTAACAGAAAAATTAAAAACTCTTCTAAGCATGCTTAGAAGTTCTCAGAGGTATGTGATAAATCAAGAAGAATTAGGAAAGAAATTTCAAACAATGAGATTGCACATCAAGTCTGCATATAAGGTAATGTTTTATTACATGGTGGAAGGAATGACCTGTGTCACAGAGTGTCACTTTATAACTGGGAAGAATGACTTTAGAGGATATACTTTATTGGTGTCTGAGATCTTCTGCTGCCTAGAGACTGTGAAAATGTGTAGGGCTGAAGGTCAATTCCTGACCTTGCCCTCATCCATCTAGGGCTAGTTTTCTATGTCAGTAGATCTAAGATGAAGCACTGAAGGGTCAGGACAAATTACTATCCTGTTATATGCCTATAGTGAGACCCAGAAGTAGTCAATGGACTTATTCTCTTGGTTTTTCACTCCCATGTCTATGAAAGGCAGTGTGAGTTTTTCGAATGATCTCAGCAGCCTCAAGACAGCTTACTTCCCTTATGGTTAGCATCCTGGAATATGTACACACTTCTGTGTATATACATGTGTATACATCTGTATGTATATATACACATACATACTCAACATATACATATGTGTTTGTAGGGTGTGGTCTTAGGAAATTATTATAAATTACAAACTTCATCTTTGGAAAAGGAGTAATTTTTTTGGTACTTATATGTTTATTACTCCTGCGAAGCTGTAGTTGAACAAAGCAACAAAACCATGAAATATATAGGTAAGGTTTATCCAAAATGTATGCAAGAACTATATAATGAAGACAGGTCATTAATTCAAGCTATCAAAAAACTTCCATTTGGGAGACTAACTATTGTTAAGATACCAATTTCTGGGGACTGGAAATGTGGCTTAGTGATAGAGTACTTGCCTAGCATGCACGAAGCCCTGGATTCTCAGTATCACAAAAACAAAGACATAGTGGCGTTATAGCTAGCCTTGAGCACAAATTGGCTCAAAAACAGCACCCATGCCCAGAGTTCAAGCCCCAGAACTGGCAAAAAAAAAAGATACTGATTTCTCTCAAATTTGATAAGTCAATATAATTCAAAGGAGTATTTCTTATTGCTCCCATTAGTAACTGCATAGGAATGCTATGAGTATCTTGGTACCCTGGATCCATTATGTTCTAACTTTGTATATAAGCAATGGATTCTCATATTCTTTGTTCAAGTGAGTGAGGGATTCCAGAGGAGAGGCAACACTTAGTTCCGCACTTATACTTCCCTAGTTCATTTACATACACTTTAAGTGTATAATGAAACATTTCCAATTGTATGTTAAGTCGAAGGAAGTCTGGAATTAAGAAGTTAAGTAAATATCACCGCATGCCTGTGATTTAAATGTCCAACAAACATTATATTTTTTCCTACTGTGTATATAAGAGGAAGAATTTATTATGTCCTCTAAGAGATTTCTAAAAAAGCAAAACAAAATGATTCCTATCCTTCCAGGGTAGGGGAAAGTGTTTTCACGTGTACACATAATGACAAAAAGGTATATGCCACAGGAAATCATATTCAGAGAACTACAGAGATTATCTGCCTATAAAATAAGCTTATGTGAAAAAATTATCTGAGATTCTCCATTAAATCATTGCAGAAGATAAGAGAGGTTGGGATGCATAGATGCATTGGAGCTCCTTTATATGTAAGAACAAACACTGATTATGGAAACCAGCCGTGCCCAGGGGGTTCGGATCTGGTTAAATAAAGGACCTTTCCTTTCTCAGAATGAACCTCCATCTGACCGTCCTGAGGATGGGTAAACCCATCAGACCAAAGCTCACTGCCAGGCATGGTAACAAGATGCAAAGATCTTCATGTCATATGGATACCAGCTCTGCACCCCACTCCTCATTTTCATAGAAGGAGAAATTAGAACTCAGAAAAGATATGTATCTTGTTTACATTAATTGATAGAAATAATTTTAACATTTGTAAAAAAAATTATAGAGCTAGGAGCAGAACCCCAATATTCCTAAACCCTTATCACAAGCTCTTTCTACCATGTCACTCAGTTGGCACTTGAGTAATTGCTTGGCCAGTTTTCTGAACCTACAAAGCAGATGAGAACTATGTGTAGACTTGGAGAAAGAATGCCCCTCCCCCAAATTATTCTTACCCAACTGCTCACAGTGGACACAATCCAGAAGCTGATTGGGTCAGGGAGAACTAGAGGCAATGCGCTCAGAGACTATCTTCACCTCTTCAGCTTGGCCAGTGAGTCATATGGCTTTGTTGGAGAGACTAACTAGGTTGCTTTAGATGAACCTCAGGTTTTTCATCAGAATACTAGTTGAACATAGGATCCTTATGAAGAAATACTAACAAGTCATAGGCTATAAACTTGACCCTGATTTGTGTGAGCTGGTCTTTGTGGGGCAGGCAGTAGTACATTCTCTTGGCCAAATAAGCAAGCTATTTTCCTATTGACGATGTTGTTGGCATTCATCCCTATAACACTGTATTTTATTGTGAAATATTTTATTATTCTTAATCTTGTAAGTGAAGATGTTACTCCACTGCCTTGCTCATGGAGTTATTACAAATTGAGGAGGACAAGAAAAGAACAAATTTGAAGATTACTGCTGGACATATATTTAATTTTAGCCAACTTACTCCATTTCTTCATTTACTTGAGTGCACGGCTTCTCTCAACACTTTTATTCCCCAAGCATTTACTCATAAAGATTTATTAGAAACACTGGGATAAAGATAAAATCTGCTTCACAGGATGCAAAGGATTCAGGTGCTCAAAGTCATGTACATAAATAACTGATATACCATAAGATGATGGGTTAAAACTTTTGGAAGACCAGTGAAAGAATATTTACTTTAACTGGAAGTTTCTCAGGCTTCAGAGGTAAAATGGGAGTTTTCAGTATCTGTTGACTATGGAATGGTAAAAATAAAAAGAAGGATATTTTTAAATTGAATGACCAGTATATACACAGAGAAACAAAGGCAGAGATACTGAAGGGATCTGTGTGTGATGATAAAAACTTTAACCACTTCTATCTTTGTACAGGTAGATTTTTTTCTATTGAATTTGTCACAGACACAATGAATTAAATCTTCCATGTAGTGCAAAAGCAGATTCAGATAATCTATTAACAGATGTTCATGAGTCTGTTCTAATAAAACTTCATTTACACAAATGAGCAATAAGCTAGATTTGGTCTTTACAGCTAGACAGAGGTGTGTATAGAGAGTACAGAAGGAGTAGATTAGAAAGACTGACTTGAAGCTGGGTGCAGTGGCTCATGCCTATAATCCTAGCTACTAAGGAGACAGAGATCTGAGGATCATAGTTCAAAGCCAGCCTGGGCACTAAAGACCATGAGACTCTTATCTCACCAAAAAACCAGAAGTGTCCCTGTGGCCCAAGTGGTAGAGCTCCAGCCTTGAGAAAACCCAAGGACAGTGCTCAGACCCTGAGCTCAAGCCCAGGACTGGCAAAAAACAAAAATAATTTTTTTAAAAAGCTAACTTACCCTGAATTAAAGGCAAATAATTTCTATATGTCCCCATTAAATACATCAGTGCCTGTGTGGCTGGCATCTTTCCTTCCCAAACACTGAGGAATTGTACAGAACGTGGCATAAATCCTCTGGTGATCACTAGGTCTGTTATACACCTTTATTAACATCAGAATGTCCTGTGGAAGGCAAGTGCTCTCATCACTGCAGGCAGGTGTGTCTACATCAAAAGCGGAAATTTTCTAAAAAAAAAAAGGAAGAAGGAAAATTGCTTTTTTTTTCCCTGAAAGTTTTTATCTCCCAAAGTTTCTGGAAGGATGAACCAAAGGTAGTCCTCTTTCACAGAAGTAAATCAAACAACATGCTATTTAAATACTACTCCTAACCCCAACTCCAGTAGCATCTTTGATTTTATTCCTCCTATAGCCTTGTCTTTGTACTTCATTCCTAAGACTTGGAAGAGGTCTTTATAGCTTGTTGTCCAATCAGGGGACCCAAAACTTATCTGCTCATCTACATGCTCTATTTCCTGATACCACTACTAGTGTGAATACCTGAACATTGATACATAAGGTGAACAAACACACTCTAAGATATTTGTTTTACTGTCTAATTCCAACTTTGACTGATAGGATTTTACTTTGATCTAGCATTCTTGTTAACACAGAGTTACATCTTTTACCATGCACATGCCTGATATTTAAAATAAAAAAAAAATAAAACGAGGGTTTGTACAGGTGACATTTGTCTTATAAAAACTGTCTGTTCCAGGTGCAGCTCTTGTCCTTTACGGAGATTATCACATTTAATCTCCGTCTCCTTATGTGTTATATGTGATTACAATTCCCCTTCTGTAGATGGAAAGAAAAGCTGAGCTATAGACAGCTAACAGATCAAATCATATACCACACAACAGCAGAGCCAGCATCTCAACTCAGTCAGGCTGGTTATTACGATGTCGCCTGTTTTGAATGCAGTCACACTGGACTCTGACATTCAGATTACTGACAGTCCCCAGACACTTATCTCAAGCTTCCCTTCTCATCCTGCCTTCTGCAGAAGTAGAGACATGCTTGATAGTAAAGGTTACAATAGGAACTCTACAATTTATCTCAACCTGAAGAGATATGTAGATAGGGGAGAAGAGGTATGTATCTCCTGTAGATGAAATTTGAATCATTTGCGCAGATAGATCACCCCTCTCCCCTTTTCAAGTGGAGCTTATTCCTAAAGAGTGAAGAGTGAGTGAAATGAGTAGAAAGAGTCAAGTCACTTTACAGAGGAGAAATGTGACCCACACCATGCCAGGTAAGTGGTTCAGATAGTCATCCATAATGTGAGATCTATGGATCGGATGAATTTACACATGACGTGAGGAGAATGACACTCCTAGGATTTTCCTCCCCAAAACCTGAAACCCCAAGACAATCATAAGAAACATACCAGAGAAGTTTCAATTGAGAAATACACTCGATACAGAATACCCAACCATTATTTTTGAACGCTGGCACAGTCATCTGCATAAAATGTGTGAGAAAATGTTACTGGCACAAAAAGCTCAAGGAGACCTGAGGCCAAATTTAAATGTGCGATCCAAAAAAGGGATGTTAAATGATAAGGCATAACAATACATAGGCTTTATTTAATAGTAGCATATCAAAACTGGTTATTTAGGAAAAAATGTCATACTAATGTAAATAACAAGGAGACCAGGTGAATGGCGTAAAGAAATTCTATATTACATTTGCAAATTTTGTAATGCTAACGCTATTCCAAAATAGGAAAGTTTATTCTCTTTTACAATGAATATATGATACAGATAATCCGGAATAAGGGATACAGGAGTTAGGGCAAATACATAATGTCATTGTGGATACAATGCTTTCTCCTTTTCAAATTCAGAAATAGTTCTGCTGTGTACAGCATAAAACAAGGTCAGAGGAAAGGAGGCTTGAAACAATCCAGCAAGGAGAGAATGTGGTCAGTAGCAAAAGTACTAGAACTTTATGCCAGTGACGAAGGGCATAGCGAGCAGACATGAGGACTTGGCAAGTGTGTTCTCCTAATTGAAATGTCAGCTCTGTTGGGTACAATCTATGAATGAAGGCTCAGAAGAGAAAAAAAAGAGGTGGCAAGGTGGCTTCATACCTCTGAAATATTAATTGTGACTATGAATTTCAACTTGACAATGAAGTGGATAGGAATGCATTTAGAAGGGGATACAGGAAATGAAGAAGAGAAAAGCAAGCTTCAGTGCGGCTTCCCACAGACTGCAATGGGGATATAATTACCTTTGAGGAAGTAATCCATGAGTCACCAAGGGTGGTCCCAAAACATAAGAATTAACAAGGTCAAATTAACAAGTCCAAATGATGAGGAAATGAAGTGTGACTAAATTTTTGGTAGGGAGAAGGATCCTTTTTTATAAGCAGGCCTTAGAAAATATGAGTGGTCAAGTGTTCTCTCTACAGTAGCCTTCCCTCCATGCTTTCATCATTGATGATGATGGTGACACAGTTTTCCTTGGTGATCTGTCAGGTTGGGTGAGATCTCTACCATGGGGATGCACCGTCTATCCCAATGTTTAATTTGCAAAGGATGCTTATATTTTCCTCTTCAGTAAGTGACACATCATGTAGTTTGGGGAATTGGGGATTTGATGCACAGGGTACTGATACACATAAAAGAAATAGAGATGAAAATATTCGATGCCGGATTTGTAGATAGCCTCTGTACTCAGAGAAATGCATCCTTGAGAAAATGCCAAAAGAGAAACCAGCTCATCAACTGGCTGTAATGAAAAGATAGAGATAGGCCCAAACAGCGCTGGCTTGATGGTTACATAAAGTAAGTATAATGTGTTGAAGTCAAAGAAGACTTAACTTCCCACATTAGGTGAATGGAGACCCACAGGAAGTAGAATTACAAAACAAAGTGACCAAAGATTCTTAGAAGACATGGAAATCTACACACAGGACCTTGTTACCAAGAGAAATAAAGATTACAATAGAAAACTTTTTACAGGATTCCTGCAGTACAAAACTATTCTTTAGCTATAAACTTCTCAGCCTTGTAAATTGAGCACATAGCTTAGATAAGGATTGATTAGATATGAAACCAATCTGATATGGCATAAGAAAAATATATGATAGTAAAAAGTAAATATTTTTCATGAAAAAAATTAAGCTGCTTACTGAAAACAATAATCAACAGAAGTGTTTGCTTATCAGACTATGTGATACAGATTTTATTTTTCTGAGACAAATGATGGTAGCTTATGTTATTAAAAAGAAATGAACCCAAGTGAGTTTTAGCACATGACACATATAAGAGAATGGACCATGAGGTCTGTGTATTATTTTCCAATATGAATTACTATTCCACTGACATTGGTTTTGTGCCTCTAAGAGCTGAGCACTGTGTTAATTTTTGAGAATTCAAGTGAGTGAGATCCCTTCACAGTGTGAGCGCATGTTTTGGGAAGGAAGCCAGAAGTAGAAAACAGTAACGAATCTGTGAAAAAGCTGAGGGTGGTCTATGGAGATCGTTGGAGACATGCAGAAAGGATGCCATGTACACTGGCTAAGGATGAGTAGTTTTTTAAATTTTTTTTGAATTTTTTGTGAGGATTAGTAGTTTTTTAAATGAACCAATGGAGGAAATTATTTCAGAGGAAACATTACAATCCAAAGACAAATAACAATTGTGCATTCAGAGACACATGTAAAGATATATGTGAAAGATCTGGTTCTGCAGTAGCTCACTGGAGGTCAGCACGGGTTGCTGGCTCGCAGATCAATGAAGAGCGTAGCATTAGAGTAAACAATTCTAGGTTCAAATCCCTTGTCATGGTTTACTGACTGGCCCATTTCAGAACATGTGTTTTCCTGTATTTAAAACAGACCTGATGATAGAATAAGGCTAAGCACCATTTGATGAAGTGAAATAGGTGCTTAATGGATATATCACGTTCATGAGAATTAAAGATGCATCGCTAGGGTGCAAAATGGAAACAGCTTTAAGGTAAAAAAATGTAACAAATATAAACTGCAAAGTAAGATGGCTCTGATGCTAGTAAAAGACAGAGTAACACTTCAAATATACAAAATGTATTAATTAACTATCAGTACAGCATTAATAGTAAATGCCCTACGAGCTGGAATTGTAATGTCCACTTTGAGAGGGCAGGTTTTAGTGACAGGTCACAGGTTTTTGTTTCAAATTTTCTCTAACATTTCATTCCATCTGGATGAAGGCTTATCAAATGTGTAGATGACATGAAATATGAAGGGCTGGTGCAATGATTTCTGTTTCATTTTTAAGCTGCCAATTATCACTGATTGAATGGCTAACACATCATTTATAGTTGACAAGATGAAATTTCAGTTTGAACATAAACAATATGAAGTTTTTACTTTGGGTTTACAAAATGTCTTTTGACAGTTTAAGAAAAGTCCTGATGAGTATGACCAGAAATTTAAGTGACTATAAATAATTAGGGAGTTCAGTGATTGTCGTACTCAATGTTGGTCTTCAGCAATCCAGAACTAATGTGATTTAGAATATGTAAATAAAGCTGAAGCACCACACCTAGAATGGCAATGTCAAATATTCTTACTCTTTTTTCTTTTACCAGGAAGCATCCCTAGTGCCAAATTCTAAGAGATATTTATGGATTCATTAACCTTAATAAAGAAATTGTTTCCTCAATTAAGAAATGTCTAAGAGCTATGAAAAAGAGCAGACTGGGAATATACTCTGTGCCCTTAAGCTTGTGGCACATGGTCACAAAGCAAAGAAATTAAATAAACTTATGTAGAACCTAAAGGTATACCTCAGATGATTAAATAAAATGTGAAAGACAGATTTTAAAGTGAGCCTCAGAATACTTTGTTGCATGAGTTCAAATGATAAACAGAGAGTGGGGAGGAGAACATTTCAAGTGTCATCTCGTTAAAGGTAAAGCCTTTGTAGTCACCACACTTCTGTGGAGAGAATCGGCCTGCATGGCTCTTGAAGTGTCTCCTCCACCCAGAAGAATCATTAGATTCTATGACAATTAGCACATTTGGGTAAAAAAAAGCTAACAAGCCACCTACTGGCAAAAGTAGCTGCTGTCCATGTGGATGGAACATTGGTCCCAGGGAAGATTGACTTTAAATGTAAATGGAAAGGAATGCTAACCTTGATGATCACAAATATCATTGACCCTAGCAAGTACAAACCTTTCTAGGGTCTTGTACCACAGGGATTTTCAAATAAGATTTGAATTCTAATACAAAGTAATGTTTACTAATGATCTGAAGAATTAATAGCATGCACTCTAGGGTCACTAGATGTTTCTTGATGCAGTGAATGCAAAAATAATAGAAGAAAGCAATTAGCATTTTTTTTCTTTTGCAATGCTGCAGAGTTTTCCATGTTAAGACTGAATGAGATGATCTGCTCCTAGTTTGAGCCATTTATCTCCCTGTGGTCATAAAAGAGATGGTATAGCCAGCAAGATCATTATTTCAACACGGACTTTTAGGAATAAACATGGGAAACAGAATGACTCAAGCTGGTCTTTTTAGTAGAGTTTTGGGCTTCAGAATATGACTCTTAGGAGATGTTGATTTTTTTTAAATCTTTATCGTTTAATTATATCCAACCAAAGGGTAGCATACGGTCTTGACTCATTTAACCTTAATAGAAAAGAACAAGTCATTATTTTAAAGTATTTTATTGACTATGCTATTTCTGGTATTTTTAGAAATCATTTATTCCTCTTTAGACTGACTGATGTGATATAATTATTCATTATGAGATTCTTCTTGATGACTCTGGAGTCATTCCATTACCACAGCTGTATGCCTTGTTGCCTGAAATGTTATCTATAGCTCATTGAACCATTATAACTCTTGGTATAAAGACCTTTATTTAAGAATATTCTATTTATTTTGGACTAGTCATATGAAATAGTTGCTGGGGATGGGACAGATATTGTTTCATAATCTATGATTCACATGTAGGACTATAGAGAAACTTCCCAAGCAGTTGTGGCCCAATCTACTTTAGCTGTTTGTGATACGTCAACTAGATCATTTTCATTGTGGTTGATCAACAGCCATGGATGAGAAGTCATAGAAACCAAAAGGCCCCAGGAATATCATTTCCTTTGAATAATAATAATATCTGGATATTTAAAAATCTCAAATTATTTATTAAGCCTGGAACACTGCCATGCAACTGCTTATTCTGGTGAAATTTAAAATATGGTAAAGATTTTAGTAAAGAATGAAGATCATTTCAAATGTTAAAGTCCACCAAGAGCTTAAATTAATATAGGAACAAATATTTTCAAAAATAATTATAAATATTTCTCCATTTCTTAAAAAAGGAAACAAGCATAAATTGTCCTTAAGCAAATCAATATGAATGTTGTTTGTAAAGGATGATACCAGAATATTTATCTGTAGCACAGACTCTTATTTTAAAAGGGACAGAGTCCAAAGTTGCTGTAAATATGGAGCCTCCCATGCATCATGAATTTAAAACAGCTAGTGGAGCAAAATCTAAAGAAGAAACCTATTATGTGAAGTAATATATATATATATAGATATATATTGCCTTCTTAACACTTCTGATGAAAATAATTAATCAGTATGTGATTGCCTTAGAAGTATGACTGTGAGCCAGGAATATGAAATCAAGAATTTCAAATCTTAGAGACTATGTGAAATACAGCACCATTTGTTGAAGAGGCTGTCTTTCTTCCATTCTATTTTTTTGCTCCCTTATCAAAGATTAGGTAGCCATGGGTCTGTGGTTTAATATCTGGGTCCTCAGTTCTATTCCATTGGTCTTCAGGCCTGTTCTTGTGCCAGTACCAAGCTGTTTTGGTCACTACAGCTCTGTAATAGAATCTAAAGTTTGGTATTGAAATTCCTCTTGCACTGTTCTTTCTGCTAAGAATTGTTTTTGCTGTATGGGGTCTTTTATTATTCCACATGAAATTTTTGGATTGCCTCTTCTATTTCTTTAAAGAATGTCATTGGGATATTGATGGGTATTGCTTTGAGTTTGTAAACAGCCCTGGGCAAGATTGCCATTTTCACGATGTTAATTCTTCCAATCCAGGAGCATGGGAGGTTTTTCCATTTTCTCAATTCTGCTTTAATTTCCTTTTTCTTGGTTTTAAAGTTTTCATCAAAAAGGTCATTTACATTCTTAGTTAAGCTAATTCCTAGGTACTTTATTTTCTTTGAGGCTATTGCGAAAGGAGTTGCTTTCCTGATTGTTGCCTCGTTCTCGTTCCTCTCATTGTTGGCATATAGGAAGGCAGTTAATTTTTTAGGGTTAAGATTATACCCTGCTACCTTGCCAAAGTTTTGAATTAGTTCAAGCAGCTTGGGAGTGGGTTCTTTAAATACAGAAACATGTCATCTGCAAAGAGGGAAAGTTTCACTTCCTCTTTCCCTATTTGGATCGCCTTTATGCTTGCTTCTTGCCTTATTGATCTGGCTAGGAATTCTAATACTATGTTAAAGAGGAGTGGAGAGAGTGGGCATCCTTGTCTTTTTCCAGATTTTACAGGAAATGCCTTTAGCTTTTTGCCATTAAGGATAAGGCTAGCTTTGAGTTTGTCATACACAGCCTTTATTTTACTGGATTCCTAGTTTCTTCAGAGCTTTTAGCATAAAGATGTGTTGGATCTTGTTAAATGCCTTTTCTGCATCTATTCAGGCAATTACGTGATTCTTGCCCTTGCTCCTGTTGAGGTGTTGAATTATATTAATTGATTTGCGTGTTTTGAACCAGATTTGCATGCTTGTGATGAATCCTGTTTGATCATAGTGTATAATTTTTTTGATGAGTTGCAGAAGATGGTTTCTTGAGAAGTTTTGCATCAATATTCATCAAAGAAATGGGTCTATAGTTCACTTTCTTTGATGAATATTTGTCTGGTTTTGGGATGAGTATTATAGTGGCTTCGAAGAATGAGTTTGGCAAAGAGCCTTCATTTTCAATTTTGTTGAAGAGCTTGAGGTATATTGGTGTGAGCTCTGCTTTGAAGACCTTATAGAATTCAGCTGTGAATCCATCTGGCCCTGCGCTTTTCTTAGGTGGAAGGTACCTTATTGCCATTTCTATTTCAGAGCTTGAAACAGGTCTGTTTAGTTGGATTAGGTCTTCTTGGTTCAGTGTGGGTATGTTAATATTGGCTAGAAATTAATCAGTTTCTTCTAGATTCTCAAATTTGTTGGCATAAAGTTTTGAAAATTATTCTCTTTTGATGCTCTGGATCTTGGTAATTTCTGTCATGATATTACCATTCTCATCTGTGATTTTGTTTATTTGGGTGTCCTCCCTTCTTTTTTTTTAGTAAGATTTGCTAAGGGTCTGTCAATTTTTTCAAAGAACCAACTCCATGTTTTGTTGATTCTTTCTATAGTTTTTTTGGACTCCAATTCATTTAATTCTGCTTTGATTTTAATAATTTGCTTCCTTCTACTGGGATTAGTGTTGGTTTATTGTTCTTTCCCAGAGCTTAAGGAGTGACATTAAACTGTTGATTTGTGATTTTTCCAATTTATTAATGTAGGGACTCAGAGCTATAAATTTTCCTCTGAGTACTTCCTTTGCTGTGTCCCAAAGAACTGGTATTTTTGTGTCTTCCTTTTTGTTAAATTTCATAAAATGTTGAATTTCTGTTCTGATCTCCTCGATGACCCATTGGTGGTTTAACAATGTGTTGTTCAATCTCCATGAGTTACAGAGTTTTCGTTGGTGGAGATGTGTGTTCAGTTCCAATTTGATGCCCTTGTGGTCTGAGAGAATGTAGGGAATAATTTCAGTGTTTCTGAATCTGCACTGGTTTGCTTTATGCCCTAAAATGTGGTTTATAATGGAAAATGTTCCATGTGCTGCTGAAAAAAAAACACATATTGTGATGTTGGTGGTGGACTAACAGATATCTGTTAAATTTAGTTGGTCTATATAGTTGTTCAATTCTGAGGTTTCTCTGTTGAGTTTTTGCCTGGTTGATCTGTCTGTAAGTGAGAGTGGTGTGTTAAAGTCACCAACAATCTCTGTGTTTTGATCTATGTGTGGCTTGAGTGAAAGTGTTTGCTTGATGAAGTTCGGTGCTCTGGGATTAGGTGTTTAGCTATTTAGGATGGTTATAACTTCCTGGAGGAGAGATGCCTTTATTAGTATGCAATAACCTTCTTTGTCTTTTCTCACTAATTTTAGTTTGAAGTCTATTTTATCTGATATGAGAATGGCAACTCCAGCCTATTTAAGGGGGCCATTAGCTTGATAAATTTTATTTCAACCCCTCATTTTCAAAAAATGTTTTTATGATAATTTCTCTGGATGCAGAGAAGGCACTTGACAAAATACAACATCCATTCATGTTGAAAGCACTAGAAAAAACAGGAATAAGAGGTACATTCCTTAAAATAATTGAAGCCATATATGAAAAACCTACAGTCAGTATTATACTAAATGGGGAAAGACTGGAACAATTTACCTTTAAAGTAAGGAACTAGACAGGGATGTCCACTCTCTCCACTTCTCTTCAATATAGTGCTGGAACCGTTAGCCAGATAAATAAGGCAAGAGAAAAGGACCACATAGGGAAAGAACTTAAACTACCCCTATTCGCAGATGACATGATCCTCTACTTGTGTGATCCAATAAGCTCCACTCCCAAACTCCTAGTATGAATAAACCACTTTAGCAAAATTTTGCAGGATGCAAAATTAACCTGCAAAAGTCAGTAGCCTTCTTGTATACCGACAGTACACAAACTGAAGGCCAAATCAAGAAAATGACCCCATTTGCAATAGCCTCCAAAAGAATAAAATACTTAGGAATTAACTTAACCAAAGATGTAAAGGAATTATTTAATGAAAACTATAAAAGCCTAATGAAAGAAATTAGAGGACACCAGCAAATGGAAAGACATCCCATGCTCATGGGTAGGGAGAACCAATATAGTAAAAATGGCCATACTGCCAAAATTGCTACAGAAATTCAATGAAATCCCTATCAAAATCCCAAAGACATTCTTTACTGAAATAGAAGATATAATCCAAAGGTTCACATGGAGCAAGAAAAGACCTAGAATAGCCAAAACAATTCTAGGCAAAAAGAGCAAAGCAGGTGGTATTACAATACCAGACTTTAAACTCTACTATAAAGCCATAATAACAAAACCAGCATGGTATTGACACAAAAATAGACCAGAAGAACAATGGAACAGAATAGACCCTATCCTTTTGCCATTCACAAACATTAACTCAAAATGGATCAAAGACCGGAAACCTTTAACTGCTACACAATAAAGTTGGAGAGACAATGGAACTCATAGGCACAGGCAAAAAATTCCTTAACAGAATCCCAGGGTAACAACAGATTGGAAAGAAACTTGATAAATGGAACATCTAAAAATAAAAAAGTTTTGCACAGATGAAAGCATAGCCACTAAAGTAGAAAGATAGCCAACCAATTGGGAAAAGATATTTACCAATAATACATCAGACAAATGCTTATTATCCAGTATCTACAGGGAACTCAAGAAACTAATCCCCCCCAAACCCAACAAACCAGTCACTAAATGGGCAAGGGAACTAAACAGAGACTTATCAAAAGAAGAGATTAAAATGGCAGAAAAGCATATGAGAAAATGCTCATCCTCCATGATCATAAAGGAAATGCAAATAAAAACAACCCTAAGATACCACCTTATCCCAACAAGAATGGCCAAGATTTTGAACTCAGACAATGACAGATGCTGGAGAAAAAGGAACCCTACTGCACTGCTAGTGGGATTGTAAGCTAGTTCAGCCATTCTGGAAAGCAGTGGAGATTTCTTAAAGAACTGAAAATTGACCTTCCCTACGCTCCCGCCCTACCACTCCTGGGCATCTACCCTGAACATCATAATCCAAGATATGATAAGGACACCTTCTCAGCTATGTTTATCTCTGCACTATTCACAATAGCCAGCCAATGGAAACAAGCCAGATGCCCTACTGCAAATGAATGGATACAGAAAATGTGATATATACATGTATATATATATATATATATATATATATACACAATAGAATTCTACATAGCCAACAGACAAGATAAAATAATGGCATTTGCAGGGAAGTGGATGAATCTAGAGCGAATCATGTTGAGTGAGACAAGTCAAGACCAAGGGACAAATGGCACATGGTATCTTTAATATGTGGCTATTAGATCCAAACAGTACAAGAGCAAGGACTCAATATTTGCGTACCCAATGCTACAGACATGGTATTGGAAATATAAACACAAGTATGTAAACATAAAAATCTATGACTGTATAGATATAATGTTTTATTACATAGATTAATATGTGTCTATGACGTACAAACCCATAGCCTCATTTTAATTATGTCCTAAAATCTAAGTGCGAGTGATGGTATATAGAGATTCCCTTCTTGAATACTTGTTTGTTAAATACATCCTTTAACATATTTAACAGGACTTGAGCTCTGTCCTTGAGCTTCATTTCCTCTATCACTTGAATCACAATGCCACTTTGGCTTTTTCTGAGTATTTTACAGGATAAGAATCTGAAATGCGTCCTGCTCCAACTGGCTTCCAAATACAATCCTCAGATCTCAGCCTCCTGGCTAGCTAGAATTGTGGGCATGAGATACTGGGTGCCCAACAAGAAGTTGTTTTAAATATATCATTCTTTCTCCATAAACTTATTAGACATAGATTCTTTAAAAAGTTGTTCTCTCACTTATTTTTTTTCATGGCATAAAAGACTCACGTCCCCATCAGGTCTAGCCTGCAATACTGACCCAATATATAAATGAATCAAAAGGAAATTAAGAGACAAGGAATGCAAGTATGGAGTAACACATTTCATGCACAGCAAACCTAAGTAAAATAGAAATACCCTGTTCGTGCTTGATGCTCTCTAATACATTGCATATTCAGGTTACAAATAACTTATTCTTAAAACCGAACCCCAGACTTGATTTATTTTCTCATCCCAATAAGGTTTAAAAAACTGTCAAAGTGATACACATAAATTTCAAATATCTTCCCGTATTGTGGAGGCAAGAGAAAAGGAAGAGTTCACTATTAAGCTAATCAGGTGTAGAAGTAGTCAACTTTTTAGCTTCATTATTCAAAGGAGTTATATATTTGGTAATAAACTATAACCAGTAACTTTGGCATTTAGTACAGGAATAATTACTGTCTAAATTTCAAATTAGGAGTTTTGGGACTAAAGACATGGTTTGAATAGTAGAGAACTAGCCATAAGCAAAACAAGAACTCCAAGAGCTGTGAGACCCTGAGTTCAAACACTTGTTCCAGAATAAATGAGTAAATAAATAAAATAGTCCTTACTTCATGTACACTCTACCTCTCACTGTTTTTTTGTTAGAAAGTTATTTTAAATGATACAGAAAAATTTCAGATTCCAACTCTATAGTTTTTATTTGCTTAAACATGTGGACGACTTTCTCCCTAAAGGGTCGGAATGTAAATAATATGTATGTATGACCTGCATTGGTAATATGTGTCTCTATTTTCATGATCATACATGTTTCCTGTCATAGAGTCACAACCATTAGAATATGTAAACAAATGAGTTTGACAATGAAATTTTATTTTTAATCACTGATCCTGAAGTTCATATTATTTTATGTCACAAAATATGAGTCTATTGATTTTTCCCAGCTATTAAAATGTAAAAGAAAGCAGAGTTATTGCTTTACTGTATGAAAGTGAGTAGATCTGCCCAGAAGCCCTCATTAGCCTGATTATAAACTTGAATATTAACCTGAATAATTGGTGTAGGCTTTTGTTGTCTATTATGCTGGTAGTGACAGTGTCTGTAAACTATTTAGCTTCTCACAAATCATGTCACAAATTATGTCCCTAATTATACCACCATAAATTCTTTTGTAGAACATAGAAATGTGAGAAAGTTATATGTACTTTTTACTCTTTGACCTTGATCCTTCTTGAGTAATTATTGGATGTATCACTCAACATTTCTATCCTCTTAATTCTGAATCCATCTACTTCAGCTGTCTGTACATCAGCTCTCTTGAAATTCAATCATTTCTAACCTGGAGATGCCTTACTTTGGCATGAAAATATTCCCTTGTGTATATGAAATAGTGTTTTACAGCTGTGACCTAAAATACATGCTCATTAAACATTAATATTGCTAAAAATTCTAATAGAAAAACTTTTAACTAATATTGCTTAATAGGGAAAAAAAGCCAGATCTTGCATTTTCCTTAATAGAAATCTGGATTGCTTCTTTGGTACTATTTCTTTCCATGTATGAAAATAAGCATCTGGATATTTGGAAACATATGGGAGGAAGAACATTTGCTTTTATATCCAGATGTTTGGTGTTCATCAAACCTATGCTATAAAGGAAAATAATATGCTAAGTTAACTTTGCTACAGGTTTTATTAATTTAACTGCCCATAAAAATGATAATTTACAAACTTACTTATTATCCAGCATTCAAATTCAGTTAAAGGTGATTTTATTTGATGAATGCCTAGATAATGGCTTAGAACAAAATATCCATTCTGATTTTAAAAAGTCTTTGTGGTTACACAAAGCATCTTTGAGTTTGATATTTTCATTTCCTGTTTCTACACTTATGTATGACTATATAAAGTGATTTGAGTATGTTTGAAAACATCAGTACAGGAACTCTACATAAGTAAAAATTCTGTTTTGGAACCAATAACCATTGTAGGCCTTCTAACACAAATACTTTTTTCCAGCAATCAGTCCAGGGCTTTCTGTTCAAAAAAAAACTCATTCTTATATCTAGGGTGAAATTGTATGAATTCTTATATCTAGGGTGAAATTGTATGATGCTATTCAGCAAGTGGTGGATTTTATACTAAATGAGAAAATGTGTGTGGTCATTGCTTTGTAAATTGAAAAGAGCTCTACCAATGTTTTAGTGGCTGTCTCCTCGACTTACCTGAAACAATTCAATTCATTTTTTTCTCTATCTTATTTCAGAAATTGTTTCTAAGTCAGGAAATAAATGTATTCATCATCACTGGTTTTCTTTTTGACCAAGCTGTGGCTACATTACATTTTTTAATTGTTTTATAATTATTACTTCAATATAATTCATGAAACAATTGTTCTTACCTCTACAGGAAAGTTCTGTGTAAACTTCATACATGTCAGAGTTGAGGTTCTCCATAATTATAGGAAAGCTAGTTAAAGAAACAAAACCAGTGTGCACTTGAACAGCACTGTGGTGTGGACTTTCGCAGGTTCATGGATGAGTTAGGATTTTTATCCCTACTTTTCAGAAGAGAGGGAGAATTTTAGATAATGTCATCTGAATATAATTTAAAATTAGAGAAGTTATCACATTTTCTTGAACTGTCTCTCCTGAGGGAACAAGCATGAATTTGATATGCAGATAATTGTGACATCTTTATGGAGCCTAAACTAGCTTTGCTGGCAGTTAAAATGAGGGAATTTTCTGTGTGGGGTTCAGGTTTTCTATGAAAAAGGATTAGATTACTTTTAATCAAGCTGATACTTTCATTTTATTTAGCCATTTAACTTTTCAATTAAAAGAAGAGAGAACAGAAAATTAAAAAAGTGACCTGGTCAAGTTTCAAGGAAATGTAGTCACCTGACAGTTATCCTGTAAATTTCCAATTTCCTTTGCAACCTATCATTGAAAAAAATGACAATATTTTCCCCAGGCAACACACTGCTGTTTCATACCTTGTTTTTCATATTGGCATGCCTATGACAGAGTAGAGACACATAAACCATAGGTGCAAGATACATTTCTGAATAGACTAAAGAACAATATAGGAGAATTCCATCATTTTCTTGAAATGAAAAACAGGACTGACATTCTTTTATCAGCATCTGCTTTAGGAACCCACTCGAGACTCACATGAAGTTTGGGACATCATTGTTATATCTGTATGTAGCTCCAACTCTGGTTCACTAAAACAAAACTCACATCTCATTTAAGTAGAAATCTTCCGTAGTTGAAAAGTAATTACATAATGGGAAAAGAATAGAAGGTAAAGTGTGAATGGAATGAAATCAAATATATGTTTTCTAAAATGAAATCTAAGCAATCAAACTAATATGAATATATGTAATGTAATTATATATAACATATGTAATGAATATACATATATAGAGATTTTTAATGTTGACTTCTACTTTACAGTAAATGGTAGTTTGATTTTAATTCCATTAATCCCAAGAAGTCATTTCATTCAATTTCTCTGCCTTATAAAATGAATGCAGATATCAGGGAAAAAATATAAAATCCTTCTTCCACTGTCAGAAACCATAAGTATGAAAATGTATGCCTTGTCTTTAAAAATTAATTAGCACCAGTGTGAGTTTGCCAAGTTCTTACATAGGCATTTATTCAAATCTAAATATTCAAAATATTTATTTTTATAAATATTAGACAAATTCCCACAGGGCTGTATCTCATCAGTGACACATTTGAAGCATTTCTCCTCATGTTGGCCATCATTAGTAAAAGAAATGAAAGTTTCCCTTTTGACATAAAGTTGTAGATTCTCCCAGGGTTACTGAGTTTAAGGTTAGTTGTTCTCTTTAAGGTTAGTTGTTCTCTGGTGAATTTGTCTTTTGTACAGGGACTATGATTCTCACCATTTGGATAGAACCTTAAGGGTCAATTAGTCATTAAATAGAGTTTTCACAATTTCTCTGTGTTACTTTAGAAACATTGAGTTAAGGTTGAATGAAGACATAGAGAAATATCTATCTTTAGAATGATTTCATAGCAGAATAATAATAATTATATTAGCACTTCATGTTCTCTAGTATCATTCTAGTTCTCTAGTTGGTTCCATTAAACATACCTAATAGGGATCTTTTGTCTAATATTTGGCCAACATCTGGAGTGCCACACCAACAAGTTCTGAACCAAAAACTTAGACAACAAATCCCTGTGTTCTGAGCAACAGTCCCATAAGCAAAGCCTTGGGCACCCCATGTGTGAATACAAAACAATGTCCCCATGCAACTTCCTCCTGACAGAGGAGTAGACAGAGAATGCTAATGCTGGCTGCTGCATTTCTGGCTAATTTCCATCCTCTTCATTTTACAGCTATTTCCTCTGCTTGCTGTGATCTGCTTGAAATCCAAGCCACCTATTCATATCATCAGCTCTAGACCATGTTAAAGGTTTCTCCTGGCAACTTTGCTTTCCCCCAAGAATTCAGTATTACATATAGTAGGAAAACAACTACAAAATTTTCTGAAGAAGCGCATGAGAGAACAGAATCTCCATTTTTGTAGCTGCAGATAAAACCATTGGTTTCCCAGTTAACATTTGCAGCAATTTCCTAGGAAATGACATGATTTGCAATTAAATTATTGCAGAGACAGCTCTTCTTCATGTTTCTAAATATGAGGGTATACACTAAATATACATTAACCATTTTCTTAATTTTTCATGTGTTCCATTATGACGCTAATTCATACCTATACGCATTTCGGTGTTCTAGAACTTTGAAACATATTTTGATCAATTTTATATAAATATAAAAGCCTGGTTCTTCCAGCAGAAATTAAAAATACTCAAGTAGCAACAATGCCTTGAAAACAAAAATGCCTTATAAGTGGAAATGACCGCTGTTTCACAAATCCCCAGAGCCTGGGTATGTTTTTAAGTATTTTGGAGGCAAAAGTTCTCTTTTGCTATCTTTTCACAGCCAAAAGTCACATTCAAGAAATGTGTACTTATACGCAAATAGAGGAAATATCTGAGACTTTCTGAAATTCCTGAAATGTATATAGGACTAGGAGACAAAATTTGTACTATATTGAGAGAAAATTCTTCACATAGAAGCTCAAACAACCTGGGAACCTTCTTGATGAAACAGTAGCAAGGTCGTTAGAGAAAAGAACCTAGAGCTAGATCTCTGATCTCATGTTCTGCCTAGCACACTCAACAGCTGTCTACACTCATGCTCATACTCCTCTTGCCTTCCCCGGGCATCGAGTGGTCACTTAAAATAAGGGTGAGGGAGACTCTAATGGGATGGAACCATGGAAAAGTTCTGCATCGCTGTTGTAGTGGAGGTTAGACAAAGTGTGCTTGTCATAGAACATATAGAATTTTGTGTATGTACATGTATGGGTACACACAAGCACACATGAACACATGCACACATACACTCCTACATAGAAAGCACTTTCCAAAGCTATGGAAATCTGAATAAATCCATAGTCAGCCATATTGTGCAAGTGTCTATTAATTCCTTCTCTTTATAATGACAGCTCTGAAAGCACAAGTATTGAGGGGAGATGCACTTTGAGCAGACAAGTTTTCACTACTATTTTGACAAATTAAAAACTTATGAGAAAAAAGCTTATTCTATGAACCAGCAATGCTACTCATGTGTATATTGTCCAAAATATGAAACTGCATGTTCTATTCACAAAAAAATGGCAAATGACTCTAGCCATTCTAATGATAATCTAAACAAACTAGAAACCATCAGAGGTCCAGGAACAAGTGAATGGATGGGCAGCATGTCTACACAGTTACATGTGTACATAATGATGTGAAAAAATTGTTGATGACCAAAAATAAGTAAATATCTAAATAATAAAAATGAAACAGTCTTTACAGGATTCTTGTAATGATTATATCATACAAGTAAAATCCTTGATTCTGATTTATAGTAAGTGCTTTGTAATCAGCTGCTTTTATTGTTTCTTCTAAAAATTTAATTTTCATTCAGGATCTAAAAGTTCACATTCATTTTCCTAGATTTTCAAATATTTATATTTGTGTTTCCTTCCTTCCTCCCTCCCTCCTACCCTCCTTGCCTGCCTTCCCTCCTTCCCTCCCTCCCTCCTACCCTCCTTGCCTGCCTTCCCTCCTTCCTTCCTTCCTTCCTTCCTTCCTTCCTTCCTTCCTTCCTTCCTTCCTTCCTTCCTTCCTTCCTTCTTTCCTTCCTCCCTTCCTACCTAAACTGAGGTTTGAATGTAGATATTTATGTTTGTTTAGTCAAGATTTCTTCTTGTTTAGTTATGCCTAGAGTCATTTTTGTGCTTTTTATTTTGGAGATGGGATCTCAATTTTTGCCAAGTTGGCCCAAAGTGTTGTCAACTATTTGTGCTTCCTGGAATGCCAAGCAAATGTCATAGTACCTTGCTATTGATTAAGATGTGTGTTTCATTATTTTTTTCCCAACTTGCCTTGAACCACGTATTTTTCAATCTCTGCCTCTCAGAGTAGCAGATGTAAGCCACTGGCACCTGGACTGTGTGTGTGTGTGTGTGTGTGTGTGTGTGTGTGTGTGTGTGTGTGTGTGTGTATTTATGGGTTTAGTATATGTTATTATGCATGTGAATCTACTCACAAATCTATCTTCATGTAAACATAAACATAGGCACAGGTCCAGTTCAACAGTATGCATTCAATGTATGATCTTTGCACCCATGGGATTCAATTTTAAATGATATTTCAATATGTTGTTTTTAATTTTAAATAAATGTTTGAAATTTCACTTTCACTATGGCATGAGAAAACTGTACTTATTGTGAAATTTGCTTGGGCCTTAGCAATACTTAGAAATATTGATGTGTGTGTGTGTGTGTGTGTGTGTGTGTGTGTGTGTGTGTGTGTATGTGTATGTATGTGTGTGCAGAAGATGCAGAAAGAGACTGAGAAGAGAGAGTCTGAGGGTGGGGATTTCTCATTGGGCTATTGAGATCCTGGCAGAAATCAGATTTTCTTCATGTGCTGACTCTACAAGTAAGCTTTTATGATAGAGTTGTTGTATTTTGAAAAACATGCTTTGAATCATTTATAAGTCTGTATAATAACAAGCTATATCATAGCAGAATTTACTGGACTTTTATTGCCAGTTACTCAACCAGCCAGCATTGATCCATCACTATCTCCTCTGTGTGATATGCTAGCTGGGTAAAAGAGCTTGGGCCATTTGAGTACAGGATTGGTAGTGAGGTGCCTTAGTTCAGATCCTTGCATTACTACATTCCAGGTACACTCATCAACACTTCCAGTCCTCTATTTCCTTGTCCATTTGAAATGAGCATAGTATGGATTATCAGTAAACAGTGAGCTAGAGGTTAAATCTCGCATTCAGCATGGATAAAGTACTCAGGATTGTTAGTTGTCTTTATTGCAATAGATGCTGTAATCTAGGGGAAACCTGATTTACAGAGGTAATGAGAATGAAATACAAAGTGGAATGGAATCACATAATCTATACTTATATGCAGAAGCCATAGGAAGTTCAGGACAGCATTAGTTAAGCTCTGAGACAGTTACATCAACTCCACAATATGGCATTTCTTCGTGGTTTATAAGCACTTGACACACTGTGGAGAAAAATGGACACTTATTTTCTGAAACTGTGCTACCAAGAGAAGAGTATGAGCAACAATGTGACCAAGAGAAAATGAACACGGACTGGAGTGTAGGTGACAGGACAAGAATATTAGATTAACAGTAACAATGTCATCGCTACTTAGTTCACAAAGGTAATTCTAGTTTGGAAAAATAATGACATCCTGTTGGTGCTGTTTATACTCTCCAATACACAGGGACTAAATAAAATATATTTATTTAATACATTCACATACACACATATCTTCCAGTTAAGTTTCAGAACAATGTTAATGTCTGTAATCATAAAATCATAGTTGAACATGAAGAAGAAAAGCAGAGTGCAGTGGAATAAAACTTGAAGTAGTGGGATGCTAAGTATCAGTGAACTGAACATTGCTTTAAGGTACCAAGCTCCCTCATTTATATGAGAAACATAATTTGTATTTCCTCCTCACCCTAACAATCTCTCTTTCTGTCCTCTCCCACACACACACATTGAAAAATGTTTTTTTTAATATCACTTAAGACAGTTCTACCAGCTTAATTTTTTGCAAAATTTAACCAAGTGCTATTCATTGGCCATTATTAATTTAGTGTGATCTATTAAGTAAGTTTTCACTAATAATTTAAACTGAAAGGCCTGTAGAATTAGAAGACCTCTAATGTAGCTGGAAGATATTTGAAGGAGCCATAATTAGACAAATTCTCTGAATTGGATGATCTGCTGTGGTTCCTGGATAGTTTGAAAGCAAACACTAACTGCTGTTTAAATCAAAATCCCTTTCAGGCCTTTAGCTTAGTGCAAGTTCTGCTCCTGCTTGTACAGAAATATTTCACTACTAGAAAGCTGAGGAGATGTGGAGTTTCGAGTGTCAATTTTATTTGGAGAGTTTCTGTGGCTTGTTAGTTTTTCATAAAACTTTAATGTGAAATGTGAAAACAAGTAGTAAAGAGACTGTCCCTTGGGGTTCCTGGGTGAAAGCATACATTAACAATGATGATGCAGTGACAACTTTTTAAGAGCACCTAAAGTTAAAACAAACCCTGTTAGTATCATTTTCCACATGTACAGAAGCTATTTTGGTGTCATGTTATGGCACTTAGAACAGAAAAAATGCTGAGCACAAACAGCATTTATTCTCACAATACTGACCTCACTGAGATAGATCATATAAGATTAATGAACACAAAATTTTTGTTCTTTTAAAGATTAGATGGTTTGTCGTGTGTGTGTGTGTGTGTGTGTGTGTGTGTGTGTGTGTCTTTAAAATAATTGTCAGGAAATGAATAATTTTGTTCACATGTTTCTATTTTTTGTAGTTAGGCATGGTACATGCCAAAGTGGTTTGACACTATTTTGATAAAAACTGTGTTAGAGAATAAGTTTAATTACAGTTGTTCTAGTGATGTGTTATGGTGAACAGTTTTAACTTGTTTGGGGTATATAACTGGATGTATACGTCATTTGAATACTTTCTGACTATCAATTTTGGTTTTTATGTCATTAATTTTAAGATATATGAACAAACTTTGTCTTGGTGAAGGGAAAACATATAAACTTCATTTGAAAGACACTAGGATAGCTGAAGGATGTGAAGAACATGAACCCAAATGGCCAAAAACTTCACTTACTGCTACCAACTTCAGTATGTAGCTTAGTTTAAAATAGAAAATGTTTAGGAGGGAATTTAGTAGGATCCTTCACATGGTACAACACATATCTATTGTGTAAGAGGTTCTTAATTCAAACTCCTGCAGCACCAAAACATAATGGAAAGGTAAAAGAAGAGAAGGGGAAGGGGAAAGAGAAAGCAAAGGGAAAGGGGTAGGGATATAGAAAGGCTGGTTAGAAATATCAGCTGTGGGAAATTCCTCAGTATAGAATCAGAGGAAAGATGAAAGAATTGCTACTCTTAAATTTCCTGTTGCCCTCTCATGTTCACCATTTTGCTTCTCTAGCTCCGCCTAATGGAGATTTCAAGCTAATAACAGGTAATGTGCATTCCCTGACCGAACTCTACCTTCAGTAATGTAGACACGTGTTATTGAGGTGCTGCCTCTGTGCTTCCAGGCATGCTCAAGCAGAGGGCCCTGTAGTCCAGGAGCTTGGATTAAGCTGGTCCCATGAGAGCTGATCTTGAAATGTGTTGAGGAGACAGTTAATCAGGGTGCCATCTTAAGTCTTAGTGTGCGAAACAATATCTTTGGGCCCATTTGGAAAGGCCAAAGAGAAGGGCAAGCTGTCTTCTTGGGAGCAATATGGGAAGGAGGGGCGGGGTAGGGGAGAAAAGAATTGAATGTGGAAAATAATCTCCATTCCCCGAGGGCACATTTTAATAATGCAAGTGACGATCCACTTAATGTCGGCCTGGTTTGAACTGTGCGTTGTCTGGCTTTTCATTAATAATGAATCCACAGGTAAACAAATGCTTCCCATTAAATGCCTCTTAAAAGTGTTTAGTGTCTGCTGCCAGGAAACCTATTAAGCACTGTGGTCTAGAGGTGGCAAATTGAGCAGAAGCTGTGGGAATTGTGGTGGAAACACCATTGTCCCATTGGTTTGCAATGAGAAGTTCCCATATACCCCTTCCTTGTATGCTGTGAAAAATTCCACCAAGACACTTATTGCTTAGCAGTTAGACAGGAATCTTACATATAGTATAGAGCATGTTAATAACATTTTAGTATCAATACTAAATGAGTTAAAATACACACATAAATATATCTGGTTAAATATAATGAGTATAGAAAGAGAATTGGGGGCCCAGGTATCAAAACTTGTCTATCTTGAGCCTGTAAGTATCTTAAATCACATTATCCTTGAAGTTATTTCAACCAAAGTAAAATAAACTATAGAGAAATGTTTTAAGGGTTTTTTTAAAACAGCATTTACTTAATATAGGCATGTTAGTTATGTTCTCACAGCCCAATTAAAATGCAACTCTGCTTAACAAATGTTAAAGTGTTCTAAAACCAGAAGCTTAGATTTCACTTTTCTTAGACTTCCCATTCACTTTGTTTTCTTTCTTTCTTTTCTTTTTTTAATAGGCTCATTCCAAAGTCTGAATTAGTCTTTGAAGAAATAATCTGTGACTCTTTCTGTTTAATTTGTTGCTCTTGTCCTGCAATTCAGAGAAAAGAATTTTCTGAATTTGAGAAAAAGCCATACAGAGGATCTTTGTGCAGTGTTCCTCCTTTTAAATCGATAAAGGAGGCAATCTCATTAGGTAGATTGTAACACAGTAAGGAGAGTGTCAGAAGTTTCTGCACACTCCTGACTTCTGACTTCTGAGATTTCTACTTCCAGATCTTTCCCACCAAGGAGTGACCAAGTCCTGCCAGTTCAGAAGGAATTTTCTAACCTTGAATCCTAGAAGTTTTGTGCTTATAAAAACCTGCTTGGTATTGGGTAAACCAAGATGATGGTGGGTGTGATTCTGTCAAGTGTCTGTACTCACTTTGGGTTCCCTTTATCCTCTTGATTTCTAAACAGCCTCTCACAAATTTCAGAACTTGGATAACCAGCAAATTTATTCATGCATCTAACATGCATTTCTAAAGCAGGTTACACTCTATCCACATTTTAAAATTGTCTTTTCAGTCTTTTTTTTTCAGTCTGCAAATATTCAGGTATCTACAATGATGATTGCCATTTCATACATCACTTAATCGAATTACTCTGTTTAAGCATGTTTTGATTGAGTAGATCCTAGTTTTCCACCCTCTGTGTAATACTGCTTTAAAAAAATAAATCCATCTCTATTTCACTAGCCATTTATGAGAGGCAGTACAAAAGCCCATGTTTGAAAATGTGGGTGTGTATAAAATGAAAATGCAAACTTTGGCATTGGGGACAAAACAAAATTTGATATGAGAGAATTCATAACAGCGGTGAGAATTCTAAGGCACTGTTAATATTAGCAATATTTCTTTCTAGCAACATACTTTTTCCTTAAGGCCACTGAAGCATAATATAAACTTTTTCATAAAGCTGTTAGGGTAGAGCTGTGGAATAGTTCTCTAGAACCAAATGTAGAAGGAAGAGTCTAGGACTTGAGAAGTGAATTATAAAAGTAGGCTGATCTAAGCGTATGAAGAAATTGCGCTCAAATAAATTCAACCCACCAAGTCAATGCAATCATAGGTTTAATGTAGTTTGAAACTATAAAACTTTTATAGTTTTAAGCTGTGAAAGCACAGAAGCAATTCCCCTAAATAACTTTGTTGCTGTATGTATGTGTGTTTGTGTGTGTGTACACCATGGATCACTGGTTTGAAGTCACTCATTTTATCCCTTTCTATCAGTATGATATATTAATATTTGTGTTGCTTACCATATTATTTAGAAGAAAGAGGAATATTTCACTGGGAGCACAAAATCCAGCAACTTTTCTTATATGAATAGGCTTCTGTAACAATAAAGCACGTTTAATATGCGTTTAGAGATTCATGACCCCAGGCTCTCTGAAATTAGTTAGAATATACTTAGTATATATGCCAACTTGATAAAGCCGTGTAAATTCTCCAAGGCTCAGATGTTTGGTCCTGAATATGGCAATAAAACTATTACTTAGCTCACAGAGATTATTATGGGTTAGAAGGGTCACTCTTAACCAGCACACCTGAAATTTAGCAGCCCATTGTCTTTTAAAATTTCTTTTATTGTTATTAGAAAGATGATGTACAGAGGGGATACAATTACATAAGTCAGGTAAAGAGTATATTTCTCTTTGGATAATGTCACCCCTTTCCCTCACTCTTTCCCAGCTTTTCCTCCTGCCCCCAACCACAATGGATAGTTCATTTTCCACATAGTGTCTAGTAAGCACAATAGCTGCATTTGTCCACCTTTCCTCCCCCATTTCTGTATCTCCCCTGACTCTCCCAAAGACAGATAAGCGAACAAACAAGATAAAAGGAAAAGAAATCAAAAGCTGCAGGATGGGGGAGGGGGAGGACGTCTTGTATCCATTTCCTGGCGATTATTTTGATACATATTATTTCAATGATCAGATGCACATAGGCATTGTAACTTTGTGTTCCTCTCCTTTGATCTTTGTGTGATTGCCTAGAGACCTGTATCATTTAGCATATCCTTGTGTATTTTAGATCTGACTTCTGCATATGAGAGAAAGCATGTGCCATTTGTCTCTCTGAGCTTGGTTGCCCTCATAACAGCCCAGTCTCATTTTGATATTTGTTGGTAGTTGTTGATGTTAAGGTGGGTAGGAAACTCAAGTCTCATTGAGGCTATATTTATGGATTATTTTAATGTTTTTCTATTTTGTAGAATTAATTTCTGTTCTAGGGAAGAACTGGAAAACTTACTAGAGATTTGGGGGCATTTTTAAATTACAAAGTTAATACACAATTCCTCTGTGCTGGTAGTAAACATTATCTCACCAAGAGCTAGGGGTTCACATCTGGAACCCTAGCCTAGGAGGCTGAGATCTGAGGAACACAGTTCAAAGCCAACCAGACACGAATGTTCATAAGAATTATCTCCAATTAACTACCAGAAAACCGGAAGTGGCACTGTGTCTCCAGTGGTAGAGCTGAAGAGCTCAGGGACAGTGCCCAGGCCCAGAGTTCCAGCCTCATGACTGACAAAAAAAAAAAAAAGAACCCAAGGGAGTTTGCCCACATGACACATAAGAGAATGGACCATGAGATCAGTGGGCCACTTTCCACTATAAATTACTGTTCTGCCGATCCTGGATTTTGTGCCTCTAAGAGTTGAGTACTGTGTTAATTTTTGAAAATATAAGAGAGTGAGGAACAACAACAAAAGAAATTAGGAAATGAGTTATCCTGTACAGAAAAAAATAGGTACAGTATAGAGTGTGTATAACTCATTTCATTCAGGACATTCACTTCTATACAGAATATTCTAGAAATTAAATATTTTATTATGTGGGCAGTTCTATATATTTGTGAATTATATGCTCATAGATGTTTTTGGTTTCCTAAGATCAGTTCCTAAGATATTTTTCTTTCCTGTAATAGAGAAGACATGAAGTATGATTTCCTTCTGCTCTTTTCATCGTTTAAGTTCATTCTTTGGTTGCCTTTTTTCTGCCCTAATTTAAAAAAGGAACCAAGCTCACCATGTAATTTTTAGAAGACTAATGATAATAAGTGCCTTAAAAAAGCAAAGAAATTTATGGTTTCCATAGTAATTCACATGTGGTGCCTCATTTGATAATCATAACTGCTCTGTGGAATAAAGGCTTAGTTGTGGTTCATTGTTTTGGATGTTTGTTGAAGTAACAGGTGGAAAGCTGTGTCAGCTCTGACTGTCTTGTTCAGTCCATTCTTTGCCTTAGTAGAGGTCAATGAAAAAATGTGGGAAGGCAGTAGATATGAATCACAACACAGAGAGTATTTCTAGCAAGTGGAAGCTAAAGTTGGCACTCCTGCTTTCCTTTCACATGGTTATGCTAAGTAACACCTCTCTCCCTTCCCTCAATTCCTTCATCATTTTTTTCTAGTTCTGGGCTTGAGCTCAGGACCTGGACGCTGTCCTTGGACTTTCTCAAGGCTAGAGCTCTATTACTTGAGCTTCAGCACCATTTCCGGCTTTTTTCTGTGTGTGTGGTACTGAGGAATTGAACCCAGGTCTTCATACATGTTAGGCAAGCACTCTACCAGTAGGCCAAACTCCTGGCCCCCAATTCCTTTATCTTAAAGGTGGCTTTTTATAAAGCATGCTGTTCACAAGGTAAACACCCTCATCTTTTGTCGTTCAGGACTGTTGTCACCTGAGGTTTTTAAAATATCCTTCTCTCCTCTTCCATGGAAAAAGTCACTGGAAATACCTCCAGCTTTTACTTACTAGAAGCCATTACAGGATGTTCTTACTGAGAAGAAATGTACAAATCCCTACAGCCCAATAACCAAATTGAAAATTGAAGGTTATTCTAGACACAAGGTAGCAGACTCTTCCTAGGCCTACCAACACTGGAAAGGGAAACAGGGGACAAATGGAATTGGGTGACTTTTCCATTGCGGAGATAGTATCTGTTTTTTTCTGTATTTTCCACCCAATGCTTTTAGTCAACATTATAATTGGGGGCTCTAGGTACATTTTGAAGGTCATGCTTTTGTAAGTATCTTGTTCTTTAACTGTATACTATTTTATTTTGTGACTATATGCATTTTAGCAAGGCATCCAACTGTTTGGTGTTTGCAGTTTACACCTTTTTAAGCAGTGTAGCTCTGAATGTTTTCTAGCAGGAATCAAGATGTATTTGAACTTGAATTTCTTCAACAACTAAGAAGACATGGACAGACAGGTTAGACTACCTCCAAGCTCTCCTATTTATATTCCATCAGCAAAGAATGGCAGTTCATGTTGTTACACATCCTCACAGTCACCTACATTTCCAGTCACTTTAATTTTTGCCAATCCAGTGGATGGTAACTGATATCTCAAGATACTTTCTCATTTGTGTTTAACTAACCATTCTCAAAGTGGGATATTTTCTCATAAGCTTTTCAGTGAGCCTTTTGAAAGTAATCCAGCTATTTTTCCATTGGCTGAACAGGATTATTATTACAAAAGTCAAATGAATTGTCATCTTCTATGTTGACATTTACAATAGGGAGTTCAAGAAGAATCCCAAAGATGAATTCTTAAGTTGATGGTTCAACAGTTATTTTTAACTGTCATATAATTGAGAACTTTTATTCCCTTCACATGTCTTTTCCCAGTTGAAGTCTCTGACAGATTCTTTTCTCATTTTCTTATTCCTACTCACCCCCTTAGATAAAGTAATATAAGGTTTATAATTTAGAGCTGAGAACAGGCTTGAAATAAAGAGCTTTCCTTTGACCCTCAGTTTCAGTATTTCTCCCTTAGTGCATTGGAAACAAACTCTCGGCACAGATTGTTGTTGTTTAAACTTCTTCTAATGCCATCGCACTGGAGTTTTGGTCAGTGATGCCAAGAAGTTGGACAGCCTCTGAGTGAGCATGAGGAGCAGAGTGACAGGTGAGAAGGAAGAAATTGGTTTCTCCCACCAGTGCTAAAAACGGTTTAGGAATGATCTCATTATCTATCACCCAGGATCACCAAGGCAACAAATGGGATTCTTCACACATAGCCTTCAAGCTTTCTATCTATCTTTTGGAGCAATTTGGCTGTTCCTCTCAACCTGAGAGGAATGGATGTCTAGAGATAGATGGGACAGAGTATGATAGCAACTGCCCTACATACACATCCCCATTTCAACTCAGTCCTAGAGCTCTGGAAACCTAGGACAAGTTTGCTGCATGACATTTAACAAGCTCCATTTTGGTAGAAATATGGACATCAATGTGTCTCTTGGATCTGCTAAAATCAGAGCAGTGATTAAGCCTGAACCAGACACCAGAGACCTCCTTAGTTCTTGGTTTTTATTGCCTACAAGTATTCTTTTTTCATATATTTTTATTGTAATTAATAGAAGGGTTACATGATATTTGCCAGATAGAAGGTGCACTAATTCACATACATTGATACCCTTCCACCTGTCTTGGTCCCCTGTAGATGCATGTAAAATATCTTGGTGATAACGATTTTTGTAGATTTGGGATTTCATATCCTCTAACCAATATTTATTATTTTTAGCTGTTGCTGCTTGTGTGTATTCTCTGTGTGTGACATTCTCTTTTATGGCTCTTCACATCATGATTCTCATCATTGCTTCTTGTATTTTTTTATTCTGTATGTTTTTACTTGCTTCCTTTCAATTGGACTGTTATTGGTGGCTTTGCCCTTATACAACTATTATTTGAAAATACACTGTGAAAGAAAATTGCTCTGAAAGTATATTGCCAAACAAAATTAGAAGAAAAATTAGATGATCAAGCAACTGAACTTTATGTAATTGAAGCAACTGCTTATAAATTTTCAAATTATCTTGCAATAGATGGCAAAATACATTCACATATTTAAAAAATTAACACTTCTTTTTATCCTTTGGGCACATCCTTCAAAGAGGAACAAATAATTTTTAAGTAAAATACTTATAATCATTTTATCAGCTGAAATAAAATGTTTTCATTTTTCTCCATGAATATGTCAGGTGAATTTCTTATTTCATTTCTTATTGTTTATTTGGAGGATTCTTTCATAAGAATGAAAACATACCAAATATTCTCAGGGAGAATGTTTTGGCATAGTGACCTGGAGAATCATGGCGTATCATGATGGAATTATCTTCCAGGTTTTCCTCCCAGTCCTTGTTCCAAGAAGGCTTTTCAGAGAATAATAAGGGTCAAAGTAAAGCCTAGAAGTCTTTTTAGTTTCTTCTTGTAATAAAATTTAGTAATACACTTTTATTCCATGTTTATAAGTATGTATGTTTATGAATCACAGGCATTTGGAATTATACTGAACATTTAGGAGCCATATTTCATTAGTAAAGAAGAAAAGCCTCAAGATTCAGACTGTGGTTTGAGCATAAATCTTGAACTGGTATTATTCTTTGTCAAGTTCATACATTAACCTCATCCTAAGAAACTTATCATAGCAAGTATTCAAAAATTTTTAATTAAAATCTGGAATAAAAAGAGCAATTTAAGAAGGCACCACTTACATTAGACAAACAAGAGAGTTTCAATAGTTTGACTCAGAGGAAGAGCTTTATCAGAATCACAAATTTAATTCTAGAACATTTCTGGAAAATTGTAGCTGATCAGGAAAGGACAAAAACTGTCTGGAAATGTTGACCACAGAAAAGGACAGATAACAGCTCCTGGGCTAATATTTTAGACATACAGCCTCATCTCACAGGTGACACCTGGCTGTCTTCTGGGATGATAGGGAAGCATTATGCTTTCCTTCCAGAGAAATTATCCTCCTCCTACAACTTTTGACCTTTGCAGGGGAGATTGAGTTCAGTTTCCACAACAATAAACCACAGGACTGGCCTACACCTATAGTAGTCTCTTACACTCCTAGCTGTGAGTGACTCCTGGGTACCCTGTCATTCAACTAGAATCAAGAGACACAATGAGTGATTCTTAGAGAAGCAATTCACTCCTTGTGCTCTGAGAAGAGAGCTAGTTTGAGAATGTAGGATTTCATTACACACACACACACACACACACACACACACACACACACACACAAAGTAAATGGGAGAGAGAGAGAGAGAGAGAGAGAGAGAGAGAGAGAGAGAGAGAGAGAGAGAAAGAGAGAGAGAGAGCAAGAGAGAGAGAGAGCAAGAGAGAGAGAGCAAGAGAGAGATTTTACTGTAGAGTCACAGACATTTAAGTTTAATCCCCTTAATCAAGCTATAGCTGAAGACACATATCTTAAAGAATTTACAAATTATGCAGACAAAAATAATGACTACTTTTATTTTGCTTAGGATGGTCCCCTTTGACCAGCATCTACATTTTAATACATATTTAAATATGTTTTTCTTTGTTCTTAGTTTGTATTTGCTGTAACAATGAGTGTTGCAATCATCAAGACAAAGGGACTTATTCCTATTCCATAAAGGTTTCCTGTGTGATTTTGGGAACACAATCCTAACTCTCTGAACTATAGCCAAATAATACCTAAATCACAAGATGGCCAGGAAGGTTAGGTAATTTAATACAGAGCTTTACAACCTACAAAACAATCTACAAGAGATTATTGCATTTTATCCCCCTAACACTGAATTTATGAATCTAGTTGGAACTAATAAATATTTATGCATTAGAATCAATACAGAATCAAGTGGTAACTATTTCCCCTTACAGGACGTTTATTTTTCAGTTTTTGTTCTTTGAGAGGAGATAATTACTGAAGCTTGATCTTGAGATTTCATACTTGCTAAAAACGTGTGGTCTGCCACTTGAGTCACATCCTATTTTTAGTTTGGGCTATTTTTCTTTGGTTTGTATGTATTTATTTTTGCCCCGGGCATGCCTTTCACTGGGATCCAGAGCTTGGACTACAGTAATATACCAACATAATCACCTTTTGTTGAGGTGGAATCTTGCTAACTTGGTTGTTCTCCTACCATGATCTTCCTGATCCCTGCTTCCTAAGTGACTGAGATTATAATTACATGTCACTATCCATTATCAACCATTTACTTCTTTTGTGTCTTTTTTATTCTTGTTCTATTTTCTTTCTTCTTCACCTATAAATTTTTCATAGGAAACAATAAATATCTCAGAAGCATGATGATATTAACAGGCTGGTGGATGATAGTTTGAGAATTATGTCTTTACAATTACAATGTGTTCAGACTGTGTCTAAAAGTTGTGCTAAATACTTTCTGACTTTTGCTGTATATACCTTTGTTCAGAAAATGAATGTCTGTAAGCCAGAAATTATCCAATAGGCATTGGATAAGAAATTAACTGCTGATGCCATTAATGTATTTACCATACACCAGAGAACAGGATTCAAATCAAAGGATCTTCATCCCACCAATTTCTACCACATACAAATTTTTATTATTTCTTTTCTAGAACATCAACATAATTCAATGTAAACAATCCTTGACACAAATACATATAGAAAGCTCTGTTTTTTCCATAAATACATTTATGTGACCAGGCACTATAGTTACTATCAAAAATAGTTACTATGGCTGAACTCTAAATATATTTTGCCTAACTGAGATTCTTCAGTCCAATTTCCCTGAAGTACAAATTTGCAGATTTATTCAAAGGTAACTAGTTATGGAAGTTTTAAATACTCTCCCTATATTTCTCTCCCACAATTGATTAAGAAAATGGATATTTTGTGGTTTCTCCCTTTAATGGGGGCCTGGTTTCTGTTTGAGACTCTCTGAATCTCCATTGCTAATGAAAAAAATGTATACAGAATGGAGGCGCCATGGCATTTAGAAATGAAACTTTAGTCTCCCTACTCACTGTACTGTTGGTTATTTAGCCGGGGGCATTCTTGTTGAAATATGTGGTGCCTTGATTTATGGCATCAACCAATAAGCTAATGCACCTGTGTTTGAAGTGGCTGTGCCTTGCAAGCACTCGTCATCAGTTTCAAAGCTTCAAATCAGAGAAAACGGCCCTTGCTTGGAATAGTGCCGGCTTTCTCTGCGTTTTTACTATCTAATTCTCTATCACTTTGTGGAAGCTAGATAAAAGATGACTCAGGACAGGGCCATTACTTTCTTTGACGGCTTTAATATATCAAAACAGGGCAGCTTTCGCGTAAAGTTCCCTAAATGGGGACACTCTCTTTTATAGCTAACCACCAGCTGTGAAATTGAGACTAGTCAGGAAGTCAGTGAAGAGGGGAAAGTTTTAGGGTGGCCCTGGGAAAGGAAGGGAAAGGAAAGAATGACAACTTTTCTTCCTGATGTCTTTTATGGTTTGACAAATTCTCGTCAGTGGCATCTATGAACAGAGTTGAGTGTGGTGTAGGTCTCAGCAACATAGTGAAATCCAATGCATGTGTTCCCAAACATGAGCTGTACACACATAAGCTGCACAGTGACCATCAAATATCTGAGTAACATAGAATTCAGGTGATAGCCCGTGGCTCCTGGTTCTCTCTAGAATCCTCTGTTCTAAATTAGCAATTTAGTTGCACATGGTATTTATTTATTTATTTTTGGTGGGACATGGGGCTTGAGCTCTGGGCCTGGGCACTGTTCCTGAGGTCTTCCGCTCAAGGCTATTCCCTATCCCTTGACCTATAGCCCCACTTCCTGTTTTCCAGTAATTAACTGAAGATTAGAGTCTCACAGACTTTAGTGCCCAGTCTGGCTTCGAACTGTGATCCTCAAATCTCAGCCTCCTGAATAGCCAGCATTATACTGTGAGCCACCGTGCCCAACTACACATGGTGTTTCTATAAGCTCATGAGGATGTGGGCCTGTTTAAATGCATTTTTTTCTTGCATGCCACACCAGTGTTTCTAGTTGCTGGCATAAAATCAATCAGCATTTTGTAAATATATGTTCATTGATTTGGAATATAATAGAACATTCTGAGAAGTTGTTCACTTAGCATCTCTTTTCTCAATTGTTCAGAGATGTTTGGAGTAAATTTTCCAGAAATAAACCTATCTTCATTTATATCAAGCATTCTTGAAGACTTGTCACAAAATCTCAAGTATTAACTAGAACATGTTTTTGTCAAATTAAAACTTTACCTTTTAAAACTTACAAAATGTAGAGTGACATAGTTCAGGTTTGTGTCTTTTTGTATGTCTCTGTTTCTCTTTCTTGGTCTGTATCTCTGAGTGTATCGTGTGTGTGTGTGTGTGTGTGTGTGTGTGTGTGTGTGTTTCTCTCTCTTTAAAAAGATATTGCACTATTTTCCTTGGAAAAATTTAGTGTCATTATATTTCAGTTGAACAAAAGTACTTTGAGTAATAATTTAGGATCATAGTTCTAAGACAGAATTAATCAAGAGCAGAAAACCAACTACGTAGAATTAGTATTAATAGTAGTTGTTGAAGATCTCAGATTTAACAATATATCTGACTTTTGTGAGGAAGGATTTTGAAAAAAATGTTTTTAACTTGACAAGCCACCGCCAAATATAGCTCACCTTGTATAGCAATGCCCCATTTCCATAACCTTAATTACATTCTCTTCCTCTCTTTTACTCCTTCGCATCTCTGCATTATTCTTTATGAGGTGTATTTTTTATCAAAGGCTGCCTACATTCTAGTGTTACTGCCTAGATGCATATAGTGACTACCTCAAAATTTGTGTTTTTTCAAGCAGCATTACTTCCTGGCAGAACTGAAATAACTTGAGAAGCTAATACATCTGAAACTTGCACTGAGCTAGGGGAAAACAAAAGGTCCAATTTCATTTGTTTGGCCCAACGATCATCCATCCTATGAGGATTAATTTGTTTTCATGTGTTGAGTTCTACAATATGAAAAATAGTTGAGGTCAATATAGCCTTGTGTAGGACTACATTAAATTGATCAGAAAAAATAATAAAAATGAAACCGTGAGACTAAATTAAGTAATGCAAAATGACTGTCAGTCTGCATACTTTTAGGGTTTTCTTTGTAACCGCGTATGTGCTACAGTGGTTTAGATGTTAGAGCTGATTATTTGTATATAACAAGACCATTTTGTTCCAATTACTAGTTTCTTTCTTTACTCAGAAATTATTTCCCTTCCGTTTTTCCGGTTCTAATAATGGTAAGAACCACTTGGCACTCTCGTGGTGCTTAATGTGATAATTAAATGACTCAATGCATGTGAAATGTATTAGTACTTGACATACAATCGGAACGAATGGAAGATAAGATCCTGTTGTTATTTTTCTACCTTTTCAGAGCTGGGGGATGGTGGAGCACTTCCTGGTAAGATAGAAAAGATGAATTTAGAAAAATCCATCAAATAGAAACAAAAACCATATAACGAGTGATTGTTGTCCTTAATGTACTATGTTATCTCTCATCTCTTTTGATGTCCCTTGGTTTTCTCATATGTCACAGTATTTCACCTGGTTATCTGATATATTGTATATATGTGTATTTGGTTGTTTGAAATTAGATAGGGAAGAGGGGGGAAACAAGATGAAGGGTGGGGGTGGTGGGAGGGAAATGGGGACCAAGACATGAAAACGAGTATCAATGTTTGTGAAGTAATGCACCTTCTATCTGTGAATATAATGTAACCCTTCTATTAATTACAATAAAAATATATGAAAAAAAGAAAAGTCCATCAAAAGATTGTGATGATGGCCATGGGGAAAGCTATTTCTCCCTGTATCATGTGAGAGTAGCTGTGATTCTTCTGTGAAATGAATGTATCTCTCCTTGTATGTTGAGGAAATTCTTGGTGAGAATCAATGTGGTGATGCAGGCAGGTACTATTCCTTGTAGATACATGAATGTGATAATAAATCCTATCAAATCAATCCTCCATGCAGCCTGTCTGTTAAGCACTACACTAGTTCTAACACTGTGACCCTTTTGTCGGCACTTCTATCCCTCCATAAGCTTACTTCTTCCCACCTTGGGTCCCTTCCCATATGGCCTGCAGGTTATTTCTGTCAGGAAAGCACAAATGTCAGCCTTTAGGTAAAAGACAAGTGCTCATAGCTCCTGATTTACTAACATCCCACACAACTCTACACAAGCTCTTACTATTCACTCTGCTTATCTAATCTCAAATTTAGCGAAATGAAGGGTTTACTTGATCTTGGTTTCGTAGTTCTTTCCTCTAAAGATGGGAATATTTTTTAATAGACCTGTACTACCTAGTGATTGTGTCTTGTGGAAATGCAAGCATGACAAAAGATATCTAGATATCTCTTCTCTCTTTTCCACACCCATGTGTTATCCACTTCATATGTAGTTCTAAAAATAATTCTGCTTTGTACTCACCAAAATAAGCCTCCTTCCCCTAACTGAAGCATTACCAATGGTATTTTTATAGCTTTGGAATCAAATCATATGAATAAATAGGATTTTTTTGCTAGTCCTGGGCTTGAGCTTAGTGCCCGAGCACTATCCTTGGGTTTTTCTCAAGGCTAGAATCCCATCACTTGAGCCACAGTACCACTTCCAGCTATTTATATGTATGTGGTACCCAGGAATTGAACCTGGGTCTTTGTGCTTGCTAGACAAGCACTCTACCATTAGGCCAACCTCCCAACCCTAAATAGGATTTTTAAGTTTAAATTAGTTAACAAATCAGTATATGGGTTACTATGCCTACTATTTTAAGATAAGGTATTAAATCTTTCTAAAATGAGGTTTTTCTCAAACTATTCGATATATGACAATTTATTATGAAGACATAAAAAGAATTTTATGTGTCTATGAATGTCACATAAAAATTTGGCCAGGCATAGTGAAACAAATCTGTAATCCTTACAGATTAATCTGTAATCCCAGAAACTGAGGCACAAAGCCCTTCAGTTTGAAGCTAGGGCACACTCTATAGTTAGAATCAGTCTCCTAAAAAGTAATAACTGAAAATTTTAGTATATAATGAGAAAATATTTGTATGGGAAATTTTGTCTCTAGCTTCTATCTTTTATGCATATTTAGGCCCACATGTATCTATGTAATCACAGCGAAAGGTCACACTGCATTTGAATTAATTTTATGTGTTTGAATTTCATAGAATTTCTCAAGTCATATCATGATTTATGAAAAACCATAAACCTGAGATACAAAGTCAGACTGCCTAAGGCACTGGAATGTTAAGGTATGTCAGAGGGGTTGTTCACCCACATGAGATTCCTGTTAGCTACTTGTATAGGACACTGTAAATGTGTCCCTGTATTGTTTATTCATGCAAACGTAGAATCAAATTCATGGAAAAGTAGTGGTTGTCTTAAGGCTTATTATTTGTTTGTGAGTTTGTGTGTGTGTGTGTATTTGTGTATCTCTGAGTGTGAATCTTAGAATGCAAAGAAAAAGAGAAAAATTTTGGTCACGGAAACCCAACAATATTATATTATATACATATAATATATACATACATATGTGTGTATATGTGAATAAATATTCATATATGGTAGAAATAGGATTTGAACTCACAACCTCAATCTTGGTAAACTGGCACTTTACCACTTGAGGCACAACTCCAGTTATTACACAGAATGTGTTTTTGACTTAAACTGGTAAATTATGGTGCCTTCATTACATATTAAGCTTTATTTGGGGTAAATCCATTATTTCATGTCATTCCATTCAAAAGGTATTAGTAACCTTGCTTATACATATACTTACACAAATGGAATTACTAGTACTAATCAAATAGTAATACTAGGAAAGGTTAAGCGATTGAAAAGATAACACAGGCATTGGAGCGGAATCAAGGCTGATTTGAGAGTGCTTCCCTGCATACTGTTTAGAATCCACTCTGATTCCAGCTCCCGGTGCTGGAGCATGAACCTTGCATAAGAGGCTGTAGTCAAAGTATTTTTCAATGTTCTCAAGTGCTCTCAAACCTAGCACACATGCAATACTAAAACTTCAGAATTCATCAGAGTAGGGTGGAATCTTTGCCTAAGAATATTGAATAGGTCTAGAGGGTCACGGAAGGATTTTTACCCAGCATTCTCTAATGCATAAGGAATGAATTGGTACTCAGCTTAGAAAGCTACCTTTCCACAGCTTCCTTTTTTAAAACTTGTGCTTTGTGTTAAACAATCTTCATGCAATTGTACAAAGGAGTTGCCATTCAACAAAGAAGTTTATGACCACAGTATGGCTTGATCGATGTCACCCATTCAACAGTCTCACCCAAAGATTTCTTGGTAGAAAGCATAGCCCACAAACTTGCCATGTAAGGAGTGTTAGCTTTGATCAGAATTGAATCAGAAGCCAAGACTGTTAAGATGTTAAAGCTCTCTTTTTCCTATATATGGCCATATCCCAAAGACTACATGGCTAGAAAGCAACAGTAAAAATAAATCTTTTCCTTTACGTTCATGGTATAATTGGCATCTGGTAACATTCCTTTGGAAAAAAGATCATTCATATGAAAAGATGACATCTTCCTTCCAAAGCATTAATAGTTCCCAAACCAATAACAGATACATTGAATCTTTGTTTTGGTTATCTTTCCATTGGAATGACTAATCACACTGTAGTTTAAGGGAAATATTCAGATGAATGTCAACAAGGGGAGTTATGGCCAAAGATCAACCCTAATGGGAAATGCTAACCAAATATTTGTAGTCTCTGCTGAACATGCGTTGATGACAATTCCTTCATCCTCTCTCATTCAGTAGTTCAGGTTAATGATAGAAATAACAGCAAAGTAAAAACAAGTAATTTTTCTCTGTGCTTTCTTCTGTAATACATGGTAAGTCAATATATTTTCTTTGAACCTCAATAATCTAATATAAGCAGTATTGAGGAATGATTAACAAAATTAGTCATTCTCCTCATGTATGCACCTGTAATGCTATATTTCTATTTGGAATCAACACCCCTGGTTTTATTGTAATGTGCATTTCTATTCTTAAATTTTAGCTATGTGATTTTACCTTTCTTATTTTGTCACATGGTCTCAAGTCTAATGCATGTGACAAAAGCATGTTTTCGAGTAAAAGCAGATATACTCCATCATAGCATTCTGACTTTTAACATTACAGTTATCCATCACTCTAGTATTCTTATCTGGGAAATGAAGAATGACAGCTCTTAAGTAAAGCTTGGAAGCTGAATATCCTTTCTGTTTTATTTTAGAATCCAGATAAGGGACTTTGTGCCACTTCTGGGACTTGAACTCAGAGTCTTCCTGCTTTTCTCTTTTAACTAAAGTGTGGTACTCTGTCATTTGGGTCTTACTTCAACTTCTGTCTTTTTGCTGGTTAATTCAGGATAAGAATCCTATGGATTGATCTGCCTGAGCTGGCTTTGTACTTTAATTCTCAGATCTTAGCCTTTTGAATAGCTGGGGTTACAAGTGTGTGACACTGAAGGCCAGCTCTACAAGGGATACTGTATTTTTGCTCATGAGAGATGGTTGCTTTACTTTTTAAAGGACATGCCCAAAGATCTAACTTCTTTCGGGAGAATGAGTTTAGTGGGAGAACAAAGTACCTGTGGCTTGAATGCTGGGTGAGGAAGATTGAACAAAGTGTGTGTGATTTGAATACTGGGTGAGGTTAAAACAATTTTAGTGGCTGCATTCAGGCTGATTTGGTTTCTCTCATTTGTTTATGTTCCATAGTGACTAGGCATCATCCTGCACGTCTTCTCTTCTTCAGTCTTCATGTGTATGGGAAAGCATTTACTAAGATATGAGCCCTTACTACCTTGAGTTTATACAATGTTTAGGGCTTCCCACTATGTGATTGCTGTAGCCTGGAACAAAATGAGAAGGAATTTTGTTTCTTATCAATTTCCCATAAAATCTGATGACAGAAGGTCCTTAACTAACTAACACACACAGCTGTGTTATGTGAAGATTTTTCAGCCTTACAGAGGTTACTTGAGTGGTAGATCTATTTGGAAGTTTGTGCTGAAGAAAGCTGTAGGGTTTGTTTCTGCTTTGTCTGAGTTACCCCATGAAATGATGCCTTAAGAAGGCACAAAGCACAACAAGAGTTCTCTTGATTCAATAATTCAATAAGTGTTATTGAATTACGGCAGATATGGTAGCTTGTGCTAGACACTGGACTTAACACTAGTGAATGAATATCAGAATTCTGTCTATTCTTATGGTTCTTAGAGCCTACTGAGGAAGAAACTATTAAGCAAACAGTTATACCATAAGACCTCAAGGATAGGTTTGTGGAGGAAAGATGCCCACAAAGAGGAGCAGATAGAAAGAAATACCAGCTTTGATGTGGGAACAAGCAAGAAAACTTGAATACACAGGAGTTTCAAAATCTAGTCTTCCTTCTAAAAGCAGTGAGACACCAGTAAATGTTTCATATGAAAGAGATCAAACATCTGGTTTTAGTATTCTGAGCAATCAAAGATTTAGAACTTTATGAGTTATTGGTGTGAGAGTTGAGATAGTTCCCTCATATTTGTGCTAATTAACAGAATAGCAATTTGAAAAATGTTTAGATATTGAAAACTGAGTGTCCTTGGAAGGACCATGGTGTATCTTTTAGTTTTGATGCAAAGGATCTACCTTTAAAGTAGCCACAGCACTGGGCTAATAAATGCTTTTTATTTTATATTAATCTTCAATAAAATATATTTCAGAAGCAAAATGGCCACAAGGACTTGTATCTATTGATATAAAATGAGTACAAAATGGTCTATGATGCAATTTTATAAATACTCCCAAGAATGATACCACTCTTTCTGGGAAGCTCAGTTTTTTAATTTCCCCAAAGCCTTTTATTTTGATGTTTTCTAGAAAGACAGTCCATGTGAAATATTTGGATGTGTTCTTAAGACACATGCACAGTCTTCATTTACTACTTGTCAGTCTGGGAGGCAGAGAGGGACTCGCCAGTCTTGTGTTCACTTAATCACGCCTCTCTGTGGGTTTTGTACAATCCTCTTCATTCTGCCTAATAACATGCTGCTAACATTTTGCTTAATCTTAAATACAGCTCAGAAATAAAAGGACCATATAAGCCTTCTTGTGTTTATAGTGCCAATCAATTGGAGCCTTCAAGCCGTTATTGACTAATTAATAGTTATCTTAGGGAAAACAGAGAACTTATTAGGGATTTATACATGGAATTAAGGCAAGTTCCCTTGTATAATTCTACTGGTGGAAGAGACAATATAAGCAAATCCTGGGATACTGCTCATGGTTTATAAAATAGTTTTAGAGAAGTTTATGAGAATAAAAGTAAGTCATCTTGTTGAATCTTTTGTTGATCTATTGACATCATTCAAGATTAAGAGATATGCTTTGGGCAAAAGTCTGTGGTATTGTTTTAATTTTTTTGTCTTTCCTAACATACCCTAGTGCATTGAGAATTACTCAAAGATCTTGCATGCTCTATTTCACAAAAGCGAAATATAGAATGTTGGGTTTTGTTCTCTTTGCTAATTTTTATACAATCATCAACTGACATGCTTTGGCTTAAATTATACCTAAGTCATGTATAAATGTGGAACAATGAAGCCTGTTGAGATTGGTTTGAGAAACAGGGGAAGGATGAGGGAGAAAGATGAAGCTAATGAGCCTGAGGCAGGCTTATTCTATTTATACACAGACATTTCCCAATGAAACCCCCTGGGATAACTAATTGATGATCATAGAAAGTGAGGCAAAATAAACCCAAAGCCTACAGACATATTTTAATTTGCATAGAAACGAATTTGGTACAATTTTTCTGATTTCAGCTGATAACATAAACATACAAGAGGGTAGGGTAGGTCCTCAGAAACATTAATCTAACTCGAGCCAAAGATATGCAATGTGAACATTCCTATTTCGTTTCATTAAGTAGCAACATTTTCCCCAGTTCTTTGGCTGCTAAAATTATCTGCAGATAAACATTGCAAGAATAAGGAATAAAAGAACCCTCGAAGTGTATTTGTGTCCTCCAGACGTTGACAGTGTAGAAGAAGAGGGAATGACATCATAACTTGACATATTGGGTGCTGGCACGAATGTGGTTGTTGAGACTCCTTGTTTTGTCACTGGGAGCAGTGTAGGAGTGCTGAGATGCCAAGATGAGTCTTGTCGCTGTGATTCTCAGGATTCTAAAGTGAGGATATGGCCCAGGCAGATCAGTGTGCTCACCAATGCAGATGGCCTCTTTGCAGTACTTGTCTTCCTCACGCTGATCACTGTGCTTAGTGCCATGAAAGCCCCTGATAAATGCCCACTTGATTAAGTTCTACAAAGTAAGGTGTACCGATAAGTCTTTACCACTCCTGACTTACCAAACGCTAAGAGTTGCTTTCCTTCCCAGTTAAAAGACTATTAAACTATTAGAGTAATGGATTATGCAGTGTTGATTATCAGGAGATAAATGTCTTCAAATAAGTTGTTCCTTTAAGAATCAATAGTGAATGCAATTTAACCATCGAATACATTCTATACTTCTCTTGTTGAAAGCATTGGTTTAGCCATAGTTCCAGAAGAAATATTTATCTCTTATTTTATTTTGGAAAATGTGCACCACTGCTTCCAATTGGATAATAATACTATTAAGGGGAATCACAGTTCATAT
The DNA here is from genome assembly GCF_031878675.1 of Megascapheus bottae. NCBI lineage: Eukaryota > Metazoa > Chordata > Mammalia > Rodentia > Geomyidae > Megascapheus > Megascapheus bottae. Next base: position 15,655,329 of record NC_143527.1, on the reverse strand, counting down.
GTATTAAGCTGCTGTGATCTGTAAAGGTTAATGAATCCAGGAAACTTTCTTTGAAACAGAGAACTTTATAATTTTCTTCAAAAATAATGCAAATTCATTACAATAAAATGGAATAAATCTTTGCATTAAAATTTAAAATGTATTTTATTGTAAATTAAAACATTTCATTCTTTAAAAAATGAGAAAATTTCCCATTGTACTGAGAATGTGTTAAAGTATACCTTCTAGGACTTTTTAATGTATATAAAATAAAATCAAAGTAAAGTGTCATTTTCCAAACTGCTTTTCTTCATTACTGTATCATTCTAACAGCACAATTCTTTTTCTGTTTTTCCTTTTGATGGCACTAGGAATTGAACAAAAGGTATTGTACATATTATGCAAAAACTGTACTACCATACTATATTTCTAAACTCACAATTCTTATTGACACTTAAGAGGGAGTTAAAGTTTCAAATTCTATAATTTTCATTTTTAACATGATACTACAGATCTTGTTTCTCTGCTTATATGATTAGAAAATCATTAATAAAACTTCATGAAAATGGTCAAAGCATGTACATACTCTTAAGGTCTTTATTGCACAATGGCAATTTACTCCTTTCAAATTTTAAGCCTATTGTATGCAGTCTCTGGCTGAGACTTGGAAAAGCTTTCATAGTGACACATTACTTGGATGAACAGAAATAGGAATACATTTTCTTTTTATCTCCCAACCAGATTTCCTTAAAAAAATAGTCATTTGTGATTTTTAGTTTTTTCATCTGCCAATAATGGACAAAAGGGAAAATGTTTGAAATACTAGTGGGATTGAGTCTCCTTGTTTTCTGGCTATTCTTTTTTACCTTACATCCAGAAATGGAATAATAATCCTTAAAAATAGACAAATTAATAGTTTCCTCTTACACTGAAGAAGGAACTTGTTCCAGAGTAAAATAGGGAGCCTCTTTCAAAAGTCTTTGGTGCTGATTTGACTTAGTTATTTAGCTGCTTCCTCTTCTTCAAGATCCTGTGTCTAAATTGACTGAAAGAAGCAGACATGTGTATCCCCAGGTGAACAGGGCTGTGACTTTGTGATAGAAGTCAAATACTGCCATTTAACGTTCTAGTGGAATGCACATCTCAAAAGCTTCTCTAATAACCCTTTTCTCCCAGGAAGACTGCAGAAATATTGACTTTTGTCAATGACTCGAGTAGAACAGGTAAAGGAAGTAGGGATGTGCAGAATTTAAACCATTCCTTTGGGTGCCTTGGTGCTTATAAGAGGAAAAAAAAGCTCACTTCAAAATGGGGAGAAGGCTGTGTCTTCTTCGCATGTTTAACATTGTCTGAACTGCCTGAGAAGATACTGAAGAGCCCATTTTATTTTAACAAACCAAGCTTGGCTCAGGCAGTGATGCAGGGAAGTCATTTTATACCTCTAATTTCCTCCTTCGCCAATATCCTTTTAGTTATTGAAAAACAGGCTTCTTCAGTCTTAGAATCAGGCCGGAATCCACAAGTAAGTTTTCTATATTTAAATGATCTTGAACAAAATATTGGTTTTCCTTTTGGATAGGATCTCATCCATCACATTTTTGAAGCTGAGTAATTGATCTAGGCTGCTTTTCAAAAACCTATTATTTTTCTGGCATATTGGTATTTTTTGTTTGTTTGTTTGTTTGTTTTGTAGTTGTGGGGCTTGAACTCTGGGCCTGGGCATTTTCCCTGAGCTCTTCAGCTCAAGGCTACCACCCTATCCCTTGAGTCACACTCCACTCCCATTTTTTTGGTGATTAATTAGAGATCAGAGTCTCATGGACTTTAATGTGCTGCCTGGCTTTGAACAGGGATTCTCAGATCACAGCCTCCTGAGTAGCCAGGATTAGAGGTATGCATCACCTCACCCAGGTAGTTTTTTTTTAAATGATATTTACCTAGTTGAACAAACGTTGTCAGTTAACAGTTTATAAATACAGTAATCTGGCTCAAAGTCATCCCTGTCAACATTCTCACTCATCCCATCCCTTCCCTACCCACCTCCTCCCTCACTCTTCTTTCCTTTGATGATTTTCCCTTTGGTTTTTCAAAGTCTGATTTGATATCTCCTCAATATTTTAAATATTGATACATATATATGTATCATCTGATCATGTTGATTTTAGTGTTTGTTGATATTAGTCCTGGAACTTGAACTGAGGGCCTCTGCTGAGTCGTTGAGCTCTTTAGTCTACTAAAACATATTTGTTAAATGAATGATCCTCTCTTTTCAGCCCCTTTAAACTCAATCCCCAAAGAAGGCCAGTGTCCCTTTCTATCCACTCTTTAGGAATGGCCTGAGTTCTCAACTAAACTGTTTCTTGAAATTGCTGAGGCATTGTAGAGATGTAAAGTCCAGTAGTTTATGCGTGCTGCACCTTAATTTTCATGTGGAGTGAGTGATCTTTCCATTCTTTATTACATTAGCTTCTCCGAAGTTCATGTGGAACAAAATTATTTTCTCTACTCCAGATTTTAAGCTCATTGTAGACACATTTATGATTCCTACTGCACTGAACATACATTTCTTCTTTGTTCAATATCCAGTGCCTCCATTTTCTTCCTCAGAGTAGCCCTTCACAGTCTCTACTTTATCATGCAATCCTCACTTAGCACTGGCTGAGATTATTTTCAGAATAACCACTGTCACTCACATTGCCTTGGTTCTATGCCAATGACTATGCTATCATCTTTTCAGTCAATAAATTCGCATGATTTTCTGGGGTAGATCTTCCCAAACATGAAATTTAGATTCATGTGAATCTCCAAGCTAGTACAAAGGACAGCTTTGTAGTACCAACTTTGTAGGCTACAGGTTTAGAGCATGAAAGCCACATGGCTTGGCCAAGGGCAATATCAGCAAAGAAGCATATTCTCTGTTAATTCTTTTGGGTGCTTCCTTAGGAAAGTCAACAGATTTAATACAGCATTTTGATCCATATGCAGGTACTTGTTAAAAGATTACAACCTGCACAGTTTAGAACCATGAAATGATGTATGTTTTATAACTATTGCTCCCATTTTCATTACTCAGCATTTACATTCTATTTTGGAACTGATCAAGAAGGTATTAGTGGCTTACTCATTTCAGTTATTTAGAGTGTTCGTCTAATAGTGACCCTTTTCACAGGAAAGGCTTACACTCAATACAATTTCTAAGTCAGGGAAGGAACATTTCACTACTTTCTTGTAGAAACACACACACACACACACCATGCACACACAGGAAGCATGTTTTCAATATAATGTGGCCAAACAACCTTTTCATGTTCCTATTCCAATTTATGATTTGAATTATATCACTGCCATGGTCTGTTCATCCATGTTTTTGTACATAAAGATCACCTTAGATTTCAAGCCCCAGTACTAGCACACGTTGCACACACACACACACACACACACACACACACACACACACAAAATCCTATTCCTAATACTCTGTCAGGTCTTCACTATTGCCATTATATTATACATACTATACATATTTATACATATACATTTATACATATGTACAGTTAAAATCTTCTAATTTTCATCACATATAACCAAAACCTTATTATGTGGTCACTTTCCAGGTTGAAATCAATAGTTTTTATCTCATCTAAATTTGAATATCATGAGCCAGTCAAGAGCCTCCTAGTTTGCTTGTTTTTGTGTGTGTGTGTGTGTGTGTGTGTGTGGCAGTGGGGGTGGGGGGCAGAGGTTATTATGCCTTGAACTAGGCCTGTGCACTCTCTCTCAGCATTTCAGCTCAAGGCTACTGCCCTACCCTTGAGCCAAACCCCACTTCCCATTTTCTAGAGGTTAATTAGAGATAAGATTCTCAGGTCCTTTTGTGCCAGGGTTGGCTTTGACCCTTGAACCTCAGATCTCAGCCTCCTGAGTAGCTAGGATTTCAAACATGAGCCACCATGCCTGGCTCAAGATTGTTTAAGTTTACAGATTTCCTTTCTTTGTTTGGAGATGTTGATCATATAACCAAGCATATTCTTCTATTTATTAATAACCTTTCAGCTCTTTCTTTGCATAGAGATTTCATAACTTTTCATTTCCTATTTTATTTCATCAAAATGTTCACTTTTAAATCTAAATCTCCACAAGTACCAAGGAAGAATGGTGAAGTTTCTTTTTTTTTTTTTTTGTCTGAGAAGTCAAGCTAAATGCAATCTCATCTCCTAAAGTCAATTTGCAGGAGGCATCTTTGAAACAACCTATGAAATTGTGAGCAAATGAAGTTTCATCTTGCTGTTAACGAGGTTGCCTTGGCAAACCTGTCAGCACTGGAGATGACCCTTTTGTGTTATAGTGTCTGCTCCAGCTGGTGCCATTGGCTGTTAATCAGAAGTGTTTATACTTTCTCATTCGCACTTGATTTCCTTTGGCCTGCTTGACTTGATATTCAGAGTTGGTTCATTACAGAGAATATTGCTGCAGCCCTGTCTTGACATTGCACTGTCAATCGGCAGTGATGGGTCAATATTGCTTCTCTACACTTCTCAAAGTAGAAAATACACAATCACACCAATTAGATGGCTAAAGCAATTTTTTTTCTGTTTGGTCTTTCCTTTAGCTGCCAGATCTCTTCTAGAATTGAAAGGGAGGAGATGGAATTATTAGAGCCCAAACCCTTGGTTTAAGGTACTGAAAAGGTTAGTCTAGTGAAATGCTAAAATCTTTGAGGACAAACATCAAAGTCAGGAGCCTTGGAAATCTGTCCACCCAGGTTTATCTCTGCATGCTAGTTTCAGATGGAGTAATTGATCCTGTGGAAAAAGTCTGCAGGAACTCAAAGCAGTTTATCATTGAGCAAATGCTCAAAAGTTTACTCAGTATTCTTTGCTGGGCTTCATGCTTGGGCACTAGTTTGCAAAACTGAGGAATAATGAAGATATTCCAGAGTTTGAGTTTGATTTCAGAAGCACTTCGATATGCCCTTTAGTCTGTCACTTTAGCCCTTTATTGTTTATATTTTTCTGATTATTTTTGCCAAGTTCTCACATCTGAACCTAGAGCAATTTTTTAGGCTATATTTTCACGTTCTAACTTTGGAAAATGCAAATGTTTGCAGTCCATGAAAGCCCAGTCACTTCACAGCCTTTGGTTGTCTTTATGCAAGATATCAACCTTCTCTGAGTCTATTTGAATCTGATAATTAAAAAAATAAAATTAATAGTAGTTTTTTTTAACAGTTTGGGGAATTTTATTTCCTTGTTTGTTTTACTTTTTTATGTGCCAAAACATTATTCTAAGTCCTGAACCTAAGAGGATAAACTAAAGGGAAGATTTCTCAGATCACAAATCTCCAAGAAGGGTTATGTATTTCCATCAAGGAACTTTGATTTGGTTTCTTGATAAAAATGAGTATCAAGAAAGTAATGAGGAGGGAATATTTAAAAAACGACAAAAGCATTCCTGGTAGAAGATGGTCTGTAAGAATTATATGAAGCTCAGAAATGCATGAATGCCCAGAGACAAGATGAGAATGCCGAACAATGTAGCTGATACAGTTGGGTGGTAGGAGGGAAGAAATATCCACAGAAATGCTTTTAGACTTTCTACACAAGTTGAGGTGGTCAGATTTATTCTTCTGTGAAGGAACAACTTAAGTATGGAATTTCATACTTACAGGAAAATTTGCATTTTCGTGCTGTTTGAGTTTGTCTTCTGCTACTGTAGCAATATACCATACCAGGAAATAGATAAGTTGTGAAGAACAGATTAATTTTCTTACTGTTCTGGAAGCTCAGACATCTAAGATTAAGACAATAATGTATGTTGTTGTCTGGTGGTCATTTTTCTCTGTTTCCAAGATGGCACTGTAATGCTATGTTGCCCAGCAAAGAGGAGAAATGCATTGTCTTAGCATGGTGAAACTCAAAGGTTAAAAGGGACAAACTTTTCTATACCTCCTTCATGGGAGAAACTCATTCCATTCATGAAGAAGCCTTTGTAGCCTAAACACTGCATTAAGGCTATGCTTCCTATGATATTGCCATGGAGAGCAAGTTTCAATACGGACAATAAAAGCACACAAACCAATATATATGTATATGTATATATATATATATATATATATATATTGCTTTGACGGCATTCTGATTAGGACTTCACAGACAGAGAGACTCAGAGAGGGATTTTGAGATTTTCTATAAATAAATTTTTTAAGTCCATTAGAATGAGTAATCTATCTAGTGCACTGAGTGGAATGAATTAAAGCAGCGGTGAAATACTTTCAAAACACTAGGGGTGACAACAGACTTCTGTGCAACTATGTATTTTGAGATTGGTGAAGCACACAGCCTTGATCTCAGCTACTCCACGTTGGAATTGGAGCCTAGAACAGCCAGGGGCAATACCAACACGAATAGCAGGCTGTGTGCCAACAATGCAAATTTGAAATTCAGGTGTATTTATAAGGGGATAAGTAGTAGTCTTCCTGTGATTTGTTAAGAACTCTATATTGTGTAAAAAAGTCAAAAACAAAAATAAGAAAGCTCAAATAAAGAGCTGTAATAATAAAACATTCTCAGCAAAAGACCAACAACTTGGGAAATAGGCAGAGATTACATTTGGCCTGTGGGTTGGCTTATTACTTCCAATGTTAAGGATAATGTCCCTATTATCCTTATTTGCTTGGCAACCATGACATTCCCTCCCACCTTTTTAATGGTTTTTAAAGCATTACCCTGTAATAATTTAGGAAAGTCACATTTTAAAATTTTTTCCAAAAGGATTCTTGTTATTTTTCTACTTGCTTATGAAAATTTTTATATTTTTGTGGATCGTGGGGCTTAAACTCAGCCTGGGTGTTATCCCTGAGCTCTTCACCTCCAGACTAAAACCCTACCCCTGGGCCTGAGCATTGTCCCTGAGCTCTACTGCTCAAGGTGACAACCCTACCCTTGAGCCAAGATCCACTTCAATTTTCCAGAGGTTAATTGGAGATAAGAGTCTCTTTTGTGCCCTGGGTAACTTTGGACCTTGATCCTCAGATTTCAGCCTCCTGAGTAGCTAGGATTATATGCATGAGCCACTGTAACCAGCTGAAAATTCTTTTTTTTAATATTATTGTATTTAATAGAAGGGTTACATGATATTTGCCAGATAAAAGATGCATTAATTCACATGCTGCTGTCAAAAAAAACAACATCGCCCCATTTGTTAGGAAATGGAAAGACTTAGAAAACATCATATTAAGCAAAGTAAGACAGACTCAAAGGAACTTAGGCTCAATGGTTTCCCTCATTCATCATAACCAGTAGAAACCTTGGGCTCTAACAGCAAAGATTTGCAATAGAGCAAAAACTTGATACATAAGGCCATATAGTATGAAGCTAATTGAGTGGACCTCTAGGATATTGAAACAAAAGTATTTTCATGGGGACAAAGACATGAAAATTCTTTCTTAGTCATGGAACTACTTTCCTATAATTTTCTTTTCCTTGAAATTTCAAAGCTTTATTTTTTCAATTTAGATTTCCAATGGAGTTAGAATAGAGTTTGTCACATGGTAGGAAATTGGAATCTGGTTACTTTTGTCTTTTTAAATTGAAAACCAAATTTGTTCTTTTTTTCCATATATTTTTCACTGTAATTAATAGAAGGGTTACATTATATTCACCAGATAGAAGGTTCATTACTTCACAAACATTGATATCTTTCCCATGTCTTGGTCCCCATTTCCCTTCCCCAACTCCAGCCCCTCATCTTGTTTTCCCCTTTCCCTATCCTATTTCAAATAATCAAATAAACATATTTACAATATATCAGATAACAAAGCTGAAATATTGTAACAATATGAGATAACCCAGGGACAACAAAAGACATGAGAGATAACATAGTATGTTAAGGACAACCATCACTCATTACATGGCTTTTGTTTCTATATCCTGGAGGTCCTTATGTATCTAGGTTTTGCTGTATTGTAAATCTCTGCTAGGAGAACCCAAGGTTTCTACTGATTATGACAAATGAAGGAAATCATTGAGCCTAGGTTCCTTTGAGTTTGGCTTATTTCACTTAATATGATTTTTTCTAAGTCTTTCTATTTATTTACAAAATGGGGCAATGTCATTCTTTCTGACAGCAGCATAGAATTCCACTGTGTATAAATACCACATCTTGTTGATCCACTCATAAACTGAGGGGCATCTGGGTTGGCTCCATATCTTTGCTATGGTGAATAGTGCTGCAATGAACATTGTTGTGCTGGTGGCTTTAGTATGTCTTTGTTTCTGGACGATTGGGTAAGTGCCAAGTAGTGGAATTTCTGGGTCATAGGGGAGCTCTATGTTTAGTCTTTGTCACCCTGCACCAGGATTAACTCCAAGTGGATTAAAGACCTCAAGGTGAAAGCAGATACACTGAAAATTTACAAGAAGGAATAAGAGATACACTAGGTCTCCTTGGCACAAGTTGAAACTTTCTTAATAAGGTCCAAGAAACACAACAAATCACAGAAAGTCTGGGTAAGTGGGACTGCATTAAACTGCAGAGCTTCTGTATGGCAAAGGACTTAGCTAGCAAATTGACTAGAAAGCCTACAGAGTGGGAGATTTTCATTAACCATACAACAGACAAAGGCCTCATATCTAAAATATATCAGCAGCTTAAAAAAATTGAATCACTCCAAAAGTAATCTCCAAAGAAACAACCATTCCATTAAAAGATAGGCCAAAGACTTAAAGAGAGTCTTCTCTGACGAAGAAATAAGAATGGCCTATAGACACATGAAGAAATGCTTGATTTCTCTGGCCATAAAAGAAATGCAAATCAAAACAACTCTTAAGATTCCACCTCACTCCAATTAGAATGGCCAGGATCAAGAAATCTAGTAACAACAGATGATGGAGGGGATGTGGTCAGGAGGGATCACTACTACACTGTTGGTGGGAGTGCAAACTCGTTCAACCACTATGGAAAGCAGTATGGCAGTTCCTCAAAAGACTAAACGTAGAGCTCCCCTATGACCCAGCAATTCCATTACTTGGCATTTACCCAATGGTCCAGAAACAAGGACAACCTAAATCCACTACCACAATGATGTTCATTGCAGCACTATTTACCATAGAAAACCAACTTTTCTAACAAAAAACAACAACAACAAAAGAACAACAGCAAAACAAATAATCATCGGAGCAAGGACAACAACAAAACAACTTTTCTCAGCATTTTATTTAGCTTAGTGGTAGAGTGCTTTCCTAGCATGCACAAAGGCCCGGGCTTCAGTTCCTAGGTACCACATAAATAGAAAAAGCCAGATATGGTGATGTGGCTCAAGTGGTAGAGCTGTAGCCTTGAGAAACTGCAAGGACAGTGCTCAGGCCCTGAACTCAAGCCCCAGGAGTGGGGAAACACACACACACACTCACACACACACACACACACACACACACTCTGAAACTAAACTAAAACTAAAAGTAAAACTGCAGTTTCTATATACTTGTCCTCCTGATTCTGAAGATTATAATCTCACTTTTGCTCACTGGAATTTAGTGAAGATAGTTTAAGTAAATTTGAGGAACAGGGAACAATTTTATAGTAAGTCCTTTGATATATGACACATATGCATTGCTTTATTTTAGCCTCTTTTCCTTACCTGTAGTAAAACTTTTCATTTTTTTCCATTAATATCATAGACATTGTGGCTTAAAAGGTTTTATTGATTTACATTTTAGGTTTTCTTTTTGTTAATATTAGAAGGTTACAAACTACAGCCATATGTTTAGGTTAGAATTCTTCCATTTAAATAGAAATAATATTTGTGAGTTATAAAATATTTTTTACTTTCCATATGATAAAATTTTTTTTTCCAAATGACTAAACTGTTTCTGAAATAAGTCAAGCAATGCAGAAGGAGAGATTCCAAGGTGTTTGAAACTTCTGAAGTAGGTTGAAACCTACAGCTCTCATCTGTAATCTTACCTCACAGGAGGCTAATACTATCTGATGGATATTCAAAGACAGCACAGACAGGAACCTCCCTGATCATTCTCTCTATTTAGCCACCAAAATGACCGAACTGGAACTGTGACCCACAAAACATTGTAACAGACTTGAGTGAAAAAGTAAAGAATGGAATAGAACCCTTGCTCTAATTTCAAGACCCTGTACCAACTCCCCAAAAAGGAAAACTAAAGGAGTAGTTGTTCAGGGGGGGATATGCACTCATAATTGCATGGAGGTTTCATTCTCGTTCTAGCTTACTGGTGGCCTTGTCATCACTTCTCTTTTGCAGTGAGCTCCTGCTGTGTGTGAATTAGTGTCATATGAGTACTCATCACTTAAGCTTTTCTAAAAAATGAATCATTAGTGTGTTTCATATATTGGATGGGACTAGTATGTACATGTCAGTCTATCAAACATATATTCCATTTTCAAATGAAATATCATCATATATGTGTCACTAAAGAAAAATCTAGTTTCTGATTGTCTCAAATATGTTAACTTTAAAATGGAATGTATATATGCTCAGCAACTCTTCATATACCACTCTGCTTGTGAGAGAATTTAGAATCAAATAGAAAGACCTGATACATCCAGCAAATGAGTCAAATTATATAATGTTAAAAAATTAAAAATCATGAGAGGTGGTATCAATGTGTGAGAAGTAAAGCACCTACTACCTTATGAATGTAACTATAACCCCTCTATATATTATCCCAAACATAAAAAATTATTGGATAAATCCTAAAAAAATAAACAAAAGTCAAAAATACATAATATATGTTAAGTATTAGACAATATGTAATTATATATAAATGCATATATATTAAATACACACCATAATTATATATAAACATTTATATGAATATATCACATATAAATATAGATTTTATATATATGGCATATTGAATATACATTATTTATATATAATATATTGAATGTTGTATACTATATTATAGATTATATTTAATAATACATATTGTAATAGAGGAATATATATGTATATGTTGTAATTTCTATATATTATGCATATTATTTATTGCTATATATTTCTATATATGCACAGAAACATACACACACATATATGTAAATATATTTACACACACACACATATATATATATATGCACACCTACACACACAGACTCCACACACAAACACCCTGTTGAAGTTATTTTAAGGGAGGAAAGAGTTCTTGGAGGAAATTAAAGTGGGTGAGTTTGATCAGGGTATATGTATATGTACATGGAAAGTCACAAATCTTGTATAACTAATGTATGCCAATCCAGTTAATATATAACTAACATACAGAATGTAATTCACCAATAGATACATAAATATACTTATATAAATATACTGGTTTGAATATATAGATACAAAATTACTTATGGATATAGATATATCTAAAATAGTTAGCATGTGAGATCTTCCATCATACCCTCTACCATTGCTAATTTTCTCTAATAACGGTGTCTGTTTCTCCACAATGGCAAAGGTTAATGTTTTGAAATGGAAGCAGAATGCAATTTACGAAAAACTTCTTTCATATTCCTGTTTGAGCATTAGATCAATAAGAAATCAGTAACACCTGGTTCAGTACACACATTTTATTTCACAAAAAATGTAAGATTCATAAATTATGTACATAGTTTAATCAGCTAAATTCTAAATATATGCTTTAGTAAATAAGACAAATTCAAGTATAAGTTGCCTTTTCTTCATATTCATTTTCAAAGAAATACAAAGCAAATACGGAAGTGTCATTATTTTACCTTTAACAAACTGTAGCAAACTTTAAGAACCTAAACTTTTCTTTATAAAGATTCCTTTATTCTTCATGTTACCTTACATTTTGTGTATGCTTCTAAAGTTGAATGCATTTAGATTAAGGTTTGTGATTTGGAGAATTGTGTACAATAATGTGCCTGTGGTAAAAAAAAAATTGTGCCATCTAATAGAACTATGCTCAACTAATTAATTGATTCTACAATCTGTTTAACTCACTGTGGCAAACTGGCTTTGTTAATATGTGTTTATGCCATTAGCTCTGCTATTTAAGACTTATAGACATTTAAGAATTACTGTACCTTTTTTATTTTGGTTACAAGATATAAACTCAGGGCCATATGTTTTTCATCTGGCACCCAACCACTTGAACAATGTTTCTAGACAGCTCAGTCTTTGTTGCTTTTGTTTGCTAACTCATATTGAAGAGTGAATATCATTCTTCTTTCTGCATGCTTTGGCTTCTAACTGTATGCATTCACATTCTGCCCTTGTTAGTTAAGATTGCAGGCATGAGCTACTGATGTTTGGCTTTATTTTAGCATTTGAGGCTTTTTGTATTTAGGCTTAATTACATCTCCTCAACCCACTATCCCCTTCATCATCAATAGGCTTATACTATGTTAGATCATCTCAGTCGTTCAGCTGTTCAGGAAGCTTCAGGAGATATGGCATGGTATGAATGTGTACCCATTTTATTCAGCTGAAAAACACAGCAGTGGTTTAAACAGTAGGTGCTTAACGCTGCCCCGCCACTACCCCCCCTCCCCGCCCCACCATTAGCAGTTAGAAATCCGTAGACAAGAAGCTGCTGTAATTATGTAAGCTGTTACCATTTTGCGTGTTTGAGAAATGGCATTAGTTCTTATTTCAAAATAAAATGGACACAAAATAGAAGTGGGATGTAACATCTGCCCCTATTCCTTTCAATGAGAAGGAAAAACTTTACCCTGTAGTAAAGCCCCCTTTCTTCTGAGACTTCTATGTGTATCACATAAGCCACACCATACATGGTATGATTAGTCTAGCAGCAAGAGAAGCAAGTGAGTGAAGCATCAGCTCCCAGGCATTTATAAGGAGAGGGACTGGGATAACTACATGACAGCATCAATCACCATCCCACATTTCACACAGTCCTGCTGTACTTGTGACCTGCTGTGGACTACCATGACAGAAACTAACTCTTCAATTAATTCACATTGCCAATTTGCTCAATTCATGTTCTTCAAAGTGATTAGCCAAAGGGTGGCCTCGCTTTTGCTGGAACAAATGTAATGACCAGATTTACTTTTTTGGAGCACAGACACTCTTTCCCCTTTTCAAAGTTGTATCATGGCCATTGGCTTGTTATGGAACAGTTGAGGTTTGTTTCTATTGTGCAAACCTGGGACAAGAATAAAACTTTATTAGGTTTGTTTGAGATGTAAGTATAAAAAAATCATGCAAAAGAATATTGTAAACAATTAAGTACTAGGCTGGAAAAATAAGCACCATTCTTAATATAATATTTCTTCAATTCTCAAAGAAAAATAGGCTAAAGTGACAGGTTTGCAAGAGCAGTAGAAATTATTCTCCCAGTGTTATATGACATTTCTTTTAAAGTGGTACAACTAAACCAGGAAAGAGACAGCAATTACAACTAATAAGCTATTGCATTCAATTTGTTAGGCTTTCATGACTGCTTCTACAGTTGCTAAGATTAACTTGCCATTTGTTTCGATATTACTGTAGCAATGAGCAGCATAAAAAGATATGGCACTTCAGAAGAAATGTAGAGCTCCAGAAAATACCGACTAATAAGCCGTAGTCATTGAGGAATATTGAACACAGAGTAGAGCAAACTTACATGTGGACACTAGCCAATACCCCTCATTGATATTCTGATGCAGAAAGAAGAGTGGAACCTCACAATGTCTGATTGCAGCTGGGTATTGTTGCTATCCTTACTCCAGCCACTTTTCTGTACTATTCTTAATAGTTTAGTTTGCTAAACTATTCACTGAATAAGACTATCCCTGATTAATAATAATGGAAACAGAGACATTTGGATTCATTATTCAGTCAAAGAAGTCCAGTCAATGAATTCCTTCTGACAGAGATGGTGTATGGTTGAGATCAGACAGTGGTGCTCTCATGTAAGGCTCCTTGGTCAGGATTTGTCATTTAGCCCATACCTGTAAAGCTTCTGTCTTCAATTAAAGTATCCTGAGATAGCCATTTATGAGGAGTGTTTTCAAACTTTATAACATCTGGCTGGTAAAACCTAAAGACTAGATTTCTATGACCCAATAAAGAGTGAGCAGCATTGCTGTTAGCACAATGATTTGCTTGCATTTTGGCGGCACTTGCTTAGCCACAGCTCTACAGCTCAAATAGCAGACAACTTCTTAGACAAGCAGATGTTCGCTTCAGGGTCTTCTCACTTCACACTTACAGGAATCCTAGATTTTGCTTGTCAGTAGAGGAAGTATAAGAAGAACATAAGTGGCCATCTCTTCTCTTATGAAATGTATAACATTGTGGCTGAAAAAGCATTTCCACTCTAAAATATCTGGCTATAAATTCACTGTGAAATGATGTGTAAAATGATGGAAAGAGCACTAGAAATAAACAAACATGGGAAGACTGAATATACAGGTATTAGTGAAAACAGGAGAAGATTTCCAGGCCATAGCATTACTTAAGTTGGGCCTTGAAATTGGATGAACAGAAGAAGATGGATAATGTTTTGGTGGGAGGCAAGCAATGTGTGTTGTGGTATAAATGTAGGAATGACTATGAAATGCTCCATTGAAAAGTCTCTTTGGGACTCCTGATACTGTTAGCCAGGATATTTCTCCTTATATATTTAGGGGAACCTCATTATAGAAAAGTGACGTTTTTTAATACTGTATCTTGTGGCCACCTTTCTCTCTCCCACCTTTGACTTTTACTTATAGATAGATTTGTATGTTATTGCTTTCCATCCTTTTTACTAAATCATGAGGCATATTTTCCAGTAGACTAATAAGAAGCAAGAACTCCATCCCATAAACATTAATCAGCATAAGTATGTTTGGGGAAGGGACAGTGTCATTGATTTCAACATATTCCAGTACATGGAAATGCTGAGAGTAAGGCTGACATTGATAGATGAACTCACCAAGGACCTGGCTTCCCCAAAAGAAACGAAGAGGACTCCAGAGAGAGACTCTCCTGAAACTGATTTCTAAAGAAAAAGTAGGATTTGGCCACTTGAAAATGTCTGGGCTGGGAGAATTGAGTGAGTAGACATAGCAGAGTGGATGAGATCAAAGACAATGCTGGAAATTGACTTACATGGGATTCAGTATTCCTTGGGGAGAAATTGTTATTAGCAACATACATAGAAACTTAAGAGACGAGTTTCATCAGGTCTTTAAAAATGTGTAATTTCTGTAATTTCTGGAAAGCAGCTACTTCTGGCTTAGAACCCTCCATTGAGACATCATGAGAGAGAACATAAATACTTTATTTTTCTCCTTAGAAAGAGGCATTCATTCACAGAGGCATCACAAGAACCTTTGTGCTTTGAGCACTTCTCTGCCCTGAAATGCATGTCACAACTCACATTGATTACATTACAGCAAATTCTACCTGCAAGTCATGCATTTGTGATGGAACTCTGGAACTGTGACTTATTCATGATAGAAGCATACCTGTCAGACCAAGAGTCAATGTTACATATTCCAATAAGATATGAATCCAGGCATGCACAGATTGAGACATGGTACGTACGTCAATGCAAGGATACATTTGTTCTACTTTTTGACAAGAAGGAATATTTGATTCATATGTTTAATATGCTTTGCCTCTTTTACAGGGAACAAACTCAGAGAATGCTATTCATCACACAGAGAAATTTCCAAACAGATTTTTTCTTTAATGAATCGTAACAAAGATCAGAAAGTGGAAGGAAAACACATTGAATTGGATTTTACTAAAGGGGGAAATTTAAATGTGTTGATAATTCTCTGTGTTTAGGTATTTGGAGGAGTATTAGAACAGAGGTGAAAAGGCAGAGGACTTGATGTTATTTCATTGTAGCATCTTATTTCCTGGGTGAATTGAGCAATCCACTCATAATTCCTAGCTTTGGCAACAGGTCTGAATTAGGTCTGGTCAATTTATATGGAATTTAACAGTAACAGGAAAGGATTCTTTGCTTAGCACCTACAAAGACCAAGTTTTACTTATTATAAATTCTAGATGTTCTAGGTCATACTAACTTAAACATCCTTCCCTACTTATTTTCCTAAACCATGATTGCTTTATCATTTACTATCTACTGTAAGACATATTCTTATACATGGAAGAAAATTTAAAAATGATATATTCTAAGGCATATTCTTATATGTGGAAGGAAACTTTAAAAGATGTATTCTGAATTTGGGGTCGGAAAAAATGAAAGATAAAAATGCTAAAGCATGTGAGTTGCAAAAGAACTGAAATCTCTTAAAGATTGTAATTATGAAACAAACACCAAGTGCATAGGCTTCTGGTGGTCTACTCACCATATAAATTAAAAGCTAAAAAGAACTTCCATCATTTAAAGATGCAAACTAACTAAATATAGTCTAAAGGATCTACTCTAGTGCAAAGCACATGTGTATTTCTAAAGGAGCTATTCAGAGATACTTATTTTCTTTATTTCTAACATATCATTTATCTTCTGTTTTTTTCTGTGAAGATAATAGATCTGTATTGAGTAAGATTGATCACAGAGCTGAAGATTTGGAAGTTATTAAAAGATTGAGTCAAATTTCTTGTTTTGTTCAAAGGAGCTGTATCACAAATCTCCTGAATCCTAGGATACAGTACTCAATCCCTGAGGAAAAAAATAAACACACGCGCACACACACACACACACACACACACACACACACACACACACACACACACACACAGCAGAGCCACTATTGGAGTTAACATGGACCTTTCTATCACTAGGATTAGGCTTTTCTAAAGCCTCTGACAGAAACTTTCCAGGTTTCACTGGCCATGTAGCCTTGGTAACAATCACCAGGCCCTGCTTTTGCAATGTAAGAGCAAACAAATGCAAAGGAATGGGTGTGGCTATCACTTCATAACTTATTGACAGGCCCTTAAATTTGGATTTCATATAATTTTACATGTCTCAAAAATCTTTAAAAAGTCTCATTCTTAGCTACATCTATAAAATATGATCATATGGAAAAAGTAGTGTTTTTTTCTGCCTCACATTCTATAGTCTATCCTAGAATTGTTCCCTTTTACATACATTGGAAACTTTGTTGCTGACATTTAAATAAATACTGGTAAAATATAGTATATAATTAATTGATGGTGTGAGTGTAGGTTTATATGTCTATATTTGCTTTTAATTACTCAATCAAAACTTTGAATCACTCCTTCCTGACAAACACATTGTATGTCAAGCATGGTGAAATTCTGATGGATTTCTTTCAAGAAAGTACAGCTCTCACATGGTCATGTTCCCTTATGCCCTAGAAACAACTTCTCTTCTTCCTCTTGGAATGATTCTTTGATGTAAAGAATTCATTCAGTCTCCCCACTTGTTCAGAGTCTTCATAGCTATCCAGAACATGCAGAAAGGTAGAACATGTGGCTAATTATTCACATACTGCACATGCCCTCTCTAGTTCTCTGAAGGACAAATTAATTCCCTTATGCATATCTTATTCCTCAGCTACAAAGCATAGAGTTGAGCATATAATTGTGCAAAGTATGTCCTGATCATCTGCATTTGTTAGACATTATATTATTATAAAAATTACTACTAAAGCATCCCATTAGACATGTATACTAGTAATATATGTTATTATTGTTATTATTATTTGAAGAATAGTAAAGAAAAGTAGCCCTATAGCAAGAGACAATAAATGGCTTTGGCCATTGGTTTCAATATTCAGACTACATTAAAATTCTAGTACACAAACTTTGTGACTTTTAGAATGATAAATAAGCCTTTTAACCTTGGATTTTCTCATCTGTAAAATGAGATTTGTGATTTAAAACTTTTAAAAAATTAAATCATGGGATATGCTGTAGAAGTTGAAACATTTAATATGTTGTGTGGTACTATGGAAATACAAAGAATGTACGTGATCAACTATATGACAAAAACGTTGGCATTATGTGGGAAAAGAGCTAGAATAGAAGAGAGAAAATATAGACATGTTTTCATCCTTATGTTTGCATTTTAATCACTGCTTTCTTCCCAATAAGATATTATTATCCTTTTGGGATTTTTGCCATGTTTTCTCCTTAGCAATGATTTTCCCATTTGTATGATTACCCAGGCTTTAATGAAAAATTATATAGTCTAATACTCATTCCATTTATCCACAAACTATCTCAAGATCAAACTGGTGAAATGTATACTCATATTTACTCCTACACCCTACTTCTAATGTTTTTATTTAGCTGAACAATCTAGAAGCAGGCAGTTCTTTCATGCGTTCTCTACTTCTCACCCTCTACCACCTTCATACACCTGCCAACATGCCCAATAAGTTGTGAAATCCCCATTAATTTACTTCAGATCTGTAATCTTCAACTTCATTTTTTTGCCATTTCTGGAACTCACTGTTACTGTCTCTACTCTGTTGTCCCAGGGTTACAATGATTGTTATATATTTACTGCAAGTTTAGTTTTAACCATTTTTTGCTCAAATCCCTTCAGTAAAACTTTTGGTTTCTAGGAGTTTGAGATATAGCTCCGTGGTACAGCATTTGCTCAGTAGGTGAAAGGCCATGAGTTCTATACTCAGCACCCAAAACATACATCTCACAGTGAATCTCTGTGGATATAGCCTTCCACATCTTACATTCTCTTTCTTGCTCTCTTGATTATAGGCAACAGTCCTTTTATTTTGTTAGTTTTGAATCTGGAGTTGCATTACTTTTGTTTTACATACAAAGGATGTCTTTAAATGAGTTTCGTAATGAACTACTTCCTTTCCTTTAGCACATATACTTCTACGGTGTATGTAAGCACCTTAAACACCTTGCCTTATGTAATCTCATGCATAGCACCTGGATAATTAGTGGACAACTTATTGACTAATCAATATTGTTAATGAGAGAGTAAGGATCATTTTGCATATTTGAAGGTGGTTACCATTTAATTCCTTAATTCTTGTCATTTATTCTGTTGCCATTGCTAATATTCAAAAAGTATGAAACAAATAGTTCCCCATCAAGAACCTCTTCCTCATCTTTCCTTGTTTTTTATGGATAGATGGGCTGATTTAGTAGTGAAAATCAGATATCTAAACAAGCTTCCTCTGAAATATTCAGATTTTTATAGGCTTTCTATTCACACACCATGTATCTCACAGGATGATCACAACTGTCCTACTGTCCTGTGATATATAGGAAATTATTTCACTTTAAAATGTGTGATGCGAGTTGTATGTTCCAGTTGTTGGCATCTAGTAGACATCAAGATAGCAGCCAAGTAGTCAGGAGCTGGTGTAATACTTTCCCATTTAGATCTCCTGAGCCCTTCCATTCTTTTTCTTTATTCTCCCAAAGGAACATTTTTTAGTTAGATCAACAAATGACATGCTCATATCCAGTGAAGAAGAATCTGAGGAAAAGCAGAGAACTAAGGCACTCACATTGGATCCTATACCTGTAACAGAACATCCAGCTCTGTAAAGGCTATTTCATCCTTGTCTTATATCCAGAGAACAAGGAGCATTAGGACAGGATGCATGAGAATTCCAGTTAGAAGGGGATTGTTGGGACCTGTGCTGGTATCTATGGCAGGAGGTTAAAATCCTAGCAGATGGATTTCCTACTCTTCCAGAAGAGATTATCCACTACTACCACTTTCCAAATTGCTTTTCTTAGTTTTACTGACAACCTTTTCGAAGAAGATGGGAAAGATCCAGGAACTTTTGCTTTTATCGATTTCTAAAATTCCTTGGCATGAAATCAGTTCCCTATTGGTTAAATTCATATAATTTAATGCTACCATTAAGAATAAAATGATCGCTCTCAATGGACTAAGAGAAGAAATGGTTCTGGATTATGGACTATTAGTTACTGAAGTTTTAAAATTGAAATGATAAAACTCTCTGAAGATGGCTTGTTCAATGTGTGACCTTTCCTTGGAGCTCTGAGGTTTCTCTTGAGACAGATGGTTGTTGCCCTCCAAAGTTCTCTAAAGAAGCAGTGTGCAGAATATCCTCTAGCAACCTGCTTGTCTAAGAGTAAAAGAAAGAATGCTTAGTCACCAATTCTTTCCAGTTGAGCCTAAAAATAGCAAAGAGCTTCTAACAACAGTGATGGCTATACTAGCAATTCGTGAGAATGCATATTCTGACATTTACCTTGAGGAAAACACCTCAGTCCTACATTGCTTGCAGAACTTGAAGTTGTGTTTTGTTCTCTTTCTTTTTTTCTTTAAATATGTCACAGAAAAAGAAAAGATGTAAAAAAACAGGCAAACATTTTCTCTGTCAATAATGAAAACAAAACCAGAAAGTCTCATGGTGAATAAAGATCCTTGAATATAAAGCATGTTATACTTTAGAACTATCAGATTTCAACAGCACAATGACATAAGTGTTTCTATAACATATCTTCAGCTGATAGTATCAAGGGACATAAGCCATTTGAGAAAATAGTAACAAAAATGAACATCAGGGCATGTCATTTATAGCAGCAAGTGGAAGAATACTATTGTGAGCAAGAAATGTTCTCTCTCTCTCTCTCTCTCTCTCTCTCTCTCTCTCTCTCTCTCTCTCTCTCTCTCTCTCTCTCTCTCTTGTTAAACGCCATCTCTATCTCAGCCTTGAATTAAAATGAAAGAAAAGGAAATAATTTCTTTTCCTTTTAGCAGAAAATGTCATGGAAATGTCAGAGTTCTTTCTATGTGATCACATCTCTTAAAAGTGGAACACTAACTACATGGGAAAATATTAATTCCAAGGAAAAGCACCATTTTCTATCAGACGAGGACTGGCTCACAAGCTTTAGAATGGTGCTTCAGAATGAAGTAAAGCCTGGAACCAATGAAATGCTAAGAATGGTCAACAGATTCTGATGCATTTATAAAATGCTAGATTTATGCAGTTTTCTTTTGCTATCCTGCTGTAGGGTTAAATCCTTTGAGTGTTCCATTCATCCCTAAGCTGGCTGCCATTTAGATACACTTACAATTCTCCTTTGAAGTCTTATAATGTTGAGCATGCTCCCTCTGGAAAATGACATTCATAGACACTGCAGAAAAGAACAAGCACCTTGACCAGCTGTGAAGTCCTCTTGGCTTTAGGCAGAACTGATCACATAGCATGCAAATCAACAAATCCCTCTGCCCATGTCTTGATCTTCTTGTACATGTCAGGATCACATTATGTTATGTTTGCTGTCTGAACTTCTCCCTTCATCCTGGATCCCAAGCGGCCAATCCACTTTCTCTTATGTAACAGGGTGGTGAATTGGAGAGAGGACTATCATTATCAAGGAAGTTTGGTTGTAATAAACATGAAAGTGGAAAAGATCTGGGGAAAAGAGCCTTAGACTATTAAGAAGAACCCTGCTTGGAAGCTGTGGATATAATTGATGCCTAGCAAGTGTGGGCAGGGTAGGGGCTGAGAAAAGAGTGGGAAGTAGCTTAGAATTAGAAGCCTAGATTTGTTGTTTAAAAAAGGCAGATATATTATATATTTATAAATATTACATTTATAAAATATAGCTGGGTATTTGGTAGGTCTTGACTGTAATTAATCCTAGCTACTTCGGAGATTGAGACCTGAAGATCACAGTTCTCTCTCTCTCTCTCTCTCTCTCTCTCTCTCTCTCTCTCTCTCTCTCTCTCTCTCTCTCTCTCTCTCTCTCTTGCTCTCTCCACATATATCTACATGTTGAAAATATTTGTATATGACATAAATATATAAATACATTTATAATATTTAATATATTAGATCTATGAGTAACTCCAGTCTTCAGAAAAATTTCAAAGATAGAATAAAGTTCATGTGCCTCTCCCCAAGATTTTCTCATTAACAGTTAACCGTCCATTACCATGGAATAACTACCACAATTTTTTGAAAAAATGATGGAAAACTTAGTAATAACTAAACTCCAACTTTATTTGAATTTCATCAGGGTATTTCTCTTCACTTCAGAATTCAAACTAGAACACTACATTGCATTTAGTAATCAATCTTTCCAATTCCCACTAGCCTGTGACAGTTTCTCATTTATTTCCTTTTTAATATTACGAATGTACACAATATTGTCCAGGTAGGATATCTCAGTTTTGTTTAGACCTGACTGTCATGTTTTCATACCTGAAAATGAATTCAAGTTGCTCACTGAAATGAGATTGTTCCTGTAATGCAAAGAAACCTGAAAGCAATGAATGTCACACATGACTCAAGAGGAAATTTAGGAAGGTATAACTGAGTGACTGTAGGCAATACTCAAGGAATAAAGTTTTTCCTGTGTGTAAAATCGTAGGCTAGTCCTATTTAATTAGCTAATTTTATTTGTGTTAGGGAGGCAAAAGATACAGTAACCATCCCAAGTACCAATGCATAGGTACTTAATATTGATTAAAATCAAATACTTTGGGACACCCAGAAGCTGTTTATATTGGAAGAAACAAGACATATCTCTAAAATAAAGTGCTGAAGCAAGTGACAAAAATAGATTATTTTCTCTGAGGTGTTTTAGAAGGCAAAGATAATAATAAAAAAAATTAGTGTCAATGGAGGTTGGATGCATGGAGGAAGGTGGTAAGTGATTCTAAGCTTGGGAACAAAGAACACTGGGTTTATCTTTGACAGTAGAGAACAACATGCATAAAGATAAGTTGTAAGAGATATGACTAGAAAGTCAATGGAACAGAGATTGAATTAAGGGATCTAAATAACAAGCTGAGCTAATGACATTTTCAATAGACAAAGTTGGCCTGAATGAAATTAATGTGAATTCATGAAATGATGTTAAACCTTTGGTAAGGAAATCAGGAAGAAGTGATATGATTTGATCCTTGTTTATAGAGAGAATATTAAGATATTACATGAAAAAATTGACAATCCCCATGCCAGGCTCTTATGTTTGATAGGCTTCATTTTCTTGTTGAGAAAGTGAAGTGATCTCTGGAAAGTGGAAATGGGTTCACGAGAAAAGGAGGAGATGAACTGGGTCTTAGGTAAATAGAGATCAAGCATAAACACTGTAGAAGCACATTGAGAATCCAGTGGATATCTGAAAAAGAAGTCTAGGCATGTAGGTTTTTGTCTCTAACTCTGTTGAATTTTCAGTTACTGAGGTGAAACTTGGACCACATTCCTTTATGTAACAGACCTCCCTCATCAATGGATGCTTGTGTCTGTATATGCCACTGAATCTTTTCCTATACATTCATGAAAAAAACTAGCTTATCAATTGGGTACAAGGAAGTATACTCACAGTAGAACTAAAATACTAAAATAGAACAAGAACACACACACGCGCGCGCGTGCACACACACACACACACACACACACACACGCGCACACACACACACACACACACATACACACACAAAGACTCGCCAAACCCTTATTATGCATGAGGTAATGTGATACCTACACAATGCAATGGAGTAGGAGTAAGATGAATACATGAACAATTATCAGTTGTATCTTTCAAAATACACTACTTACTCTCAGGTATAGTGCTGCAACACAATGTCATGAGTTTCTGTTTCCATTCTTCCTAAATTCAGGTACTAGATCCATTCTGATTGTCAACCTTAGCAACCTCTCACTGTGTTATGCTTTGCCTTTTCCAGTTGGCTTGAGAAATCTTGGGCTTTCTGTTTTGAAAACCTGTTTACAGCTTTTCTTTCTTATATCCAAATTTCCAGTATTGCACAAGGATCACTTGACTACAAGCACAGCTACATTTCTACAGTGTTCTTGGTAACTAAAATGACTACCAGGGGATGAAGAGTGAGTGGGATAAGGACTGTGGTTATGGCTGAAAATGGAGGGAGTGGGGGACAGCTTTGGATTTCCCCATGCTACTCAGCGTGGCATGAGATTTGAACTTCTCTATTGCTTACTTTTAGATCTTTTCCTTCCTTCCTTCCTTCCTTCCTTCCTTCCTTCCTTCCTTCCTTCCTTCCTTCCTTCCTTCCTTCCCCCTCTCTCTCATTCTCTCTCTCTCTCTCTCTCTCTCTCTCTCTCTCTCTCTCTCTCTCTCTCTCTCTCTCTCTCTCTCTCTCTCTCTTGTAAACATGGTGTACAGAGGGATTGCCGTTACATAAGTAAGGCAGAAAGCATGGGTACATTTTTTAACAGTGTTACCCCTCACTTATTTTCTCCCATCCTTCCCCACCATTACTCCCCCTCTCAAGTTGTAATGTTCGTTTCCACCATAATGTCTAGTGAATATTGCATTGGCTCATCTTCTGTCCCACCATTTCTGTGATTCCCCTTATCAGATAAACTTATGTACAAGACATTGGGTACAGAAATCAAAAACAGTGACTGGTTGAATAAGCAAAAGGAACAAACATCTTTGTGATTATTGTTCTTAATATACTATGCGAAGTTATTTCTTTTTTTTTTCCTTTATGGTTTTTCTCATGTTGTTACTATGTCTGACTTTGGTAGCTGGTATATTGTATATAAATTTATTTTTTGTGTGGAAAAGGGATTGTAAAGGAAAATCAAGATAATTGGGATGTGGTTGGAGGAGGGAAAGTGGGAGGAAAACATTGGAACAGATAACAATGTTCAAGAATAACGAAAGAAAAAAAGAAATAACTGCAAACAGTACTAAATATAAGGGAAAACCTCATTTCCATTTTTTTAGAGTTCAATTCAATAAGCATCATGAACTAGAGTTTTCATTTACACTTTTGAGAGTGGTTGACCATGGGCTATACTAAAACCACAGAAAGGTAAACCTGACAGGATTCTAGTGATTCAATCCTGTTACCCTAGATGTGCAGGAGATGAAGAACCAGGTTTGAAGCCAATCTGGCCAGAAATGTCCATGACACTCTCACCTCAAATAAATGAACAACAACAACAACAAATCTAGAAGTGTATATGGGACGCAAGTGATAGTGTGACAGCCATGAGAGAAAAAGCCAAACAAGAATGTGAGACCTTTGAGTTCTATCCTTACTACCAACACCACAGAGAGGATGGGGGAGAGGGAGAGGGAGAGGGACATGGAGAGAGAGGGATCATGGGGCTTGAACTTGGCCTGGGTACTGTCCCTGAGCTGTTCAGCTCAAGGCTACCACCCTACCCTTTAGCCAAGCCCCATTCCCATTTTCTAGAGGTTAATTGAAGATAAGAGTCTCAGGTCCTTTTGTGCCTAGGCTGGCTTTGAACCTTGATCCTCAGTTCTCAGCCTCCTTGAGTAGCTAGAATTACAGGTGTGAGCCACCAGGCTGGCAAGACTTTTTTTTTTTAAGATCCTCTCTTCCTAATCCAATTTTAGGAGAGAGGAAGGAGGTTGGCTTTATTTTCTATTTTTCTTTCTATGTGTGCTCCTATTTAAATAAAATACTATTAAGACTTAAAAATGGGCTTTTTTTCTTAAGAGGACAAAATAACAGGCATAAGTAGTGCCACAGATTTTCATTGAAGCATGAAAGGAAGCTTATTTTGCTTACTATTTTAGGAAATTTTTGATCATAGGATTGGATGGACTAGGTTTTTTAAAGCTGCATGTCAGATCAAGCAGAACTTCTTGTTCTGCTGATGTTTCTATATAGCTTGAGGCCTGGTTCAAAGGTATAACAAAATACCTAATATGAGAAATTTAATTTTATTATATAATAAATCCATGCAGTGTATTATATTTTAAAATTATGGGAAAATTATCTCAACTGCTAGGTTAAATATAATTTTGTGTGAATATTTACATTAGAGACCCTTCAGTCATTGACGTTGCAAACACAATATCACTCTAATTTCATGAGACATTATCATCACAGACCTTATTCTTAGTATGGAAATTCCCCTCAGTCTTATCACCCCTTAGAATAGAAAAGTGATACTTACAGAATCATAAAACCTCCAGTAGAAGAAACTTTACATACTGCAGAGTATGATCTCCTAAACAAATCAATGACATTTTTGAATAAACATCACCTTCAAATCCTCACGATTACATAGGAGGTATGCAAAATAAACTGTACATAACCCCTTTTATTACTGAAGATTCTAATCTTAAATCTCATTTAACTAAAAGATGTCTGTCTCTGACTTCAATCTGTTAGTTCCGAGATCTTTTTGTGATTCATACAAATAAATGTCATAGCCTGTTAGGCACCTCACAAAACAGTATAAGAGAACCTCCATTTACTCACTGGGCTCACTATACATTGCTTCTGAAATGATACAACTTCCTTTTGTCCCATAATTCTAAGCATCTTAATCTCTCAGGCATCATATACAAGTTTAATACTCAAAAATGACCTAACTCTCATGTATGCTAATACATTTTATATTCCAGGTGTCTCTTATTTATAACAGCTATCTGTGTAGCATCTTTTTAGAAGCTCTCTCAAACGTTTAATCAGATGTATTTTGGGTCAATAAATTCCCCAAATAGCCTTTATTTCAACTGTTTTCAAAACAGCATTTTCCTGGTTATATTTATCCAAATGATTATGTTTAACTCTAAAGAGACATCAAGCTGTATTTCATCTTTTTTGTCTACTTTTTTCTCTTGAACTGTTTCTCTTGAGATATTCTTGAAAGGTTGTATGTTATAGTACAAAAAATTGAGGATAGATATCCCAACTACATATTATAAATATATGTCAGATTTTATTTCTGCTTATTTATTTTTTGCCACATACAAATTTTAGCATATTTTTCTTAAAAGACTAAACTTGAATTCTAACAAATTCCAAATACCACTCTTGCCCAGTAAAAATGCACCTGACTTTTATTTGTGTGTGTATGTGACAATATTTATTTATTTTTTGGTTTGAAACACTGAGTATGAATCATCCCATTTGTCAATATTTTTAATGTAACTATCACAACTATCATCTAATCATAAACTCAACTAATTTTATTTGCATTTTACCAACATTGTCTTAAGACATTGTCACAGACCTTTTGAAAATATCAAGATTTATATGATATTTGTAATACCCTGATCTAGTCTTCTGCAAATCTGATCCTTATCGGTAATGATGTACAATGCCAGGAATAACAGAACAGCTTTTCTCCTACGTGACAGGCCTTTCATGTGCCATTTTTGCACTGGCAAAACTAATTTTGTTATCATCTATCTTTCATAATTAATGCTTTATAGCTGATTAGGAATATCCCCACATTCTGTGCCAGAAAGCAAGAGTTTGGGAAATGTGGGTGTTTGAATGAAAAGATTACTTCCTCCTCAAGCTGTAGAATCCTCTGAAAGGGCGATGTAGACTTCACACACCATGCTTGAAGAAGTTACAAACCCCAATTCTAGTTAAGTTAAATGATTGGAGATTGTTAGAAATCATCTCCCAGTTCCTAGTCCTGTTCACTTTTGAAAAGACCTTGACTTTGGAAAGTGAATTTATTTCTTTATCTTACCGAGCTAAGTTTTAATACCTGGGGCAATTTTTCACCTCTCAAGCACTTTTTCTCATCTCTGAGGTGAAGGATTAGATAACTGTGATCCCAGCTTCCAGCTACAACTTTCTCTTCCTTTAAGGGAAGGACAGGGGAGCTTCACTAACTACAAATTTGGCTTGTTGAAATTTGGATTATTGTTCCAGAGAAAAGCTTACAGCTAGAGGTTCTGAAACTCAGGCTCAGTTACTGCCAACATGTGATGATGTTTTGCTGTGCTTAAAGTGATTCCACTTCAGTGATAAAACTGTTTCCTATGTGAATAATTCTATTTAATGTTACATACAGAAGATACAAATTTTTGGTGAACAGATTTTTTTTCCCTCTCAGAATACTTTTGTCTGACATTGTTTGGTCTTTACTCCCATTTTAAAATTGCCTTTCTCCTTTATTTGAACATTTTGAGTTATTAATCAATTATGGTAAGCTCAAGTTAAATGACTCCTATTACATTTTTTTCTGGTATTTCTTTAAAGTGTTTTTCCTCTCTCAAAAGTAGATTATTGGGATAAAAAAACATCTATATTATGTGGCTTCAGAAGTTTCATAAGGAAGGATATGTAAAATGTCATAGACAGGGAGTAACTGAATATAAGCATGGGCTTCTTCTTGACCTCCTCATGTATTCTAGTTGGAAATTCCAAGGTAAAAATTTCTAAAGGGAAATTTTCCCTAGAAAAATTACTTTTCTGTCTCTGCTGCTTTTCCTGCATGTTGTTTAGAAGGCTAGGTAAAGGATTAGTAAAATAGCCTCTAGGAAGGCTCTGCTGCCCACCCTGAGACTTGATTGTGGCTTGTGGGTGAAGCTTATAGAGCCTGGCTGATGCCTGCTAAAGCTACTCTGTCTCAAGCAGAGGTGATGCTAACTACTTCTGCTTTTTTTGTTTAACTTAGTTAATGGGTTTTGACCCATCTAGAGTTCAAATACTGGGAATCTAGCAAACTGAATTAATCGATTTTCCTCTAACTGCATTGTCCCATAGAAACAGATATTGCCATATCATAGTGTGTGCTGCTTAACAACACAACCAAAATAATGGCACTGGTGATGAACTTGATTTTGAAAGGGGGATTAGAACGCTGTTTCTGAAGACTACCAAAGGAAGAAGTGTGGCAGAATTAGAATTTCATGAGGTCTTATTAGATAAAAATTAAGTCAGCAGTCTCAACTTTCTCTCCTCCCTCATCACTGTGCCTTATGTATCTTTATCCAAATCTCAGAGCCTTACTTTGATATACTTTCTGTGCTTCAGAATTTGACCACACGTAGAGCAATTGAGCAACTGGAAAGGAGAGTGCATACTTTTTTAGTGGGGAAGGAAATCTACATGTGGTCAACTTGAAGAGAAGAAGGACATTTGCAGGCTCACGAACTTCTCATTATTGGGTCTCTAGGTGCTTCTTAGCAATTTATTCTCAAAGTGCGAACTTGAGTGTTTACAGGTCTCTTTCCTTTTGGCCAAAGTTGTCTTGGATGTGATAATTAACAATAGTGAGGCAATCTCACACTTTATTTTGGAAGAGGCACTCATGTTGTGTATCAGGTTTACTTGCATTGACATACAGGCAAAAACCAGTTCTAGAGTTGTGTACCATTCCACACTTGCTGATTTCTGATTTACAAAGGAATGTGCAGTCTTTTTTTTAATGGACTCACATACCAAACTCAATGATCCTTTGCTATTAATAAAAATTCACATCTTATGATCTCACTCACAGATGAGCCAGGCAGATTAGAAAAGGATTAACCAGCAAAAAGAAAATCATCAAAGAATGGCCATATGTTGAATATATAATTTGTCTTCAAATATAAGAAGTCAGGAATTCAGAAATACTTTTATCATTTCTCCTTGTTACTTATTTTTTTAACTTTTTAACATTTTCTTTTTCTCTCTCTCAAAGGAGTTGTAGTGCAGGCATTGTCATGTAACAAAAAAAGTATGTGGATACAAGTCTTGATCTATGTCACCTCTCTCTCTCTCTCTCTCTCTCTCTCTCTCTCTCTCTCTCTCTCTCTCTCTCTCTCTTTCATTCTCTCTCTCTCATCATTATTTTCAACCCTACTCCTTCCCTCAATTTCCTTAGTCCTATGGAGTATGCATGGAATTTTATGGCTGCACTTCCCTCTCACTTCCTCTTTTCACTGCATATTAATTTTTGAACACCATTTTAATTTGTCCTCATGTTCCTGTGCTAAGGACACAAATATCTCCACAGGAATGTACTAGAATCTAAAAGCAGTTGCCAATAGTCAAGGGCTGAGAATAATGGTAGAGTTTGTAGAA
Source organism: Megascapheus bottae (assembly GCF_031878675.1). NCBI lineage: Eukaryota > Metazoa > Chordata > Mammalia > Rodentia > Geomyidae > Megascapheus > Megascapheus bottae. The sequence goes on along the minus strand of NC_143527.1, from coordinate 15,625,675 downwards.
TAAATAATCAAGTCTCAAAGTGTTGTATTTCTTAGGAGCATCTGGAGGACCTATAAAAACACAAATTTCTAGGACCCAGTCTCAAAACATTTGGGGATGGCTATAGTAATCTGCGTTTTTCAGCAGATATCAAGTGATATTTTTTGCTGCAGATACAGGGTCCAGCGAGAAGACTGACCATTCCCTTTCAATTAGCACATATATCCATGTGGCAGACCCATGGGTCTGGTGGCCCATTCTATCATCGCTTCTTGTTTCATACATTTCTTTCACTATTACAGGTTTGATGTTATTTGGAAGAAAGGAATGAGGGATGGAATATTCATTCATGGTTACTTTCACAGTCTATCATCCCGTACATTGGGTGACAAACCTATGATTATAAATTCATGAAAGATAGGTAAAGAAAAATAAAAATTCTAGTATTCAGTACAAGGGCTTTCTTTTTCATCCAATATGTGCTGATCACTTGTCTCTCATCTCTCATTCTCTAGCCCCAGAAGTCTACAAAGACTAGTTTACAAGCTGGCTGCTTTTGCAAAGCTATATTGTCTATGGCAGATATGGGTAATAGAAACTAAGAAAAGAAATAATTAAAAATTGCATTTAAGATTGAAGGAGAAATAATAAATAGCTAAGTATTTTTTTTATCACACATGTCTTTTAGGTACCAGGAAGGAGGCAACTCTAGAGCAAGAGAGAATTATCAGTAGAATTTATCTTTCCCTGTAAAATCACATGATTCTTCCATCATAATGAAAAGAGCATTAGAACTGATCATGAAAGCAGATGCCCTATCTTCTAATGTGCAGCTGGAAGAGACTGGAGTTTGGCATTTGCATTATCAGGAGATCTTCTTTCCTAATTATTTTATTTCTGTGGGGAGGAAAAGATAGGCATAGATTATAATAATGCATTTCTTTCTTTGTTTTACCTTTCTAGCACTCAAAAGACAGCCATGTTTTCTTAGTTGGTTTAATCTCATTACACAGTTTCTCTGTGACTAAAGCCGTAAACTAACAGAACATAACAGGATTACATGGATTGGCTATTTTCCCAACATTTTCCAAACAAGGTTATTCAAGGCTAATTTCTTGTATAGCCTTCTAGCCCCTTAGGTTCTGTTTTCTTTCCATTTTCTAATGTTTCCATTTCAGATTTTACCATATTTTCTCTTTGTGTGCTTTTAACCTTCATTTTAAGTTACCTTCTACCAGCAAAACATGTCTCTGTCTCTGTCTCTGCTCCTGCTCTGTCTGTCTCTCTCAGGGTTGCTCTAAAGCTTATGATAATGTCAGCAAGGATTTATGAATTAATCAGCAATGCATGTGTGCATATTGAATACACAGGGAAAGAGATTTATGACAATAAACTGAATAAGGCTTCTTTTTCCCTCTGAATCTCAAAAATAAAAGGCTATATGAGTGAATGGTATCCTCTCTGCTACAATGAAATGGATTCAAATTCAAGGGCATAAAGCAATGTCTACTGTAATGAAAAGAACTTAACCTATACCCAGACAGTAAATCACACGGATGACATGCTTCAGGAAAGCATTTTTTTTCACATACTTATTAACCAAGTACATCTTCATAAGCTGAAAGAAAAATTAAATTAATCACAGGCCTATAATTAAAATTCCATGTAATAATTAACTCAAATATAAACCCCAAATGTAATTGTAATTGTTCCCTTCTGTGTTTTTGCTCACCTTTAAAGAGAGTGTTATTATTGTCTTTTGTTGTTGTTTCATAGTTTACTTCAGAATGGATAGATTCATTACTTTTCAGATGGGTGATGGGAAGGGCTAGAGCTTAACAGTTTTAGAGTGAAGAATGTAGAAGCTTAGTTATAAGGAAAGATTTTGTTATTGATTTGGAATGTATTTTTTAAATCATTGAAACAGCTGGAGTTCTTATATTTGAAGAGGTCCTTATATCTACCTATCAATCAATCAGTCTACTTACTATCTATCTGTCTGTCTATCTGTCTACAGGTTTTCATTTATTTATTTTCTAGACTCAAAGACCAAAAGCTAGCTAGTAATTTCAGTGATATTAAAATTCTTCATCTGTTGGTTTGTTGTTCAAAATGAATGTTTATTTAGTCAAGTGACTGGAGATAATGGGCTATTAATAGTGCTATTTAAGGGCAGAATGTAGGAAACTAATTTACAAATAAAGTCCTCTGTTGAAAATCTACTATGCAGTGAAAGTGGTGCTGGGAATTCCAGGATTATGGGAAATCTGTCAATCCATTTAGGAGAGAAATCACTCCTAAGCCTGAAAGCATAACTAGGCCAAAGAGATGGATGTGAGTACAAGGAGCTTATGGTGACATTAGTACATGAATTCAGAGAAGAGAAAACCAGGAGGTATAGAAACTCTTAGCAGGATGTTAAATTTGAGATTTCACCCATTTGTTGGGTTGTGGGAAAGAAATATTTGCTCAGAAACTATAGATTTTTTTCAGGGTGTCTTGAGTTTTATATTTCTTCTGTTATACTGGGTTCTGTTTCCTGCTGCTATGAAAGCTGGTCTTCCATTTGGGAGAAGTAACCCTAAAAAGGCCTCTGGATTCTCCAGTGACCTCACTCACCATCAGTAGATTTGCTGGTGCTTCTTTTTTTTATTTTTTTATATTTTTATTGTAATTAATAAAAGGGTTACATGATATTTGCCAGATAGAAGGTGCATTAATTCACATACATTGATACCCTTTCACATGTCTTGGTACCCATTACCCTCCCCCCATCACCCACCCCCCCGTCTTGGTTTTCCCCCCTTCCCTATCAAATTTCAAATAACCAAATACAAATAAATTCAATATATCAGATAACAAAGTAACATACTGTAAAAATATGAGATACCCAAGGGACAGCAAAGGAGATGAGAGATAACATAGTACATTAAGGACAACAATCATTCATTATATAGCTTTTGTTTCAATATCCTGGAGGTCCTTCCAATTAGCTTCATACTATATGGCCTTTTGTATCAAGTTTTTTCTCTATTCCAAATCTCTGCTAGGAGAGCCCAAGGTTTCTACTGATTATGACAAATGAGGGAAACCATTCAGCCTAAGTTCCTTTGAGTCTGGCTTATTTCACTTAATATGATCTTTTCTAAGTCTTACCATTTCCTAACGAATGGGGCAATGTCATTCTTTCGGACAACAGCATAGAATTCCATTGTGTACAAATACCACATCTTGTTGATCCACTCATCAACTGAGGGACATCTAGGTTGGTTCCATATCTTTGCTATGGTAAATAGTGCTGCACTGAACATTGTTGTGCTGGTGGATTTAGTATGTCTTTGTTTCTGGATGATTGGGTAAATGCCAAGTAGTAGAATTACTGGGTCATAGGGAGCTCTATGTTTAGTCTTTTGAGGAACTGCCATACTGCTTTCCATAGTAGTTGAGCGAGTTTGCACTCCCACCAACAGTGTAGTAGTGATCCCTCCTGGCCACATCCCCTCCAGCATCTGTTATTAGTTTTCTTGATCCTGGCCATTCTAACTGGAGTGAGGTGGAATCTTAGTGTTGTTTTGATTTGCATTTCTTTTATGACCAGAGATGTTGAGCATTTCTTCATGTGTCTATAGGCCATTTTTGTTTCTTCTTCTGAGAAGACTCTCTTTAAGTCTTTGGCCCATCTTTTGATGGGATGGTTGTTACTGTGGAGATTAGTTTTAGACTGATTCAATTTTTTGAGCTGTTGATATATTTTAGATATAAGGCCTTTGTCCATTGTATGGTTGGTGAAGATCTTCTCCCATTCTGTAGGCTTCATAATTCATTTACTAGCTATGTCCTTTGTCATACAGAAGTTCTGCAGTTTAATGCAGTCCCACTTATCCAGCCTTTCACTGATTTGTTGTGATTCTTGGTCCTTATTAAGAAAGTTTCGACCTGTGCCAAGGAGGTCTAGTGTATCTCCTATTCCTTCTTGTAAAGTTTTCAATGTGTCAGCTTTTATCTCCAGGTCTTTGATCCATTTGAGTTAATTCTAGTGCAGGGTGACAAAGAAGGATCCAACTTTAGTTTTCTGCAGATGCTTAACCAGTTCTGCCAGCACCACTTGTTGAAGAGGCTGTCTTTCTTTCATTCTGTGTTTTTGGCTCCCTTGTCAAAGATTAGGTGGCCATAGGTCTGTGGTTTAATATCTGGATCCTCAGTTCTATTCCATTGGTCTTCAGGCCTGTTCTTGTGCGAGTACCAAGCTGTTTTGATGATTATAGCTCTGTAATAGAGTCTAAAGTTTGGTATTGAAATTCCTCCTGCGCTGTTCTTTCTGCTAAGAAGTGTTTTTGCTATCTGGGGTCTTTTATTATTCCATATGAAATTTTGGATTGCCTCTTCTATTTCTTTAAAGAATGACATTGGGATATTGATGGGTATTGCATTGAATTTGTAGATAGCCCTTGGCAAGATTGTCATTTTCACGATATTGATTTTTCCAATCCAGGAGCATGGGAGGTTCTTCCATTTCCTCAGTTCTGCTTTAATTTCCTTTTTCAGGGTTATAAAGTTTTCATCAAAAAGGTCTTTTACATTCTTAGTTAAGTTAATTCCTAGGTACTTTATTTTCTTTGAGGCTATTGCAAAAAGAGTTGCTTTCCTGATAGTTGCCTCATTCCTCTTACTGTTGGCATAGAGGAAGGCAGTTGATTTTTGAGGGTTAATTTTATAGCCTGCTACCCTTCCAAAGTTTTGAATCAGCTCAAGAGCTTGGGAGTAGAGTCTATAGGATTCTTTAAATACAGGATCATGTCATCTGCATCCTCAGTCAGAGAACACAATTCCTGCATTCTTATCACAATCAACTCTTTCTTCAATGAAGTTCCTGGGTCCTGTCTATAAGAGCATTATTTTGAAAAGATAAAATCTCTGCTTCCTTCTTTACTTCTGCCTCCCAGCTCCAGTGTCAGCTCTAAAATGTATTTCTACACCAAACTCTTAGTCACTTTCAATGACTAACATGATGCAAGTGGTCTTTTTTTTCTACTGAACATTACAGTAAACTTGTCAGTTAACTCTCGTCTTTATTAGCCTCATTTTGGCCATTCACAGTCTTCTGTCCATATGTTGAACAGTGATTTGTGGACAACCTAAGTCAGATAATTGCTGTTTTTAAAATCTTCCTCAACACTTCGATAAACTCAACAGAATCTAGTAAATCCCTTGAACCTTTTCAAACTACTACAAGTCATTTACTTCTCAGTCCTTTCCTCTAATTGTGGCCCCTTTCTCTGCTGATCAGACGTGCAGTGGTGGTTTAAATTTGTGAGTACTTCACTTGTTAAAATAACTTTCTTACATGTTGACATTTTATATGTTGTTTTTGTACTTTTTAAATCTTTCATCTACAAAGAGGTAGGTTTTTGCCCACATCATTTTACAGAAAGCCTAAGTTATTTATTATAATATTTGTGTTTCCTTGCTGGCATTTTTCCCACAATTTGAAATTACTCTGTATTTTCATTGGAAAACTTCTTTTCCATTTTTCTTCCCAACATTAAGGTCTATACAGGGTTAAGATATATTTCTTTTCTCATCGCTGCCTTATTCTGAGCACTCGGGACAAGGCATGGAATGAGAGTACTAGCCAACTAGCACCACAAATGCATAATTGCCTGCATACCATCAATGATCCGGTGATTTGCATCGCACCAACTCTGTCTTCTGGTTATTGACAAAAAGGTTATTGACAAAAAGGCTTAACAACTTCTCCATGTAAGTTCTAAGAATTCATACATATAAAAGGCTCACATTTTAATATAATGCACTTTACATCAAGACAGGAAACAACCAGGTATTTTATCCAATGATCAGCGATTGAGCTTCCACATTTTAATGCTGCAGAAAACAAACTGTATCTTTCTATAAAGAAAAATGAATTCTATTCCATTAGTTGCTTCTTGAAGGGCAGGAAGAAAAGGCAGCAGAGGCTACTGTCGTTTTGAAGATTACAGAGGTAGCCATCAACAACAATGGCAGTCTTTATACACATTTGTGTGATTGCAGCTTTGAGCAGTAGCTTGAAAGCCCACCTGATCATTCATTGGATGTCACAATCTCACACAATCTGTCCATTCTCTCTCTATTTGCTTTGAGCACAGATACATGTCCCGGTCTCAGTTCCCCACATCCACTGCTTTCCTCTGCATTCTGGCAACCTTCCTGGAGTCCCATGCGATTATCATGCCCCCATGGCCTTTGCAATCTGTCAGAAAGCTTTGGTGTTCTATAGAATTTGGCATGTGTATCTTTTAAGGTATTTGAAGCACTTATATAACTTTTTGAGAATAAAATTTGCCTTTAACCTTCCCAATTCTCATTTCTCTATCTCCACATCTGAGCTTGCATCGCCAGTGGAAATGGCTCACATCTTTACTTTTTTTTTCTTGCAAATTCTTCTTAAATTAGAGCATTTCAATTAGGCTGACCTTGGAGATTTCTTTTCTTTTCTTTTCTTATTTTCCAAAGAACAGAATCTTTAAAGTTCTTTGTCTTATGCTTATAAAAATTAGCATAGTTAGACATTTTACTCTATGAGGAAATCCACAAGCATAATTAGTACCATTATTAGGGAAATATAAAATAATCTGGTCATGGACAAGGGGACTCCCATCCTACATCTCTTGTACTAAAACCAAAGTTCTGTTTTAAGTATGCCCCAACCTTCATGGCCACATTGTAAAATACAGTGTTTGTTTTTCCAGCTGGCTGTAAGCAAGTGCCTGTTATAAATTTGCTTTCACTTGTGCATATAGGCATTCATGTAGTCATTTGTATCCACAGTCTGCTAATAAGTACGGCTTTACAAGTCAACTATGGCTGGTCAATGTGCCATTCTGCCAAGTGACAACCATATACCATCTCTACTTTTCATCCTCAGTTTTCCAAAATGATGCTTTGGAGCCTTGGAAGAACAGTGGCGTATGGGGGAAGAAAATGTCCTGGCAATTGTACAGTTTGGAATAGAGGGAAGGAGACAACCTTATTATTGAATGGAATATGGTTGGTATCTGTGAGAAGTGACATGAGCTACAACTCCTTTCTCTCAACCAACGTTACTCTATTGCTCATTGTCCCTGAAGCTGCAGGTTTTGTTTTCAGTGACCCAAATATGGTATCTATTTAACCTTTGGATTTTGACATTTTTATTAGCATGGATTAGTCATAGAAATGGGATTAATCAAAGGGCAATAAAAAAGAAGAGAAATAACATAGTACATTAAGAACACTCATTTGTATGCCTATTTATTTTGCCAGTCCCGGGCTTGAGTTCAGGGCTTGAACACTGTCCTTGGACTTTTTCAAGGCTAGAACTCTACCACTTGAGCCACAGCACCACTTCTGGCTTTTTTCTATGTATGTGGTATGGAGGAATCAAACATGGGTCTTCACGCTAGACAAGCACTCTACCACTAGGCCAAGCTCCTGGCCACTGTATGCCTATTTTTTATACAACTTTAGCCTGTGGACAGTGAGCAACATATTTATTTTAAGAAAATGCTTTAAAAATAACTGCACTCATATTTGAGCCACTGTTTTCTAGCTATTCGTAACATGTTTAGCTAATTGTATGTTTATATTAAACATTTTCTATACTGACACCATAGCCACATGCTTGGTTAAATGAAGGGAGAGGGAAGAGGAAGGAGGGGGTGAAGTTTTGAGAGATGATGTGCGAATAACTGGAAATAAAATGAGCTATTTCAACAAAATGGACCAAAATGGTTAGTTCATTGATAAAGGCCTAACTATGAACAGCCAGTATCTCATGCTTGGCTGAAATTCTTTTTGAACAGAGGCTGTTCTCGGTAAGTTTCTAGTCAACTAAGATTGAACTCATCTTGTTCTAAACCAATTTTAATGTACTTTTTCCACCCAGTCTTGGAATCTTAGCTAGGGAGAAGGGCCCATTCCTTTACTTAAGTTTGAGTTCTTGGTGTCTCACCCATTTCTGCAAAACATGAAAACTTAATGCAGGTTTTGCTAATTTAGTGTAGGCTTAGTGTAGGTTTTGCTAATTTTGTCATATTGGTCTGAAAGAGAAGAATGTGAATGACTTGGTTTTTAATTGAATGCAAATTAGTTTATGCTTTGAATTGTGCTGATCTTCTCACCTCACTTGGGAAAATGTCTGATTTTATTGATTGGTCAAGCCAAGGACTCACCGAGGTCAACTGCATTTTAGATGCTTCTTAAATTGTCCTCAATCATTCCTCTCAGGAAAGCAAATCTTTTGACAATGGCGTTGGGAAGAAGGAATCCCTCTGTGCTGTAGCTTCAGCCTCTCTCTCTGGAGGCAGGGGATTTTTACTCCCTCCTAGTGCAAAGTATTTGTACAAGCCATTGTTGTCCCCACATGGGAATAATCTCCCACAGAACTTTCTCTAGTAAACTTCATTCATGCTTCTCATATGCATTTCAGCTTCATTCCTTCAGAGAAATTTTCCTCAATTCTCAGTCCATATTGATCATGAGTAGACCTTTATCTAAAAACAAACCACCGAATCTGGAAGTACACATTCATGAGAATGGTACTGCCTTGGATTTCTTTTTCTGCTTTCCACACTTACCATGTAAGTTCTAAGAAAATAGAGCTCTGTCCATTTTTGAGCAACATGTTGTCTCCAGGAGTTGGTGGGATACAAGGCAAATTTTAAGCAATTAACAAAGATATCGAATGAATGAAGGTAGGACTCAACAGTGAAGTGGATTTTTTTTTTGAAAATTTATTTGCATGAGGAAAATGAAGAGCCAGAGCGCAGCTGGCCCTCACTGGGAAATTGTTTTAGTATTTAAGGAGCCTCGTCATACCTACCACTTCAACGTTGAAATTCTTTTTAAAATAGGTAGCTGTCAGTAAGTTTATAGTTTGATGGAATTTGTCTTATTTCATTATTGAACATTCCCTCCTGTTTCTATTTACGTCTCCATTTTCTTTGCTGTTTCTTGGTTGATTTGCTAGTACTGAAATTTAAACTCAGGGTCACTTGCTTCTGGCGCTGAGGCTCTACCACTTGAGCCACATCTGACACATGGTCTTTGGAGCCGGAATCTCCAGGACTTTTCTGCCAGAGATGGCATCAAATCGCTGGGTTCTAGATTTCTTAAGCAGCTAGCTTTACTTTTTTCTCTCTCTCTTTTTCCTTTTCCTCCTTCTTTTTCTTCTTTTCTTCTTCAGTGGTGGTGGTGCTGATCCCAGAACTTTGGTTCTTGGGCATGCTGGGTAAGTAGTCTAACACTGAGCTGACCCCGTTATTCTTCTCATAGACAAAATATGCCCTACTTTTTTAAAGGGTTCAATTTATGTATTCTAATTGTAAGCATCCTTATGGTTTCAAGCTTCTTTTTTCTGCTTTCATGCTAATGATCCTTACAACTGTTTTGCACTGATTTTTACAGGCTGCCCACTCTTCTTTCCCGTGTTATTTATACTTCTAAAAAGTGTCTGATTGATTGTCCTTCTCCTTGCATCCCTGCCAGGCATAATGGTCTCCCTTGCCCTTTTCATTTCTAAAGTTTAACTGAGATGAATTTCAATTTCACTCCCAAGAACCAATTCTGAACTAGAGAGTTTTCTTTACTTCTCACACAGATCTTCCTCAGGGACAATTCTAATATTTTTTAAATAACTGGAAATTATGAGACTTTCTGCCTTGAAATTATTATCCAGATGACAAAAAAGCATCCATTGTGGATAGACTGCTCAAACATTTCATTGTGTTTTAAGGTTTGTTTGTGGGTTTTTTTGGTAGTCATCTGAACATACATTTGAATGTTGATCCTATTTGAGCCTCATCCATACAGTAGTTATTTTTGCTATCCTTGATCTAGAAGAATCTCTTTTCCTGCTCTTATAGGAAGATGAACAGACAGTTCACACTAGGACTACTCAGGGTGCCAAAACACAGATGAATTCCTACGACGCACAATTTGGACTGGGGGTTAGTGATTTGAGATGATACCCCTAGCTACTCAGAAGTTAGAGATCAAGAGGATCACAGTTACAGGCTACCAGAAACAAAAATACAGGCATAAAAATAAAGCTTGTAAGAGCCTTTCTTGACAGAAAACTCTGATGTGCTAGTGCATACCTGTCATCTCAGCTACCCAGACACAGTGGAAAGGACAAACCTTTGGTCTAGGTTTGTGTGAGGAAAAATAACCAGTGTGAAAACTAATGTCTTGAAGAATGGTACAAAGGTGGAATATCTGCCTGGCAAATATGAGGCCTTCCAGTTGAAACCCAATGACAGGGGCCTGGAGTTTGACCTAGAGGTAGAGTGCTTGCCTAGCATGCATGAAGATCCAGGTTCCATTCCTCGGTACCACATACATAGAAAAAAGCCAGAAATGGTGCTGAGGCTCAAGTGATAGAGCTCTAGCCCTGAGAAAGTCCAAGGACAGTGGTCAGGCCCTGAGCTCAAGCCCAGGACTGGCAAGAAAAACCAATGCCAAAAACAAAATACAAAACCTTTTCTTTTAAAGAAAAGAAAATTGACCAAATCGGGCTGGTTATAAGGAACTATCTCCTTGACTCTGCACTGAAACAGAGAAAATTCCCCTTTCTATGGCTTCATTTGCCCATCAGTAAAATGAAGGGACTAAATGACATTAATTCAAATACTTTACTATCTTAAAGATTCTAAGAATATTGATGAACCTTATGGCCTTTTTAAAATCAAATACATGTTGCTAACTTGCAACAATATTCACTGATTTTATTTTTTGCCAGTCCTGGGCTTGAGCTCAGGGCCTGAGCATTGTGCTTGGACTTTCTCAAGGCTAGAGCTCTACCACTTGAGCCTCAGCACCACTTCCGGCTTGTTTTTCTATGTATGTGGTACCGAGGAATCGAACCCGGGTCTTCATGCATGCTAGGCAAGCACTTTAACCACTAGGCCAAACTCCCGGCCCTATTCACTGATTTTATGGTCTGATTACAGATCCGTAGAAGATGAAGTTTGTGTTCAAAAAGCTCCACCCTGACATTCTATGAGTTTTCTACACGACTCCAGAGAATAGGAGAGACATTATTTTCTTGCCTTACTATAAAAATGCTCCAGGTGCACATAGCAGATAGATTAAAAAGCCTTACAAAACACTAAGTTAATGATACCTAAACTATACGACACTAGGTAACATCAAGCTAGAAGCAAGAAAGAGACAAGAGAGCTAGCATTTACTTCAGTGTTGGTATTATCCCTGGTTCTCAAATTGAATTGCCTATGAAAAGAGAGAAGGAGCCCAGAAAGAGCACAGGATAGCTTCCCGTGGCAGGTAGATGGGGTGGAGACCCTTTTCCATGCAAGACATCTGTGGAGAGGAGACTGTGCTACTGGGGGATCCCTTTGTTTCGAAGAGTCACTCTATCTGGCATCAACATCTCATTAAGTGTCTTCCTTAATTTTACCAATGTCCAGAAGCTTTCTGAGATAATCTGAGCAGTCAGTGAACTGATGTATCTGCCAGGGCATGAATTGCATAGATTGTTCAGTGTTTGCCCTGGGTCTATCAGCAGCAATAAATTTTAATCTGTTAGGCACTTTTCAAGCATACGACTGTTTGCCAAACACTATTTTTGGCAGGCATCTGTAACAAAGCCTTATGCATTATTCATATTATTTCCACAGTATTCCATTGTATTAGCACATGTAGTATTTGTGTGGAATATTTGCAAATTCATTAACAAAGTATTATCATATTAATGACTCTGGTTAAAAAGTATTAGAAAAAGTGTTAATATTCATGGAGAATATACATCATATGATGAGGAAATTGGGATAATCTATTTTCATTTGAATTTCAGAAAAACATTAGCATTGGATATAGAAAAATAACTTGTAAAAGTATGCAGCTAACATAAAAATAACCTGAAGTACTTTCATGTTTCCATGAAAGAATGGATGTTTAATTTCAGAATTGTACTGAAAATCAAATCATTATTACAAATTAAATTATAGTAAGGGATTGGTTTCAGTGAAAGATCTGGAAATGTTATTTTACTTATTTCGTGTGTTCTTGATCTGTTACTCTGTTGATTGTGTTACTGATCTGTTAAATTATAACTTACTTTCTCCTCCTTTCTCTGTTTTCTTCTTTTCCTGGAGGTCAGAGTGCTTAGACCTTGATTAACTTTTCTTCTCTATTCTCCTAGAACAAGGAAAGACTATACTATGGTAAAATTGTCTATCCTCACTGAATCTACCCTAGTAATTCAATTCTCCAGTGGAGGATAGGATGTAGTTCTATTAAATGTCTCTTCTCATCACACTTGCCATTCTTATAATATAGGGTTATGGAAATTAGTAATGAATTATTTTCTTTATTCTACTGGAAATTGTATTATTTCTAGTGGTTCCTACTACCTTGATTTGTCTTGTTCCTCTAAATTTGACAAATAATGTCTAGAGCACTCTTCCTCTTAGAAACTATTTTACAACACAATAGTTTCTCACTGTCAGAAAATGTTATAACTACTCTTCTTTTCACAGGTTTTGATTCAAATAACACCTCTCTTCAAGAAGCTCAGAAATCTTTGCAAGTATTGCCTTTTCTAACTTCACAACAGCCCTTTGATACAGGGAGATTTGTTCTCACCAATATTTTAAAATGAACAGCTTACTCAGCATGGCACTTGTATAGAAAGCAAGTGACCAGAACTCACTTTAACTTCTAGAATACCAATGTCAAAGCCATACATACCTGATTAAATAGAAATATAAAATGTACTCATTCTATAGCATAGTACAATATTACTTCATGATTTTTCTTTTTTTTTAATTTTATTACTTCATGATTTTTCTAAGCAAAATAATTTTAAAAAGATATTTCATCTTTTTATTAAAATAGCCATGTATTTTATATGTGATTGAATTTCTCCATATCTTTCAAATTTGAACTTGAGGCCTTAAACTTGCTAGACACGCTACCATTTGAGTCATGCCTCCAGCTCTATGTACTTTTGGATGTTTTCAGGTAGGATCTCATATTCTTACCTAACTTGTACTTAGATTTGGATCATTCTCCAGTGTAGTTGGAAGATTAAAAACAGAGTGATCAAATTGTACCTAGGTAAACCTTGATCATTCTACTTATAATCTTCAGTTACAGTTATGAGACACCACTCTCAATTTGTTTGTTGAAATGAGGTGTCAATAACTTCTTGCCCCTGGCTTTCAGTCTTGAGTCATCATGTACTCTTTTGTTCATATTTCAATAGCACACACAAACCAAGTCTTCATTCCATCCCATTCATAGCGATATAGTTGGTGCACAGTTTTCTTTGCTATTTTTATGCACATACTTCTTGGCTTATGTTCTTTTCTGACTATAAAAATGAAGAGCAACAATGGTTTCCCTCATTTGTCATAATCAGTAGAAACCTTGGACTCTTCTAGCAGAGATTTGCAATAGAGCAAAATCTAGATACATAAGGCCATACAGTATGATGCTAAATGAAAGGACCTCTAGGATATAGAAACAAAAGCCATATAATGAGTGATTGTTGTCATTAATGTACTATGTTATCTCTCATTTCTTTTGCTGTTCCTTGGTTATCTAATATTGTTACAGTATCTCACTTTGTTATCTGATATATTGGATAGATGCGTATTTGGTTATTTGAAATTGAATAGGAAAGGGGGGAAAACAAGATGAGGGTGAGGATGGGGGGGAGGGAAATGGGGACCAAGACATGAGAAAGGGTATCAATGTATGTGAAGTAATGCACCTTCCATCTGGCAAATGTAATGTAACCCTTCTATTAATTACAATAAAAAATATATGGAAAAAAATGAAGAGCAATTAGGCCTTGGCCTGTCGTTCTTCCATTTCATGCACTAATTCTAAAGTAGCTCATCTGGGGCAAAGACGATTGCTGCCTCAAGCTTCTTTTCCTTGAAGTGGAAAGATAACACATTGGGCACAAACAGGGAACTCAACAAATAGTTTTTTTATTCATTTTGTTCTCCACTTTTTTAACTTGAGGAGGAAAAAATACTGAATTTTAATGACATTCTGTGGGGAGACTTTCTTTATACTGGTTTCTTTTGAGGAAATGGGAAATTAAATCAGTCAGAAACTGAAAATGGCTACTTACCCAAACCTCTCAAGTAAGTGTAATTTCAGCATCAACACATAAACAACAACAATAAAGACTATTTTGTAGATTGATAGAAGGCTTCATAAGATAAGGAGAGGAAAATCGGTATCTCAAGACCCGTTGACATATAGCACAAATTAGTTGTAATTTGAAGGGAAAAGTTTCTGACAAGAAGATTTTCTAAGTGCCAAAATTACCCAGTTACCACAGGTATACTAGGAAACTTAATAGCTACCTTCCCCCCCAAAAATGTGGTAGTTGGTTTGAGTCTGAAAATATGACACATTCCATACTTGATGAAGGAACAAAACCTTTTCTTAGAAAACAAAGGGTAGGAAAAATTAGGAAATACTTTAAAAACTTGTAATCTAGGGGAAAATATTCACTTCAATCAACCTAAGGATCCTTCTTTTGACATTTTCTCCTCTTGATGATCTCATTTTAAAAATTCTAATCATCATCTAACTAAGGTCTCCAACACCCCACTGCTACAGATAAAATGTCCTCTGCGGGCTGGGAGTTTGGCCTAGTGGTAGAGTGCTTGCCTAGAATGCATAAAGATCTGGATTCAATTCCTCCATATCACATATACATAGAAAAAGCAAGAAATGGTGCTGTACTTCAAGAGGTAGAGGTCTAGCCTTGAGAAAGTCCAAGGACAACACTCAGGTCCTGAGTTGAAACCCCAAGACTAGAAAAAATAAAGAAGAAAAGGAAGAAAAAAGGAAAATGTCCTCTGGTTATGAACACTAGAGAGCTTAAAAAATTTAAAGATAGTAGTATAAGGACCAGATCATAGGCAGACCCAATTAGCTGGATCAAAATATTCAGTACTTAATGAACTTCCCCATGGAGGTGGAACTGCAAAACCAAAGAGGCCATGAGTTTCAGAAAAAAAGAAAAAGCCCTCCTTGCACACACTGTCCATGCCCTCCACCATTATCATGGTCGATATTTCCATTAGAAGTGTCCCAATGAGAATAAAGGGTTCTTTTGCCTCTTGCTATGTGATATCATGGAAAATCATAAAGAAATTTAAAGTGAAGCAAACACGTCATTCTGTTTTGAGTTATTTCTTTAACTGCATCAGAGAAATGGAGAGCAGACAGAGAAGGTTCTCTGAGGGTATAAGTCACAGTGACATTATATTAGGGGTTTCCTAGGGAGTCATTTGCTCAGAGATGTATTGGTGTATCTATGGATGCATGAGAAAACATGCCATCTTCACAGACAATACTATCACCTATCCTCCTGAGGTGGATCAAATTCCAGGGCTTCCATTTACAGCATGAGACAGTGAGCTAGCTCAACAGCCAACTCATGGAAAATTTCTGTAATGATTCCCCAGGAGAATTTGGTGAAAAGAATTGCTTGATGGATTATATGGAAAACTTACTCATAGCAAGGAAGCCTTAGAAGGAGGTTTGTCCTTTGAAAGCATTTTGCTTTGTATTGGGAAAACAAAGAAACAGAAAGGAGGATCTCATGTTCCTCTTATTTGTTTGGGTAAGAAAATTTACTCTTTGATTTTGTTCTATCTTTAGTTTCCTTGAGACATGGCATTGGGTTTTACCTTTGAGTATTCTCAAAGGACTTCTGGATTGATGTAGATTCAAGGGTGTTGAAGATGGAATATGGATTATAATTGAAGAAACAATTCAACAGGAGAGTGAGTTCTTACTAACACCATCAAAAGAATGTGCATGATTTCCAGTTGTTTCTGAACCCACAGTAGAAAGTACAGTCCAACACATATACATCTATGCTAGGCACTTAGCATTTCAAAAACACTAGCTGGTCTAGGAAAGACAGTTACATGCCAATGAACATCTGGGTATACATCACAGCAAGAGAACATTGATTGAAAAGGTGCCCTTTGACCCTGTATGTCTTTAGCCCTATAAATTTGGTTGTGAAAATCCAATAAAGCTGATGAAAGAAGCCATCCCTGAAATATTCTTGATGATGGTGGGGGTGGGGGAGCACAGGGAAACCAGAGAAGACAACTAAATGTAATGTTTGCTGGTAGCTAAAATAAGTATTGAGGAGTATGACAGACAATGAGTTATTGTACTTTATATCACTGAATAATCTTATATCAAAGGGTACATATATAATTTTGGGGTATTGGCTGATAAAAAAGAAATTATAGAGGGTTCCAAATCTTAGAAGATTTTTTAAATAAATGGTGGTAGTTAGTGGTTTTGTAGTTGCCGCCGTGCTTGAAGACACTGTTTATAACAAGTGCATCGACTCAGAATAAGGATTAATTTGATGGCAAATACTAGATTAAGGAAATTTATCATGGAATGGTTGATAAATATACAAAATAATCAGTGTAACTTTGTATCTGTAAAATGAATAATTATGTGAGGGCTGGTAGGTATTGACTTAGAATTGGGGACCAAAAGGCAAACAAATATTCGTGTTGCTTACTCTAACACATGCATTTAGAATGTGATAGAATGCTTGCAGGCTTCTTGAACTGAAAAGTGATTAATAATAATTGTTTCTTTCAAGAAATGGGATAGAAGAGACTTCCATATGTTCAAGAGATGGGAAACAATTTTATTTCAGTTTAAATTAAAATATACGAAGTAAAAAGAATATTATGACAAACACAATTGACACACTAATTGAAAATACATACTGCTTTCAGCACGCTGTATATCAATATTTTAAATTTAATTAGAGTACTAATTACTCTATAATATTATAAATGTTATCATTGTGGCATGAACAAAGAACTCTTGAGTTCCAGAAGGAACCCAGGGGACAGAGGGAAGAATAGAGATCTAGGAAGATGACTGATGAGTAGAAGTATTTCCAGAGAAGAAAGAACATTCCAGAAAAAAATAAAATTTTGCCTTTGTAATCATTTCCTCATTTAACTTTATTGCTGTGAGCCATTTGCTCCAGGTCTTTTACCTTGACTGTTATTGGCGTAGAGATTCTCTTCATTAATTTATGATGCAATGGTTGGACTAAAGATACATAACTAGGTAGATTTCCCTGCTTTTATGGCCCAGAAAACTAGATGCAGAATGTAGTTTTAAATTTCTTGCATCTTTATCTGTATCTGTTTATGGTTTATAGCTCCCAGCCTTTGTATTCTTCCTCCCTCTCCCAGATGATAACATGTAAACAGCATTTTTAAAGTAACTACATTTATGCCACAAATTTCCTGGCTTCCTTATACAGATCTCCCCCTGCTGGACAAATTGATCCTTCAGAAACCAAATACATGTCTGTGATTGGGAAGCCTTGGCAGTCCTTAATACCATTAAAAGGCTATATTTTCCACAGACTGTCAATAATATAGCAATGCAGCTTCATTCTTGCTACCTGTGCCTACAGGATATGTTCTATCCTGGAAGATCCCACATTATCCCAAAGTCTAGTTAGGGAGAATCACAAGAACAATAAAGAAGGGGGTCGGGATGGGGCGCTAACACACTTTCAGTCATAAGTGGCACTGTCAGGAGCCTCTTAGTGTAAGAATGTAGAGGAGAGAATCACTCTGAACTAGTTCAGCTGTTTTGATTTCTAGGGCTACGAAAGCAACATACCCCTGAGTAGGCAACCTAAACTAGAACATTTTATTTCACCTCTGTGTTGGTGCTAAGTGAACATGTCAGAAAATTTGGTTTCTTAGGAGGCCTCTTTGGTTAATGGATGGCTGCATCCTCTTTGTGCATTTAACATAGGGTGTCTGTGTGTGATGTATGTCTGTGGGTGTGCATACATCTCCTATAAAACAACACCATCTAAACTGTACTAAGGCTACCCCCAAGGCTTCCTTTATCACCTAATCACCTGTTTAAAGACCTTAACTCCAGGTCCAGAGCGTGTAGCTCAAACTCACTTGGCTAACAGTTGTACTGGCTAGAGTTCACACCCAATCCCATCACCAATAATCATAATTAATAACAATAACAATTTATCTCTAACCACGATCACAGTGCTAGCTACTGGTATCAAAATTTTGATTATGAATTGTGGTCTAGGGACATTTAATTTAGCTTATAATAACCTCTTCCTTCTGCATGAAGTAAGGAAGAAAATTGTGGAGGCTAACAGGAGAATTGTGAACTCCAGAAAGGTCACATGAAAATTCTGCCTGTTGCTTCAATATTGCAGACTGTTCTTGAAGCCAAAGACTCTATTCCTCCCATTTTATTCCAACCACTTTGATTGTGAAGCTATTGAATAGCAATAGCTGCTGTAAACAAAGCACCTGGTTTTACATCCTCCATGCACTACTCTAAAATAAATTTATCCTTACTGAGTTGTAGAACTGTGATTTTCCTAACAGTGAATGTACCACTTTGGCTGGCTGAATCTACACCTCTGTGCATTAAGCCATCTATCCCTGCACTTTTAAGCAATCTTCTGCCTATGTTCATACATTCTTCAAAGAGGAGAGAGGGCAAAAACAGAGATCCAGGACCTGAAATTAAAGTTCATTCAAGCACAGTTGTTGTTGATGAATAACACAGTTCTGCTTGGTTGAAATGAGACACCAGGGGCTTGTTAAGCCTATTCTTTATGTCTGAACATTGAGAGTCAGGCTGTCTTAAGGGGAGGTAAGACCATCCTATTTAATGCTTTGACAAATTCATAATGGAGCTGGAAAGAGTCTTACCTTCGTTGAAAATAGCAAGACATAAGTGGACTCTGGAACAGGAAAGATTAAGTCTCTGTGGTTGATTCTTGTGACCTTGGACAAATAGCTTCTCATTGTCTTCAGCTTAGCTCATCCTCTCCTCTGAGCCAGGATAGAAATTGGATTGATAGTTTCCCCTTTGCCTATTTTAAAGAACCTCCAAAATAGAAAAATAACAAAAGCAAAAACAAAATGCTTGTTGTTACTTAATGCTGTGTTGAAAATGGCCTATAAACCTGTTCTTTATGTGCAGATTAAGTAAGTAATGATATTTTAAAAGACATAGAAACTTGTATTACAAATAAAGGCTTTAATGGTGTTTTTTTTCCTCCAGTAAAATCTTAACAAAATTATCTTCATTCTTCCTTGGAGGGAAACAAACAAAAAAATAGTCATGCACCCCTCCCCCCACCCAAATTCCTTTAAGTGGATTCATTGATGTACTTTTACTTATATCCCATGATTCTGACAGAGAGGGATATTGCTAAGATCTTTTGTCTAACTATTCATGTTTTTAATGCTAAGCAAATTTCCCCTGCCTGTGTTTCTGACTAAATATTAATGTAAATCTCTATAGAGCTACATTTTCATTCTTTGTTTAGAAATTCTTCCTTTTCCTTTTACATTTACTTAAATTCCACACAAAACTGGAGAAGCGATACCTGGATATAAATGTCCTATAAAAACATTCTTCCTAACTGATAGGTGATCATTTATACTTGTATTAATGAAATGCTGATAACACCTGGCTGTACCTCCTCTGGAAGTACACATGATGGTATAGAAAAGTCCATTTTACTTGATTTTATTTCAGTCTTACCTTCATTTCCTTTATGTACTAATGTATTTATGTTTCTAGTGCAACCAGGTTTTTAGACCTCAGGAAAATTTCACATTAGGTTCAGCTACCTCGCACACATATGCCAAAAAAAGAGACACGGTGACAGGCAGTGCAAAGAGGTGTCTTACCTGGCAGACATGGAGAGGCAGCATTTCATTATATCTTCAGCCATCTTCAGGGCAGAGAGATTGGCATTGGATTAGAAGGGAGAATTTGGGCACAAATTGCAAAAGGTATGCCTAGTTAAAATAGTGTAGAGTCATAGCTAGGGCCCGGTTTACCATGAGATCACATTTAAGCTCGGTACAGTTAAGAGGCTTCCTTCCTTTTTGGATTAATGATCAGGAAAGAGGTGGCTACCATCTCATAGTCCCTGAAACACTCTTATTGATACATCGCATTGTTATTTTTGTCTTGAGTCTTTCACTATTCTTAGACAGTAAAACAACTTCCACACAAAGGAAAAAGAGAAATTGGAAGTGGTTTTCAGTGTTGTCCTTTAGCTTAGACTAACAGTGAGACTTGCTAAAATGCTGGGATATAGAATCTGTTGTTAAGAGGATACTATGAATCAGGCTAGGGTCTTGATGTTGACATACAAATGATTGCTGCTTCTTCCTTGTTCGTTTCTTTTGTCTTTGTTCTGAGTTCTAAGTCCCACCATTAACCTCAAGAACCTCCCAAGAAGATTGTGTTTGAGAATGACAGTCTAAGTACAAATTCATCCTTACTACTAGAGAAAGAAAAAAAAAGTACATCAAAATTCATGTCCTCATATACGATGGATCACAAATGTCTCATCTCTTGGACTGCATACTTTTCTGTGGTGACTTTTCTGTTGGACAATTTGGTAATTCTGTGTTCCATATTCTCTCTGAGAATTGAATATTTTATATTCTACCATAGTCTTGAAGGTAAAATGTGATGCATTACAGTTTGTTGCTTTTCCTGATATACTAAATGGAGAAACAGTAATGTAGAGGATGTAAGGTAGTGTGTCAGTATCCTGCAGCCAAATCACAATCTTGCTGAAACACAAACCAAGCTCAGAGAACTCTGAGCCCAACTTGACTCAATGGATGATACTCTCCCTCCATTCCTCACCTGAGGCGGCTGCAAACACATGACAAGTACAGTTTTTAGTCTGCATGATTCCTACAATTGGCTGTGTTCTTTCTCTTCCTAGATTCCTGACCAACAGGGCAATTTCCTGTTGGTGGAAATTAAACTTCTAGGTTTCACCACATGGCAGGGATATATTTCACTCTTAGCCCTCTTAGAGAGGATTATCTCTTAAGTACAGGTGAGAAATGCATTTTATTTACAGTTGATATTTATTTTAAACAATAGGGCTTTGCCATTTCTCACAAGTAATATGAAATGCCATTGAAGTGAGATTAATCTTTCTCTTACTATCATCTGATTGTCTTGCATCCAACAGATCTGAATCACTTAGGGTTTATTTCAGTGTGTTGATGAAATCTTGGTTTCTGTAGGAGCCACTGGTAAGCTAATAGATATTTGAATTCTGTCATTGGAGAGACTATACTGAAATTATGTGCTAGTACATTTGTTTCTTCAGGGGACAATGACCACATCATGTATTAGAAATACCTTCTTTCTTGGCACACACATTTTTCCAAGTTCACAAATATGTTTGGTGACTACCCCTAAGCCTTGTTTCATGTAAAGAATTTATGTGGAACTGAATAGTCATCTTCCTTTTGCTGTTTTCATTCCATACTCCCACACTTTGATTCTTTGGGTGGGGTAAACTTCTGTTTTCAGTTCTCCACCAAGTAAAGGACGAACATATTTTTCTAATAGAGTTGAACACACTCTCACTCACCATTTATACTTTGTGATTGAAATAAAATTATCTATTACATACAGAAGAAAACTGCATTTTCTTTGGTGTCAACAAAACAAATTCAATAAAGCTAGTTAGGACAACCGGTATTACTGGTCTAGCTAGTTATACTGCCTGTTTCCCAAGTATTGAAGTTGAAAAGGTTCATTCTCTGAGTTTTCCTATACGGGTTTACATTATAAAAATCTTTGCCTCATTTTCCTTTTGAATGATCAAGTAACCAACATGTTACAAATACTTCCTTGGCATCTTAACTTAAATCTTTTGTTTTTTAAATTTATATAATGCTGGTCACAGTTTGGGACTCTTGCAATCTTTGAGTGACATAAATAGTCTTACTTGAAGGTAATGAATTCAGTTGAAATCTTTGACTGAGATTTCGTCCCACTTTCATGACTATAGAATATTGTTAGGAGATAGCTGATACACAGGGTCCACAGGTTAAAACTGAAGAAGGTCTATCTGATCTCTGACATTCTGTACATCTATATTCTATTAGAAGAAATTGTAGCAGATCCTTCTTTCCTTGTTTTTTTTTTCTTTAAGGAAATTTGTAGGCTTTCCTATAATTAAGAAGGATGGAGGTTCTAAAAAATCACTTGAAGAAGGCAAATTGCTGTTCCTGGATATTGCTGTTGTGGTATTTTTATACTTACACAAAGTCTGGCATGTATAGTTTACTTTTAGCTAAATGCTCTTTCATTTCTATGGAGGTTAGGTTCTATTTATTGTTCACTGTAACTATCTACTTTCCCTTAGATACTAGATGAGTAGATTCTTGTGAACTGAAAAATACCTTGAAAATAGATTTAAAAGTTGAAGGGATGTTGTAGGAAATGGCCAAGAATTGGCCTAGGGCAATCACTTACTTTTAACAAATGCCACAGCATCTCAGCATTTGTCCAAAGCAGATTTATCTACCATTTCCTGGCACCAGGATAGGAAAGTAAAATGAAAAAGTAAAACAAATAGAATTTGGTGAGATGTTCAGAAAAAAAAAAAATCTTCAAGATAAAATTAGTGGATGGAGGGCTGGGAGAGTGGGCTGGTGGGTAGGGGGCATGCCTTGCATGCAAGAAGACCTGGGATTCTATTCCTCTGCAAGACATATACGGAAAATGTTGGAAGTGGTGATGAGACTCATGTCATAGTGCACTCGCCTTGAGAAAGCCCAAGGACAGCACTCAGTCCTGAGTTCAAGTCCCAGGACTGACAGAAAAATATTAGCTGATGGAGTTCTTACAAAACAATGAATTGCTATTTATGGTTTAAAAATAAGGTTTTTTTGTGCATAAAGGAAAATCTGAACTATCGGAGCCCTGGAAGAAGTTCTGGAAGAAGCAACGCTTCCTGTGGCCTAGGTATGAGATTTTCTGGAGCAAGCTGCTATTACTTTTCCTACATGAGGCCTTCCCAGGCTTGCCTAGCATTCAAGAAGTCCAAGCTAAATCTCTTAACCAACTGATAATGGAGGCTCACTTACATTCTCTAATACCTCATTTTTATTTGTTTATGAAATGCTTCACTGACTTAAGCTATTTAAAAATTTAATCTAAAAAGTCATCTTCATAAGAACTTATATAGCCAGTAAACAAATGTACCAGGCTGAAACAAGTGCTAGTACTGCACGTGTGCTGACTTGCTAAGCTATGGGATGCCTTAAAATAATGTGGCTCTGCAATAGTGTTCACTTATGCTTTCATTACAACTCCACAAAGCTTTTGAATCACTGGGCCCAATACATTTCTTGTTTTCAAGTAGAATTTTAAAAGTTAAATTGAAAGTAACATATTAAAGTGAGATGGATTCTTGTCGCCCATGATTGTAAATTCTGGCTTCTCAGGAGGTTTTGTAATCTATCATTCCTATTGTACAGATTAGATGGCTCAGCCTAAAAGACTCACCATTTCAGGCTGTGTAGATAATGGAAGTGATCTAGAAGTTCTTACCTTAAAAAATAAATCCCATTTTCTCTCATCCTTCAAATGTGGGAAAATATTAGGAATCAGGTCTCCAGAGCCAAACATGAGTTTTGTGATTGTACATGCCATACTTGTAAGCAATAAAATTAGCAGATTTTTAAAAATTAAAGTTGTCAAGCATATGGTCCCATCTATTGTCCACCTATTTGTGCAATTACAAATTTACTTTCCTAAACACATTACATTTATGTGCTTGCCCTCTTCCCACTCACTCTTTTTTTCATTTTCTGCAATTAAATAGGGGAGGGAATATGGTAATTGATTTTAATGCAAAGCACCAGAACAGGAAGATATAATAGAAGTACCATCAAGTTTCCCACCCTGGGTGGTAGCTTGACTAGCAATGACTTCAATGATGCAAGTGGTTGAATTAGTCATGTTCAAGTTTACAACTCTAAAAGAGACCTAGGGTCACCCCTAGATTTAAAGTGGTGAGCCATAACCCACTACAATCACAAACTAAAGGGAAAAACGTGCATTATTGTTTGTGTCTTTTCTTTACTGGTCATTCCCCAAAGCTATCACTTTTATCTGAGCAAAGCTGTGTCTGGAGATGCTTGTTTTATCACTGCAGCCTGGCAGATTAATTAGATACTTGTGCACATGTAATATTTGGTGCTCTTTAAAAAAAATCCTTAAAGGAAAGAAAGACATAAAGGGAACTTAATTTTGGGTATCAACGTATCGGAGTATAGAATTATTTTGAAAGGAAAAAAGATCTAGATCCCTGCTGAAGGTAGTAGGGGATCAGAAGACTGAAACAATCTGGAGAGCCACTCTGTACAACTCTTTCTGTTGAGACATCCATGTAAGATAAGGGAACTTCTTGCTACAGTTGGGAAATTTGGAGAAAAATGATTTCTCTCCCCCCCACTCTCCTCCTCCTCCTCCGCCTCCTCCTCCTCCTCTTCCTCCTCCTCCACTTCCCTTTTCTATATAGGTATTAAAAAGTCAGTTAGTGATTCAAATTATTAAGAGCAAAGAGTCCAAGTGATATCTTACTCTGTGGTTTGGCCACTAATTGAATGTGGCCACCATGCGGATACAGTAACAAATAGTTAGGTGCTTTACCACTGTCTTACCTACAACAGAGAAACAGAATAGTCTCACTGATGCTGTCCATAGCCTCATTAAATTTCTGAGGACTCATGACTGCAAAATGTGGAGTCTTTCTGTGTGTGTTGTGGGGGGGGACTCCTTGGTAATTGACTGTGTAAAATTATCAGAAAGACTATCTTGTGGTTGGACCTGCTTGAACCCTTTCCAATTTCCAGCTGGCTGAAACCAAAGCCATTAACATTGAGAATGACATGTGGTTTTGGAAAGGAATGGCATACCAAAAGCTGAGGACTGATTGGTTACAATGTTGAGATTTTCTTTACCATTTATTTTAACAGCGATACTATATTTTATTTTCAGGGTATGGATTGCTACTATAGAAAGAGCAACACTAACTATAGGAAATGTAGAGCTATGCTTTGAAAACTCTATTTGTTGATGAACCACTAATTGTAAAATAGTTACCTCAGAGAACACAAGTGTAATTTCATTAAATTTAATTGCATATCATTAATTATATAAAATATTTAAATTATTATGTTGAATTGTGCTGCACTACTTACTGTATATTTTTGCTAGTGTGTGGAGCAGATGTGTTTGAGGAGTTTGGATGTCATCCAGAAGTTAGAGAATTGTCACTGTTTAATCAGAGCCTGATTTATACCATGTATTGGAAAACAATAGTTAGATATTTTCACTGATGAAATAATATTGGGCATAGCAATAAAATGGCTTCTGCCTAGGTGGTTATTTTTGTTAATTATAGCTTATCATAAATTTCAAATTTAACCAACCAAGTATAAGCAAGGCAAATCCTACTTTCTTATGTGGACCAAAAGCAGTAAAGAACATTGTTTATTTTTGCTAGGAGATAAATTTCCTCCCTGTCCAGAAAATAGAATATCTGAATTATCAGAGATCTAAAGTTCACTTAATGCCTTGTTTCCTTGACGTTCAACTCACCATCCATTAAACAAAATTGCATGAATATCAAACTTGTAACATTTGAAAGCATGGCAAAGTTTCTATATAAAGATAAGAAGTTTCTATATAGAGATATCAGTTTCTATATAGAGATAATAAATATTACAGTCATCTCAACAGAACAGTGGAGATATTGCTTGCTAGTACATGCATATAAAATCTAATATGTGCTTTGCTAGTGATAAATGCCATGATTGATCTTCAGTCTCGGTAAACAAATAGAAGTGCTGTAATTTTCTCTGTTAAGAAGTTTGCTTTCATATTTACATCCATTTGAAATAGAGCAGAAGAGAGAGATCATCACTTAAATAGAAATGCTATTGAAAGGAAAAAATATTTATGATTTCTTTCTGCCAATCAAATATGTAATATGGTTTAAAGTATTGTTTTACTTTTCTCTATTGTCAACCATTCTTTTGCTCAATTCAACTGACTGCATTTTGACAAATTTTTCACAAAGTTTGGAAAACAGAAGGAACTTCTCTAAAAGAAATAACTTTAATACCTCACCAGCCATAAATGATGAGATGTCATTTTTACTCTTTTAAGGAGGATCCTTTTAGATAAAGTTCATTTCTTTTTTGGATGAACAGGGAAGTTCTGTGTTCAGACTGAAGACAGGCCCTAATGAAAAGAGGAACTGCCAGTAGGCTTGTGCTGGGAAAGATTTAAAGAAGTTCCAGTTTCCACACCACAGCCCTGCAGGTTTCCTGGGGCTAAGGCAACTGCAGAGTGAATAGGAGAAGAACTACTCCAAAGCCTAGCTGAATGCTGAAATTCCTGCCTAGCATAACTGTGACACTGTGTCCCAAGCAGCCTTGGCATAAATAAATACTCCAGGTGATTCATGAAACAGTTAGGCTTGTGGATAGATGCAGTTCGTCATATGTTGAACTAGAGTTTACCTTCCAACCACAGCACCAGTTCCATGTTATTTCCTAAATCCTTGTGGTAAACCTCTTCCTGGCTCAGGCCTGGCTTCTTTGTCTTCAAGCCACAGCTGAGCTTATCTGAGAATCTCTCTTCCTCTTTGCTATGACAGCTTTAGGAAATAAGAACGATTTCTCCCTGACAGCTTCGGAAACACTATCTCCTAATTTATGCGGTACTTCTCATGGATAATTGGGACCCAGTCATGTTCTGCATAAGGGGCTTTGGGAGGGCCCAGGCTTACCAACTGTTACCCCTGGAGGTGGAAGAGCCAGAGGGTGAGCAGATTGTGCCTTTTCAAAACAAGCACAGGAAATGAGGAGTAGTAAGGAGGTGGGAAAACAAAGGAAAGAGCCTTTAATAGGTCATCTGTCAGTAGGCCTTGGTAGAGGCTGGTAGAACAATGGAAACCCACTTCAAAGTGAACAATGCCAGGCTGAGAATGTGCCAGTTTCATGAAACAAATAAGACAGAAGACATGTCAGCTATTAAACACACTCATTAAGGGGGTGTCTTTTTAACTTATTTTTTCTCACTAGTTTTCCTTTCTGAATGGGTTTTTTTCTTTTCTTTTTTTCAAGTGAATGAATCTCTCAAAGTAGGAGAAAAGTGTGAAGTTGGTAAGATACTGGGAAATCAAGCAGGATATTTGCATGAATTAAATATTTACTGTTAGAGTGAAAGTTTTCTAGAGAATGGATAACTTCAGGTAATCTCATATATTAGAAAATTGTAATATGGGTATGGTAAAAACTGATATTTTTTATTATATCCCTAATAAGACAAGATTTAATTCATCATTTCAGGTTCAGAAGAATAAGCAAATGCTGTTTTAAATATTTAAGCCATAGTTCATAGAAGAGGAATAAAAGGAATTTCCACATCTCAAGCTGTATTTTGTGTGATAACTAAAAAAAGAAGGAAAAGAAAATGTAATTAATTGCTGTTAGCTCAGGAACTGATTTCACATCTTCAAAGTGTCTGATGTGGTAGTTTATGCTGTGCATATTGGATGAAAGTAGGAGTACCAAAACATAGTAAGAAATTATTGTTATTCTAAGAAGTATTTTAATACCTAGGAATTTCCATATGGGTTTAAAGCAATGATGTAACCAACCCCCAAATCTATCCTTGACAGTGAGGCAAACTACAGATTTTCTTTTATGTACTTTTCAGTCATGGATATGTTAGTTAACAGAAATAGTTGTAATGCTTGATCTAATTGGCAAAGGTTCTTAATGAGTACTCAGGTTTCTATACCTGGAAATTTCTGCCATTGATGGGTAGTTTTGTCAAAAGATGCTATAGAGTTATAAGAAATTATAGCCAACTCTTATCTCTTCAGCTACATGTAGTTGACATCTCATCTATATTTTGTTACTAATTATAGAATCCATAATACATAGATGGTTTGTATGTAGTTTCCATTTATTTATAGGCTGTTTTGTATATCTGTTGTTTCTATATGTTTCTGCATTTTGTTTATGTATTATTTATGCTTCATTACACATTGAAAATAGATGATACAGAGATTATTTATTTGGAAACATTTACTGCTAATCCACTGTATAAGATTGGTATCTTAATGCTAGGCTTTTAGCAGAAAACAAACTCTCCACCTCAACAGGACTTACTGTTACGGAGACCACAAAAGTAAGTAAATCCAGAAGAGAATGTAGGTAGCAAGAAATGCTTTGAAGAAATAAAGAGTATTTTTTAAAGGAATTGTAGCAAATATTTTCTTTTTTCATATATTTTAATGGTTATTAATAGAAGGGTTACATTACATTCACCAGATGGAAGGTGCATTACTTCACATACATTGATACCCTTTCTCATGTCTTGGACCCCATTTCCCTCCACCCCACCCCCACCCTCATCTTTTTCTCCCCTTTCCTATCCAATTTCAAATAACCAAATACACATATATCCAATATATCAGATAACAAAGTGAAATACTGTAACAATATGAGATAACCAAGGGACAGCAAAAGAGATGAGAGATAACATAGTACATTAAGGACAATAATCACTCATTATATGGCTTTTGTTTCTATATCCTAGAGGACCTTTCTATATCCTAGTGGCCTTATGTATCTATTTGCTCTATTACAAATCTCTGCTAGAAGAGTCCAATTTTCTACTGATTATGGCAAATGAGGGAAACCACTGAGCCTATGTTCCTTTGAGTCTAGATTACTTCACTTAATATGATCTTTTCTAAGTCTTTCCATTTCCTTACAAATGGGGAAATGTCATTCTTTCTGACAGTAGCATAGAATTCCATTGTGTAAAAATACCACATCCTGTTGATCCACTCATCAACTGAGGGACATCTAGGTTGGTTCCATATCTTTGCTATGGTAAATAGTGCTGCAATGAACATTGTTGTGCTAGTGGATTTAGTATGTCCTTGTTTCTGGATGGTTGGGTAAATGCCAAGTAGTGGAATTGCTGGGTCATAGGGGAGCTCTATGTTTAGCCTTTTGAGGCAATGCCACACTGCTTTCCATAGTGGTTGAACGAGTTTGCACTCCCACCAACAGTGTAGTAGTGATCTCTCCTGGCCACATCCCCTCCATTCTAACTGGAGTGAGGTGGAATCTTAGAGTTGTTTTGATTTGCATTTCTTTTAAAACCAGACATGTTGAGCATTTCTTCATGTGTCTATAGGCCATTCTTATTTTTTCTTCAGAGAGGACTCTCTTTAAGTCTTTGACCCATCTTTTAATGGGATGGTTGTTTCTTTGGAGATTAGTTTTGGAGTGATTCAATTTTTGGAGCTGTTGATATATTTTAGATATAGGGCCTTTGTCAATTGTATGAGTAGTGAAGATCTTCTCCCATTCTGTAGGCTTCGTAATTCATTTACTAGCTACGTCCTTTGCCATACAGAAGCTCTGCAGTTTAATGCAGTCCCACTTATCCAGGCTTTCTCTGATTTGTTGTGTTTCTTGGTCCTTATTAAGAAAGTTTCGACCTGTGTCAAGGAGGTCTAGTGTATCTCCTATTCCTTCTTGTAAAGTTTTCAGTGTGTCAGCTTTTACCTCCAGGTCTTTGATCCATTTGGAGTTAATTCTAGTGCAAGGTGACAAAGAAGGATCCGGCTTTAGTTTTCTACATGTGCTTATCCAGTTCTGCCAGCACCACTTGTTGAAGAGGCTGTCTTTCTTCCATTCTATGTTTTTAGCTCCCTTGTCAAAGATTAGGTGGCCATAGGTCTGTGGTTTAATATCTGGATCCTCAGTTCTATTCCATTGGTCTTCAGGCCTGTTCTTGTGCGAGTACCAATCTGTTTTGATGATTATAGCTCTGTAATAGAGTCTAAAGTTTGGTATTGAAATTCCTCTTGTGCAGTTTTTTCTGCTAAGAAGTGTTTTTGCTATCTGGGGTCTTTTATTATTCCATATGAAATTTTGGATTGCCTCTTCTA
Source organism: Megascapheus bottae (assembly GCF_031878675.1). NCBI lineage: Eukaryota > Metazoa > Chordata > Mammalia > Rodentia > Geomyidae > Megascapheus > Megascapheus bottae. The sequence continues at coordinate 15,595,785 of NC_143527.1, read as the reverse complement.
TTTCTTTAAAGAATGACATTGGGATATTGATGGGTATTGTGTTGAATTTGTAGATAGCCCTTGGCAAGATTGTCATTTTCATGATGTTGAATGTTGATTCTTCCTATCCAGAAGCATGGGAGGCTTTTCCATTTTCTCAGTTTTGCTTTAATTTCCTTTTTCAGGGTTTTAAAGTTTTCATCAAAAAGTTCTTTTACATTCTTAGTTAAGTTAATTCCTAGGTACTTTATTTTCTTTTAGGCTATTGCAAAGGGAGTTGCTTTCCTTATTGTTGTCTCGTTCCTCTCACTGTTGGCATAGAGGAAGGCAGTTGATTTTTGAGTGTTAATTTTATACCCTGTGTAGCAGATATTTTCTTAACATCTGATGGTCAGGGCAGATCTCTTTGTAGAGATAATAACTGAAAAAAATATCTAAATGTAGTCAAGAAGTCACTTTCCCAAACATCTTGTGAGAAAGTGTTGTCTCAAAGGGAAGAGCAAGCACTGAGAGAATACTGATACGTATGTAAACAGAAGAGGGTCAATGTCCTGGTACTGGATAATGGCAGTGGAAGATAATAGGGATTCCATTCCCTCAGTCTTCAAATTGCTGTGGAAAAGATCTTGAATGTTCTGACTTACAAGATACTACTATCCAAGTTACCTATCCTATTTTTGTCTTTGAAAACTTGGATAGTTTGGAAGTTGATTTCCAATGAGGTATGTTTGCAATTAAAAGGTCTGGTCCTTTCCCTGTTCCTATCCACTATTAATGAGATTTACTAAAGCCAAGTGAATTCAGAGCTGAAGAGGACAGAAAGCTTCAAGAGGAATGATCTGGATCAAGAGAATGGTGGGTCCTCCACCCCACAAAATGCATACTGACATAAATGACAGAGACTTCAAAGAAATGAGAATTTATCCAAACAAAATGCTGTGTGTGACCTAGTGTACTCAAAATATTTGGTTGTGTAGACTAAACTTATACATAACAAATCATTCTTCATCCTCTGCTGGCTCTCTTTCCTCTTTGAATATTGATCCATTACACAATTTTCAAGCATTACACTGAATGTATCTACATGAGCCTCTAAAAGCTAAGATTTTAGACTATCATCCACCTTCTGTAAATGACCCTCGGCCAATGGTGGCACTGATGTTTGAAGTTTGACTCTGTGCTAAAAAAATTATCTTTACAACTGAGAAATATTTTGCGACTTTTTTCAAAGCTTGCCCAATAGGGTCTTTAAAATTATTCTTTGTTTCCCTTCAGGCTTCCCATAGAAACAACGATTACATTTCATAACATAGCCGATATTTATGATTAGCTAAGAGACCCCTACTGGGGAGATTTAAGATAATCATCTTTACATGAAAAGTTTAATATGTCAGCAAAACAGGAGTTTAGACCTCAAATGAGAGTGTCTCCTAACACAGGTTTTGCTAGTGAGTCATCAGATCTCATGACTGGAAGTTTTCAGGGGGTGCCTGTCCCTCAAGGGAGGGACACGACTATGAGTGTGACCAGAGAAGAATTAGTACAGTCATTTTGATTTGCCTTTGCTTCTCCATGTTCTCAGGTCTTTCCTATGCTATTCACCAAATGTCACTTCTTGATCTGTTTCTAGTGTGCCTTCCTTGATTAAAAAAAAAAATCAAAAGGCACAGATGATGTCATTTTTTATCAGAACTTTCTTCTCTCAGCACAATAGCAGGATTCAGGATCATATGCTAGTCTTTCTCTCCTCCTATTTGCAGAGCTAAACTGTTGAAAGAGAAGTCAATACCCCGCAGAGCTGAGGCCCTGTGGTATTGTTCTCATGAATATTCCAAGAGCCAGATGTACTTTTGTCCATGTGCATGCTTCCATTAACATACAACCTTGCAAGTGTTTAAACTATTCCCATTTCCATCCCAGGCCACTTTGCTAAAAACAAATATGTTTACATAAAACAGTGAGTAGTACCCTCAACCCAACATAAATCTTCTTGAGTGAAGAAAACAGCACGGTGTTTATTTTCAGGATAACCAAGGATTATGATAGAACATCGGTATTAGAGGATTTTTGATTTGCTAGAACTAACCTATCACATTTAATAGTTATAAAGAAAAAATGAATAATTTCAAATTGTTCTATTGAAGTAGGTTGGTTGCATAAGTGTGTTTATACTTCAGTTTGTAGTCAACCATAAGACATCAAAAAGTAAATCTTAATTAACTAGGGTCTCAATTAACTATTTTTTTCCCTGTAAATTCAACTTTTAATGGAAAATTGGTGGAGGAGAAAATTTTGAACAAGACAAAAAAAACCCACAAAATTATTTTATTTGCCTCTTTATCTTCCTCTCTCCCTCTCTGTTCCACCTTTTCTTTCACTCTTCCTCTTTCTTCCTTCCCTCCCCCCTCCTTCTCTCCCTCCCTCCCTCTCTCTCTCTCTTTCTTTCTTTCTCTTCCTTCCTTCCTTCTTTCTTCCCTTCCTTTTCCCCTTCCTTACTCCCTCCTTTCCTCCTTTGCCATCATTCTCCTAGTGAAGAGGACTTTAAATTTAATAACAATTGCACTTAATGTAGTGTTTTCTGTCTTGGTATACAGTAAAATCTTTCTGACTGGTACATGTGAACAATGTTCCTTTAGCCCTGAGTAGATAATGCATTTTTAAAGAAAATTTCCCTACTATGGTAAGAAAAAGGATAGTGGAAATTGTTATACGACAAAAGATTCTCACAATTTTAAAATAAGCTCAGGGCTTTACTTAGAGTTTACCATATTCTCATTAGTGTCTTCTTTCTGTTTAAAGTTAAATCTAGATCACACATTGTTTTTCTTTGCTATTCCTCTTTAGCCTTTTCAGAGATGGTTTCTTCTGTGTTTTAGATTATTTTTTAAAAATTCATTCTTGATCTTGTTGGGTTTAAGGGCTGCTGAACAGGGATTTTATAAAATGCACTACAATTTGGAATTGTCCAATGTACATCTAGTATTTAGAATGAATTCACTTTTTGAGGACAGATAGTAGAGAATGAAGAGTCCTTTCTGTAACGTCTCAAAAACACATGTTATCTTTTTGATTTGTCAGTAGTGATGCTAACTTTTATCACCTAGTTATGGAAGTGTTTGCCAAGTTTTTCCAGAAAAAAATTACCACTTTTCTCTTTCTGTACTCAAGTGTTTGAAAATGAGTCACTGATGCATCTCATATTGCAAGAATGATGAGATAGCACCAGCTATAAAATGTGGGAGAGATAGACCTTGATGACTAGAAAGGAGTGGACAGGTAAATGTACCATCCAGGTTTGGATTCCATTTGCTTCTTCTACAAAATTATCTTTCATGGGAGATGAAATTCCTGGAAGAAGGAATGTTGCCCTCTTGAAAATTGATAGAACAAGACCAAGCCCATTTAACAAGATTAAGAAAACTCTTCTATAGTAGTTTTTGTTAATTTTCAGTAGTGATAGCTAGTGACTATACCATGTTCTTGGAAGTAGTGAGTTCTGGGCTCCATGGCTAAAGACTAATTCAGCTCTAGTGACAACAGATAATGGAACCATTGGTATATCTGGTATGTAGATATTCACATCCAAAAAGCCTAGATTTGAATGTTCTACATAGTTAACACACCTTTCTGAAAAGAACAGATCTTGCTTGTGTCATACTTGATCCAATCTAATTGATAAATCCAAGTCCAGAGTGAAGACAGGAGGCATTACATGAACCACACACTCCTCTCTGGTGAAACAACCCAGTTTCTTATGACAAAAAGGTTTCTGAGGTGTTGGTCTATATATTTGGGGAGTATGAGATAGTAGACATCTATAAATTAATATCCTAGGAGAGCTGTGCATAGATTTTAGTCTAAGAAGGTCTGAGAATCAGGAACATAAAGGGCAAACTAATATTAGAGTTTTGACTCAAGTAGCCAGACAGAAAGATAGTTGAATTGTCTTCCTTTTCCTTTCATTTAGACCCTCAACACAATTCATTCTGTTCAGCCCCACTGCAGAGGGTATCTATTTGACACTGATCACTGAATCAAAGCTCGTCTCTTTCCAGAAACACTGTTTCATCAGATACTTGGGCATTCTATCATCCAATCAAGTTGACATCCAAAATTTCATCATAGGAACACAAGGGAGTGTCTTACCAGGAATCTTTCTTGTATGAACACTTATATTTGCACAGTAATTAACTAATTGTACTATCAGTAGATGCCAAAGAAATTACCATTTAGGACCTTTTTCGTTGTAGAAGGTTCTAGCCAAGAAATGTATTTTATTCTTTTATTTGCCACATTTACTAACACTACAGATACAACTCAAATGGGGAAAACAAGATGATTCGGAGGGTGTGGGGGGAGGGAAATGGGAGCAAAAACATGAGAAGGGGTATCAATGTGTGAGAAGTAATGCACCTTCTTTCTGGCGAAGGTCACTGTAACCCCTCTATACATTACCTCGATAATAAAAAAGAAAATGGAATAAAAAGAAAAGCTTTCAGCAACAGGAGTTGACCCAGGGAAAATCTTTCAATTTCCCCTTTTTGATAATTAGCAACCTCATTGAACCATGTTGAGCATTTTACTAGTTTAATGTATTAAGAAGGGAAAACATGATTAGGATAGCATTAATCTGCCTTGGTATCATATCCAGCTCTCTGACTATGTGGCTGAATAACTTTCTACAAATGATTTATCCTTTGGGCCTTATTTTAATTAGTTCTAAATGGTCAGTGGGCTTTAAATATTAATTCATCTAGAAAGCCCTGTGAAATATTCTTTGTTATTAGTTTATATCCTTCCCATCTTCAACCCTTTCTGTTTAGCAGCACTAGCTTGATGTATTTATCTAGGATACAAGAATGGAAAAATTAGCAGAGATAATGTTCACAGCTAGAAGATATCATGGAAGTAGAAAGAGATTCAGGCCAGTTATATTCCTGTTTGCAGATTGCCTGGTCTTATTCCCTAAAAGACAATAAGGATTCCAGCCCCAGACTCCTACAGCTATTGAAATCTTTCAGCAAAGCAGCAGGATACAAAATCAGCACACACACACACACACACACACACACACACACACACACACACACACACTAGAAATTGAGTACAAACAGGATGAAAAGGAAATCAGAAAGAATATAAATCTGTTCAACATATTTATAGTAAAAAAACACAAACAAACCTTGAACGTGAACTTGAACCTGACCTGTGTCTCCGAATTGTTTATAAATAAGCACTAGGTCTACAAAATGAAATGATTTCTCTTGTCATTTCTGATGATTGCTTTTCAAATGAGTAAACTGATACTGACTGACAATTCTTGAGTCATAGGTCTCTGGAAGCACTGACATTATTCTATGCCAAGTGTAGTCCAGTTCTATGGTGTGCCATGTTTCTCTTGGGGTTGTTTTCTTTAGGCAGTTGGAATGCCTTAATTCACAGAAAGCAGAAGATAGAGGGCAGACCTATTTTACTCACCCAATGATTTCTTTTTTCCTAGAGGTTCTTTCTGGCATGAATTAAAGCGATTGGGAGGTTATAAATTCTATCCATGACACTAGATTGCTAAATGCCTTGAGAGCAGTGGCAACTTTTTGATATCTTTTTTTTTCCAAGGATTTACTATAGAAACTTGAACAGAATAGTCCTCTAATCATGTTTAATGTAGAAAGAGCTCTAAGTAGTGGAGTGATAGAACAATTAATGAATTCAAGGTTTCACAGCGAACATAACAAAATCCACATGATCTATGGGTGGTCTTTTATTCCTTTTTTTTTTTTTTTTTTGCCAGTCCTGAGCTTGAGCTCAGGGCCTGAGTACTGTACTTGGACTTTCTCAAGTGCTCTACCATTTGAGCCTCAGCACCACTTCCAGCTTTATTCTATGTATGTGGTACTGAGGAATTGAACCTGGGTCTTCATGAATTGTAGGCAAGCACTCTACCACTAGGCCAAACTTATTCCTTATTTTCTAACACAGAGGTTAGAAAGTCTGTTCTTTAAAACAATTATTGTGAGGGTGATGAGCAGAGGGGTTGCATGTCATTTTGAATAGTGTCATGCCATCCCCACTGCTCTCCCAGTTTCCCCTCCCTACTTCCCTTCTCCCAAAGTTGTGTAGTTCATTCCCTTCATAAGGGTCTAGTGGGGTTCACTGATGAAATTCTGTTCTTGAATGAATTCCCATTCTCTCATCCAGGTAGCTCACTAGAGCTAATTCACCAATGTTAGAAGAAACTTGATTCCATATTTAGAGGGAAGTAATCACATGCATAAAAAGAGTATGTATTGAAAAGTCTGTTCTTGATTTTGTTCAGAGGCTCAGTGTGCTTGCTGGAGTCTTCACAGCCCATGCAGCAGCCAAAATGACTGCGATATATGCCATGTTAGTCAGGTTGCTCTGCCGTAGTGCTTCTTTTTGTAACAACTCTATTACCATACTGTTGTTCATATTATTTAAATTCCACTTATTAATTCACTCATTTAGTCTGCTTTCCACAAATTTAACTCAACTTTCATTGGGGAAGTCAGATTGTTTACTTCTGGGGGGTGGGGGAATAATGAAACCACTGACAGCTTCCCATGATAATTGAAGCAAGTATAACCCCCTCCCTTTCTCTGTCCCACCATCCATCCATCCTTCCTGCCTTCTTTCCTTCCTTCCTTCCTTCTTTCCTTCCTTCCCTTTTCTCCTTCCCCTCCTTCCCTCTCATTTTATTTCTGAAAAAAAAAGGAATAGAAACAAAAATCCCTGCCTGAAGAATGTGCCACACTGTGTTGTTTTTGATTTTCCACATGAAAGAATCCTATTTAAGCATAGAAGAGACTAAGATAGGCTGGCTTCTTCTGGAGGCAGTGTATTAATACTTTTTCTCCTCCAACTTCCTCTCCTGATCAACTGCAATTATTACAGTCACTGAAACATTCCAGGATTCCGAAAATAAATAAATCACGTGCTTTCTGAAACAAAAGTGTTTAGCCTAAATATAGGACAAACAAAAGGAAGGTATTGACCACATGCATTACCTTCTGGTGGAAATGTGTTCATCAGCAACGCTGATGAGCAGAAGAGGCTGGCAGTGATTGAAACAGAATGGCAGCCCTTGAATGGACCACATGCCCTTGGTTACATTGCTGAGCATTTGCCTTTCAGATAGACACCAAAACTTTACTCTCCTCTCCAAGTTCCCTCCCTGCCTCGCCTGCTGGAATCTGTAGTCTTATGGCAAGATTAATGTCAAGAAACACGCTAATGGCAGAAGACAAATAATGCTTCTGGCATCTTATTGCTTGGGGTCCTCTGAGATGATCTATAATCATCTCTTCAGCCTCATGCTCTTCAGAGCAGTATCGAAACTCCTGGGCCCTGTCAGTTTTGTCTCTTCTGTTGTTTATGAGGACTCATTTGCTTTGCCAATAATTTTAATAAGGACTTAAAGGAGTTTTTTTTGTTGTTGTTGTTCTTGTTGCTTTTGATTTTAAAATTTGGAGAAAGTAGAGGGAAATACTCAGAAGAGAACACCAACTGACTCTTGTGATTTGTTTGTCGGTCAGCACTGTTAAAACATTTTCTGCTTTACATGTAAGAAGCTTAAAAATTAAATTACTGTCCCTGGTTTTTTTTTATGCTTTAAACTGTCAATGTGGAAAGGGATGTTAAGAGAACATCATTATCATCTCTGTGTGTTTACAAAGAACATGCACAACTATACATACACACAGTCAGAAAAGTAGTTTTTAAAGAATTCCATGCCATGAAAGATTTAATTAACCTTTTCACCAGGAAACCAATTCTTCTCACTGCCTTCATTAGCCCTGTTTTCTGTTTCTACCCTGTGTCTCTCACACTTTTTTTTTCCTTTCCTCTTTTATTCCTCATCTCCTTCCCATTCTTCCATCAATGATTCTATTGTTAAAATTTCCAGCTGGCTTTGCAGCCACTTACATCCCTCTCCTACTTCCAACAGCAACCACCTTCCTTCCACACTCCAGATTCAGTTCTTACTTGCTTTACTGAATCCTTGGTTCCTTCTACATTTTTAATTGAAAGAATATATATATACATATATATATATGTATACATACATATATATATATATATAGTGTCCCAGAAGTATGCAATCCACTGAAAAGTTTGCTAGTATACAGAGGATAAAGCTTTCAAATAGCATCTTTCCCACAGGCAGGAAACATTTTCCTATGAATGTTCCATGAGAACAAAGGCAAGGGAAATTCTCTACAAAGAACAACACTTATTGAATGGTGGTAGGAAGGAATTTATTATTATTATTATCATGATCATTTGACTGTTAATGTTAAGCTTCAGATATTAAAACTAAAGAGCTAGGACTATAGGAAATAAACCTTCTTAACTAGCACTTGGATGGCCCAGTTGCTTGTAGATCAGCTTTATAATGTGTAGATAATGTGCTCATTTTCAAGCAAACTTTCAAGAGTTTTCCTTTTGTTGTTGTTAATGACTTGTGGCTATTTCCCTCCCTATATTTCTCTCTAATCTGTTTTGAAAAAAGAAGAGTGAGGATATATATTAATATGTAATGCTTGGACTTGTTGGTTGCTAGGTAACAGAATAGTGTGAAGGAAGCAGGGCCCATAGTATCTCTGAGCAGAAATGAAGAAATCTGCATGGGAGAGGAATCCTCTGAAATTCTTTGCATTTTTGCTGAACTAACCAGAATTATTGTTGCATGACCAAGTACCACTTAGCTTTATGGAACTTCCTGGCAGTTTTAGTTTAATCATGGCTATAAAGAATTCATAAGTCTTCCTTGGTTATTGCTACAAGATTTTGTAGTAGGTTTACTTCACTGAATCAAAATCCTGTGATCCAGAATCCTGACCTTGTTGGAAACTTCCCGGGTTACTACACTTTATCTCATCTGAAACTTTAACTGGAGTCTTCATTAGTGCTACCCTGCATTCTGGTGGCATTTAAGAATCCTTCTATTTTTCAGAAATCATTATATGGAGACAGACTGTAAGTCAACGTTGTCTAGTATTTCACCACTGAAAGATATCCACAGATATCTTCACCTCTGCTCAAAAAAAATGTGTTATGCAAAAGTATTATGTCAAGGTTAGAGTTATGTACATGAATGTGAAAAGCAGGGCCCTGGGTTTAACAGTTCTATCAAAGGAGAAAGCATCCTGACTTCACACAAGTGGAGCGAGATTATGAGCACATACTTACACCGGGCTAAACCTTTAAGTAGCACCTAATGAGAATGCCTGTGCAGCCCAGATGAGGGAGCAATCAAGCAGGAGCTAGCTGATGTTATAGAATGAATTTCCTAGGGAGAAAAGCTGCCTACCCCAGCCTACCTGTACTCCTCCATTAGCAGAAAGAACTCCTTAGGAAGAAAGTCCTTCTGGATTTCTTTATCTTAATGAGTTCCCTCTCTCATATATTCTCCCTGCTGCTTATTCCTATTCCTTTTCTTCGAGTGACATCTCTGAGTTTGTAATTATGTATTAAATGGTATTATTCATACTTTCATGAGGATTAGTACATTTCCCCATCATTAGACTCACCTCCAACTAGGCAGTTATTCAGGCATTATACTCACCTTGGCCCCAGAGAACACACACTTCCTTGCACACATGTAGCAAATATGGACTTTCAAGTCATGCCAGGTAGGGAGCTGCTGTCCTGCTGCCATCAGAGGGATGGTGGCCACACCTGTAAGTCCTTGTCTTTAGCATTGCTACAAGAAAAAAAAATCATTTTTCAGTTCACTGCCATTTCTACCTCAATAGCTTTAGCATTTGACTTCTATCTGTAACATGATAGATAACACTCTTTGATGAATCCTATAAATCCATCAATGCAGAGAGTAGGTAGACTTCGTATGGACCACACTAGAGCCTGAAGCATAAGTGAATCACTGTAGATGGAGGAAGAGTGGTGACATTTAGTAGGTGTTCTCACCTCAACCTAAACCATCTCATTGAATGGCTGCCCCAATAATTTGATGATCGCAATTGATGATAGAGCCATTATCAAGAACACAATGCCAAGTTCTAGACTACTCACACAGTATTTTCTAAGTTCCTTGTTAGTAATCAGCAGACATGGATATCTGCCCCAGATCAAAACTGATCCCTAGAATCCATTTCCTTTCCACTACTGCACATTTCTTCTTATTTAAGATCTCAAATCCATATTACAGCCATTATTTTTGGAGTTCATATTTGCTGATCAGCATGGCATCTGGGAGATTATGGGTCTGTTGCAAACACACAAAATACTTTAAGTATACTCATTTATTTGGTTGATACTGCTAAAATTCCCTTATTCTCAATAAAGATAGTTGCAGAATTCAACAAATTGTCTGGATGGATTGTTTGGGAAAGAAATCAGGCTTTAATACCTCCTTGAAGTAAGGAACATTTCCAATTTGTCTCTTTCATTAGCATATGTTAAATATTGTTGAGTTGCTGCTAATTCTGACTTCTTTTAGGGAGCCCCCCAGGGGTTCCCCTAGTAGTTGACTAGAAGTGAATACATTTGGATGGAATTGCAATTGAGTCTTCTTTTCCGCCAATCTGTGTAGTAAAGTGATTACAATGTGAAGAGACAGTAGGATTAAGTGCCACTTTTGCGCTGCTTCTAATATGAAAATCTTGACTCCTCTCCAAGTTCCTAAATAGGAGTTTTTCCCCACCCCCATGAAAATGGTTATAAGGTATTTCAAGGTTAATTTTGTCCCACTTAAATCTAGAGGGTTAATAAATGTTTTTCCTATGGCTTATTCCAGAAGCTTTTGAAATCTAAGTAACAATTTGTCCTAAAAGCATTTAGCCTTGTGAAAGGCACCCCAAAGCTGCCATTGCTAACTACAAACAGAAAGAGCAGTTTGCTAATGGGGTTCCATGTATGGCAGTTTATGGATTGCCTAAGTTTACCCAGTTTGCTCATGCAAGCAGTTCCAGATACAAACCAGTCAATGTGAAATGTTCAATGGATTTTAACTCAATAAAAGAAACATTACCTCCTTAGGTGTAAGTAAACAGGCAAGTCACATCAAAGTGACATTCCCCCTATAGTATAGCTGCTATTGGTAAAAAACTGAATAAAACAAGGTAAACAAAAATCCCCAATTTCTATGAAATAAATATTAATCAAAGAAGGACTTGGAGACAAACATATCACTAGGTCAGAACCAGGAGTGGGAGGGGAGCCTAGCATATTCAAGAAGCATGGGGAGTGGAACCAAGAACTAAAAAACATAATAGAGAGAAGATAGAAGGGAAGCAGAAACTAGATCCTATGGAAATGAAGCATTCGGTTATATATTTTTTCAATCGACATTGATCATTTTCTCTGAGGAGCTGTCCTGTGGATAGGCTGATGAAGTATCCCCAGACAGGCTAATGAAATCTTAGAAATACAAATAATTAAAACTAAGTAGATAAGTACATAAGAGAGCAATTGGTAACAACTGTTATAGGGAAATGAAACATTTTAGTGAGGTAATAGGACATCAGACGACAAGGAAGGCAGTAGTTTATAGAGGATATGGAAGCATTGTGTAGAAAAGTAACCAAAATAGCCCAGATTAAGTGTTTTAGCATTTCTCTCTAGTAGCAAGTGCTAAATCATTAGAGGGATGTAGGTAAAGAGGTGATGTGTTCAGGGAATCATGCTGAAAGATAATTTAATTTGTGGTCATCACATTTTGTCACTCTGACCAAGTCGCTAAGGAAACACATGGAAAAGAAGAAATATTTGTGTTGTTATGGGTTTTGAGTCTCATACTGAGATCATTTGTTTCCATTGCTTCTGGGTTCATGGTAGGGATCCTATGATAAGGCAAAATGAATCAACTCATGCAGAGAAGGGGCAGATAGACTGAGAGATGAAGGGCCCAAAGACAAGTCACACCCTTCAGAGTCTTGTCACCAGGGATCTATGCCTTCCAGCAAAACCCTATTTTCCATAATGGCCCATTCCATTATGATGGATTAATCCATTAATGGGTTACATTCATATAATCCATTTACCTCACAATAGCATTATCATCTGGGAACCCATCTTTCTGCTTATCCTTCTAAGATTCCAGAGTAAATATGGGGACACTATGAAGGAATCTACAATACAAATTACTTATTTTATAATTTAAATTGTATATTAATACCATTTAACATAAATTATCATAAGGATTGAAAGCAATGAGAAACATCTATATGTCAGCAATATCTAAACCATGAACTATGGCCATATGTTAAGTTAAGGTATGGAGCTAGTGTTCCATACCAGATGGCAGGATAATTCTACATCTCATTCTTTCAAAGAGCCCTTTTTAAGAGTCCTACAAGAGCCCCAAAGATAGAAAGGAGAGAAAAATTTACCTTCAGATGTCCAGGTTATCTTGTAACATCCCTTTATAGAACCCTTGAATTGAACTCCCTCTTATGAGTATAGAAAATGCAAAAGTCTTATGTATATAGTAGTCCCTGTTTACCATTAGTTGTTATGGTATCCATTACTTCTTCATTGAGTGCATTCCAAAGCAATAACTTGAAAATTGCCCAAACAATGCATAAGATTCAAGTTGTCTGCCTTTCAACAAATAACTTTGCCATCCAGTATTTTATGCCCAAGTTTTGCATCATCCCTTTGTGCAGTGTATCCTTGCTGTATGTGTTACCTGCACATTGATTTTTGAGCTGTGCCATCTTGTTTGTCACATCCTCTGTTGTGTTATCACCAGCAGAGCTTGTGTTAATGAACTCTTTTGTAGTGGCCTAACACTAGGTCCCAGGGACCTATAGTACTAAAATTCATCTCACCTTAATGGCAGTGTATCATCTCATATCATCACAATAAGGCAGAGAGAGACAGAGACAGAGACAGACAGATAGAGATGGAGAGAGATGGAGAGGAAGAGGAGAGAAAAGAAAGGGAGAAACACTGTGTATGAAAAAGATCATAAAATTGTATTATAAATATTATTTTAAATATTAGTTATTGTTGCTAATCTCTTACTTGCCTATTTTATAAATTGAAACTTATAATAGGTATGTATAAAGCCACAAAGACTAGCTAAAGAGGGGGTTGAAGAAGGAAGGATATGCAAGGAGCCAGGTTCTGGGCAAAAACTGAAAACCTCATGTAGAAAATAAACTAAAGCAATGAGGGCTGGGGTCAGAACACTTTCCTAACAAAATCAAGGTCCTGAGTTTAAGCCTTAATACTGTAAAATAAATAAAGAATAAGTAAAAATTAAAAAAGAATGAAACAAAAGGAAAATTCACAGGGCTCCAAATATGCACACAACCACCATAATTTTGCCATGTAGATTATATTGATGCATTTAATAAAATAGATGTTGCAATCTCTAATTGCAATTATCAATTTATTAAATTTGTCATGAAATATATATAGTGCCCATCTCTAGTATATTATTTTGTTCCTAACAATTTATCATGGCCATGTTGATTCCAATGAGACTTAAAAGCGAACAAACACAAAACACTTTTTTTTATTTGTTTTTGTCAATGGATTTTTTTTCCCAAGTCCCTCTGGCCCATTTATTAAAACAAACATTTTGGATAGCTTGGTTCATTCACTTTGTGGCAAGGTTACATTCCGTGGATGTCTGACCTTTGTTAATTGTTGTGTGGCCAAATGAAATTAAAGCACACAGACTGAAGCCGTGAATACCGTTTGGAGTTTGTAAGTTTGATGGAATCGCAACCAGTAATTTTAAAATGTGACTGAATTCTTCCCACAATTAAAATTGTTCATTATGCTACTTCAAAGCTAATTTCTTTCTTGTTTTTCTGAATAGTTGCTTCCATTAATCTCACTCTAGGTAATGATGGTAATGACAGAATTATATGTAATCATCGCCTGAATTCAATATGCAACACATCAGTCCCTTTGTGTAGTGATTGTACAGCTCTCGGCAATCCTCGGATCTGGAAAGCTTCCATTCTGTCATGCCAAGATCAGATTCAAAAGTCTCTGACATTTTGCATAGCATCAGTCAGTCGGGTATTCCAACTGTCCCTTGTCGTGATTGGGCAATCTCGTCCATCAGATTGGTGCCTGTAAGAAGCTAGGAATGAAAGCAAGAGGCCAGTCAAGTAAGGCTTGCTAGTTACATGCTTCCAAATCACTCACAGACATGCAGAAAAAGAAAATAAATACAAGAACTTTGTAAAAGGCCTTCAAGTGTGCAGGTGGCTAATCTGCTTAAAGTACTGATACAAATCACAAAGTGAATGTATTATGGTTTTATGCCAATTGAAGATGTCAGAAATTTAAATCTATTTGCCTAGCATATACAACAATTCTTGCTTGTGGCTATCGTTCCCTATGATCAGTTCCTTAAAGAACTAATAGGTAGCTTTGTGCTTCTTTTTTTTTTTCCAAAAATGCTAAGTAGTTGTAATTTTTCTTTTAATGTCAAGAAGAATAATTGTGTGCCAGATATTTGTTTATTCAAGAGAGCATTATGATATAATATTAGTTATATATTTAAAGAGAATTAAACCTGCCCATATCTTCTGAAAACTGAATAAACTGAACATATAGTCTTAAGTTGTTAGAACCCTATTATTCCATACTGGATTTTTGCCCTTATCTTTTATTTTTTTGATGGGTCATTTTTTCTTTCTTCTCTTTTAGTTTATATGTGAGGGCTTTGTTGGCCCCTGGTAAATATTTACAATTCATAATTTTACCTTGGCTTACTAATTTTATTTAATGATCATTTCTTTTTGACAGAAGAGCATTAAAAATGCACTGGGTGGGATCAGCATTATATGGACTAACAAATTCAAAATGATCTTTTCCTTATCCTTTTCAGACACTAAATAGATCTCTCTACAAAATTCAAAAATGCATCTTCTCCCCTATTCATCTCAACGTCCTTTGTCACTGTAAAGGTTGTTTCTGAGCCTAACTAAATAGAACCCCTTGAGTTTCTTTCTTCAACGTCGATTTTTTTGAGTCTTATTCATAAATGAAATAAATGCTAGCAATTATTAGTGATTCTGATTCAAACAAGCAAACAACCAAAACCCCAAGGAATCAGAGGTTCTTTACTTGTCCCATGGCCTGTTCTCTTCAGCACAGCCATCTGGGAGTCTAGCTGGCACATGTGTGCATCATCCACTGCCCCTCTCCCCAGTTTGAACCTTCTCTACCAGAGCTGCGGACACTGATATCTCTCCCCTGGACTGCTGAAATTATCTTGTCATTGCTTTTCTCTGCCCCCTCTTACAGGAAACCTTGTAAACCACAAGTTTATTGTATGTATTTCCCTGATGAAATCTTGGAATCAAATCCAAATGCTTTGACTGACCGTCAAAGCTCAACATCATACAGTTCTCCTTCTTCCCTAACTCCAGTTGCTCTTCCCTGCCCTTCTTTCCTATCAGTCATATTGTCCTTCCTTGGGTATCCTTTTGGAATATTCCCAACATTCATCTCATCCTTGGGGTATGCAAGGTACATTCCTGCTGGAAAATGAGACAGTGAGTCTCCTTCTCTTTAGCCCCCTTCCGCCCTGCAAGTCATCTTCGCTCACATGGATGGATCCATCCTAAAAGAAGTGGGAGACTCGTGAACAAGCAATCATTTCTTTTCACAGTTCTGGATGAAATGATTCTTCCCATTTGTAGGGACAAATATTTGAAGGATGTACATGAAAAGAAGGACACGTGCACTGTCTCATAATAACATGATTGCACGGCATCGTTTATATACAAGAGCAATGTATTTATTGTAGCTCCTCAGGCTGGAAAGTCCAAGATCAAGCTTCAGTTGACAACATGCTTTCTTCTTGTTGTGTTCTCATATGGTGGAAGGAGAAAGTCAGCTATCTGGGAATAGTTTCATAAGGACAGGAATCTCCTTGGTGAAGGGCAACAGTAATGACTCAACCATCTCTCAAACAACTTCATAAAACAACATTATAAACAGGATTAGAAGTTTCAAGTTTGAGGGGATCATGATTATTCAAATCACTGTACATTTTATGTTAATTTTTAATCACCTTCTGCTTTATTGAGCTTTCTTCTTGATGTTTTTCTATTTCAACTAATAGGTAAGTTATATTAGAATGAAGGATTTTCTATCTCGTATTGTTATTTATGAGGGCTGTAGAGACATATGCCTTATGTATAGAATAAGCCAGGTAAGGATTGAGTGTGTATGAAAATACCTGTAATACCAGTTACACTGGAGTTGGAGATGGGAAGATTGAAGTTCATAGGCCAGTTTAGGAACTTTTTCTCAAAAAAAGGAAAAACAACAAAAACTAGCTGGGCATGTTAGTATACACTTGTAGTGCTAATGGAGATTAGTCTTCTAAAATCAACTGACATCTTCTTTCAACTTTCTTAACCATAAATTGTAATTTAGTTAGTCACAAATTGGCCCCAGTCAATAACTTTCATCTTTAAATCTATTCTAAAAATTTATTGTAATAAATAGTTGCCTAACTTCTTGTTATGGACAGCCAAACATTCTCTCTTGGTACATGAGCTAATATTTTAAAAGATATTTTAATAAATTAAATTGAAGTTTTGTATTCCTATATATACACAGCTAAGCAACAGTCTGACACTATTCATCATATAATATAGACTAAAAAGAGAATACAATTTAAAAGAGTCAAATTTTAAAACCTCATAAGAAATATCACTACTAAATGTGTCATGGGTTTTGGCAGATACACTTAGAATGCAAATGTCTTTAGAATCCAAGCAGTTAGAGATACTGTATGAGACTGAAATACATATTTCTAGTGTTGGCACACATGACTATCCAATTCAATGGATTCTTTCCCTCAAAGTTAGATAGGAAACCATTAATCCAGAGATCACTGCTTTCTTTTTCATGTGTCTTCAATTCTCTTTGATGTTCTTCCTTCAGTCTTTCAGCTTTTTTAGTGTCTTTGACTGGAGATTATGTTAGGATCTCCTGAATTCTGAATTGTCCACCGTTTTCTCTAGCTCAATATTGAATGTAGCCAGCTTGGGACTTCCTTTGATTGAAAATATTCTGAAAATGTTTCTCTATGGTTAGTGTTGTTTTGATGTTCCTTAAAGATTTACTAAGCAGAGAAATGTTTGTGGGAAGAGAGAGTGGAGATAGAAGACTGAGACATGTCATTTTCCCATTTACTCTAAAAAGTAAATACCAATATCTTCATTTCATAGACAAGAAATGAAAGCCAAGACTGATTGCAGTTTGCCAGATGGTAATGTTACAATTTGACTTCCCTAGGTGTGCATGACTCTAAAGCTAAATTCTTTCCAAGATCTTAGGCTCTGAAGGTGCTTATCAAAAGAAGAAACTAGTCATAGTTCTTTATGTATAGGTATGGAAAAATATGGCATATTTAATACTTCCATTGCTAAAGTTCTACACCAAGCAACAGTAACTTATTAATCTCCTGCAGTAAATTCTAAATACAGAAAAGATTATGGCCCAGTGCATTTATTTTGATTAAAATAATTTATGTAAATTTTAATTCAAATTTAGTCCAGCTTTAGGCACCTAGGATATTAATTCAGAACCTAGTCCTATTAGTCGAGATTCAAATGCATAGAATTTTGGCCAAGGACAGTGGAGTAAACATTTTATCTTTATTAACCATCACTTGGCAAAGTATTTATGGAATAACTTCTAAACATTGGGGAGGAGTTTGGGCCTCAAAGAAATTACCATCTGTTGGGGCAATATGACTAATTCTCATGAAATAATTTGAGAATAAAAGCAAGATAGTTCATAATTAAGTGCTAATTTGCAAGAGAATTCAAGGAGGGAGAGGTGATTGAACACACCAGGATTCAAGGAAAACTTCTGTGCTGATATTTCATTTGGGGTAGCTGTCAAAAAAAATGTCAAGTAGGAAAGCTTGTAAATGGATGAGGGATTCACAAAAAATAATGGATACAAAGGTCTGTACTTTGGAATGGGAAATAGGATGTATAAAATTGATTATATCCAAGAGAATGTTTATGCTCTTTGTTTTCTTTTACCTTGCCTGTTGCATGAATTTTATAAATGTAATAATATTTATATTTATATTTATATAATAATATTTATATTTATAAATATAAATATAAATACTTCACTCTGAAATGAAGATTGATGAGTCTGGAATTTATGTGTGAGGGAACAGGAAAAAAATTAGAAGTATAGAATTGAGTGTCTGTCTCATTTCAGGTAGCAAATACTGATCACATTTTGTTGAGAAGGTTCTGTTGATTTTTTTCAAGTTTATCCAATCGGTTCAAGAATTCATAGCCATGGAAATGTGAGTAGTGATGGAATGATGTATGCCGTTTTCCTTTAGTTTCACATTTCTTTATTGTAGTTCTTTTTGGTGATTTTCTTTCAGTTTCAAATACACATAACGATGGCTTTGCATTTTCACTCCTGAGCATCCTTCAATGTACATGAAGTCAAATCTGTGTTGACTAAAAGAAGCAAAACAGTACATTAGAGATAAATATGATATCATGATTCAGTCTGTCAGTGATTCGCTCAGCCTTCCACATGGCTGACAATGGGCTCTGTCTCCTGGAGGTGACACCTTTTTGTAAATGCCTTGTACCGTAGTGTGAGTTCGACTTATTACCTCCTATTCTGAGGAATAGAATGAAGCAGAAATGAAGGATGAATTGTGACCTGAAGACTTGGTCAAAAAACCTGTAGTGATGAGTAAATATTTTCTCTCATTGTCTCTCTGTCTGTCTCTGTCTCTGTCCTTTTCCTTTCTCATTATCCATTCTGTGGGAATTTGTAGCCTGTTTGCAGAGACCTTGACCAGGAAGTAAGGCAGACATATGAGGGAGCTGAACATAAAAATTTCAAGCCAATCAATCCTTCAAAAGCTTTGCTCCTTATCTGACAGCAAGACTGTGGTCTCACCAAAGACCATGACCCCGAACCACTCAATTAAATGATGCTCTGTTTCCTAACCCTTATAAACTAGGCAGATAGTCAACGTGTTTTCTTTTAAGCCAGGCAGCCCTCTTCATACCACATAGAAGGAACCAAGTATTAAGCAATGCGGTATACAGGTCAGAACTCAATACCTGTTCTTAAAGAACTCACAGTGGAGCAGAGTATAATGATTTTGAATACACAACTACCACAAATGGCAGGAGGAATAGCATTGGGTGAACAGAGAAGCTTCATAGCAGAGGTAACAGTTGTGGAAAGAGGAGTGTGATCTGGGCATACAGAGATGAGTTATAACGTGCAGGTACCCTTGATGGTGATATCAAAAGACATTTTAGAAATGGACTTGTTGAAAAATGATGTAAACAGTATTTATGGAAATAATAACAAAATGCATTAATTGTATGGTTTTAACCATATTTCCATATACAATAGAGTCAACTTATCCAAGTAGGAGCCAGTTATATATACAGAGTCATCATTATTATTCCATTTTTATTAATTAGGAAAACTAAGGCTCTAAAGGGCTCAGTGGAATCTCCAAGGCCCCGCAGGCAATAAGTGGTCAAGACATTGCTTCTGCTTTGTGAAAACAAGTAAAATGTATAAATCAGTGTTTACAATGACATAATCTCAATCATTTTTTTAAACGAGTACTAGAGGTTCAGAGAAATTAAAATAGCCTCTGTAGAAGATTTAAAAAACAAAATCTGTACTGTGAAAATTGCATTAGTGAATAAAGGCTGATATTTTCTTCCAAGCATCCTCTAAGGGAGCTGAATTTACCAACATCAGAAGTCAGGAGCTCCACTTCAGAGAATCTCAAGCCTGGCTTAGCTAGCATGGAAGGAGGTCTTGCTCTTTGGGGAGCATTGTAGTGGGAGTATGCAAAGTCAGATTTGCTAATTTTCAGTACGAAATGTTGATGCATTCACAGTCCCTGACTGAGCCAGCACATTCTTTCTTTGTAGACAGCCACTCAAAGGAAGCCTTCCTGTGATTTTTGAAAAGCTGCACCCTACCCTGTACTGAGACCTGAGAGTAAACTCAGATGAGTTTAAGATCTGCTCCTTGTCTTGCAGACAAAGGCCCAAAACTGAGGCACTGTTTGTTCTTTCTGGGACATCAGTCACATGTCCTGTGATACAAGCTTACTTCTATGCACCAACCCTCTGGAGTAGATTCCTAGGGCTCCAGGAAAGAATACTTACGTTTCATCACTATCTCAGTGACTCCCAGTTTCATTTGGTATTGCAGTGCTTATGGCTATAAAGTACCAATCCCTGCTTCTCTCTCAAGGAGACTGGATTGCATCTCATCCCTTAAAGACTATCTCTTCTTCCAGTCACATGTACCAGAGAAGAGAATCAGCATCTAACACTGTACAGGATGAAGGCAAACTCATGGTATCTTTCTCGTCCATACTCCCACCCTATCCAGGATGGATTCTGTGTGGACTCAAGGTTCAATTCACTGGAGTTGCTTTCTATGTCTTTAAAGTGTCTTTACTTAGAACTGATCTGAACTCATAGCATTTTTTAAGGCAGACAGAGACTGGGATGGGTTAGAATAGTCTACCTCATTTTTCCATTTCCAAATATTTCCTTTACTCCTAAACTCATTGTGAGTTCATGTGATCACTGATCTGTGTTAGAAATGAGAAAGAGAGAGCAGTCCTGGGAATAAACAGGAGTTTAAGAAACAATAGCAATGCCAGAGAAGTCTGGAAAGATGGTGTGAGCCTCTCCCTACTACACAAACTAAGAACAGTCCTAGTACTCTTTGATGGGTGATGCTACTTTAATGTTAAGTCTTGTTTCAAATGCCATCAAAAGTATCTTTGCCCACAAGCTCTGGACTTCTGTACAATATATGTTGCTGAAAATAGCACTTCTAAGAAAGCTCCCTGGCCTTCCTTCCCTTCTAACCTGACCACCACTTTCTATCCCCCTGACATAAATGTAATGGCACACTTGTTGTCTGTCTACAATCTGGTCTGAGCTGGATTTCTTTTTAGTAAGTCTCATTCATTTATCAAGTTTCTAAATGCATGGTGAAAAGGTACTTATAATGAAACTGGAGGCAGTTCCCAACTCATACAATCTGTTAGCAAGTACAAAAAATGATGAAATATAATACAAAAATTAAGTCATGGTAAGCATGGCTGAAGACAGAGAAACAGCTATCAGGAATAAAAATGCCTTTCTAGAAATAAAAAAAAATTCTCTAGAAGTCAGGGAATTTTGCCATTCTTGTGAGTCATGATTCTGTGCATGTGACTCTTCCTCTCTCCTTCACTTTACTTTTTGGAAGGAGAAATTATTAATACGTAAATGGATGGTGGCAGGTAAAAGTAAGATTTCTGAATATTAAATTAAGAGCACTTCAAGCCAAAGGAGGAGGTGACTCAAAAAAACACTATAGTTTTAGATTAGAGTCAGAGGCATTAGTCCAAAGTTCTGATTAATTTAAGAAAATGAATTCCCAGATAATTATGCATAGGTGAATATACATAGACTATTATATGTCTATGCATTTCTAAGCTCTATCCATGGAAAGAAGCAGGAAAAAGAAAGCATGGTGCCAGCCACAGTAAACCCAAGTGTCTAAATCTCAAGCTTCCAATACTATTCTCCAATAAAAGGTATTGTGGCTCATTATGGAAATGGAAGATTTTAAAGTTGAAGCAAGAAGAATAAAAGATATACCCAAAGCACCCATTCATTGAAGAAAACAAGAGATTTCTCCAAAAAAGAAAAGAAAGAAGGTTTGGACAAATGGAACTGCATTAGACTGCAGAGCTTCTGTATGGCAAAAGACAGAGCTAGCAAGTTAAATAGGAAGCTCACAGAGTGGAAGATCTTCACTAGCCATACAACAGATAAAGGCCTCATATCTAAAATATATCTGCAGCTAAAAAATTGAGGTAAATAGAGACAAAAACATAAGAAAGGATATCCGTGTGATAAGTAATCCACCTATTTGGCAAATGTAATTGTAACCCCTCTGCATTATCCTGACAATAAAAATAAAAATTTTTAAAAAAAGAACCTCAAAAAAATAAAAATACCGTTTGAAATTTGATAGGAAAGGGGGGAAAACCAAGATGGGTGGGGGGTGTGGGGGGGGAGGGAAATGGGTACCAAGACATGTGAAAGGGTATCAATGTATGTGAATTAATGCACCTTCTATCTGGCAAATATCATGTAACCCTTTTACTAATTACAATAAAAAAAAGAAAAAAAATAAAAATACCTAGAATTTCATTCTCCTAAAGGGATGAAGACACCACACAGTGGGTTCTGATGAGAAACAGGGAGGAGAGCTGAATAAGAGAAAGACTCAGTTTTATTGCCCAGCAGAGTCACATCTGCCGATTAGCAGATGGCCTTGGATAAGTCACATTTCTATGCCTAAACTTTAATTGCAAGTGAAGAATTGGCCTAAGATTATCTAAGTCTCTACTTATATTAGTGTATAATACCATTGCTTTTTGATTTTGAACAAGAGTCAGAAATATCAAGAACAGAAGATGCTGTCTGGGGCGTGAAAATGTTGCTTTTTCACACCACAGTGCCACCTTCTGGAAAGATTGAGGCTGACATCCTTGGGTTGGTTAGCTTGGAAAATCAGGTCTTGTGGAAGGGAAATATTTTTAAAATGATTTTGGGATTCAGATGTAAAGCTGTATAAATGAAATTGGAATAAGTGAGTTTTGTCAATCTCTATTTTTGTTGCCCCTGTTTTTCAGGAGATTTTTTTTACCTTAATTATGATACTGCTCAAAATTAACTCTGGTACTTCAAGCAATGCTATCTCAGCAATGACAGAACTCAATGTCTTTAGTCATGAAATTGAGATTCAACAAAAAAATAATGTCTTTGTGTTGTGTTATGAAGGTATATTGAGCACATACAGCTCTATGTGTGCAATTTGTTGTGTAAGTTTTGATTTGGAAACATGATATTTGAGCTTTTCTAGCCTTCCAACACTCATCAAGCTTCAAATGCTAGGAGTCTGTTAATTTGAATGGAAAATAATATTGGCTGTTTACATGTTTGCAAAACCCTGAATGATATCAGCAGTATACATTTATTTTATCCTTATATGGACTCAAAAGA
Organism: Megascapheus bottae; assembly: GCF_031878675.1. Taxonomy (NCBI): domain Eukaryota; kingdom Metazoa; phylum Chordata; class Mammalia; order Rodentia; family Geomyidae; genus Megascapheus; species Megascapheus bottae. The sequence goes on along the minus strand of NC_143527.1, from coordinate 15,572,737 downwards.
TTGGAGGAGTTTGGCCTAATGGTAGAGTGCCTGCTGCTAAGACCTAGGTTCAATTCCTCATTACCGTATACATAGAAGAAGCCAGAAGTGGTGGTGTGGCTCAGGTGGTAGTGTTCTAGCCTTGAGAAAACCCAAGGTACAGTGCTCAGGACTTGAGCTCAAGCCCAGGACTGGCAAAAAAAAAAAAAAAGATTGGGGGAGGTAGTTTCAAATAGTAGTTGGCTGGGTAAGGTTTGCAGTTATATTAATAAATACAGCCATGGAAATGTCTCTGGTGGCTTTTCTCTGGGAGAGGGACAAGAGCAGAAGGAGATAGAAGCACAGTTGTGGATCTTATGGGAGTCTTAGTGAAAGATTAATAACTTGGGAAGATTTTGAACATGTGTTGACTTGTGTTAAATAAGTTTTCAAAAATCGTTATTTTATAGCCAAAGCTGTATATGGGCATGTATTCGTTAGAGCTGTGAGATGAGTGTGTGCGTGTGCGTGTGTGTGTGTGTGTGTGTGTGCGCGTGCGCGTGCACATGTGTATTCTGGTACTAAGGCTTCAACTCGGGGTCTCTGGCTCTCACTTGACTTTCTCACTCAAGGTTGATGTTCTACTACTTAAGCCACACCTCTACTTCTAGCTTTCCGCTGTTTAGTGAGTTTCAAGGACTTCTGTCCATGCTGGCTTCAGACCTTGATACTCAGTTCGCAGTGTCTTGAATAGCAGGGATTACAGGCATGGGCCACTGGCACCTGGATGCACATAGTATGTTCATATTGTATTGTAAATTAGACTTGAAAGTATACACCCCTCTATGTGTCATCTGTCCTCCTCTTTGTGGCCATAGAAGAGAACGAACTTCTCAGTACTCCTGAAACTCAGATTTCTTGTGCAATATATGGCTCCAGGAAGTCTCTGTGGCCATTTTCATGTTCAAATATAGATTGAAAGGAGAACATAAAAAAGAGGGATCCCAGAACTTGAGTTAGAAAGAATGATCTGAATATTCTTGGTGATAGATTAATAGAGAGATAGATCAACAGATAGATAGACATTATACATATATATCATTATGTTCTTTGGGGTTTATCTGCCTTATTTTAATTTTTACAATTCTTCAATTAGTTTTCCATGTGCTAGTTACTGTGTCATTTGATAATCTTTAAATATTATTATATTTCCTCACATGGGAGAAAAATGAGGTGCAGAAAGATTTGATTTATTCAAGTTGTTGGCAGGTAATATCCCTTTGATCTCAAATCAGATGAACGTTTCCATACTCTCATATTGACCACATCATTACTAGATTGAAGTTCATCATTATTAATTTCTCACAGGGCTATTTTTGCTAGTCCAGCAAACTTTCTGTTTTTGAGTTTGCATGATCTCTTTAGCAATTTGTTACATTTAAATTGTCATTTAAATGTTATCAATAATAAGAAACTTACCAAAAGATTCTGAAATATTCTGATTTTACTGAACATTTTACTAGCATCAAAATTATAGCATCAAAATTTGGTAGAGTCACTACCGAATTACTACTATATCTAAAACTAAAACCGCAACTGCAACTTTTGGACTTCCAGTAAACTTCATGAGCTGGCTCAAACTTCTCTTCCAATATTACTTGCCCTTACTAATCCTGATTGCCCCCCCTCCCCATTTTGGGAACTCACAAATCTGATTCTGCAAGATATCTTAGTACCATCCTCTAGATATAAAACTAAAAAGCTAAACAATTCTATCTCTCTACTATGAACTTCTGACACAGGATGCCTACAGGTTTTATGTTTATGTAGACTGATAGTTGCATTCGATTTCCTTTACTCTTATGTGGCCATCAGTCTCAGGCTGTCATGACTTGCTGTTAGCAATACAACTGGTCTTATCTCTCAAATCCTACTTTTCTTTCCATATCAAGGCTAAGTGCTCTGTCATCCATGATGCTTTCGTTAAATTTTCCCACTGTGATTCCTTCATTGTACTCCATCCTCTTCCAAAGCATTGGTGCGTCTCACTTTAGCTCTCAGTCCCTCACAGCCTCTCCAGCACCAAGTCCTCAGTAGAGTTTTGAATCTAAGGGCCATAACCTCAGAACAGAGCCGAAAAGTGTTTTTCCTCTAGAGAGGGAATGAGAAAAGGCTTTCTGTTTCACCCTGGCCATAGAAATTGGGCCACTTATTGACTGTGTTTTCCCTAGCGTATTCCTCTGTGTGTCCAATTGGGCCTGAGCCTTAGTAGCCAAGTTTTTTGTGGAAGTGGAGTGATGTGAAAGAGAGTAAATAGTAGCACAGAAGTGTTTCAGAGCTCCTCACAGGCCGCCATATTGATCCCATAATATATATACATATATATATATGTAAATTAATGATATTTTCCCACATTGAAAGACAGGTTAGCTAATCCTGATTATTATTTTAAATTGTATATTTGTGAGCATATTTTGGAGTGTGCATTTGTTATAAAAATGGCCCTTTCTTTTGTTTTTACGTTTACTTCAGCCAAAAGTATCTCTGGGCCTTCATTCAATGTCACATTAAGAACTTTTGAGTATGGAGTTTGAAAGCACATATATATATGTGTGTGTGTGTGTGTGTGTGTGTGCATTGTTAAACAGAGAAATTGCAAATGCCATACTTCTAAACATAAAATTGAATATGAAATGTAATCATTTATCCCAGAGATTCCATTGAGGAACAGCTGTTTAAGCCTTCTGGAAGACATTTTTGGAAGTATGATTGGGAATCTATTTTGGATTTAACAGGCACCTTCTTATATTTTCCTATATATTTTTTCTTCTGCATCATTAAAGGGTATCATCTGCTCTTGGTTTAGTATTTAGCTTTGAATTACACCCTTACAATAAGGTCACTTCCCTTATGGAGTTCTGTGAAACTAAATGTAATTTTGGAATAAAGGAAGAAGTCAAGATGTCAAGATACTACTCCTCAAGTTTAAGAAGGCTTACGTTGAAAAGATGTCTTCTGATCTGTCACTCTAATGCCAAGAAATAATTTCACTTCTCCATTTAAATCCTTTGGGGAATAATACAGTGCATCACATTTAATGTCGAAGGTTAGCTGAGAGGACTGAGATAACCCAAGAAATCTCAAGCCATGAATGACTCTTGACACTCTAGAACATTTTCAATATTCAAAATTACTCAATAATTTGAAAGGACTGGGGGCTCCTGCCTAGTAAGTCTGAAGTCCTGAGCTCAAATCTGATACCACCTACAAAGAAGGGGAAAAGTTTTCTGAAGACCAGAAGGTGTTAATCTTTCTGAAAATTGAATACTATGATTCTCTTTTCTTCTTTAACTTTTCAAAGTTAATATGAATTGATACCCAACCCAGAGTGCATCTGCCTCAGGCCTGACCTACTTCAGAAAATAATGCCTGTTTTCTTTTAGGGATGAAGGAGAGATGAAAGTGTCTGCTTCCTCTTCCTTCGGTTATTCCTTCTTCTTTCCTTTCTGCGTTGATTCACTGAGAGTACCAGTCCTATCTTCATAGTGTATCAGTTGAGAGCTACAGAACTGATTCTGTTTCCCAAACTCACAAGGAACTCTTGCTCCTTATTCTTCTGTAGTGTTCTCTGTAGTGTTCAAACATACGGAGTCTCTACTGCATGAAAGATGAAAGTTTTAGAGACTTGCAAAAGAAGGAGTGCTTTCCCAAAAGCCCTGGATGTAGAGTGGTGGATGAGGTCACATTTTAGAAGCATGTGCTTAAATAAATGAATGTGTGAACAGGCATGCGGACTTCTCCCAGAAAACTAATAGCAATGTAAGTGTATGTACACAATTCACTCACAATAAAATGTGAATAAAAGCTTCTTATGTATGTAAGACCCAGGACACAAAACTTCTACAACCCAGTAGGCTCCCCATTTAGCAAGAGTGTGACATCATAATGATGATGATAATAATGATGATTGATCATAATGTTGATGAGAATGATAATAATTCTTTGCCCCTTTTGGTGCTGGGATTGGAACTCATTTTCTCATGCATGTTGAGGCTTCTACTATTATGCCATAACCCTTGCCAAGGATGTGAGAACTATAGGATAACTTAACAGCTGTCAGCAAGTTAGAATGTATCATGCAAGCCAAATGACCATTCCAAAGACTCTTGCTTTAAGACAACTTGAGTAATTGGGAGCTAGATTGGGTCTACTTTTGGAAACCTACACAAGCATCTCAGCACCTTCCCAGGGAGTCTGTGTAAAAAAAACGACATATTTTCATCTACAATAAATAGTTAACCACTTTGAAAGATTGTCTGTCTGTCTCCCTTTCTCTCTGTGTCTCTCTCTTGCTTTCTCTCCCTACACCACATGAAATATTCTTTTTTTCCAGGCTCTCTAATGCAAACTTACCCTGTCATTTCCTATCATCCCACTTCCAACACCAATCCTCCTCATAAATGTCATCCATTTTATTATAACAAAGACAGAGATTTGAGCTAAGAATTAAGATCCAATTTGATGGTATGTTTTTAAGTTATTTACTATTATCCCATACATTATTTGACCCATGAACTAAATAGATACTGTGTGGTGTCATATATACAATCACCCAGGAATAAACATAATATTTTTAAATGGAAGAAACATTTCTCTGTGAATAAATGCCAGTTGGCTTTAAAAGGCTAAACTCTTTGGAAATTAAAAAAGTAATTAAGAAATTTCTGGGGCAGAGATTTCTTGTGAAAATAGCAAATGTATACCATAAATGTGAGACATTATTGTTCTGAGTATCACATGATCATGATTGAGTCATAATGCAGGAACACAATTACCTATTGCTCTCCACAGGGAATTAATCATAAAACGTACAGAAAGATTTGTAAAATGAACCTATTTTCATGGGAAATTTTATTGGCCTTGATAGCTTGTATCCATGTGATAGTGTCTGATCAGTGACTAATATAAATTGGGAGAAGTTGGGAGACTTTCTAGTTAAGCAACACATAGTGAATTCTGATAAAATCTCATCTAATATAATAGATGGCTGAAACCTATTTTGCAATAGTTACATCCTTATTGTATTAAATATTTCCAAGTATTTTTAGCTTTGACAAGTAGACATTTATTTTTATCTTGTTTATTTAACAAGGAATAATGTGATTGTTATTCTAGATTTAGCAGCCATCACACTAGAAATGTTGACCCATTCTGAAAGACTGGAATAACTTACAAAATGGTTGTGTTCCTGTTAACTGAACTAGAAGGCTAGAGTTTGATGTTGCTTTCTCTGCAATCTCAATGGGGATAACACTATCAGCACACAATGATGGGCATACACACAGAAGCTAGGTGTTTCACTCATTCCTCCTGACAATTGACAATGTGACAAAAAATGTGATGCAATAGAAAGCTATAAAATGAACTGGGATGAGAAGCATATTTCCCCATCTAAATATTATCTTTCAGAAAGGAGAAAAGCTGATAGCCATGAGCTGAGGCTCATGTCCTTTCAGAAATCTCAACTTGCATCCCATAGAAGGGTATACATCAGATGTTTGCTCTTCACTTTTCCATTCTCCTTATGATGTAAGCATGGGATTAATATTTAACTTTTATCCTGTTGGAGATTGATCCACTCTTTCTGATTCCTATTCTCCTAATCCAGTCTAGAACCCTTCTTCTCCAAGTCTACTTGATCTGGCTGTCTATTAACCTCCATGACTCTCTCAAACTTAACCAACGGGTGTGTAATAGGACTGACAGTCACTGTACCATCACCACTCTCCCATCCACAATGTAGACTTGTGATCAGGTTGCTTCATATTTTCATGTTCAAGGACAATCTCGCACACGTCTGTGTATAGTTATTATGTTTACTGTGAGGCAAAATCTTATTTATGTCTTTTCTCACAAGGTGTTGATTATCAGTGCACTCTTCCATTCTCATATATGTTTACTTTTTTCTATCATATTTTTTTTTTGCCAGTCGTGGGCTTGAGCTCAGGGCCTGAGCACTGTCCTTGGACTTTCTCAAGGGTAGAGCTCTACCACTTGAGCCTTAGCACCATTTCTGGCTTTTTTCTATGTATATGGTACCGAGGAATCGAACCCAGGTCTTCGTGCATGCTAGGCAAGCACTCTACCACTAGGCCAAACTCCCGGCCCTCTATCATATTTTTGCTATTGATTTCTTCATTGCTTCTAAGCAATTAATCAGCTTACTCAAATTAAAAAAATATTTTCTATAATCTAATCTGATTAGATTAGACTTGTTAGTGTCCACATAAGCTCCCTTCTGCTTTCCTCATGCACTTTTATACCTTTGGTTTATAGAGCTTTTACACTGTAAATGGTCATTCTGAAGTCCAACCAGTCATCTATTTTATAGATCTAAAATCCATATGTGTGTGTGTGTATGTCTTTTTCTTGCAACAAATCTATATTGTCTCTCCTCCTTGGGATTCCATAATATTAGAGAATATGACTTACATGACATTGGTCAATTTCAGCTCACATTTCCTATAACAGCTATTGCAAATTACCTTTCTGCCTATTTTGTAGTAGAAATTGAAGTTTTCAATGGTAAATTACCATGCATAAACAACCTCTAATATCTTTTCTCCAAACTCACAAGAAAATTTTTTCTTTCTCTAATGGAAGGCTGTTCATTCTAACATGATTGTTTCATTTTCACTTTCTCTAAAATATTTCATCAAGTCTAATTTCTGTGCGTGTGTGTGTGTGTGTGTGATGGACCTATAGTTTTAGCTCAAGGTATCACACTTGCTAAGCTGGCAATCTACCAGTTGAGCCATGCCTCCATACCTGCTTTTTTTCTGATGATTTTTCTGACAGAGAGGCTGTCTTAAAGTAATGATCCTTTAGTTCTCAGCCTCCTGAGAAGTTAGAGAGGTATGAGTTATCAATACTCACCTTTGAATTTATCCTAGTTACCTAAGTGTCTAATATGTCTTTCTCTATGGGTGCCTTCCGTACAGATCTGACATAAAGTAAAACGAAGTTTTATATGGCCACAGCTTCTCTTTTTTGTATTCCCTCTTCTCTAACCTCTTTTTAAAACCCAACAGTCTTTACTTCTTCATTCTCTGGTCACCTCAATGAGTCCTTCTGGCAAATATTAGTAATGTTTTTCTATGATTTTTTTACAAACCTTATCTCAGTTTATTTTTAGCATAAATACATTTGGCTTTTTTTTACCCTTTTGTTTTTGTTCACACTCTACACATCAAGGAAGATATGTAAATAATAGTCTAGAGAGTGACTGTTGACAATGCCATTTAGTTTGGTTTGGGGGGTTCTAGTCTTTTCTTTTTTGTCCATCATGGGATTTGAACTCAGAGCTTTCATATCTTTAGACATCTAAGAATAAGCTTTGTAAGACAAAGTTACCAATTAACTTCATTTTTCTTTCTTTGTTCTTGCTTGCTTACTTGCCTGTCTGTCTGCCTTCCTCCTTTCCTCTTCCTCCTCCTTCCTCTTCTCTTTCTCCTCCTTTCCTTTCCTTCCCTTCCCTCCCTTCTCCCTTCTTTCTTTTTCTTCTTCTTCTTCCTCCTCCTCCTCCTTCTTTTTCTTTTTCTTTTTGTCATACTTTAAGGGCTTTAAATCAGGAGCTGGGTTTTATCCCTCAGTTATATTTCTTAAGGATAGTACTTAATGTCTTAAGCCATTTCTCCATGTCCTGCTTTTTGCTGGTCAACTGAAGATAAGACTCTCCAGGACTTTCCTGCCTGGATTGGCCTTGAACCATGATCCTCAGAACTCAACTTCCTGCATATCTAGGAGTACAGGTGTGAGCAAGCACCCAGTTTGGTTGACTTTGTGTTCTGTCAAAATGTTGAAGTTGTGGTTCTATAAAAGTAGATACAAAGTAGTAGACAGATGTAAAAGTAAATTTAATGTGATATTACAACTCTCTGCCAAAATATGCATAACTGTCTTAACCCTTATTCAGGATAAAATACTCAAACATGATAATTATTTTTGAATCAACATTTAATTAAAACATTTTATTTTTACACACCATAATTTATTATCTGACCTGTGCCCTTCCAACATGAGTAGAATATTTATTTACGAGAAGGAAGTTGGTGACAGCTGATAGTTCATTATTTATGAAGTCAGATCCTGATTTAATAAATAAGTGTTTGAGAATTTCAAAAGCAGTCGCAGTAATTTTTCTTCACATAGAAAAATTATTTAAAAAGAATCATGTAAGGACTGGATCCAATTATATTTAATGTTTATGAGAGATGTTTATCTTTTCCCTTGAACCTCCATATTTTATAAAATAATGGTGGAGACTGAAGGCTTCTTTGCTTTTTTCTACTCAAGTACACACATTTTCTGTTTTGTTTTGTTTTGTTTTCATTATGGTGCTGGGGCCCATGTTTCAGATGAAATAAATGTCATGCCCTCTTGACATGCAAACAATATACAGCTAGCATATATCAAGAAAGCAATTCATAAGAGTGGACTATCTTCTGCATTTCTTTTGTCACACAGAATGTTCCATTCTCCTCTGAGGATTCAGGATGCCCCAGAGAACATGACATTTTAGTTTTTTTCTGATGCTTTCTGCCTTTGTATATAGGGGTGTGCGAGACTTGCAGGATTTGCTTCAATCTTTTTCATTTAGCCTTTTTCATGTTTTTTCTTTGAGCTTTAGGATTGGTTGCACCCCAACCATTTATTGTCCAGTTCTCATTTATGACTAGTCATGCCTCTAGAAGTCTTCATGCATCTTAATATGAAGCTTTTGGGACCCTTGGTTCCCAGTTGGTGCAATTATCCTGGGTATTGTGTCATCCACAGCTGTTCCTCTGGCATTAATTCTTAAGGTCCTCTTAAGGGATTAGCTGTGCAAACTGATTCTAATGTAAAAAGGCTGGTTATCTATCTATCTATCTATCTATCTATCTATCTATCTATCTATCTTCTAGGTACTATCTATATATCTTGTTCACCTGTTCTCTTAATACATTTTCTATCTATCCCTTTCTCAGGAGTACTTCTGATAATTATCACCCCTTGCTGAAATGAAGATGGCCATTTTCATGAGAACTATATCCTTGACACCTGGTGGTTTCCAGATTGGCTCAATAAAGGAATCCCCAGAGTGGGTTTCTTGTAAAAGGCAGGAAGAAGGCTAGATGACTAGAGGAGAATAAAAGACTTGTGATGCATCTTGTATATGGTGTGTGAGGGTTTTGTGTCTAGCAGAAGCCACTGGGGCAAGACAGAAATGAATCTGCACAGATTTTTGGTTTGCTTCCTGTCCCTGTCACCAAATGCAGTCATGTTCTCCTGCACAGTGCTGTCCAGGCTTTTATCAAACCCTGATCCTCGGGTCCCCTCCCTAATCTTCATGGAGACACAATGAGCTTTGTGTATTATGTTTTTCTCAAATGCCTTTAATTGTTCTGAAAGGGAAAATTGGGGCCTGAAAATTTGGTAAAGTCAGTCCTGGTCCAATTTTTATTCAGTTGAACTGTATATTTGTACACAGATCATGGAATGACTCCTAGCTGAGTCTCATAGAAGCTACTACAAGTATTTGCTGAAAGATAAATGGTTTAATGATTAATTTATGATAAATCTATCACCAGATTTGACATTGAGATTTTGAAGCTTATCCTTCTTGTCTAAGCCCCACGTTTTATGACTAAAGGTTTAAACATACCATGATGACAATGAGTATAGGACTTCTGATCAGCTTACAAATAAACAGGACCAACTATGAGATGGCTGCTGAATTTAAGATTGCTGAGAGTATTAGAAAGACCACTTCCTCTGTCTGCCACGTAAACTCCCCCAATCTCAGGGACTGATAAAATGTTGACAGTGACAACAAAAATCCCAAAGTCGAAATATTTCTACTTTATAAAAGCCTCACTGGAACAATGAACTTGGTTATCAAATATCAGGATTAATAGAGCAGAAGGTCTGGATTCACTGGGGTGGTCCCAGCAGGGCTGGGAGAAGACAGAGCTTTTGATGCTTATTCTGTATTTTTGCATCCCAGAGGGACTCACACAGAGTAAGTTTGAGATTATATTCTAATGAACAATAAGTATATGATGGCAATACTTTGGACTTTATGAATATTTTTGCAAGTGTGGTTAGGTTTCTGTTATTTCTTGATAGCTATTAGTGAGCATGGTTTCCTTTGACATGAAAAGCTTCTGGAAAAGGATTTCTAAATTTTGTTCATTTCCTTTCTTCTATCATCACTGTACAGTCCAATTTATACCTCAAAGTAGATAAACTCAGGATGCTGAAATGCCATTCCATCATTTTCTTTACTCCAGCTTTCTATACTCACCACTACTAAGCACTGGCACTGACTACTTTGCTATGCAGAGGGAGGGAAAGGTGAAAATTATGGATACTTCCTTTAAGGAGATTACAGTGTGCCAGGCTCCCCACCACCATAGCCAAACAGTAAACCACAGTGGAAAATTTATTGTGATTAAAAAAGCATTGTAATTGATACACCTTTGGCGCTTGAGTGCAAGGACATGACCAGAGAAAGACTTAGAGAGAAATACTGTCTAAACTGAGACTTACATGAATGAAAACTTATAACCACAGGGGATGATATTATTACACAGGCAGTGAAGAGTTCCCTAAACCACATGGAAAGGCGCAAGAGAGAGGAAACAATACTCTTTAGAAGACTAGATTTGGAGAAGTTAGGAACTGGGATGCAGGAAAAAAATAACAAAGATATGGAGAGAAAGAGATAATAACAATGTTTCTCATTGCTATTCAGCTTAATGTGAAACTGATTATATAACTTACTGCTCATTTAATTATAAAGTGACAAACTATGCTTCTGTGTCTTGGTATAAAATTAAGAGAGTGTAAGTAAGTGGTATCAAGTAAGATTTGAAATACTGGGCCTTTTTTTTCCCCCATTCATACTCAATTCTCTCTAAAAGTTTCTTTTAGCTGGTAAAAATATCATATACTCTTACATGTAATTTTTTGGTAAGTCTAAGATATTTGAAAGTCCTTGTGCAGTCATTATCAAAGATATTAATGGAGATTGTTAAATTATTAAAAATAGAGTATCATGTGATTTCATAATCGTACAACTATACAAATATCTACAAAAGGAAGGAAATCAGAATGCCAAAATGATATATATATATATATATGTATGTATGTATGTCACAGCATTACCCACTATAGCCAAGAAACTATGGTACATATACACACTGGAATTCCATTCAGTCTTTCAAAAGAAGAAAGCTCATTTGTGTAAACTTGGGTGAACCAAGAGCATATTATGCAGAGCGAAATACACCAGGCACAGATAAATACTGCATGATCTCATTCATATGTGGAATCTGCATAAGATGAATTCATAGAAGCAGAGAGTACAATAGAAGTTATCATGGGCTGGGGCTGGGGAGTTGATTGGAGGGGTTCTTGTGAAAGGATATAAAATTTCATTTAAGAGAATGAATTCAAGAGATCTATTGTATAGTATTGTGACTATGGTTAATCGCAATGCATTATGTACTTGAATTGCTATGAGAGTAGATTGTAAGTGCTCTGACTAGCATAAAAAATAAAGATAACTAGATGAAATAAGGCATACATTAATTAGTCTGATTTGGCCATTCATCAATATGTATAAGTATGTGTGAATGTGTGTATCATGTTGGATGCTATGAGTATATACAATTTCTGTTCATTTAAATTTTAAATGATAGTTTAAAACTACAAAATCAGAGCTAGACCTATGGTAACATCTAGTAGCAGAGGCCAGAGTTTCAGGATTACAAATGGAATATTGTTTTCTGAGACAGCAGAGAAGCTGGAAGAATATCAATGTCAACAAAGAGATGCTTTAAGCATTCTCCTCTGACATGTTCTGAGCCTCAAATCAGGAATATCCATCCATTCATAAGGCCTTGTGCCTGGGAGTCAGTGGGTTGCTTAGACTTTAGAAGGCCAATTTGATACTCCTTGGCTCATGTGAGATTGTATCAACCATGTTCTCAAAAGTAACTTAAAGTTAGTAGAAAGAAAAACTATGAGTGAGAGTGTCACTGCATTTAAATAAATATTTAGTAGCATACTACGTGACAAGGAACTTGCATCAAATTTCCAAACTATTGGGAGTTCTCATTGGAGCTCAAGAAAAAGAATCGTGTGTAAAATGGATGAGTAGTCATGACTTAGAAATCTTTTCAAACATGAAGGAAACGCTGCAGAGCTTAGCAAAAATGACTCCATCCCACTGGCATTTCTGTTCCTGGGAAGGTAAATACTGAATGAGCACATAGAAGTCAAGATTCATGTTATGATCCATTTGTTTCTGGCAAGCTGCTCTGTTCACTTCCTTTATCTCCACTCCTTCCTTTCTACAACAAGCTATGCAAGGTTCTTTGTAGTGGTTCTTTTTGCCGATTGTAAGCTAGTTTAGCGTATCTCCATTTTACAGGGGGTGAAAACTCAACCTTTGAGACTAAATATCTTCTAAAATTATGTATCCTAGAACTACTAGCAGGTTGGCAAATTGCATACATATTATTTGTTGTCTACTCAATTCTGACCTCAGGTTTTATACAACATGCTATTTCTTGACCAGGAAGACTGATTTTTCAATATTAAAGGTAAGAATGAACGCTAGATATGTAGCCTAGTGGTAGAGAACTGGCTTAGCTCCCCCAAATCCCTGAGTAAGACATAGCAAACACACACAAGAAAAGATAGAATGGATTGATATAACCAGTAGTATCAAAGGAAGGCAGATATCATATTAAAAAGAGGGTAATCCAGAGGCATGCCTCCACATCTGTGAATCTGTGAAGTACAAAAGGGCCAACAGTATATGCCATTTGTGGTGAGAATACTAGGAGCCAGAAAAATGTGTGTGTGTGTGTGTGTGTGTGTGTGTGTGTGTGTGTGTGTGTGTGTGCTCATGCTGGATGAAGACACCAGAATATCTTATAGAGTCTTCAATTACATTCCATTGGTAAGAATCAACCACTGTCTCTTAATCTTTTGACACCAGATGTTTCTGAGAATGGATACTATCGCAACTCTATTTTGAAATCTCCTCTCAGTTAAGCATGTTCCCAAGGTTAAAATGACCATTCACCTTAAAGTAAATAAAATGACCTTTATGCAGCGGAATTACTACAAGATGAATTAAAAACCAGGTTTCAAAATCATTAGAAATATAGGCAAATGATGACGTGAATTTGACTATTCAGAGGGAAGAAACCATATAAATAAATGATATCTAGGAAGAAACATTTTCAAGTCAATGAGTAAGTAAATGAATATTAGTTTTGTAGCAGTGAGATAGATTTGGAATAATAGAATTAACAAGGGTTAATGTGTTTGTTCTCCAAAGATTTTGTGGAAATAGATATTCCCAATCTACCAACTGAGTTTCTGGAAACCAATTTGGCAGTTTTTGAAGGTCTTGAAAATATTTATTATCCCTAGTCTTGATCAACTATTTCTCTTTGGAATCTGTTTTGCAGAAGTAATTAGAGATGTGGGCCAAAATGTATTTACAAAGGCACTGATTGCAGCTGCCTTTCAACACTGAAATATTAGAAATGACCTAGACATAGTCCACGTGGAAGTGGCTGATTAAATAATAATGTCATCATAGGATGGACTCTCGTGTGCCTACTCAGGTACCATACAATCATTTTATCTTACATGAAAATAGACTCAATATAAGCTTTTGAAATAAGAATAAAGACTAGAAGAGTATTCTAAGTGAGTATGTAAGCTCCTGAGGGGAATATATCAAACTGTTAATAGCTGCCTTCTGAACTTGAAGTTGAGATGATAGGGGTTTTTTCTTGGCATTTTTCTACATTTTCCAATTTTTCTACAATCTACAACATTTCTCATGGCACATGAACGGAATGGTGGTCAAACCATGTTCATTGCAGCATTATTTATCATAGCTAGGATATGGAATCAGCTCCCGATGCCCCTAAGTAGATGAATGGATCAAGAAAATATTGCATATATACCCAATGAAATTCTATTCTTTCATCAGAAAGGATGGCACTGCCTCATTCATAAGGAAATGGAAAGATTTGGATAAAATCATATTATGTGAAGTAAGCCAAACCCTAAGATACATAGGTTCCATGATTTCCCTCATTTATCATAATAAGTAAATATCCAGGATAATCCTAGCAGAGGATCACAGTAGCTCAATACTTATAAGATGATGCTAAATGAAATTAATTCCAAGATATGGAAAAATGAGTATTCTTTTCCAGGTTGTTGTTCTTATTGTATTATGTGAAAATCATTATTTTATTCTTCTGTTCCCCCTTGCCTGTGTTTTCTCCCCTGTTGTCGCTGTATTTAATTTTGATACCCTGTGTATTGTACATATATTTCTCTGAATTGGGGGAAGCAGAGAAAATGACAAAATGGTGAGACAAAGGATAAAGTGTGAACCAATGCATCATGGATACTCATTAAACAGTATTTTGGAAAGGAACTTTAAAACTTGGTGGGGGGAAGAAGGTTGGATAAAAACGAGGGAGGGGGTAATGTTCAACAAGAAATGTACTCATTACATTATATATGCAAGTATAACTCCTCTATTCATCACCTTGACAATAAAATTAAATTAAGAAAATAAAAATACACATCCCCTATGAAGATTTTTTTTTGTAAGAGAGGCCACTTTGATTAACTTACCTTAGAAATAATTGCAGTGTATTTCCAGAAACAAGTACTCTATTCCACTCCTGACAATCATGTTTAGGGTAGAAGAAAGAGGCAGAAAGAGAGAAAAGAAAAGGGAAGAGAAGCTGGCATCTAGAAGACCTTATGTGATTAATTGGAAGGTAATATTTGATATAAAATAAAATAGATTCTTCCAGTACACATAGGAAAATAAAAAATTCATTGTCAAAAAAATTCTGTCTGTGGTGGATAGTTCAGCCCTAGTTAGTGTACCAACCACTGACCTTATGACTCAGTTTTCTAATGGCTTTTACCATTCTACTCTCCTATAAACCTATTCACAAAAGAATAAATGCTTTTCCAAAGGGTATCAATGTTCGTGAAGTAATGCACCTTCTATCTGGTGAATATAATGTTACCCTTCTAATAATTACAATAAAAATATATGAAAAAAAGAATAAATGCTTTTCTCACAACTATATGTTTTATGCTGGGGACACAGCCTAACATTTAGAAGGATCTCAGTGGAGTTTTTGTTGGGTAATAAATGGCAAAAATGAATTCTTTATTGTCAGGCTTTTGCTCTCTAGCTTTTAAATAAAGTTTGGACTTGAATTGATAATCCTATTGGTCTAGTCTCAGACTCTCAGTTTACCACAGATTTAGACATAGGAAAGGAGTGTCTTGGCTGCTGTTACCTCAGCACCTTGACTCCACCCACTAATCGTCTGTTTCTTCCTTTGAAGTAAAAGGGCCAACTGTGAAACATGTCATCTTTGGGGTCCTTTGTCGACAAGGAGTGTACTTTGATTCCATCCAGAGGTGGAGAATGAATGTAATACAGTTCATTGACTCTTCTTGAGATAGAGAGTTGCCTTTTCATATTTCATAAAAGGACTTCTGTGTTTGAAAATACAGCATTTTCTAAATGTTCACAAATCCCTGGGAATGGATCTCCAGCCCCTAGCATAGTCAGGTCCACTGAGAAGTTTGGGGTTTTTCTGAAACATTCATGTTGGCATTCTTCATTTTTATTAACCACTGTGTCTTTCCTTTCATCATTGAGAGAATTGAAAGTCTAATTGCTCCACTTTAAACTTGGAAGCAAGTGACTTGGCAGAGGCAAAGGGGAGACCTGTGAAGGTGATTTCCTTTGTAGAGCTCGGACATCAGACGTCACTGAGCAAAGAGCCTCACTCTGACTCTTTCTTCCATCTATCATCACCACATGTTTTCATTGCTGGGCTTCAGCTTGCATGCCTCTTATTCTTCATACTTGTCCTCTAATGGGAACAGAGCTCACTCTAGTCCATCTTTTTGACTTTTGAATTAATTTTCCTAATTGGTAGGAGAGAGGCCATTTGGGATATAAAGCCACTTTAGTGCCTGCCTGGGAAATTCCTGAAAGCTGTCAATGGAGAGTGTCAAGGGATTTGTCGAAGTCGATGCCCAGTTCTTTCAGCTTGGCTAGGTTAGGTCTTTTATTCTTGCACAGTATGTCATTAATTTGTCATATTTGGATATCAGTGCAGACTAGGTAAGGGAAAAGTACAATTTGTAACCTGCACTTACACAGGTTCACAAAGAAGGCTGTACAAAACAAGAATGAAAAAAGGCTAATAGTAGAGAGCCATGGAGTTCAAGAAGCTCTAAAAAACCATGGAAACCACTGATCCATTCTACCTAAATTTTAATTCTACGAGGAAAAGAGTACAGAGGACTGAGGACAAGGCAATCTACAGCATAAAGGAGAGAGCTTTCAGAGACCACTGCAGCAAACTACACACCACTTGGCGTTTTGGCTGCTTGATGACCTGATAATATTTTGAGGTGCCATCTGTAGTAGAAAACCCAACCCAGGGACAGCCCCCATGCTCTTGATGGATTTTTTGAATCAGCTTCCTGCAGGGAAATGTTTAATTGCATCTGTGATTGAGATGATCACTTTCATTGTGTTCAGCCCAGAGCCAGAGAGAGGAGACCCCTTCTTGGGTAAGATTTGAATTGCAGGTTATTTGTCATCTCTTAGCCATGATCAGTGGCACTGTTACTGTCATCATCATTATCATCAGAAGGGAAGTGTTAAGCCTGTAATTACATGTGGCAGAGTGCTAAGTGAAATAGAAGGAGGCACTTGGTTCTTGCCAGCCAGATGTGCATAATCAGAAGACACTTTATGCCAGGGCAGACCAAGAGTAGAAGTTCATGCAGAAAAGATAATGAAAAGACAGTAAGCTGGTCTTGTAAAGATTTAATTGTTTAAATTCTCTTCAAAGACTGCCAACTATCACTGTGGATTTATAGTGTGAGTACTACCTCCAGACAAATACTGTATTCTCAGCAGAGTGCTAAATATTGTTTTATATTTTTTATTGTAATTAATAAAAGGGTTACATGATATTTGCCAGATAGAATGTGCATTAATTCACATACATTGATACCCTTTCACAATCTTGGTCCCCACTAACCTCCTCCCCACCCCCCCATCTTGGTTTTCCCCCCTTCCCTATCCAATTTCAAATAACCAAATACAAATATATTCAACATATCAGATAACAAAGTGAGATACTGTAACAATATGAGATAACCAAGGGACAGCAAAAGAGATGAGAGATAACATAGTACATTAATGACAACAATCATTCATTATATGGCTTTTGTTTCTATATCCTAGAGCTCCTTCCATTTAGTGTCATACTGTATGGCCTTATTTATCTAGGTTTTGCTCTATTGCAAATCTCTGCTATGAGAGCCCAAGGTTTCTACTGGTTATGACAAATGAGGGAAATGATTGAGCCTACGTTCCTTTGAGTCTGGCTTACTTCACTTAATATGATCTTTTCTAAGTCTTTCCATTTCCTAACAAATGGGGCGATGTCGTTCTTTCTGACAGCAGCATAGAATTCCATTGTGTACAAATACCACATCTTGTTGATCCACTCATCAATTGAGGGACATCTAGGTTGGTTCCATATCTTTGCTATGGTGAATAGTGCTGCAAGGAACATTGTTGTGCTAGTGGATTTATTATGTCCTTGTTTCTGGATGGTTGGGTAAATGCCAAGTAGTGGAATTGCTGGGCCATAGGGGAGCTCTATGTTTAGTCTTTTGAGGAACTGCCATACTGCTTTCCATAGTGGTTGAACAAGTTTGCACTCCCACCAACAGTGTAGTAGTGATCCCTCCTGGCCACATCCCCTCCAGCATCTGCTGTTATTAGTTTTCTTGATCCTGGCCATTCTAACTGGAGTGAGGTGGAATCTTAGTGTTGTTTTGATTTGCATTTCTTTTATGACCAGAGATGTTGAACATTTCTTCATGTGTCTATAGGCCATTTTTGTTTCTTCTTCAGAGAAGACTCTCTTTAAGTCTTTGGCCCATCTTTTAATGGGATGGTTGTTACTTTGGAGATTAGTTTTGGAGTGATTCAATTTTTTGAGCTGTTGATACATTTTAGATATGAGGCCTTTGTCCGTTGTATGGTTGGTGAAGATCTTCTCCCACTCTGTAGGATTCCTAATTAATTTACTAGTTATGTCCTTTGCCATACAGAAGCTCTGCAGTTTAATGCAGTCCCACTTATCCAGCCTTTCTCTGATTTGTTGTGTTTCTTGGTCCTTATTAAGAAAGTTTCGACCTGTGCCAAGGAGGACTAGTGTATCTCCTATTCTTTCTTGTAAAGTTTTCAGTGTGTCAGCTTTTACCTCCAGGTCTTTGATCCATTTGGAGTTAATTCTAGTGCAGGGTGACAAAGAAGGATCCAACTTTAGTTTTCTGCAGGTGCTTAACCAGTTCTGCCAGCACAACTTGTCGAAGAGGCTGTCTTTCTTCCATTCTATTTTTTTTTTGGCTCCCTTGTCAAAGATTAGGTGGCCATAGGTCTGTGGTTTAATATCTGGGTCCTCAGTTCTATTCCATTGGTCTTCAGGCCTGTTCTTGTGCTAGTACCAAGCTGTTTTGATAATTATAGGTCTGTAATAGAGTGTAAAGTTTGGTATTGAAATTCCTCCTGCGCTGTTCTTTCTGCTAAGAAGTGTTTTTGCTATATGGGGTCTTTTATTATTCCATATGAAATTTTGGATTGCCTCTTCTATTTCTTTAAAGAAAGACATTGGGATATTGATGGGTATTGCATTGAATTTGTAGATAGCCCCTAAATATTGTTTTATTTAATGATTGCAGCAGACTTCCATGGCTCTGATTATTCCAACCCACTTTCTTATGAGATAGCAATGCTAAAACAAAGTACCAGTGAGAAAGAGAAAAGGTATAAAACCAATGTGTCTGACCTCAAATCCACAAGAAAAAAGGACAACATTGAAAACCCCTTGAAGAATCTACACTGACATCCCTTGGGTACCCTCTTTTCTTCTCCTTCACATGTGAAACAAGCAGTCTATCATGTTGGTAATCAATGGTACCTTGTGAATACCAGACTCCCTTGGGTTTTCCACCATTCTGAAGCTCTCCCTTTTTTCCCTTGTTCATCTGTGATGGGCAGGAGAGGACAGAAATTGCCTTTGATTGTTCAAGTGGACACCTAGGAAACTCCTGGGACATAATGGGATCTGATGGTGGCAGCTTCTCTCTGAACCCTCACATGAGGTTGGTGACTAAGGGTGTGTGCTCTGTATTGGCAAAAATTTTCTGCGTGAGCAATGGCAAAGATATGTGTGATGCTTTTTTGTACGTCATCCCTGAGTTTCAGGAACCAACCTCACTCTTAAAGAGAATGAAGATAGGATTCTGCATTGGTATGTTAAGGGATAAAAAGGATGATAGTCCATCAATCCTTGTAAAGACCGTATTCTCTCTTCTCTTGGCTTCCTTGTAAATGATATGCCCATGTTTTGACTTTCCTTTGGCTACTCTGAACACTTGGTTATTTCAGAGATAGAATTACAGTTTGAAGTCAGCCTATGCAGACAGATTTGAGAGACTCTTATCTCCAATTAAGGTACAGAAAGTTAAATGTGGCTCCAGGGGCAGAGCACCAGTCCTGAGCAGAAATATCCAGCCAACAGATAGCAAAGTTCTGGGTTCAAGCCTCAATACCAGCGTACACACACACACACACACACACACACACACACACACACGCACCCCAAAACAAACAACTAAAAAACAACTTTAAAGTTCTTGTTATCATTTGTTGGAGAATATTCTAAACTATTAGAAATAGCAGAAGATGGCATTACAAAGTGCTTCAGAGCCAGAATTTCTGCTGTCATGCCTCCAACTCCCCTTCCTCCATTCCATCAGTGTTGTGTGCTTGTTAGCTAGTGGTCTCATAGGGTGAGAAGAAGCACTGTGGATTCTCTCTTGGGTAAGAATGACTACCATGAGGTGCAGGGAGAGAAGTCAGCTGAGCCTCTGCAAATTGTCCACTAGTGCTTTCGGTTTGTCAACAGGATGAGCAAGACTAGCCTGCAACCTTCAGTGCAGAGGGTAATGTGATATTTATGTGATATTTAGTGGAACAAGCCTTATAAAGCTAGATAAAAATGTTTTATTTTAGGTCATTAAAGTGTATGTCACATAACCTTTAAAACAGCACACACCGTAAATCAGAAGCTTGGGTTTGTAAGGTAGCTTATCATTCATTTAATAGGCATTATTATGGCATTTAGAACTTGGGTCACTGCTAACCTTTTTCTGGCTTAAATTAAGAGATTTTCTTCCTGTTGTTTGTTCCAGCAAGGAAAGATCTGTCTGCTTGTGGGTTTCTGTAACCTCCCTCCACCCAGTGTCTCTTGTGGGGTCACAGATACTGACAGCTGAAGGCTCAGATCACAGGTGGCCCCGAGGAGGATTGGAAAGCTTCACAAGTACGTTCTCCTATAAGGAAGACCTAATTTAATACTTGTCCCCAGGGCCCATTTAACCCATGGACAACATGCATTTTTCAAGTTTTTTAATTCTCTCTAACATGTAACAGATGGAATAGAAATGTCTTTAACTGCCTTTTCAAAAAAAATCATGAGATGATTTAGATGAAGGCAAGAAGCCATAACCCAGAGTCCATTCATTTGTCCCCAATTCTTTATTTATATCAAATCTGAAGCCATGCCTGTAATGCTAGGTACTCAAGAGTCTGAGGTCTGAGGATAGATATTTGGAGTCAGGCAAGGAAGGAAACTCTGTGAGATTCTTACCTCCAGTAAATCAACAAAAAGGTAGAGGTAGAGCTGTCACTCAAATGGTAGAATACCATCCTTAAGTGAAAAAGCAAATGGACAATACATTGGCCCTAAATTCAGGTACTAATTCCAACACACACACACACATACACACCCCCCCCCACGCACAGAAAGAGAGAGAAAGAGAGAAAGAGAGAGAGAGGGAGAGAGAGAGAGCACTGCGCTACTGAATTTTATATTTAAAGATGGAGAAATGGTAAATTCCTTATTATGCCTATTTTACCCACACGCACAAAAAAGCAAACCTTCATACAGCTAATCTAATGAGTTCAGAGTGAGAAGAGTTGCTTTGTGGTCATGCATGGTAGGAGAAAGACATGAGCCAGCTTTGGATGCTGGTATGGTTCCATTTCTCTTCTGAATGCTTGCCACACACACCTCACTCTACACATTTATTGAGCTGGGTCCTACAATTCACATGATTTTCGAGATCAGTATTTTCCTTTAATAAGACATTTATCAAATTAAAAATAGTGCCCCATAAGTCTTCATTGATTTGATTTAATTGGACTGGGGTGTTGGCCACAAGTATGAAAATTAACTGTATTCTTCAGATGCCCCAGGGATTCGGGCAAAGATAATTGAATAAAATTATGTCACTGAATAATATTTCCATTATTTCTCTCTTGCAGAAACTGAACCAATTTAAGAAAGACCTGGCATGTTTGGGTTTTTTTTTTTTTTGGTTCGCATTTAAAGCACAATGTGTCTCCTCTTTGAAGCTGCTCTATTTAACTGGCATCTGTGAATGCACATTCATTGGAGTGACAACCAGGCAGTGGGGATCCAGCAGGCTGCAATGGGCTTCCCTCATATCCATATTCTCTCTTTACATGTTCTGTCACTGGATTGCTCTGTGAGAGATGGTGAGCTGCCTGTTCGAGATATCCTCTGGAAAGGATGTGCTGCTATAGAGGCCACACATGCTCTGGGGAAATTAGGAAATAACCTATTGTGACCTTGAAATACTAAGATTCAAAATCTACTACTATAAAAATCTGCCTTTGCAAAACAACTTACTAAACTTAAGTCCTATCTTTTGATCAAATTCTTGCTTGGGATGTTTGTGAAGGAAGAGGCGGATGCTAGAGAATAGTAATTTTACTCCTCCTATTGTTTTTGTAAGACTTGCCATACAAAAGTTCTACCGAATCGCACAGTTAAATGGATCAGATGATAAATTATGTACTATATATAGTTTGTAACCTGAGGGAAGGGACTCAAAGCAACAAAAATTTAGTTTCTTCCAGTTATGAAGGAGAGAAATTTAAAAGCAGATTTTCAGGAAGCCCACTTTTATTCTGAAACATGAGAGGGAAATTCTTCCTTGTCTTTTGCAATTTTGGGGGTCCTCTGCAAGCCCTTGTCATTCCCTGCTTTGTAAATATTTCACCCCAACCTCTAGCTCATATTTTGTTCGTCCATCTGTGTACCTCTCTGTGTCTTTTCTTTTTTTCCATATATTTTTATTGTAATTAATACAAGGGTTACATTATATTTACCAGATAGAAGGTGCATTACTTCACAAACATTGATACCCTTTCTCATGTCTTGGCCCCCATTTCCCTCCCCACACCCCCACCCCTCATCTTGTTTTCCTCCCTTCCCTATCCTATTTCAAATAACCAAATACACATATACACAAAATATCAGATAACAAGGTGAAATACTGTAACAATATGAGGTAACCAAGGGACAGCAAAAGAGATGAGAGATAAGTCTCTGTGACTTCTTATAAGGACAATCCTCAGCTGATATAATCTCAAGATCTTTAATCCTATAACCTGTGACTGTTTCCAAATCTGGTCACAGTTTTGAGGCTCTGGGAGGCTCTTAGTTGCAAAAGGATCTCCTGAAGGTACTTTCTATAAAAGAAGATGAAGTAAGAGCATGTATATTAAAAAGTTGCTGCTGCCTGCAATAAGTATAAATGCAAAGATACTTATTAAGGAAACAGAGCCTGCTTTTGTTTCTCACAGAATTCCATGGTGTGGAGTGGGAGATCACACCCTCACCACATGTTCAGTGAGTTAGTATTAAGCTTCTGAGCTCTATCACACACTCTGCTAGGTTCTGGGTGGAGGGTGGTAAAATACTCTGTCATCATGACATTTATGGCCCAGTAGAGTAAACCAGTAACACAAAATCTGTTGTTGCAAATGACTTAAAAGCAATAGAACATATCATGATAGACAGTCATATTGAAAGAAAACTTAGTTTGGAATTCAGGGTCTGGCAGAAAGTTTCCTCAGATGAAATGATGTTTAATTATAAGGCAACTGATAAGTAGGAACTAGCTAGATGCAACCTGGGAGGGCAGTTCAGGTGCTGGGGAGAAGTAAGGAAGCCATATGGCTGAGATCCTGGGACGTCTTTGTCCCCACATCTTGGACATAAGAGGAAAAGAGTGTGATAGAAGTCCAATAAATGTATAGAAGTTTTCATCTGGAAAGAGTCCCTGTGATAGAAAAACCTACAAAATCTTAGCACAGGAATAATAAGGTCTGAAGTGCATTTTTAGATGATGTCAATAATTTAGAAACAGGAAATAGCCACAAGAACAGTGGGAGACAGATAAACTAATTGGAGTCTCGAGATATCTTTGTGTTCAAACATATCCTGCCACTTTAGCTGACTGAGGGTTCTGTGTGTGTGCATGTGTGTGTGTGTGTGTGTACTTGTGTATGTATGTAATTATTTTTCTTAACCTGGTTTAAGATAGTTTGTTTAGATCTGTCATCCATATACAGTTGACTTTTAAAACAATGGAATGAAAATGATCATAAAGCTGATCTTGTCTAGAGTGAGTAAGTGGACTTTTAGCTTATGCTTTGTATTTATTTACTATTAAAGTTTTGAAATTATTTCCATGTTAGAATCTAGAATCGCATATGTGTAGATGGACATATTGTACCATTTCATTTGAATCTGGACACATGATCATGCAAGGATCTCCTGGGGAAGAGTATCTCTTTGATATTAGGCTCATTTGAATGATATCTCTGACCCAGATGGGTACTAGGTACCTTGCCAGAAAGCCGTGGGTCATACTTTTTAAATCTCAAAGAGACAGTCTAAGGATGAGCACTTTAGGAATGATGGATATAAAGAAATGCATGTGCTCTGCAGGTAAATAATTTTATAACCATTTACTCTATAGAAACCATGGAAGTATGATCAGGTCTGTAATTCCTAGTTACTTGAAAGAAAGAATCATGAGAATCACAAATTCATGGCTTGTCCAGGCAAAGTGAATGGGGTGAGACCTCATCTCAAAAACAGAACTAAAATTAAAAAAGAAAAATAACCTGGGTATATGCCTAGCAAGTATGAGACCCTTTGTTCAATCCTTAATATCACAATAAACTAGCAAGTTAGTCAGCAAATAAATGAAAGAAACCATGCAGGAATAATACTCATCTGCTAGTTATGAGAATGAGAACTCTCATAGAGCATTCAAGTGTGTGATTTCTTCCCACAACTTGCATCACTGGCTCAAAGAATGCTCTCATCGATCTACAGCAAACAAACTCAGTTTCATTTCGTTTTGTTTTGTTTTTTTTTTTCTGATAGACAACAAAGTCATAGCTGAGCCCCATGCTCCTCACAGCAGAAGTCCTCTTGTATGTCTACACATGTCATACCACTAGGCTCCCTCTTCATCCAGAACACGATATATAAACTCTAGGCATTCTATGAGATGTGTGAACAGGAGAGGTGGGCTTGAGGAGATAGCCTGGCACAAGGCCCCAGGCACCACCACCCCCATCTGTGTAGTATTATTCACATGAGTAGGTTGGCGGCATTGAAGTCAACGAGACCGTATGGCTTCATAGGGATCTGAAATTATTTCAAATGGGTTCCTGTGTAGTTACAACTCTGGGCTTGTGATCTTTGTGATTTCAATTTGGAAAGTCATTCAAGTGAATAATTTAATGTTGGGCTGTTCCTTCTATTTTCCCTTCAAGTGCACAAAATTCTAAAAATAATATTATGATGAAGAAACTGACTGCGCTTAACAGGACAGTGGGAGATCTCAGCATTGTGTGCAACAAATAGAAAAGATGAGGTTAGACAGGATGACAGGATCTTACTTGCCGGATCTCAGGTTTGGGGAAGGTGAGCTCTACAGTTGTGATGCCAACTTTTAACTGTCAGATACTAACTTATTTTGAGAGAGATAGTTCACTTTATCTTCAAATACACAACAAAGCTCTATTCCAAGGCAAAGTTGAAGCCTTCCCTAAAGGATAACATTTTATTTTTGGCTAGAATTGTAGCAATTCTCCTCACTTATGTCTTCTACATCCTGTTTCCTCTCCAAGTGTGATGGTTTCCTAATTATCAAGATACTTTTGATAGCTTTTCAGAATTACCTAGAATTCATCTGTCTTCATTTTCTACCAAGGGTAAAGAAAGAACTTTAACATTCTATGAGATTTTCTAATCTCGATATCTTTTCATCCTCACTCTAGTCCTCTTTCCAAGAAGTCATTAGTTCTTACATTCCTATAATACAATCAACCTGGAAAATTTCTCTGTATCCTAAGTAATAGGCTTGTATCTTTATTTATTTTTTCACTTGAGACCTTGTCTACTGACTTCCTGTTCTAACAAATATAAAAATGCTTTACCTTTTTAATCCTTCACACATCTGTCTTCGCCAGGGGTTTACCTTTTTCTTGTCCAAAGTTGGTTATGCCTTAAGTTTGCACAGGGTAATAGTTGTTTATAATATTGCATTGGAATATATGATTAGTCTCAGGTATTAACATTGTCTGTGTTTTGTTTCCATAGTAATTTATTGTATGTTTCCATACATCACTTACCTTATATCCTTTCAATTGTCCGTATGTATCTGAAAGCCTTTTCTTCTTGACTTTCTGCTTGACTTTCTCTGTGTGGATGGATTGGCTGCTAAAAAACTGGCAGTTTTATTACTACCATTGTAAAGATACCCTAATATGTACATATATATATGTACATATATATATCATACATACATATACGCGTGTATATATGTATAGAGATATGTGTGTATCTGTGCGTGTGTGTGTGTGTGTGTGTGTGTGTGTGTGTGTGTGTGTTGTCACCTATTCCCTGAATCTTTATTCAGATTCATGGAAGATAAAAATTGAATCTTTGCATGAAAGCTGTTTAGTGTATTTTGATTGCCAAGGCTCCTACTTGATCTTTTCAAAGGCTTCCAGGAAGGCAGATGCCAAACCTGTCACAGTAATATCAACCTCTGTGTAGCCTGAAATAATCAAGGAATACTTGCCCATAGTGGACATATTTTTCCCCTAGGGCTGAAACAACTTTTGCAGTAAAGAAAGAGCAATAAACCCAGGGGAAGGTCTCCTAATGAAAAAGTACTCAAAAAGGTAGTTTGTGTGTAGCTTAGAGGACTGTGATCAGTCTTCATAGTACTCAGGACACATCCATTTGCACTGGGCACAGATCTTTCCCTCACAGCCCCTGTTCTGTCTTTGTACTGTCAGAATGTGAAAGACAACAAAGTCACTTAAAAATATGAAGCTCTTACAAGAACATCAGATGGGTTAAGCAGGTTAAGACCAAATTATTTGGGCTGCCATATTTCAGAACATAGTGGTAGCTAAGGGTGACAGAGAAGAGTAGTGGGTGATGGAAAGATGATGTTAAAACCACATGTGGGTTATATGAGGTGGAGTGATAGATTCTTGAAGATAATATGTACTTGGTAGGGAAGGATGGTTTTGTCTTTCCAAGTTAACTATGTGGAATGAATTAAACAAATAAATGGGCTGAGGGCTGTGGCTGATACCAGTAATCCTAGCCCCTAACTATTCAGGAGGCTGAGATTTGAGGATTATGGATCAAAACCAGCCTGGGCAGGAAAATCCATGAGACTCTTATCACCAGTTAACTGCCCAAAAAACAAAACAGAAGTAGAGTTCAGGTAGTAGAGTACTAGCTTGAACACAAACCCTGAAGGACAACACCTATGCCCTGTGAATTCAAGGCACAAAAATAAAAATTTTAAAAAATGTGGATGATTTTGATGCAGATGGTCTATTCAATAATTACTAAATATTAGAAAAGATACAAGACCAGATAAGCCAATAGGGACAAGAAACGTAAATTGAAAATGTAATGAGTACCAATTTCTCACTTTTAATTCTGTTGTTCATTGGAGATCCTCTCACATATGGTTTAGAAAATAGAATGGTTTATGGTTCAAAGATGAATAAACAGAAGCAAGGAGAGATAAAGTAAAGTATGTGTGACAACAATTTTCCCCTGACTAGTGTCATCTCACTTCTCTTCTGTTAATCTACATATATCACATTTTTCAAATCTATCATTTTCCACTTACTTTGTTTTCCAGGCTTCACAACACACTGAACTTTCTGGCAATATTTGGCTATAATTCTATCATTTCTTTAGTTATTTTGGGATTTTTTTTGTTTTCATATTTGAATTTTATACTGGAACCCACATCTCCTAACTCCAAATATCATCTTTTGACGCAAATCATTAAAGGAAGTGTCAGGAAGGCTGACGTGCATGTCCTCAGTTGGCCACCTTCTAGCTGACAAGGTCGTGGGCTGTGTGGTGTGGATCACTTTGTGCCAAACTGCTTTCAGTGTACAATGGAGATGTGGAGGTAACCAAATCATTGGCAGGATGTGTGGAAAAATCAATTTGCAATAGCTATGTACTATAGTAGACAGCAGACTCAGAAATAGGAGTGAATATTGGTGTTATCATCATTGTTTATCATAATTCTGGACAGAAATCTGCCAGGTTTGGGAAACTCCCAGTGCTTAAATTT
Organism: Megascapheus bottae; assembly: GCF_031878675.1. NCBI lineage: Eukaryota > Metazoa > Chordata > Mammalia > Rodentia > Geomyidae > Megascapheus > Megascapheus bottae. Next base: position 15,545,053 of record NC_143527.1, on the reverse strand, counting down.
CCTTTACTTAGAAAATTCCTGGATATTTTTCATCTAAGCATCTAATAAATGAGAGTCTCTCTCATATACTGCAAGAGTTGGTAAAAGTTTTCCCTTAGGTTGATGCTTGTGTTAATGATAGGTTTTATTCAGGAGAGAAATCCTAAGATTTGCACAACAGTTCTATTTTTATCTGCCTTATAGGCAAGTGACAGCATTCACCCTTTTGCTGTCATTTGATTTCTACAATAGTGTTACTATTTTGAAGATAACTGTGGTTGACCAACATTTTTAACAGGTTTAACAGATATATTTTATTTTCCTGAGATTACTATGGCCTAGTAGACTAGAAAGGCTACAAGAATTGGAATAAGGTTTTGGAAACATGACAATGGATTTTGACATGAAGCTGACAGTTTAATGAATAATAGAGTTTCAAGATCCTACATCTTTGATTGCTTTTCTCCTTTTTTATTTGCTTCATTCATCGCATGAAAAAAAATAATCACATTGATATTATTACCAAATTCTGCAGTTGGATATAAAATTTTTTCTTCTAAACATTAAAACTATTGAGCTTGCATGTTTATGACCCAAAGATACTTTATTTTTCAATTTTAATTTCTTTATGTTTAAATCACCAAATCCACTGAATTAAATGAAAACAAGATTAAAATGCTGTGCCTTTGTATTAAGTGTAACCAAATACAGCTGGATGGGAGAATACAAAAGACTAATTTTGTCAGTGGTGCTGGCTAGAAGGGCAGTATGCTTCGTGATTTGGTTATGTTTAGATGATAGTTTTAAAAATATATTCGAGTTTTGAAAACTCAGAACAATCTATTCATAACTCATGGTCCATCAGCTTTAATGTGCCTTTCATTTTATAGACAAAGAATGGTTCTGCATTTGCAAAGAATTAGCTGTTTTTTTTTCCCCCAACTCTCCAATTTCATTTGAGTGGTACAATTTATTTACCTAATGGTAACCATCCCTCCCCCATGTCAATTCTTGATCAGTATTTGCCTCACACTAAAGGAGTTTCATTTTGGAGATGTTGAGTGTGTAGGCTTAAGACAATACAATTTTTGCATTGATCAAATCTTAGAATTCCTAAGATTTGAAGTGTCTTGTGGGTTTTTTTGTGTGTACAAACTTGTGTGAAATTATAATTATGTCTCTCCCTGTTATACTCTCTCTCTTTCTCTAAGAAGCTGTTTGAAGAGAGGATGATTGGTATACATCATTTGATGCCTTTGTCCTTTACAAGTAAAGCTCTCTACCTTATGAGAGGCAGCTCACAGGCAACAGCATGCTTTACCATGTTTAAAGATCTCTCTGTGTAGTGTTTTCACTTCTATCCTCCAATTCTTTGGTAAAGTAGTTTATCTGCCTTTTCTCAAGACTGTAGTAAATGAAACTGGGAGGCTCCTTGTATGTTAATGTACCTTCTAGGAACTGTTGAGAGCCAATGAAAAGAGATGGGTGCAAACTAGATGATTGCAACTCTCTGTGAAGATAGATGCATTGCGTACGTGGGGAGACCATTCAAGTGTCTGGAGATAGTGAATTACAGTGTTGTGTCTCTGTCATGTCATTTCATTTTGTACTCATATGAGCAATTACAGGCATATACTAGCTAGCATATCAGTTATAAAAGGGCCCAAATGAAGGTTTACAGATGGATGAGTTCCAGTCACCAATAGCTGACAGGGCGTAGGGTCTTGAAGGATGATTGCATTAACCTGTTGCACCTTTCATGCAAACAAGGATCTGACAGCTGTCAAGAGGGCAAATTGGTTGTGAGAATCTCTAGGGATCTGTGTGGATAGCCTGTACTTGGAGAAGTGACTACAAACACTAATGGTCTCTGAGAACCACAAATCAGAAAGCATGTGCCTCTAAGACCTGACGAACTAGAGGGTCAAATTCAGAAGGGAAAAAAAAAAAAGGATTTTCAACAACTAAGTTTGCTTAGTTTCTTTTATTTTTCTTTCCTTTTAGATTAATCCCTATCTTATAATTTCTATAAAAGTGTAATACTGAAAAAAATGAAGTTTAAGCAAAGTAGGCAACAAATAGAGCTTAATTTGATAGTCTGTTTTATTGTTATTAATTTTCTTGCTTTTATAATTGTGTCCAAATTTATAAGGCAACTCAGTCTAATGCTGACTGTTTTTGGGATCCAGGTAAATTTGTATCCTCTTTAAATTTATGAAACAGTCTAAACTTTGCTGTGTTGTCTATTCAGGCTTTTATTGCATTGAAAATCTTCTAGTGGGATTACATTTTTAGATTAAACTACAGACAATGAAGAAAACGGTTACTGGTTACTGTTCTTAGAACAAAAAGCTGTAGCCCATAATGGATTAGCTATTTAGGAGGTGTGTGGAGAGTCCTATTTAAATATCCTAGAATTTAGACCTTGAAAGTACTCAGCATCTGTAGACCAAGCTAGTGATTACAGGGAAAGGAAACTGTTCAGGGCCCCAAATTCAGGATAGGATAATCAGGAGAAGAAATCTCAACTTTTAATCTTAATGCCTTGAAATATTAATTTTTTTTGCCACTCCTGGGCTTGAGCTCAGGGCCTGAGCACTGTCCTTGGACTTTCTCAAGGCTAGAACTCTACCACTTGAGCCTCAGCACCACTTCCGGCTTTTTTCTACATATGTGGTACCCAGGAATCGAACCCGGGTCTTCATGCATGCTAGGCAAGCACTTTAACCACTAGGCCAAACTCCCGGCCCCGAAATATTAATTTAAGAGCTGACAAGATCCACTTATTTCAAAGAAGATTTTGTAACAAATTTCTGTGTACTCAGATAATATGCTCCTAAGAGCACATTAAGATTTATTGTATAAATCTTGAATAGTGTATGACAGGTTCCTCAGGGAAATGTTGATAATATCCAAGGAAATGTCTGTTGTTGCAATAACTTCAGATACCATCAACAGGAGAGCAGAGAGTAGATGCTCATCTCCATATAACAAAATGTCCAGAAAAAGCAGTTCATCTCCCAATAACAAACCATGATGCAGCTCATGATGACAAATGAGAAAAAATGGTCTAGAGTGTCGTCTTTAAGAATATCACTATATTATTTGTTTAGCACATGCATTTTGAAAAATTGATCTACTATCATTCAAAAGAAAAAAAATCCAACACGACATGAACTTTAAGTGACCCCAATATCAATTTTTCACTATGGTTGATATTTATAAAATACTCTTAGAAAGTGTCAGAAATACTGAAGTCATATGCAAGTACTGGGCTCCCGTCATGGAATTCTGTATGCCCATTTTACATAATTAAAAAGGGGCATTTGATGGAGCATTCCATTCAAGCTGATATTGTCAGGAAGCATTATGACCCTGGAGGCTGACACTGGCAGAATTCAGGGTCTCTTAATTAAATAGACAGACATGTATATATGCAGGGAGATCAGGATAGCAAGTCAGAATCTCAAAATATTCAGAGAATTGACCTAGTCTTAGATGGTTTTATGTGTGATTCCTGGAAAGCCACTTTCTCTGGTTCATATAAATGCTCAGTTTCTAGAAGGAAATAAGATACCACATCCCCTACTCTCGAAGTTAGTGGATTTTAGACATCATTGGTTTTCTGGAGCAGGATGTTTAATCTTTATCCTGTTTCAAACAAACCACTAGGCTGACAATACCACCCAACAAAAGAACAAAATTTGTCCATCTATCATTAAGATAATTGTTATTGATTTGTCTCCTTGTGATTCTTCTGCTTTCTTTTTTTTTTTTGTTTTTAGATGTTGGTTATAAATCACATCTACAACAGGCACTAAGCCTGTGTTTGTGTCTATTATGTGGCTCTGATAAGGCCAGGGAACATTTCTCACCTTCTCGATGCGAATTATTGAGATTGATTGAAGCTCTTTGCTTATCCTATCCCAGACACTGTGTAATTAATGCTTCATTATTTTAATACATGCAAATGTGAGGGTATGTGTGTTTGATTGGGAGGATTAGAGAGTTCACTCTGAAGTACAAATTAATTTGTTGTGTTGCTAACTAGCCTCTGAGGAATGAGGGGAAGAGTCTTCAAAATGAAAGGAAAAATAAAATTCACAAAAAGAAAGCATTATTATACATTTTCCAGAGGTTGATAGCACCCAGTTAATGGTTATGAAAGGAATACTGAATCATATGTCAGAGACCCTGTTTTGTGTTGATTTCAGCAGTTTATGACTCTCCCTCTATCTAAAGAAGGTTTAAAATGAGGTTTCCAGGTACTATTCCCTTTTTATATACACAACTTCGTATGCACATCTGTTTATATTAAAACTATACTGAAATTTTGACACAGTCATGTGCTAACTTTATTATATAATTTAAGGTGTTTCAGGAAAAGAATTTTACATCCAAAACAATGTCATTCACAGTCTACTGTAATTGCTTACTATACGTGTTTCTTCCTAGACTTTGCATTGATCATTTTGATCGTTTTCTAATATATTGTTACTTTCATGCTCCATGATTTACTTGTCTATCTCTATAATATTAGACAGTCAACTATCACTGTTGTCCTAGATTTGCTATAATATCAAACACTATAATGAGACATTTTTATATACTTTGAGTGAATTTTTTTCCATTGATTTGATTTCTAGAAATAGTATTTTTGGAATAGAGCCTATATCTTTTTATGGCTTTAGATATATATCACTATCTTCAGAAATATTTTCTACTCCCAATCTCTAATATAGCAACTCAATAAATGGTTGCTGCATTTAATTAAGCATAGCCTTCTATTAAACTGTCATAACTCTTGACATTGCACCATTAACTCAAACAGTTATAGTTACCCATACCTTAAGATGAGTCAAAGATTTTGACTCCCCTCTTCCACTAGATAATGTTATTTTGAATGGGTTTTTAAAAATGGAAAGCAAAGCTGTATCCTGGGACTAAAGAAATTGAGGCAGATAAACTATGTATGCATGGCCAGCCTGTACAAGCTTAGACGAAATTTTAGTGAGAGTCATACTATTTGCGTACAAGTATTCAAGAACTTTTGTTGAGTGGGATCAAAGGAAATTTGAGTGGAAAGATTATTGGAAGACAAGCCTAGAAAAGTCCAACATAAATATAAATTGTCTCGATTCTATTTCGGATTTATTCCTAGAGATATTTAGAAAAGTTACCCTAAGATATCCACAACTTACTACTGTTATGTGACTTATTTCCTCTCATTTCTACCAGTTACTTCATGCCTATTTCTTTTCTATGGTCTGTGGCTATAAGAATAGAGCTGATTTACAAGGGTTAAAAATAAAAACTTCTATGTATCCCTTTACAGTAAAACTTTGTAAACTTCTGCCATTGAGAAATGAATCCAGCAGTCAGAATTAGAGGTTAGGGGTCAATGATAGTGTACAAATTGAAGGTCAGCCAGCAGGCAAATTATAAATAGTTGTAGACTTTTGCATCAGTTTCTTGCTTGCTAAAATCAACATCAAGATACTTATATCAAATGATAAGTAAGAATACTGAAAGGAGTAACATTATTCAAGACATATTGTATTCATAAATTCCCATGGTGAATGACAACTCCGTTGTATAACTACTTAAAGAAAAATTTTAAAAAATACAGTAAACATTAAGATAGTATAAATATATAAATTTTGTCATAGGGTCACGTTAGTCACCTTATTCCTTCTTTCTCTAAGAAAAGTCCAAAACCAGAATTAATATTTTTCTAGTAGTTACTTGCAAGCTAACATGATGTGGTCAGTTGAAGATCCAGGGCCCTGTGTAAATTTTTATTTAGAAAGTGCTGTATGTGAAAGAGTAATTCCCATAATCAAAACCACCAAAGTCAATCTTCGGTAAATGTACCCATGTTAGCTATGGCTGTGCTAAACAAGGAGTTGCTGATGTCAGCATGAACTGGAGAGCTTTTCTGAGACTATCTGTCAGCGTCAGATCACTGAACCCATCACGATTAGGCAGAAGGGCAGAGAGTGTGTGTCACAGAGCAGAGCGGAAGACCCCTGAGATCCCAGTTCCATGCTTCATTCTGCCAGCATTCTTCATGAAAAGACTCAGGGTATGAACAGGGGCTAAGTACTTGCAGTCCCTTCTTCAGTGACTTGGGTGTCGTTTTGTCATTTTTCACAGTCACTTTACAGATTGACAGGGAGACGTACTGCTTTCTAGTCTACAATCTCCTGCCTTCACACCCATCATGTTTTTGGCTCGTTTGGTTTTAGCTCATCACCATTCTGGGAGACCAGCTTGAAACCAACCCTTTCCAGTTATTGCCAAGGGATAAAGCAATCAACATGGGCCTTCTTTTTTGCTTTTAATCAGCATTCAAAGAAGTTTATACTAATGGGCAACCAACATTTTAATAGGAATATGGCATAATTACCTTTAATATAAATTTAAAGATGAAAAATCTAGAGGGAGAAAAGTGTAGTCCATTTTATAAAGAAAACTCTATTCAGTTTCAATATAATTAATTCTGGCTCTTACTCTTTAGATAAGTTTTTCTAGGCAATTACTATACATGAAGAGTGGCTCAAGAGAATATTTCTTTGGTTTAACTCCTAGTAAATTTTTCCCTTATTAAAGACAATATGAAAATTTGTGGAAGATCAAATAAGATAAATTCATGAAAAGTTCCTGGACAAAAGCATATTCAAAATAATTAAAAACAAAGTTACATTACTTTAGGAGCCCTTGTGACAGTTACATGGCACATTGGCCAGGCTGTGATAATTCCTTAACTCCAGGACTTCTAGTTACTAAGATATCTTTTGAAAATCAATTAAAAATTCATATTGCAGGAAGTGTTTAGACCATCTTCTCTGTAGTTCAATAAAAAATGGAAGAAGCGGTATTTTTGTTCATTTCTTACACCTTTCCATGTAAATTAAAGAACAAAGTTAATCAAATATGTTTTCACATCCTTTAAGGTGTTACAAAAATGATAATAGGGAAATAATGTATGCCATACAATAGCATCAGTTATCAGACTCTATTTTCCACAAAATGGTCTGCATTGGCCAGGAAACTTTAGGAAAATGACATGTTTGCGCTGTTTGACTCCATGCAATGGAGAACAAAGTCTATGGACCTTTGGCTAGAAGGTTCTCAGAGGGAGGTATTAACAGGCTTTGGCTAGGTATTTGCTAATATGTATGAAGGAATGAATGGATGCATGAATGCATGCATGTATTTATTGGATACTTTCACTTGTCAGCATAACCTATAAACTTAAGCTCCTGTTAAGGTTTATAAATATTCATTCTCTTGCCAAAGGAAAGGGGGGTAGGAAAAGATGAACTATACGATATCAACTTCAATCTTTGATTTCACTCACTGTGAAGAAGAGAACTATCTTTGTAGAACACAGGGCAAGCAGATTATCCTCCAATTAAAGCCCATGTATATACCTTTTCCTATTTTATTTAAACAATGGTTTGCACATATTCTGTTTGCTTTTATGCACCCATATATTACCTCCACTTTTGCCCCTTGGTACACAAAGCCAAACATGTTTACTCTTTAGCCCTTGATAGAAAGTAGTCATCTGTTCTCTCGGGATACATAAGGGCATATCACTAATATCAGTATTGATAAGCTTTGCTTTGCTTGGTGATCATATTGAACATTCTGGTCTTTGGTAGAAAACCAAGAGAATATGGCCCTAATTTACTTATCTAATTTGTGTTGTGAATTTTTTCAAGTGGTTATTCCTCCCAATTCTATGTTTTAGTCTATGTTTGGTAGACAAATATGGCTCAGTACTATTTCCAGGCTTTATGGTAAAGTAGGGAGAAATTCTCAGATTTGCTAAGTAGGAAAAGCAAATCTACAAGAGAGACAAAAGAAACAGATCTATCACTTTCAAAAGCTTGCTCTGACATGGCTACTAAGTGACAACTTCTTATTATCAGAAAGGGCCCAGAAAGAGGTGCATGGCTATGTTTATACTTTGTGATGGGAAATACTAACTATATTATATATTATTTAAAACTAAACTAATATTTGTGATTTTCTCCTTTTTTCTTTCCTTTTTTTTTTCTAGTCGTGGGCTTGAGCTCTGGGCATGGGCACTGTCCCTGGGCTCTTCAGCTAAAGGTTACTGAGCTACTTTTAGTTTTCTGGTGGTTAATTAGCAATAATAGTCTCACAGACTTTTTTTCCCTCGGCTGGCTCTGAACTGTGATCCTTAGTTCTCAGCCTCTAGAGTAGCAAGGATAACAATTGTGAGCCACCAGTGCCTGGTCTAATATTAGTGAGTTAAAACTGTGTGATGCTGTTGACATCAGACTACATAGGAAGTCAAGGAAATTCCTTCCATATGGAGTTCCAACTCCCTGGTTTGGTAGGTTCTAGTTTCTAACCACTGACTTCTAGAAAAGATTGTAACTGGAACATTTCTATGAGGTGTGACAACTAACTTTTGCATGCAAATATAGTCCTTTTAAATAAGAGTCACATATGTTTCCTTGTGTTTAGTTTCTTGTTTTATTTTTTTCAAGTAAAATTACATGACTAGGTACTTTACCCTTAAAATTCATATAAAACATATAAAGTGTTTGGAAGTTTTGATTTGCTTTTCCTAAAAGATTTCATTCTTGTTGCTTAACTTACAATCCATTTAACCTAAATCACCATCCAATAAAGCAAGTTGGTTGACAGGCATCTTTAGCAAATGTTGACATCCTGAGCATTTTAAAGCTCACCGACTCTTGGTTCCAAAGCTGATATTTGTTTCAGTTATTATTGTGGTGGATTTCCTTCTTGATGTCACTCATGGACTAAGTAGGAAAATATTCCCTTTCTGCTGAGACAAGATACAGAAAATAACACGACAAAATGAATGACAGCATTTTAATGAAAACTTTTGGTCTTCATTTTGAGAGAATTGGGATTTGTTATAAACACATGTTTTATCAGTCTGAATTTCTACATCAACTGTGATGGTTCAATGTCAACCACCAGGTTTACTGAACTTTAAAGGTTTACTCTAGACCTGCCAGACCTTTATGGAATTAATCCTTCATCATTTTAAAAGGAGCTTCCACAAGATGAATACTTCATTTCTCATGAATCATAATAAAGACAAATTATGCTTTGTCAGCAGAGTGACCTCTGTGGTCTTTTTTCTTCCAGAGAAAAAGATTAGAGACTCTGCTTTATGGCTAATGAGGTAGGCTGTTGGTCTCTTGGCACTTTCAGTAACTGCACGTCTTTGTACAGGTCTCATTTCAGTCGTGATAAACTGAATACCAGCTACTTACAGCAAATCTCTCCATATTATGGGATTCCTCTTAAATCTGAGGACAGTTTTTCTGTAAGTAGTAAAAGGTGGAAGATGTGAAGACCTAGGGTACTAATCATTGCAGCAATGATGATATCTAGAAATTAGCTAATCCAACCTTCTTATTGGATTAATAACCTGATTGATCTTGACTGGTATTGCCCATGACTGAAAGGTCAGTGAGTAGCAGATCTGACAAAAACTCAAATCTCCTGTTTTCTTGGACTGAAAACTGCTATTTGTAATTGACAGTTTAAACAAAATTTTTCTATGTGGAATATATATATTTGTTCATTTCATTCTTTATCAACTGTGCTCTTGTGCTAGGATATGAGAGTTTTATATATATATATATATTTATTGTAATTAATAAAAGGGTTCCATGATATTTGCCAGATAGAAGGTGCATTAATTCACATATGAGAGTTTTTGTGCTGAGGTAGGTTTTATTTGCTGTTGTTGTTGTTTGACTATTGTACCTCCATCTTTAACAATGCCTCCTACAGTCAGACCTCAATACTAACAGATGGAGAAATGAACAGTATGGGAATATTTCTAAGATCTTTCTCACCATCGTTAAGCATTGTAATTGAAACAAATTAGTATTATTTTTATTTTTATTTTTTGCCAGTCCTGGGCTTGAGCTCAGGGCCTGAGCACTGTCCTTGGATTTTCTCAAGGCTAGAGCTCTACCACTTGAGCCTCAGCACCACTTCCGGCTTTTATTTTTCTATGTATGTGGTACCGAGGAATCAAACCTGGGTCTTCATGAATACTAGGCAAGCACTTTAACCACTAGGCCAAACTCCCGGCCCCACAAATTAGTATTTTAAACTGCATTATTTCAATTACATTTTGTCAATGAACTTTTTTCTTTGGGTCTTTAGGTAATGCATACTTTCATATTTAATAGAATATATGGCAAAAGGTTATAATACGCTACTAAGAAGCAAGCCATTTTTTTCTAAAATTATCGAAAAATATGTCACTTGGTACCAATCAGGTCCTTTTTAAGAAATATCTAATTCCAATCCATCTAATTTTGAAAGGTTATGGAAGAAGGTTTATTTTTAAAAATGACTCTAATATAGATATAAACTGAGAATATTAACCTGTGGATAATAAAGAAAATCACTGTTAATAAAGGAATGAATAGTTTCTTGGAAGAAAACAGTTTCTTAGAAAGGGTTATGGGCAATGATTATATTTCATTTTATACCCATACTCATGGTAAACATGAGTAACTTGATTCAAAATAAGATAATAAAAGTTAATGTGTACCCTCACAATTATTGGCATCTCCAATGCTTATCCATTTACCTGCCATCCTGATGGAGATGTTTCTATGTGCTGAGTACTCTCATGAACCTTGTCAGGATTATAGTTGACTGTTTAACTTTCATAAAATGTCACCCCTTCTTATTCTTGAAGAAAGACTATTTCATGACACAAAGGAGGAGAAAGCTAGCTTACATTTCACCATACTGAGAGTGGAAAAGGTTCAAACCCAGGGCAGATTAAGCAATACATCAGTGTCTCTTTGAAGTGTTAATTTTGCATGAGGCCTGGGTATGAAAACCTAGATGTCAGACTGTGTTACCTGTTGAGCTGGAAAAAAAAATCCCATTACAATCTTCGAATATCACACAGCAAAATCAAACTCCTGAAGCAGAAAAAGGATGAAGAAGTGACTCTTGCCATTCCAACTTTGCCCTTATCATTTCTTTTTACCATAGGATTTAGCCAGTGGACACTCAGATAGTTGCCTGGGGCAGCCTTCTTGCCCTATATATATATATATATTTAAAAAAAAAAACCTTAGATCTACACAAAGCTTTCTCTGCTTTGCTGAAGATGCTTGTGCACTCTGAATTTCTAATGTGGAGCTTCTGTGTGGGCTTGCTAAGAGATTTCTGCTGGGGCAGCTGCTTCTTGAACTCTACATCTTGAATTTCTATTTCTGAATTTTGTCTCCTGTGTTGTAAAATGGAAAGGAAAAGAAAATTCACTTTGTGAAGAGTAAATCAGGTTGAGCAACCTTTCTGGGATATTTGGTGGAGGTGTGGTAGGTCACTTGAGCCCTGATGTTAAAATTACTCTCTGACTCAGCTACAGTAGCATCCCAAGAATTCACACTTGTCTGTGGTTCCATAACTACTGAACAGGGTACAGTGAATTCGTATGCTGTGTCATTAGTTCTGTCACAGTCTCAAGAAAGACTTTCACTGGGTATAGGCTGGCCACATACACTATTCAGAATAAGGGGGCCCTGTTAAAACTTGAGTTGGAGGGCTGGGGTGTAGCTCAGGGATGGAATGCTGGCCTAGTATATTTTGTACTTTTCTCGTCAGTGTTACATAATTACAGGCATAAGCAATTGAAAAGGAGAACAGTCATTGGGGCTCACAATTTCAGCAGGTTCATCCCACACTTGTGTCACCCGATGTGTTTGGGCTGATCATGGCAGGAATGTGTGATGCTGAGCCGTTCATCCCATGGTGGAAGCAGAGACAATATAAGAAAGGGGCCAGAGTAGACACACAAAAGACAAATCAGGTAAATGTCTAGGCTTCCCATATTCTGAAAATTATAATTATATTGCTAGGTTATGAGTTTCTAAAAGAAGTATTATATGATGAAATGACGTTTCTTTGGAGACGGGGTTGATGCATTGATTGATTGATTGATTTTTGGCAGTCCTGGGCTTGAGCTCAGGGCCTAAGCACTGTCCTTGGACTTTTTCAATGCTAGCACTCTAGCACTTGGGCCTCAGCATCACTTCCAGCTTTTTTTCTATGTATGTGAGACCAAGGACTCGAACCCAGGTCTTCAAGCATGCCAGGTAAGCACTCTACCACTAGGCCAAATTCCTAGCCCACATTTATAACCAGTGAAACCATTTGGTAACTTTCTAAATAGATTCCTAGGAATTTTCCCAATGTCAGATTTAGTACAGAATTCTTCCTGTGTTGAACTGAGTTGAATCATTTGGGTGCCAGCAGAAAACTGATTACAACAAAGGAGATACTAGATACTGTGGCAGTAGTTCTTTTTCTGGTCATTTTCCTCCTTTTTTCTTCAGCCTTTCCAAAAGTTTCATTTGTATATACAATATATACAAATATATACAATATATTTTAATGAGTGACCTCTTCAGTCTTTTGTCCTGTTCCACCACACTTCTCTGAACCCAAACTCATCAAGCTTCATTATTCCATTTTCATCCATAAGCATAAAGTATTTTGATGATATTTTCTTTTTACACCATTCACCCACCCCACACACCTAGCGCCCACATTTCAAAAAGGTTCATTTTAACCTCCCAATATTCATTTTTATGAAAGTACATGTAATTTGTTCAAATGGGCTTCACCATGGTAGCATGCATACATAAAACCTTGTGCATCTGTTTAGTTTATGAACTTGTTTTGTCTGTGTCCACAAATAAGAGAAAGCATGCGACCTTTGTCTTGAGCCTGGGTTACTAGGTTTAATATGGATATCTTTATATTCATTCATTTTCCTGAAAAATACCATAATTACATCCGTGTGCCTGAATACATAATTAAATATCTTGTTCCTGAATAATACTGAATTTGTATTCTTTTTTTCATATATTTTGTATTGTAATTAATAGAAGGGTTACATTATATTCACTAGATAGAAGGTACACTACTTCACAAATATTGATACCCTTTCTCATGTATTGGTCCCCATTCTCCCCCCACCTGCCCCTCTTCTTTTTTTCCCCCTATTTATATTCTTATATTCTTTTTTTGCCAGTCCTTGGCTTTAACTCAGGGCCTGAGCACTGTCTTTCAGATTTTTCATGGCTAGAACCCTACCATTTGAGCCACCACACCACTTTCTGCCTTTTCTATGTTTGTGGTTCTGAAGAATCAAACCTGGGTGTTCATGCATGCTAGGCAAGCACTCTATCACTAGGACAAACTCCGGGCTCCTGAATTTACATTCTTATAGTCTAAACTCAGTATTGTTTGTGTGTACTTAGTTCCATCAACTTGTTTGTTTGTTTTTAAATCCCTGCTCCATTTCATAGCCTTATTAGATTTTTTCAGGACTGAAGACCACAATTATAATTTGTATATAATCCAGATTTGATGCATAAAAAGTGTGTTTTACTGCATCTCCAACAGAGTTATTTTAATCTTTTTCCATGTAGATCTTTTTATTTATTTTAACTCAAAAAGAAGCAGATGTGGTGGCATGCATCTATAAAAAAAAAAGGGGGGGGAGGAGAGTGGTACTTTTCTGGGTTGATTATAAGGATTTGAGTATTGTCAAAAATTCCAAGCATCCCAAATGAAAGTATAATTTAAAGGAGATGAAATTATACAATATAAGCTCTATGGGATCTGCATGACATGTTTTAATCTTAAAAATCTTTCAGTAGCCTCTTTTCGCTTCCATACCACATCTCATAAGTTTCATTTTTTTACCTTTTATTGCCTTAACAAGGTTTTACATTTTGGACTTTGTAAGGGATTTCTGACTCCATGGGGAATTATTTTTCATGCTCAACAATGTTTAATGTTGTAGATAAAATGTCAAACCTTAAAAACCCCATTCTAGGTTAGAGTGGCCTTCTTATGGACTGGGTTTGAAATGGACAAGAATATGATAAGGAGAGCAAGCACAAAGGGATGTAAGCTTACAGATTTTCTTTTCTTTTCTTTTTGCTGTTTGATCTTTGAGAAAGAGTCTAAAATGCAATGCATATTGTTTTCTACTTCTAGATACTCAGATAAGATAAACTTGAAATGTCCTTGACAGTATTATATCAGATTCTTATTCATATCTGACAAATAGGTGATAATATTTTCTCTTCAGTTTATTCCTAAAGAATAAACTGTCTCTTCTCTTGGAAAACATGAAGAGATTTTTTTTAAATCTACTTACACACTACTCTTTTAGTGAAGAAGAAGCAAAAGAAAAAAGAAACAAATAATCTAATGATGATATAATACTTATATTTTGTTTTTTCTCAGATCAAGATAGATAAAGAATGCTAAGGTAGAGTTGTTTCCATGAGCAGATGACTTTATGTCTACCCTCTGGCTAAAGATTTTGAACTCTTCCCAAGTCAGCATTTGAGGCACAGAGATATAAAGGCTTATTCATTCTTTCTGTCTCTGTGGTGTGTGTGTGTGTGTTTGTGTGTGTGTGTGTGTGTGTGTGTGTGTGTGTGTGTGTGTTTTGGCAGTGGGGACTAGCTAGTACTTGACCATCTGAGCCACACCTTCAGGTCAGTTTTGGCTTCTTGCTGGCTATTTGGAGGTGAGTCACTTGGATTTGTCTGCCAGGGCTCCCTTCAGAGGGAGATACTCAAATTTTAGTCTCCTGAGTAGTGAGAAGTGCAAGTGATTGGGAATTACTGGCATCACACTGAGACAAGTCCAATCTTAAACCTTGCATCCCTTTTTGATGGATAAACTTCTTGAAGGATAAACTTGAGCATTTTAGTACTTTTGGATGCACTTATCTACAAATTTAATTGCCTTAAATAATTTGATAACAGGGTCAAAGGGTTGCTTCCGTGTGTGTGTGTGTGTGTGTGTGTGTGTGTGTGTGTGTGGTGCTGAGGATTTTTGAGCCCAGAGACTTACATATACCCTTACTGAAATTACCATGAAATTTCTTCTCTAGTCCAAGAGTTGCTTACTTTATGAGTAAGTCTGGGAAATGTATTTGAAAGTTCAAGAGAATCCATGACTTATAATCTTGGAAATAGAAGTTAAACAGAATCTTATTCCAAAAGACTTTCTCTGGGATAAAACCTCACCATCTTGTTTTCATCTGAGATTCTCTGCAGCCCTATGCAGTCAGCAGTTTAGTGTGTATTTGCAAATGTGTGCTTCTGTTGATTTCTACTGACCTTTTATGCTCAGGTCCTAGGGAAACTGCATGTTCAGCAGCCTCTGATAGCCTAAATCCCAGGAAACAACTTTTTGAGCTTCACATCCCATACTTTCTAAAATTTTTGTGTGTTCAGACTTGTAATCTATCTTTTGTTTTCTTCCTCTTACCCAATGGAATTTATTGAAGCTGGTTTGCAGATGAGATGATTTTATGAAATGGTTTCATATTAAGGTACAATGTGCTGGTGGGCATAATATCTCCAAGAAGGACCAGTACCTTATAAGAAAATATCTACTGTCCTAAACTGAAGTCAATGTGATTATTGTACCACTGGGATTTTTTTCTTTTGTCAGTCTTGGATCTTGAACTCTGGGCCTGGGCACTATCCCTGAGCTCTTCAGCTCAAGGCTAGTGCTCTACCATGTTGAGCCACAGTGCCACTTCCAGTTTTCTTGTGGTTAATTGGAGATAAGAGTTTCTTGGACATTTGTGCTGGACTGGCTTTTATCTACAGTCCTCAGATCTCAGCCTCTTGAGTAGCTAGAATTAGAGTCATCAGCCATCATGCCTGGCAACTGGGATATATTTTAAGACATGTGAAATACTTTATGAAAGAGGAGTCTTTTGCCTAGCATTTGCTAAAACTTTGGAAAGGAGACCATTAGAGACATGTTCACTATTTCACAAAGAACTCTTTTTCACTTGGGTTTATTTTTTTTCCTCTAACAACTCAGTATGCAGCACAAGTTCTCAAAAGCAAAGAGGTTCCTTTATTTCAAGTCCTATATTCAAAATATAATTGTTATAAGGAATACTAAAAAAGCTCAGATTGTCAGCAAATTACAAGGGTAATTATATAACAGAAAAGTTAATCTTTATTTAACTTTCCTAAACCATGTTCTCACAGCAGTGAAAACTGTCATAACCTCACTGTTTCAGAGCAAGTGGATTATTTATTTGTGATAATAGGCACATATGCTCATTAGCATGCTGTCATAAACAGCTGTGTTAAGTGCATTATATGCTCTGTGATATAAATAAGGTACTCAACATGAGGTTATGTTTAAAATATAGGCTTGAGGAAGAACAAAAAAGCAATAAGTGCTTTTAATATAGTTGCCTGGTCTTGTACTGTAAATTTATTTCTCCTATATTAATGATACTTGTATGGAAATTGTGGGAATTACTCTAGTGAAATATGTTGACATTCACCTACATTAGAATTTGGCTCTGCTTTCTGATCTTTATGGTGTCTGTAGCCAGGTGCTACCTGGGTAATGTTTCTCTCTTGTAAAGGAGAATACAAGAAGAAAGAAAAGTAAATGAGAACATTATAACTGTGCAATAAGCTTAGAGCAAGATTCAGCTAAGGCTGTACACCACACATTGTTGTATCAAACGTTTCAAAACTAGATGTTGAGCTTCACAATCATGTAATTCAATGTCACCATTCTTCAGTTGGGAAAACAGAGTTCTGAGTGGTTAAAAGACCTTTCACAACACACATGCTCAAACAATGAAGCCAGAACCAGGAGCTAAAGAATCAGATTCTCACTTTGATGAATGATCCACTAGTAGAACAGGTTGATTCACTATCCTGAGCTTGGCTGCATAGAAAGAGCCGTAGAGAAAAGAAACTTAATTGATGGGGAAGAGAAAGGCTGGAGATCTCAATTGAGATTTTCATCAGTATCATCTATCACAGATTTAAATACTCCTATCTTGCTGTTTATATTAATTTGAGCAAAGTTCCAAATGTTCCTTTGGGCACATGGCCTGGTTGGCTAAAGTGAGTACATGCCAGGGAGACATAGAATTCATAGGGGGTAAAGTAACAGGTTTTGAGCAGGAGAATTGCAGTTGAATCATGATTGGAAATTTGGATTCTTGAAAACAGAGCCTGGTGCAGTCCATCAGCTCTTTGCTCAAAACTGATGCTTTACCACTTGAGCCACAGTCCTGCTTTCAGATTTTTTTTGGTAGTTAATTCTTGAAGAGTCTCAAAGACTTTTCTGCCTGGGCTGGCTTAGAACTGTAATCCTCAGATTTCAGTCTCCTGAGTAGCTAGGATAACAGGTATGAACCACTGGCAGAATGCTGTTTTCTTTTTAAATGATAGAAGGTATAAAGTTTTTACAAAGTAAATCTAGAAGCATTCTTACTACAGATAAATTGTGTTAGTGAAATTGAGGTTATCATCTGAGCAAAATGAAGGTTCAAACATAATTTAGGGGTATTTTTTCTGAAATGAGATGATGCTTCACAAGAATAATCTTTGCTAAAAGGAAAATGTTCATTACTTCTACACTTTTTGTAAATTGGTTCAAGATAAAATGTTATTAAACAGCGTCAAGAGAATCAGTTAGACTCTAAGCATGATCCAGTAATGAAAACAAGATTCTAAGGGTCAGTGTAGAATCTTTACCCACAGAAACTGCTCAAAATTAAAAGTACATAGAGATGAAGTATGTAGATTTACCTTTATTTTCTTTTTGACCTCCTAAGATCTCTTTCATTCAAAAGAAAATGTGACAAATGTCATTCTCAAAAAAACACGTATTAGTTATACTTGTTTCATTCCCACACATATAATGGCATCTTTAGTGACTTTCTAGTCCTACTGTTGATTCCCTATGAAAAGCAAATCTAATCCAACTTTAATGTTCTTTTACCTATTCAGGCCCATGACAAACATTCATATCAAAATTAGTACACTCTGGGGATTTTATAAAGTTGCTGTATTACTTATTCCTGCTGTAAGAATTACCTATTTTAAAACACACCTGAGGCTGGGAGTTTGGCCTAGTGGTGCAGTGCTTGCCTATCATGAACAAAGACCAGGGTTCGATTCCTCGGTACCACATACATAGAAAAAAGTCAAAAGTGGTTCAGAGGCTCAAGTGGTAGAGCTCTGGCCTTGAGAAAGCCCAAGGACAGTGTTCAGGCCAGGACTGTTACCAAAACAAGCAAACACACACAGACACACACACACACACACACACACACACACACACACACCTGAGATTTGTTTCAAGGAGCTTCATCTATGCTGTTAATTTTGTTTTTTATAAAACTATGCTGTGGGCATAGATACAACTGCAGAAATACAGTTTTCACAGTATTCACTATCACCTTATTATCTTTCTACTTTAAAATATCCTGTATATGCAGTCATAACACCCAACGCATAGCCTATGAATCTAGGAAAAATGACAGAAAGGTGGCACTGGGAGAGATGGGGACAATGAGAATTGGAGAAAATCCTTCAAGGTGCATTATGCTCAGAAACTGGTATGTTGAACAGTACAACTACTTAAAGACAGCTTTAACAACTACTGTATACACTTTTGCTTACAACAATCTAATGATAGTTAAAAATAAGATTTAAAGGGAAAAATAAAGACATAAGTAGTATGGTTAAATCTGTAAAATACTCATTTTTAAATTAAATTTCAAGGATTAGTTGGTATGTAATTATACCCATTGTCTGAGATTCATAATTATATAATATTACTTTGGGGGCCTTCTGTTCCATTAATTATAGCCCAAATAGGTACTTCTCTTGTGTAACACAATATCCTTAATCTTATTTATTCCTGAACACCTTTTCAAGCCCTCAGTCATTTGCAAGATTTTAGAAAAGGCATGGGACTGCAGACTGAGATTTTTTCTAATGCATAAACACGTTTCCCTGTGCTTTCTTGTTCTAGGATTCCAAATCAAAGCCTTCACCTCCCTACGTTTCCTGTCTGAGCCTTCGGATGCCATCACAATGCGGGGAGGAAATGTCCTGCTAAACTGCTCGGCAGAGTCTGACAGAGGAGTCCCCGTGATCAAGTGGAAGAAAGATGGCATCCACTTGGCCTTAGGGATGGACGAGAGGAAGCAACAGCTTCCAAATGGGTCTCTGTTGATACAGAACGTTCTTCATTCCAGACATCACAAGCCAGACGAGGGACTGTACCAGTGTGAAGCATCTTTAGGAGATGCAGGGTCGATTATTAGCCGCACAGCAAAAGTTGCAGTAGCAGGTATGTGGATCTCTTCTTCCTGACCTCCTTCTGCCAGCTTGCCCTTCCATTGCTTTTATTTGAATGTTTAGATCTAGCTTCCACACAGGAGAGAAAACATGGGTCCTTTGTCATTGAGCCTGACTTGTTTCACTTAATAATTCTTTCCAGGCTCAACTCTTTTTATTTATAAGAGGTTAAAAAAAAACATCTGAGTTGAAAAAGTGCACTTACAGTTTAAATTTTTATTTAATTATTGTCTTGAAGGTATCATAGTTTGTTGTTTTGATAAATGCATGCATTCTAGAATGGTCTTGCTGAGCTAATTACCACCTAGGTCACCTCTCATATTCACTGAATTTTATGGCCTTTATTACTTTATTCTCTAACTCATGAATTCAAGTTTTTAGGTTCCTCAGGTAAGTTAATTACACAGTTTTCTTTTTGTAATGGGTTTCACTGATTGAGTATAATATTTAGGTTCACCCATGTTTTCAAAAAAATCAAGATTTCCTTAATTTTAAGGCAGAATAATATCCCATTGTTTATAGATGCCCCATATTCTTTATTCATTTTCAAGTACAATCTCACCTTGTCTACATTGTTTGACTATTATAAACAGTGCTTCGCTGAACAAAGAAAAGTAGATATTTGTTTATCATGCCAATCTCCTTCCTTTGTGTGTGTGTGGGGGGTGTGTGTTTACAATTGGCAAAACATATGTCATATTGATTCTTAGTTTGCTGAAGTATCTTCATACATTTTCCAGGATTTCTAAACTAGAAAAGTCCACCAACATTTTTTAATTGAACTGAATCATGTGAAACCATGCACCTCTTACAGATTTCAATATAGCCTGGGAAGCAGTAGAAAAATAGCATTTTGAACTAAAAAATTATTTTTAGCCAAAGCAAAGCAAGTTCAGCTTCACTTGTTGCTTATGTCTGTGGGAAGACATAAGGAAGATATTTAGAAAATTATTTCCCAGTTATAAAAGTTCAACTTCTATTTTATAGCTGCACTAAAGTTGAACTTTTGTAGAGTTTCAGGATCCCTTTTTTGCCTTCAGAGCAATTAATTTAATTTTAATTAGAATGGTGTAACCTACAACATGTAGATCTCTAGTGAGAAACAAAAATCTTCACTAGTGCTTCCACATATATTTTTGCTTGGTGACATGTCAGATCAAAAGCTAACTAAGAAGAACATTTTTTTTCTAAATGAACTGAAGCCATGTAGACTTGACTGCAGAGTGTAAAATAACCCAGACTCCATAATATTCTTAAACCTAACCCACTCTTCTGCTAAGAAAAAAAAATAATCTTGTAATTCTTCTGGACCCTGAGTCTAGCTAAGACAGGAATCATATTTTGTTTGTGTACTTTCTATACTGATTTGACTAAAAGTCAGTGTGATATATATTATTTTAAAATTTGGTACTGAATCTTAAATTAGACAAATGTATCTTATATAGGGATTAAAAATCTTAAATCATCAAATCAGTAAACAGATTTAAAAGACTATCTCCAAACTTACATTTAACTCTAAACTTAAAAAAAAAAATGGAGGGGCGGGAGTTTGGCCTAGTGGTAGAGTGCTTGCCTAGCATGCACAAAGACCTGGGTTCAATTCCCCAGTACCTCATACATAGAAAAAAAAAGCCAGAAGTGGTGCTATGGCTCAAGTGGCAGAGTGCAAGCTCTGAGGAAGAACCCCAAGGACAGTGCTCAGGCCCTGAGTTCAAGCCATAGGACTGGCACAAAAAAAAAATAATGGAACCAACAGGCTGCTCTTTTCCACTTGATTTTGTCCCAGGTGGCACTGTGGAAGGCTAGAGAGGAGTTAATCATGACAGTGATAGTGTGTTTGGCCAGGATCACTTCTTCCTCATGCACTCTTCTTGTGTTGTTCAGCTGAGCCAAAATCTGGAAGAAGGGATTGTGTCAGATAATGTTACATTCCCAGTTAGTCCCCAAACTCACTCTTCTGTATCTTTTTTTTCTTTTCTGACTAATAACTCTAACTTCATGTTCTCTAAATGGAAATCGTACCTCACAAAGTTTTAGTATTTGAAGGTGAGGCCTTCTGACATAACGCAGAGCACAGACGTGATCAGTAATGTTATCAAGGGGAATTCAGGCAACTCTCTCTCTCTTTCTGTCACACTGTAGAATAATAAAAAAAAAGTCCATATTCTACAGCCCAGAAGAGGAACCACACCTGAAATCAGGCATGCCTATACCTTGATATCATGTTTCTAAGCCTCCAAGGCTATGAGGAATTACCTCTTATTATTATAGGCTACCTATTTTAGGAGACTTTCTAGCAGACCAAAATAAGATAGTCTCTTTGATATTCAGGTAAACCTATGTGACTTCAGTAAAGAACTTCTGCCAGGTAGGGCCTTCAGCTACAGGTAGAATGTTTATCCATTTTGATTTGCCCTGTATTGACCTGAGCTTACTATTTGAAAATCCTATACACAAGGAAATTTATTTGCTTCTCCTACTTAAGGTAATTCTGCCTGCTTGTAGCAAGAACAAAATAGTGAAGCAATATGCTGATAGGACCAGCAAGGCTTAAGCCATCTGGCATACCTTTGAGTGATAGATGTCTGAAATTTGATTGATGGGGTATAAAGTACAGGGAGAACTGTAAAGGAATGATAATTATGATTGATTAAGAAGAACAAGTGGGGAAAAAAGTGCCAAAGAGAGGGCAAAAGCCAAAACTCTAGAATGCTTCATAGGAAATGGAAAGGGTGCAATTACACTTCCTGTCACCAGTGAATTTCAACACTTTCCCATCCCAACCATCCATTGCCTACAGTGCCAGAGCAGCGCTGCTGATTCAAATGAATCAGGCTGGCATTTTGATGCCCTATTACAAAGGCAGCTGCATCTGTACTGTTAATGAAAATGGCCCGATTTGTTGCTGTTTCTGTTTCCCTGAGATCTAGATTCATTTTTATGTGCTCTCTGTCTCAGTGGTAAAATGAAGAATGATTCCTTGCCTGTGAGATATTAAAATAAAGTGGCTTTGACTTTAGTATTCTGTACAAGGATAGGTTGAGGAATTCAGTCGTTGAGCTGCAATCTAATATTAGATTGTATCATTTGAAGGCAATAAGGCTGTTCACAGCATTTTAAACACTCACTGTGCTGTTTGGCAACACAGAATACATCAATGTTAGGTCTACTGAGGTTAAGATTGCCAAACCACTAGAATTCACAAGGGGCATATATCTTCCTTGTAATAAAGACCACAGACCTGATTTAATCTCATTTTTAAAGCATTAGCTGTCAATAAACCAGTCATGACTATAAGGTAACATAAGCTTTGCTCAGGTAAGAACAAAATATACTCTCAGGTCTGGTGCCTTTCTCCCAAATCTATTTCTCAAAGTATCCTTGATAAAAGAAAGCAACATGCTAAATTAAATGTCTTTAATCAGACTGCTGTATGTACCATTTATTCTATTCTCTAGAAACTTCTTAAGTGCTCTTTAAACTCACTGTGTACACTTGTCTGGAGAAGGAAGAGAGGCATAAGGGAAGTAATTGGAGGGCCATTGTTCCA
This sequence comes from Megascapheus bottae, assembly GCF_031878675.1. NCBI lineage: Eukaryota > Metazoa > Chordata > Mammalia > Rodentia > Geomyidae > Megascapheus > Megascapheus bottae. The sequence goes on along the minus strand of NC_143527.1, from coordinate 15,522,295 downwards.
TCCCACACCTCCTTAAAAGCCAAAATGGAACATGCAAATGACCATGGATATTTGTGTTCAGTTAGTAAAGAATGCTTACACTGTCACACCTCCATTCGAAAGCAACTCTATCAGTCTTTAAAGCTTGCTGTCCTCTCTCTCTCCCCCCCCCCCCCTCTCTCTCTCTCTCTCTCTCTCTCTCTCTCTCTCTCTCTCTCTCTCTCCCTCCCCCTCCCCCTCTCTCTCCCCCTCCCCCCTCTCTCTTTGCTGTCTCCCTCTCCCACTCCCTTCTTCCTCCCCCCTCCCTACCTCCTTTTTTTAATTGGCTTTGATCAGATTAAACTTCCCTTCATCTTCATCTACGTACATATAAACATACTTGATAGATTCAGTTAAAATAATTTGCTTTCTATCTCCATACTCTGAAAAAAATTGATCAACTATGAGGGATTTTTGGAATTACAAAATGAACTTGCTAGAATATTCATATGCTACTAGAAAAGAAAAGACACTGATCAATTCCACTGCCCCTAGTGTTAAGATAAACTTGCGTCTGGCCAAATGTATCTTCCCTAAATCCAAATGTTGATAGAAAACCAAGTAGAAGAAGGTGCACAACTTCCTTTGGACAGGGACTGGAAATCAGATCTCATTCTAGCTGCATGGTATTTCTTTTTTTTTCTTTGTTGCGTTAGTTAGAGGATTTGAATTGGAATCACTGAATAATAGCTTATTTAGTCATCAAGAAGTCACTTGATTTTGTTGAATTAAACATTATAAAATATAAACCATAGGAAAAAATAATAATAGGAATTGAAAAAAATAATAATAGGAATTGATTTTACTTACCCAATTTAGTCCTTTGAAAATATCAATCCTATTGGGATCATTCTGATGTGGTCTTTTGAAAGAACCTTTTACAACCATCAGTATATATTCAATAATGCAACATTAGAAATCTCCTGAAAAATGGAGAACATATAATTTTAAAAACTTATAAATAATCTTCTATGAAACACATTTGGGCCAGCCATGGTGGCTCACACCTGTAATCCTAACTACTCAAAAGGCTGAGATCGGAGGATCATGGTTCAAAGCCAGCCCAGGCTCTAAAGACAGTGAGACTTCTATCTCCAATTAACCACGAACAAACCAGAAGTTCAGGTTGGCTCAAAGGGTAGGGCAGTAGCCTTGAGCTGAAGAGATCAGGCATAGTGCCCAAGCCCAGAGTCCAAGCCCCTTACACACACACACACACACACACACACACACACACACACACACACTTTGATCTTCAAAAGTGATTTTATGATTCAGACCAAGTATGCACTTGTTTTTGTTTTCTCCCTTCTTGAAAACCAAAAAAATAAAAGACAAATTAAAGTATACTTACCTGAGTTGTTATTTCATTCATGGACATGTTTTTTACCTTCCTTATAATATATGCTTCAAGATGCAAATTATCCCAGTATGCTTTTAAATAACACAGGCATTGTAATTAAAATTCCCCTGTGTTTTCAAAAAATAATTAGTTACTTGAGGAGTTTGTTTCAGTGAATTCCCTTCTAGAATGCCTCCCATTTAAATGAGTTATGAAATAATTAGCTAAGGGATATTATGGTGAGAGAAACTAGAAAGAAGCATTTTGTGAAATGATAACCTGACCTTTACGTTCTTGCTTAAAATGAAGCAGGGGTAAAAAGAGCTTGTCTGAAGGGAAAGGAGAATAAACTACATTGCCTTAGGTCACTCAAATGTTATATAAAGGAAACAGGGAGAAAAATGCTCATATTCCTTCTCTCTACAGGAGCAAATATAAGAATCTTACCGAGAAGGTCAAGTTCATCTAGTGAGGTAGTTTGGAAAATGTATCCCAGGGCTCTTGAATACTTAGGAAATTCTATTTAAGGAAGCTTCAGTTACAGAGCAAAGCTTTTCATTTCAAACAGAAAGGGATATTGTTTATGTACAAATGATGAGAGCAGAGACATAAATTGTTCTGACTCTGTCATTCCTAATGATCTTAATTACTTCACTTAGCTAAATGTTCCTATTATTGTGTAGCTGAAACATGAAAAAGGATGAACATGTTGGTAAGACCTGTTTTATGCATATACTAATATTGTTTTCCTTTTGTTTCACCATCAAATAAAACTGCAATAATCACCAATATTTCCCTTATGCCTACTCACATATATATATATATATATCCCTATAACCACAACTTATTCAAATAATTGCATTTTAAAGATTAGGGTTTTAGTTGTCTTATTCTAAGTCAATTAACTCTCCAGTAAAATTACAGTAGAAATATATTCCTAAAATATGCAAATAAGCAGAATGGAAAGACATCTTCCACATTATAAAAATTGCAATAGAGAAGCTTGACAAGGCTTTTATAGTAGAAACACCAACAAAATAACTTAAAAAAAATCTTTCAGCCTTTCAGATTCTTTTCTTTGTTATAAATTCTCCTGCTTGTGACAATGCAATAGCTAATTGTTCATTCTACATTCAATCAGTATCTTAAAAGCACTGTTCTTTTATACATCTCTTAAGTTATCTAGTGTGAAATTTTGGCTGGAAATGTATTGAATAGGTATGTGTAATAACAAAAATACATCATCAAGCTTATCCACGAAGAGCTTTTCAATTCTGGAAGACCTTTTCAGGATATAAAAACTTAATTTCCTTATTAAAGGTGAAGCTAACAGAGGTTTAAATCATAGGAGAGAAAGAGTAATGTCTTTCTAATAAAGGACAGATTAAGAAATATATGTATTTTTAACCATGGTAATAGGAGGTTCTGGAACTTTCAGTAATGAAAAGATAGACATAGATGAAGAGGGCAGGGCTGGGATCTATGTTATGTTATGTCAGATGAAAGAAAAGAAGAGCGTGGACAGACAAAATCTGACAACCTGAGTCATGATATGATGGTAAGACCCTGGAAGAACCTCATCCAAGGCTTGTTTGTGTCAAAGCCTCTCTGTGTCTCTCTCATGGCTTTCCTCTGGGTTTGGAGTGTGACTGTCTTATATGAGGTCTTTATAACATTTTGTTAGACGTGGTAGATCAGAGAATTATTTTATGGATAGCTCTTAAATAGAAAAACAGAAATCAGGAAGGCTTCCCAGATGATATTATGACTGATAATAAATTCCACAAGATATTTTATGAATTGTATCTCATGTTGATATTTTTCCTTATTTTAAAGGCCACAGTAAAATTTGCAATTAAAGCAGAGTATTACATCAATAATTTGGAGTTACAGTATTTATATTACATACAAAGTTTTCAATAAAGTAAGGAGACACTCAAACTTAGAGAATGTTCAAGAAATGAAACAGTAAATTATTTACAGCAAATCCTGGAAAATTTTTGACATATATATTACCTATGTCATTGTAATCTCTTGTCAAGATAAACAACATGCTTATTTGAAAATAATGAATAAAAACAGTAAATACAATTATTTACTCCCTCTTAAAATTATTTTAATAGTTAAATTTTATGTTTATAATCTATATAATCTAAAAGGAAAGTACTAATGGATGATTTATCACCTAATTATTAGATATGTCTCTTGTTAGACATGAGGGAATAATTTAGAAAGAGCAACTGGGATACCTCAAGAAGCCACATATTAACATAGCAAGCAACTTTATTTTTGGACTCAAAGTGACGAATTTAGCAAGAAACACTGATCAAACTATAAGGACAACCCTTTTATGTCGGTACTAGGGTTTGAACACAGGGCCTTGCACTTTCTCTGCTTGCTTGGTTGTCTGTCTTCCACTGGAGTCATGCTTGGGGTTTTGATGGTTATTTTGGAGATGATGTCTCAAGGACTTCTCTACGTGTCATAGTTTCTAGCCATAATTCTCCAGATCTCATTCATCTTAGTAGCCAGAATTACAGAGGAGCCATGAGCATTGAGTTGACAAATATTTTAATGACAATCAAATAACTATAGTAGGCTTCATTTTTCTCCTCATTTTACAATATACTGAAAATGAATACAACCTCCCCTCCTAGGCACATAGTCAAAAGATGTCTGGGGAGATTCCTATTAAAAACCAAAGCCATAGTATCAGAGCTCAGAGTGTTTTCCACTGAGAAGCCTGATTTGCAAACCTCCCACAGCACCCAATGGGCAGCCCTTTTGTACACAGAATTCATCACAGTTCCTTAACTGGGGCTTATCGCTGCATGGAACTAAGGTATGGATGCACCTGTGCTAATTAGATCATTTTTCTCATTGGGGAAAGTTAAGGACTAGGATTTTATTTGTCTGAGTAGTAATAGATTGGTTTTTTAATTGTATTTTATTGTTGGGGTGATGTAAAGAGGGGTTGTAGTTATATTCATCAGGTAGTGGGTACATTATTTCTTGAACATTGATACCCCTTCCCATGTTTTTCTCCCCATTACCCTCCCTCTACCACATCCCTTCCCTATTTCAAATAAACAAATGAATGTATGTACGATATACTAGATACCAAGGTGAGATACCATAATAACATGAAATTAACCATAAGGGGAAAAAAGAGAAAAGAAGTAACTTCACATAGTACATTGAAAATAACAATGACAAAGATTAACCTCTTGTTTCTATATCCCGAAGTTCATTTCACTCAGCCTTATCCTGTATGGCCATATGCACATAAAAATTGGACTCTGCATTAATCAGAGAGGAAGAATATGTTTGGGGGTTTCATAGTTATCAGTATGTATAAGATGTGTGCACAGAAGAGAATTTGTATTTTATTGTATAGCCTTGTTTTTATATTTCCTATTATGCTTGCTAAATGATTGGTGTTACACTGTTTATTTCCTAATGTAGCTCATTCAAAGATATTTAGGGTATCAATGTATGTGAAGTAATGCACCTTCTATCTGGTGAATATAATGTAACCTGTCTATTAATTTCAATAAAAATATATGAAAAAAACCAAAGATGTTTAGACACAAATGCAGAATACAAACACACACATACCCTCACCCACCATACCAATTAGATATCTCTCTGTCAGCCTCTATGCCTTGAATCTACTGAAGAGCACAGTCATAAAAGCCATGTGCTAATATTATTCCATTGCAAATATTTCTGAAAATTGCTTTCTATATATTAAAAAATATGACACATTTTGTGGTAACCCTGAGACTTCACCACCCTTAAAAAGGGCTACTTATCAAGTTCATTAACTAAATTTCTACCTGAAATGTTTTGCCCCCATTAAGAAGCCTACTTGAGGAAGCGTATTAAAGATTAATAAAGCCTATATAGTTCTAACATTAAATTTCAGTGCTGGTTGATTTTATTGGATTGGATTTTTGTAGCCACTTTTTCAAGGGAATTCATTTCTAAAAGCTAGAACATGACATAAAAGTAATCATTATTTCTTTGATCCAGGCACTTGTTCCCGGGGTACCCTTCAGGTCCCACAATGCATTGGATAGTTTATAAACTAATTCTGTGGCTATTTTTTCAAGCTGTTTCTGTTATAGTCCTTGCTCAGAGGTTGCCTAGATTTAGAGAATGTAATTGGAGACAATGTAAACAAACACATTGACTCATCCCAGGACTATTGAACACATTTGTGATGTGCTTACTTGTTTCTTGGTGAAAATTCATTCCTATACCATAAAATTTATCATTTGAAAACACATATTCCCATCATTACTGGAATAGTCATGGTGTTGTAAAAGAGTTGTCACTAATTCCTACACATCTTTATCACTTCTGTTCTTTCCTTTTACTCACATCTTGGAAAGCAATAATTAATATTTGTGTTGTATTGTTTGCTTAAAAAAATAAATGGCAGTGTCTCCTTAACATGTGAATATTATCTGTGAACTATACTTTCATGTAATGACACATCTTTGAGATCTTTTGATATTCTTCTTGATGAGACTCATACTTCTTAATTCTTGCCTGGTATCTCACAGACATTTATAATATGATAAGTTTTATACTTGTTGCTAATATTCTAGTTTTGCTGACATTAATGTATCAACATTCATTCTATTTAATATATATCTTTTAGACACACTCTTAAAGAAATTAGCATTGTAACTATTGAATCTGAGCATTTTAGTAGATACTAAGTGAATCAGGAATATTCTGTTAGCTTGGACCCGAATCTTAGAACCCACAACTCCTCTTATTTTCATTAAATAGACAAATAGACCTGGTATCTATTCCAATGACTTTCTCAAGTTTGTGCCATAGAGTTAAGTGACAGGCACAGGGCTTGATGAAGACAGTCTCACACAGACTGTGCTATGCCTATGTCTGTGTTTATACACTGAGCTTGTCCTGTCATTCTACACCACTGATGATTCTTTTTGCTTTGTATGAAAAGAAGTATCTAGTTGTAGCACTGTGTGAACTGACTTGAGACTGAGGTCTATGCTAAAATGTCCTAAACTCTATACACTGTCTCCATGGCATTGATTCATACACACACATCCCTAAACACCCAGCTTTGCACACTCAGTTCTGTGTGTCTTTATTACCATCCTTGACTCATGACTTCACATCAGAATCTTGAAATGCTCTGAAGATGAGCAGAGGTTGCCTCCACATGAAGCTGGCATGACCTGTGTTGTAGCATTGAACTTACTACAGTCTATCCTTTTAATGATTTTACACATGTGCACCACTCCTCAGCTGCTATATAGCTTTATGACAATAGAGACGACATGACCTATGCCATGCTTCCCCAAAGTTGGAAGCTTGGGTTTGTCGAGTGGTGTAACAGTGGTTCACACACTGGCTATCAGAAAGGACTTGGGAATCTCGCTGTAGCCATTCAGTTTCTGTAAACTTGAGCCATATGTGCCAGTGTTATGAGCTCAGTTTTCCCATCGATAAAATAGGTAAAGAGGACAGTATTTCCTTATAATGTCATTAAGACACTATAATGCTTATCAAAGTAGATGAAAAGGAGTACACACTTAGTAAATATACTTCAATGATAAAAATAATAATTGTTGATCTAGACAGCAAATTTTATTAGAGGCACCAGCAAAGAAGCCAAATAGTACCATGTGGAGACCAAATCCTGTTTCCTGCTTCTCTGTGGATGTCTTCATTCCTGGGCAGATTCTGCTCATCCCTGGCCCAGGGGGACCCCCGAGCAGGCATCAGAGGTCCTGTGCGCTTTTGGGATAAACTTCAGAATGAAGAATTCATGCTGACTGCACGAAACAATACTTGGATAATAAGTAGCCAGGGGGTGAGTTTACTCTTGTGTAATACTAGAACCCATCACTTAATTCTTACTTACTGCAAGTCAGATGTACAGTTGTCATTTGAAGAGATTTAGTGAAGCCCGGGATTCTCTTCTCAAGAAAGATATATGAATTACAAGTTGGCCAGTGACTCCAGCTAATCTTTAATATATTATGAAAATAAATGATCACTAAAGATATAAACATGATACTTGGGTTAAGAGATTCAGGCTAATGATAATTTGCATTCATTTAGCTATGTTTTCAAATAACTCTTGATTGCTTTGAACTGATATGGAAGAAGTTTCCCATTTTATGCTTGTTGAAACTTATCTTAAAAAAATGACAAATCGTCATCTTCCTTTGCCAAAGGACCTAAATTTGTTCTTCCAACACAGCTATCTTTTCTGTATCCTATTTTCCCCCTGACTTTGGGTAAAACAAAATCTATAATACAAATGTCTCTCCTTGTAAAAGACTCTTTGGAAGTCTTTTCTTAGAAAACATTGTAATGATCACCAGTATTCATGTTGTTCATATAATGTTGTAAATAATTCTTTACATTAATGGAATGTTTGTAATTTAATATGCCTTTGGAAAAAATGTGAATAAGACTTTAGGATAATGCTGCCCCAGTAAGCATTTTAGTGCTTTTCAGGAAAAATGTGAGTGGGATGGAGAATGTGTGCTAGGCTTAGGGACTTATAACAAGGATGTTTATGAATGAAGTAACACTACAAATGGCACCAGAGTTTGGAGGAGGGAAGCAATTTGGTGAACTGGAAGATGCTAAATGTTTTAATTTTCTTCTGTGCCAGTAGTATCTTGTAAAACAAGGTGACATATTAAATTTTCTATACTACAATGGCTCCCAGAGCCTGTCAACATTTTCATTATGAACCCTATTTTCAGAGCTTTAGAAGTCAGCTGTAAGAATTCACTCTGGCCTGACATTTGGAGTGTAAGGTCTTACCTGGGGAACATGTGTTTCCCATTCTTTAAAATTATAAGTTTATCCATTTCTCAGTTTATAACAAGTAACCTTTTCGTCAGTTGGTGCTTGACTGCTCTGCCTCTGAAATTGGAGGCAGGAGGCTAACATGGAGGAAGGTCACCAATAGAGGAAACATACAGATGTGATCAACAGGTCAGGGCTACACATTTTTTATTACTAACTCTTATGCTCATTCCAATCACTGGGCCAGAAATAGGAGAAGCAGGAGTCTCTACTACACTGCCCTCGACATTTTGGACTAGGTTTTAGTGTAACCCAGTGTGGGTAGTTTGCTAAGTCTCTACAGACATGAGCGTGATTGATGAGAGAATTAAAACCTCCTAATGTGTTGCAATATTCTCTCCGGTCTTATTAGGTCTTATTGCTGGTTTGTTGGTAAGCTGTGTGTGTGTGTGTGTGTGTGTGATTATTCTCTTCTCTCCCTCCTTTTCTTTTGGATGCTCCATTTTCTTTTGACTTCGGGACTTTTTGTACAAATAAAAACATTGTTATATATAGACCCAATCCTTGAAGATCAATTAAAGATGGAATCTGGACTAAGTAAAACCATGTGACACACTGGGAATGTGCCAGCAAGTGTTCAGTTCTAGTCTATTTCAGGAGACTCCATTCCCTAGTTTGTATTCGGCATCTCTCTCAGATATACATATATATATATACATATGTATCTATGCACATAAATACATTCTATATATATATGTACATACATAGTGTTTTCTCATTTTAATTGCTTGTACAAGTATTGTGCAGAGGGGTTACAGTTACATAAGGCAATGAGTGCATTTCTTGGTAACATTGTTACTCTATATCACATTTTTCCCACTTTCCCTTCCCCCCCGATTCATACCTCATACCCATACCCCAAGTTGTAAAGTTTATTTCCAACATGTTGTCTTGTAAGCATTTCTGTTGCTTTTCCCTTTGTCCTTTGTCTCATCATTTTCTTATTTCCCTTCCCTCCCTCAAATCAGATAAATGTATATACAAGACATAGCCTGTCAAATTAATGTTTGGCTATGATAAACCCTGTGAATCATGACACATGAAGATTAGAGAAGCCCTATGATTAATCCCTAAATATGTGTGTGTGTGTGTGTGTGTGTGTGTGTGTGTGTGTGTGTGTGTGTGTGTGTATAGTTTTTGATGGTCATAAGGCTTGAACTCGGGGCTTGGGTGCTATCCCTGAGCTCCTTTGCTCAATGTTAGCACTCTACCACTTTGAGCCCCAGTTCCATTTCTGGTTTTCGAGTATCTAATTGAAAATTCTTAGGCACACATTTTCTGCTTGGGCTGGCTGGCTTTGAACCTCAGAGCTCAGATCCCACATCTCAGCCTCCTGACTAGTTAGTATGACAGGTGTGAGCCCCCTGTTCTGGATTTCGTTGTTGTGGGGACCACACTGCATCATTTACTTAAAGCTATGATTTATACTCCCTATAGCCATTCTGCAAACAACGTCCAGTAGAAAAATACTGTGGCTTCAAATGGTTGCTATTGAATAATTCTGCCAGGTTCAGAGCTTGGGTACTTGAGATCTTAATCATTATCTCCAGTCTATCATGCCTTTCAGATTCTTTCTACAAACACACCCAGTTCTCTTTGCAAAATTTCTTCTTGCTGGACTCTGATTTGTACTCACTGCCTTATATTTGCTCCACAGGTGCTCTACCACTTGATCCATTCTTGTAGTCCTCTACTTCATGCAATGCCTAACTTATTAGGTAGATTGCATTTTTCACAGGAAATTTTTATAGGATAAAGATTGTCAAATTAAAAATGTTTATATAAAAGAAAAGAGTTGATGTCTCTAAGTACTCTTTGTTTAAACAGGAAACCTAGAAACAGAAATGGAATTTACCTCATTTTCTTATTTGTCATCTCTCTGTTCCCCATCTTCTCTTAATCCTTTTACAGGGATGGCAACATATCTATATAACCAGTGGGGTGGGCGGGAAAATGTAAATTCAATCTCTCCCTATTCTGTGCTTTCCCTTTCTCACTTTCCTCCCCCCTTACTCCTTCTCTCTCTCTCTCTCTCTCTCTCTCTCTCTCTCTCTCTCTCTCTCTCTCTCTCTCTCTCTCTCTCTTTCTCATTCTTTCACCACCTGTCACTATGTATCAAATTTCACCCATCTTGGCATAGTAGAATTGTATTCTTCATTGCTAACTAACATTCCAAATATACCTGTTCATCACCTAAGGGATACCTTAGTTGATTCTATATCTTTACTACTTGCCTGATTGAATTATTTTAATAACAGTGTGTGTAGCCTTTCCTGATTGACTTTTTTCACTTGTAATGCACACATAAGGATCTTCCAGAATCTTTACATGGCTTAACATTTGCTTTGCTATGGAATGCAGCTGTAGTCAGGAACATGGGAAGCTGAGGAAGGAGGAAGAATACTTACGCCCAGTAAATTGAGACCAGCCCAGGTAATACAGTGAGACATCATTTGTAAAATATAGCACTACATAATATTTCTATAGGTGAATATACTACATTTTCTCTTCATCTACCAGAAACATTTTGGTGGCTTTGATGTTTTAGTAATTTTCAGATAAGTCTACTGTCAATATCACGGGAAAGATTTGTGCAAGCTTATTTTATAATTCATAGGAATAAATACCAAAGAGATTGACTGCTCAACAATATGGAGATGTGTGTTTAGTTTTGTATGTAATTTCAAAGCTATCTTCTATGGTAGCTTACCGTTTGCATTCCACTAGCAATTACAGAGGGTTCCTGCTGCTCCACATTCTTATCAGCATTGGATGTTGTCAGAACCCCGCATTGTGGCCATATTAACACAGGTACAGAGTGGAGCTTTTTTGTTCATTTAATTTTCCATAGAATAATAACATCTACAGAACCAACTGTGTCTTCTTTAACCAAGATCCTATTCATACCTTTTGTTCCACTTTTAAATTGTATTATTTATTTGCTCATGTTTGATTAAGATTTTTTGGTCTGTTTCACAGGGCATTCGTTTTTCAACTATTTATTTTACAAATATCATCTCCTATAGTGTAGCTTTGTTCCCATTCTTCTGTGTCTTTCCCAAAGCAAAAAAATTTCATTTTAATGTATTTCAGCCTATCAATTATTCTTTCATGGGTTATATCTACCTAAAATGATGCATAGACCTCAGTTGCTTAGATTTCCCCATGTGCTGTCTTCTGGGAGTTTTATAATTTCACAATTTGCTTTCATTTCTGTGATCCACTTTGAGTTTAAGTTTTGCAAAACTGTATAATGTCCAAACATATATTATTATTATTTTTGTACATGGACAGCCATCAGTCTCAGTGGCTATTTTTTAAAAAAAGATTTTCTTTGCAATATTGCTCTTGTTTATTGCTCTATAAAATGCTTTTGGCTTTTTTTATTTTCATGTTTATTGTTACCATCAAAACAGAAGCTGAGGCCTTCTGCAGACTGCTTTGCCTACAATAGCTTATTAATTAAGTTGCTATCCCATGCTCAGAGGGCAGAGTTTTGCTTTTAAAACTTTTGAAGTTGTTGACGGATTAACTTATTCTTTACAAAAGCAAATGCCAGCCTTTAATTAATTAATTAAGTTTTTGTCAGTTCTGGGGCTTGAACTCAGGGCCTGGACACTGTCCTTGGGTTTTCTCAAGGCTAGAGCTCTATCACACAAGCCACAACACCTCTTCCATCTTTTTCTGTGTATGTGGTTCCAAGGGATCGAACCCAGGGCTTTGTGCATGCTAGGAACGCACTCTATCTCTAGGACACACTCTTGGCTCCAGCCTTTAATTTAATCTGAGAAATACATTATATATATGCATATATATGGATGCATATACATGGATATATACACATATATATTCATATATATTCTGGTTTTCTCCTTATATCCCTACTTCCTTTTCCTTTTCTTTCCTGTGTGACTTTTTTCCTGCAAATTCCATCACAATATACCATCCATGATGGCTTTGGGGTTACACTCTATTCAATGTGCTTCAACTGGTACTGCTTCTGTATGGGTGATATCCTGGTGACTCTAAACTCAGTGGCATTAGTTCAGTTTATCACTATGTTTGTTTTGAAAAGTTCCATACAGATGTCACTTCCTCTGCCATTTGTTGAGATTTGGGGTCCAATCAATAATCACTCTCAGACACATGTGCCCTGAGGCCTTCACAGAACTTACTGATTACTGTGTCCTCATTAGATTGTGTGTTTCTGAACATAGAAGAAATCACCTCTCTTCTCGGGGTCCTTCGTCCCCGGTCCCTCTCTACTAGTAGGGGGATGGGGAAAAACACACCCCAACCAGGCCGAGCCGCGAGAGGAAGGGGCCCACTGTCCTCCCGCACCCAGCCTTCTTACCCCAGAGCACGGAACAGAGACGCCACGCAGCTTCATCAAGGCAGGAAGATCTCTCTCTATTCCCTAAATCCCTCCTCCTTATATTGGGTGAGGGAGCCTATCAGTATACATGATGGACAGGACAAAGAGGTCCACATGTTTTATCTCTACTACAAGCCTCAGCAGAAAGTTATCAGACACGGCGTTACTCGGCCCCCAACACTCTCTGATCTTCACTACTGTGTTCACATGGTGCCCACTGTCAATGCACTCGGGGGTTTTATCGGATAAGGACCTTGGCTAGACCCAAATCATCAATCAGTCAGGCATTAAGAATGGAACTACAGAGGAAGAGAGTTGGGGGTTACCTATGATGAGGAGAGTTCAGGGCGTCTCTTCACTGAGATTCTAGTAATCAAATCACCAAGCAAAATACTTAAGTGCCAGTTTAGTGCATATGGGCAGGGCAGAGATTTGGAAAGTCATGGAATCTGGATTTGGAAAAGATAAATGTCTGGGATTTATGTAATGATCTTAAACCTAGTGCAGTAAAGGATTCAATGTTCATCTTCGTTGTGTATCTTACAGTCTGGAGATAATTCTATTTCTTGGAGATTCTTTCTGACATATCCAAGAAGAAAAGACAGTCAATGCTGTTGGCCTCTTTGTCCCAACAAAACTTCACAAAGAAAGAAGGGGAGCTTTAATCTTTTCTGTTTTTTTAAGGAGGAACTTATTTTCTTTTCCTGAAAGCAGTGTTCAAGTACTCTGAAGATTCTTTCAAGCTTCAACAGGCCAAGTTTACTCAGATTCCTCTGGAAAGAGGTGAGCCCTGTGGGGGCTTGGTGTTAGTTGATGCCTCAGCACAAAGATGGGCATAGGAAGCCAGGCATGGTGGCTCACGCCTGCAATCCTAGCTACTCAGGAGGCTGAGATCTGAGGATCAAGGTTCAAGGCCAACCCCAGGCACAAATGGACCTGAGATGCTTATCTCCAATCAACCTCTAGAAAATGGGAAGTGGGGCTTGGCTCAAGGGTAGGGTGGCAGCCTTGAACTGAAGAGCTCAAGGACATTGCCCAGGCCCATGGATAGGGTGGTTGCCTTGAGCTGAAAAACTCAGGGCCAGCGCCCAGGCCAAATACAAGCTCCATGACCCACAAAAACAAAAGATGTACATAGGATGTGGTGTGAGATAGAAAGGAAGATCACACACACACACACACACACACACACACACACACACACACACACACACACACACATTATACAACATAAAATAGACCACACATATCATATATAGTTAAATACAGCAAAGGTGAGTACTTATTCACAAAATGAGTCAAATACATATATCGCTATATAAAATGTAGTTACTCTGCCATTCAATTTAAAAACTCATGCTTACCTTAGAAAGAAATGTATCTTGAAGAGTCCTTTATTACCTCACCTTGGTGATTTCTCCCTTACATGGTCATTAGTCTCCTTCTGGAAAGGGAGAGTAATCTTATTTTTCTGTTATACCCCAAGGGTAGACAGATTATCTGAAAGTGATTCAGAGAAACACTAGTCTATTTCCAGAACCTCAGAAGTTGTTTAGATCATTAACACTCTTCTCATCTGCGATATTGACATTGTATAGAGCATTTCCTAACAAAGTGTCCTCGATGAATCTTATCTATTTTGGGTTGATAGGCATTTTCCCCTTCTCTTACTCTCTTGCTCCTTTTCTCTCTGTCTCTCCTTTCTTTCTCTCTTCATCTCTCTCCTCTTTCCCCTTCTCTCTTTCTCTCCCTGACTCAATCTCCTCTCTATCTCTCCCCCCCAATGCTTGTTTCTCTTTTCTTTCTAGTCACATTTCATATCTTGGGATCATATTTGATATCTATGAAAAGTCTGTGAGAATTTGTTAAAAACACAAGACCAAAGCCAAGTGCTCCAATGAGGTAGTTGTCTTTTATAGCTCTCTAGGTATTCTGACATTTATCAAAGCAAATATGCGTATCATTTCAAGTTTCCAGAAAATAACACCAAGTTTTATTGCTATACTATGGTTTCTTTTAAATTTTGTAATACTGTTATGAACTATATGATTCCTTCTTCTATATGTAATTATTTTACTACTAAGATCCTCTTTATTATGAAATATTGAAATAATGAGCACTTGGGTAATGGTTATTTTGTCAACTCATGCTGAACGCTACTTGGTTTAGGAACTTTGTATCAACTGTTGTTCTTCCAAGAACATTCTAGGCACCATGATTAAAAGCATTCAGTAAACCATGAATATCAAAAGAATAATAGCTACAGGTTTATATGTGTGCATTGTGTGACACCCGCAATTTATTTTTCAGAGAGCCTGATTAAATGCATCTCTGTGGACCACTGTGGTTTATGGAGGAAGTGATATGGTGATTTGTGTTAGAGTTTTAATAAGTTTAGAGTTGAAAATTTATTTTGCCTTCAGTGTGTTCTCTTTGGCTGAGAGTTAAAGTCTAAAGTACTTAGAGAAACCACCCTGGGAGGTTGTCATAGGAATAAGAAGGAGGAAAGAGGCGGGGCAGAAAGCACTCTAAGGTTAATGTGGGAGATAACTACTTTTTCCTTGAAGGGGTAACATCTTATATTATTTTTTTCCATATATTTTTATTGTAATTAATAGAAGGGTTACATGATATTTCCCAGATAGATGGTGCATTAATTCCCGTACATTGATACCCTTTCACATGTCTTGGTCCCCATTTCCCTCTCCCCCACCCCCACCCCTCCTCTTGTTTTCCCCCGTTCCCTATCCAATTTCAAATAACCAAATGCAAATATATCCGATATATCAGGTAACCAAGTGAGATACTGTAACAATATGAGATAACCAAGGGACAGCAAAAGAGATGAGAGATAACATAGTACATTAAGAACAACAATCATTCATTATATGGCTTATGTTTCTATATCCTAGAGATCCTTTCATTTAGCGTCATATTATATGGCCTTTTGTATCAAGGTTTTGCTCTATTGCAAATCTCTGCTAGGAGAGCCCAAGATTTCTACTGATTATGACAAATGAGGGAAACCATTGAGCCTAAGTTCCTTTGAGTCTGGCTTACTTCACTTAATATGATCTTTTCTAAGTCTTTCCACTTCCTAACAAATGGGACGATGTCATTCTTTCTGACAGAGGGTAGAATTCCATTGTGTACAAATACCACATCTTGTTGATCCACTCATCAACTGAGGGACATCTACGTTGGTTCCATATCTTTGCTATGGTAAATAGTGCTGCAATGAACATTGTTGTGCTGGTGGATTTAGTATGTCTTTGTTTCTGGATGATTGGGAAAATGCCAAGTAGTGGAATTGCTGGGTCATAGGGGAGCTCTATGTTTAGTTTTTTGAGGAACTGCCATACTGCTTTCCACAGTGGTTGAACAAGTTTGCACTTCCACCAACAGTGTAGTAGTGATCCCTCCTGGCCACATCCCCTCCAGCATCTGTTGTTATTAGTTTTCTTGATCCTGGCCATTCTAACTGGAGTGAGGTGGAATCCTAGAGTTGTTTTGATTTGCATTTCTTTTACGACCAGCGAGGTAACATCTTAGATTATATAAAGCTCTTCCTTGAAAAATTTCAATCCAAAAGAGCAAACAATCCATCACAAACTTTTTGTTTTATTCTATTATTTTATTTTGTTGGTTGCTGTTGTGGCTTATTCCTTAGTGGTCAAGATTCAATGAAAGCTAAAAATTCCACATAGAATGTTGTAGTATATTCTGTGTATCTGAAATTTAAGTTGTCACGGCATAGTAAGCATCTTCCTTCTTGGTTTTCAGGCAAATTTTCTGCTTAAAGAGATATGTTCATTGGGAGCAGCTACTGGGCCCTAAGATATAGGAGGCCAGTTGGCCTTAGTTGGCTAGGAAAAATATTGATGCCAAACTCTGCTTCACTGTAACTGGAAGAGCAACTTCATTATGGTGCTGGAATCTTCTCAACACCATAATGCAGTTATTTGCTAGCTAGGGCTTCTTGCGTCTACTAGTGTTCTTTGAGAAAACCCTGCTTCTTTGATTTTGCTGATTAAACAATAATTTCTACAGAATAAGTGGAAAGAAAAAGCCAGCTGTAGATTCAGCTAAGTGGATATATCCTTGATATTCCCTCCTGTTCATTCCTCCCTGCCACCATGTAGGTTTTGGGGGGAGTCAAGGTTCTTTGGAATTCCACCAAGCACATGATGATTATCCTTCCCAGCAATCCATATAAAGCATGTGCTAAGCCGGTGATCAAAATGCTCCCGTGTGCCTCAGAAACATACTCGGGGGTATGATTGGAATAGACTCCATCCCAACATGCAGTATGCCTGGTTGGGCCTCAGGAATTTGTAGCTCCAACCACTCCCAGAGAGATATATAGCTGACAAGGGATCTCACTCACAGAACTGTTGTTCCAAGCCACAGTTTACCTAACTAGCCTAACATCACACACATCTGGGGATCTTATTCCAGCAGTATGTCCCAATCCCCACAGTAATTTGGTGATTACTAATTGGTACATTTAACAAGTATCTCTGGGATTGTCATCTGGGAAAAATGATTTGTCTACAGCTTTATCAGCCCTCATTCATCTCTTTTCCCTGGCATCTGACAACTGTTTTTGTTTTCAAGTTATTGTTATTGGCATTTGTCTATGCCCATGTACTTGTGTGTTTGGTCCCCAAATGGCCTCATTAAGGAACAAATACAACTTATTGGGTTCTATGGTAGAAATGCTTCCTCCTTTTCTGGATATCCTATTTTTGCTGTTTCCAAAACCTTTGTCTCTCCCTCAAAGTCTCTCTTATAAGGACAATTATCATTAGATGCAGGGTTCGTTCGCATAATTCCAAATAATCTTATTTCATAATTTAATTGTATCTATAATCATATCTATGAATCTCTGTTTTTAAAAATATAGTTATGTGCATAAGATCTGGAAAGTAGGATATAGTCATATCGTTTACCACCTTGGGGAAACAGACAAGACATGTAAAGTTATAAAATCAGAGATAATAATAAAGGGGGCATCTCAGAAAGATACCCATGCCAATGACTTGAAGGCAACCTGTGACAAATAGAGCCAAAGCAAGAAGATATCTGAGATATCTGCCTTGATATCTGAGAGAGTGAATAAGATCACACATTCAATGCAAACAAAAAAAGGAAGAAAGAAAACATATATCTTCCTAGAAAAATTCAAAGCTAGTTTAAAATATCAAAAAAAATTTCATGGTACATGATGATGCAACAAGTGATATTTATATAACTCTAAACATATAGCATTTATTAATTCTTCCCTTTTTGCATCAAGCTATAGACAAAGAGCAAACTATTATTAAATCTCCATTGAAATGGATTGTCTATGTTGCAGTATTTATGGTTGAAGGTAAATCACACAAGGAAAGAGATACAAAGCGATAAATGTGAACAGTACTAGCTTCTCCTCACTAAATACTCTAGCGGTCAAGAGTATCATCTCGCATTGGTAGATGAAGAAATAAAGTGCTACAAGTATCAGCACTGTCAGATACCCATGTCTCCCTCTTGGCTAATCAAAAGGCTGAGATCTGGAGGATCACAATTCAAAGCCAACCTAGCCAGAAAAATCTGGGGTAATCCATCTTTAACTAACCATTAAAACACTGGGCTGGGTACAGGACTCAAGTGGTAGGGTGCTAGCCAGGAGCAAGGAACCCCAGGAGGGCTCCAAAATACTGCATGTCAACCCCAGTAATGGCACCTATAGACAGACGTTCTCATGGTAACCAATGTAGCCATACCAGGCAAGGAAAAGGGGACTATAAAGTGAGTTAAATTGTACTCTCTTTGTAGTTAGAAGTCAGTAACGAGTGCTTGCAGTTGATAGGTCAAGGAACAAATATATTACATATTGGTGTGCTTATAAATAGAACTTCTAAAAATCTTGTATGGGAAATGAAACTATGGCCCAGAAATAAAAGTTCTAAATAAGTGCATTGCTGTTATCTGGACACTCCTATCAGATTACCATGAATGAGAGAGGAAGCAAGTGTTTATATCATACTTCATGGACTAAAGTAACATGAAGAAAAATAATATTGGACACATTTATATAAAGAAGCTATTACATTTTCTTCCATTCTGTGGTTTGGCCTTTTAATGAGTCATGAATATTCTTCAATAAACAGTATTGTAAAAATTATACATATTAATCTTATATTGCCTATGTAACTACTTCTTAAATTATACTGGCCATGAATTTTGTGTAGATATCAATTGATATTTTAGAAAAATGCAGTGGAATAAATATAAAAGAAAAATATTCTGAATACAAATAAAGCTTTTAAATCAGATTCAACATACATAAAATTTGCCTGTCAAATTGTTAGAAAAATTTTAAAAGCTTTCTCTGTGTGCATTTGTCATATTGCACTCTGGTGTCATGAAATTTGCACACTGGAAAAATCATAAAAGTTAAGATTTGAGCAATGTCCCTCTATCAGCTTAAAAAAAAATCTTTCATAGTGTTGTTTTCTCCTGTCCCACTTAGGGAAATCATTCCCTATACCCCAGTTGTCAAGACATTCTGGTTCATTCTGTTTTGAAAATTTTTATCATTTTACTTTCCATGTTCAGGTGTTTTGATATTACTAGTGTTCTGATATTACATGGGCTGGCAGGTGGACTTTAAAATTAGTTTTTTCCCCCCTTATCAATATATACCTATCCTCTTCTCATCATTTGACAGGACTGTCCCTTTCCCTTTTCTAGCCAGTGCCCTATGAGAATATCATGTAAGGGTGCATTTTGTCTGGGGTATTAATCAGTACTTTCTGCATCTAGGCCTGTATCAGGAGAATGTCAGTCTGATAAGCCTCTATGAATAGCACCACAATTTGATAACACCAACAATAAAATAACTTGATGATTTCAGAAGAATGTCTTCCTTTCTTGTTCTTTTGTATGTCTCAGCCTTTGTCAGCCTTTCACATTTCCATAAAATTTCAGTTCACTTTGATGGTTTTTCCAAGAAATATGCTGAAATTTTGATTGGAGTTATATTACTCATAAATGTTGTGGAAAAATTGATATTTTTACAATTTTGGGATTTCAAATCTATGAATATGTATATACTATTTTTTATGTTCTAAGACTTTGAAATATTACCAATTAACTATAGTGATTCTGTCATCTTTTTATGAAGGTTTATTTCTAAAATATCATATTTATTTTTACTTAGACTTAAAATAGTACCTTGAATTTTCACTTATTTGTATTGAGATTTCAATATAGAGAAGGGGAAATATTTGTTTTTCAGATAATTTTTTCTTTTACTTGACCAGGATCTACTTGATTAGAAGAACAAAATGTTCTCACCTTAAATCATTAACAACTGTTAGAGTACTAAGATAGATTAGGTGTTGTTGAATTAGCTTAATATTATTCATGCGTTGCACTTTGATGATGAAAAATAATGACAGCATTTCACTTATGTGTGGTATTTAATGGACTGACAAAATTAGTTGTTGCAGTAGTCGCAAAATTAGTTGTTCCCAGTGAGAAAGATATCCATAAGTTCTACTTAAAAATGTACCTTAAGCAAAATTTGTTATGGAAATATAAGAGTTCCCCAGTTGATACTTGTCAAATCAGTGCTTGCAGAATCAAATGCAATATGGCATTCAATGTTTTAAGTATAAACCATCAAACAAAATATATTCCAGTATTTTGAATTTTCTGTGCAGGCTTTAGGGACAATGATGGATTACAAAAGAAAGTGTTCTACTTTTCTGATGGGAAATATGAGGCAATGTTCTACAAAACAACATTCCCAGTGCGGTTTGAATAGCATTCTATCTTTGCTATCTGTGCTTTATTCACTGATTCAGTTTCCTTTCTAGATTGGTGTTCTTCTTGGCTAAAAATGGAGTTGATGTGATTCTATAAGGATTTCAATACTTTCAAAAGCAATCATTGTGATCACATTTTCAACCTAAAACAGATGTTCCATCCACTTTTATGGATCAGTGACTGCTACTGCTAATAAATAGCAAACATATATGCTATGTTAATATATCATATTGTATTGTGTTCCTGAGAGACAGCAAGGAGAGTTGATTAGAATTGAAAGCAACAGGGTACTTTTGCCTAAGGTAGCAAGTACTGTGGCACAGCAAACAATTTAAGTCTATGACTGAAAACAACCATTTATTTATGGCACAATTTGGTGTGGCAAATGGATGATTCTTCTAGGCTAAATGAGCTGGTCTTACATGCCTGTCTTCAGCTGGTGTATGGGCAGGGTTGGCTTGTTTATGATAGTTTTGGCTGGAAATGTGGAACATTTTCTCCAGGTTTTTCCTACCACCTAGCAAGCCCCTTTAGGATGGTAAGAGATGACTATGTTAGAAGACTGAGAGTCTGAAGTGAAACAGGTCTCTCTCTTGAGCCTAACATTTGTCTTCTGAAGATTCTGAATGCTTAGCTAATCAAATTACCAAAAGGACAACTATATTTTGAGCAATAAAGAACCATAATCCACTTTTTTAAAGAGGGAGAGTCTTCAAAGTAATTTTACAATCTGTAATGATTAATACTATAATTTCAAACCAACTATCATAAGTAGTCTTAGTAATATTCAAAAACACAGTCATAATAATAATAGCCTACATAATATTCTGGGTACTCACTAAAGTCTGAAAACAGCTGAATCTGTGTTTAGATTTAGTCAATTTTCATAATAACAACATAAGGTAAATACTATATTCTAGGGACTGCCTCACAAAGGGTTATTATTTTTGCAAAATGGCAGTTTGTCTAAAAGTAGATTTCCTCAGTCAAATAAATTTGGGGAAGGCCAAGTTTGTAAATCGTTAAGAAAGATTCTATCTATCCTGTGGTATCCTCAAAATTTCCACTATAGTAATGATGTACAATAATATTTATATAGGGAAGTTTTTAAGCCATGTTTTTCCAAATCTGGAAGATGGGAATCTGCTTTTCACCTGTCAGAGATGGTCTGTAGAACTCAACTTATTCAGTGCTGTGATACTGAACTTAGATTTGACTGGGAATCAAATTATTGCAATTTTATAAGGAATGTATGTCTGCTGTTGAAGTTACAAAGAAGTAGGTAAAATGTATTCTTCCCCTCAGAATTTTTTTTGGTAGAAAACACTGACCTTAAAGACATATTCAAGTTAAGCCAGATCTCTGAATACAAATAAGTTTATTTGTATTATAATATTCATTTATTCTCTCTCTCTATTACACTTTTTCTCATCGGCCTTTTTAAAACAATTTGTCATAGGCTGTTATACTTCTTTCAGCAAGTATATGATATGCTTAGATTATACTCCTCTTTAATTTACCCTTTCATCTTCTCCCTGAACCCTGCTTTTTTCTCTACAAATTCCTACCATTTTTCAATCCTGTCAACTATTGCCTTTGCTTTTAACACCCCTCCCCTCATATTCTTTATGTTTCAGAGTCCTGAGTAGCAACAGCATGCTAAATGGCATGAGAGTTAGCAAATAGTACCGTAGTGCAGCAATAAGATTCTGAGCCAAAATTATACCTGTGTCAAATTGCTTCTGAATCATTTACCTCAAGATGGGCAAATTAGGCAGATTATCCCTGAGCATGCAAATGAGGCTTTAGCTTGGGGAGAGTTATCTCCTGTTCTCCAGTGTTTAATATCAGGTATTTAATAGTGAATATTGTTGGAGCAGCAGACCTGCTCCTGGTGAGTGTCCTGAAATCCTAGGTTAGATACAAAAGTTTTGACTATCCAAGCAGAAGGCATAAGGTCTTATTATAGAAAGCTTCACATAAAAGTGTTTATTTGTGAAGTAATGTACCTTCTATGTGGCGAATATAATGTAACCCTTCTATTAATTACAATAAAATATATGGAAAAAGTGTTTATTTGTGTATATGTGTATCTCTCTGTGTATTTGTATATAATTTGACAGTTTTTTTTGAGAGACAGAACATTCCTGTATCTCCAATGGTCACTGATTTCTCCAGTAGTTTTATAAATAATAGGTAGTTATTTATATTAACTAGATAAATGTCTTTTATTATATTTAATCCTCGAGACAACATAGGAAAATTGTATTATGAATGAGGTATATGAATTTTTGTCACCCATAGAATAGTAAGAGGTGGGATTTAATTCTGAATCTGTTTTCTTGGAAGACTTAGAAGAAGATAGCCGAATGAGTAACATGATATGTTAATTGTGTCAAGTGCTATAATAACTGTTTGGTGTGCCTCCATGGAGGACCTGGATTCTCTGGCCATGCATAGCTGTGACCAGATGCGTCCCCTCTTTATTTTCAAGCATCTTTTCATACATTATTTCAAGGACAAATACATGGCCAGAGTTGTTGAGAGTAGGTGCTGAGAGGAATGGAGGGGAGTCTCTGTACTTGAGTCTGTATACCAGATCAGAAGAAAGCCTCACAATATAATGATGGAGAGCATATCTACCAGGAAAAAACTTTAACTGAGCCTTACTTTGTCAGAGAAAACTCTTAGATCTTTTATTTCACAGGAAAACCTGTCTCTACCTGAGTTCCAGTTGGGAGGTTAGATGGAATTTGAAAAGGTTCTGAATAACAGTTCAGCTTGAAGCAGCAATACTTAGGTTCAGTCAAGGCCAACACAAGGCATGTGAGTATCCCAGGTGATACTTGGAACCCTGCTAAGTGTCCATGAAACAAATGGAGAACACAGAGTAATGTATAATGAGTTCAGGCTAATCATATGAAAGTAACCACAACTATATCCATGAGCTACTGCTGCAACTCATTGTTAATCACTGAGACACATAAAGATCCATACATGCTGAACCCACTACATTTACTTGTATTGGAATGTGCTTCCATGAAAATCAAAGTTAAGATTCTAAAATAAAGATGCCTACACAGCTATGGCAAAGTTTACATAGAAGTGCATCCTGGTCTAGCCACCTGTCCAGCATCTTAGAAATACTCAATGTGTAATTTCTTGCTTTCCTTGTATTTAGCTTTTTCAACTCAAACTTGGTCATTTTAAGATGAATAAAGTTCAACTCTCCTAATCAAGTAAAAGATCTTAAGAATTGGTTCCCAAATTTCATCCCAGGAAACTTTATTTGTGATAAAATCTCAATAAATCATTGTGGAAGGTATGGCTCAGATGACTGAATGCCAAGGCAGTATTAAGAGAAGGTGAAATTGTTGAGGGTGAGAAAATTGTGGGAATGTTGGCTTTGCTCTCACAAAAGGGACAGCAGAGAACATGGGTGTAGATGGGGCAGCAGAAGAGCTGAGAAGGATGTAGAGTGAGCCGAAGACACACAGCTAAACAGAAGTTTACGGAAGGTTGAAAAATCGATTTTCCCATTTAAAACTACTTACATTGATTTGATTGATGTTCCAACAAAAACCAATCTGAAGCTTATCACACTGATAAATATTGGATATTATTAGTATGTTTTATATCCTCTCTAGTTATCACAATGATTCTAATAGTAATACAGGGGTGAGAGTATAATAAATTTCAAGACTGTAAGGTATTCTAGCATTCATAGAAATCTGGGCATCTGGAGGGTCCGATGCAATTTTGAAGGAATCTTGGGAGACTGGCTGTCTTAGACAAGATGTGGATTACATATTTCATTGAAAATCCATTTAAATCCAGAGATAGCTTCAGCTTCATAACAATTTATGTTTATATGACGCAGCAAACCAAAGACATTAAAATGCTGAGGATTATGTGTCTTAGATATATTTGTAACTACTTGGAGATATCATTGGGGGGATAGAGGAGAGCTTGATTAGGAGGTACAAAGTTACAGTAATGAGGAAGAGTAACACTTGTTTTTTAATCTACAAATTTGAATCCGTTTTTTAGTCTCATGGAGCCACCTTACCTTGACTTCTCTCCTCTGGCTATGTAACTACAGCCAGGTTATAGATGGGAAAGTAAAAACCACAACCATCTCTGAGACAGGTGATCAGCCTGGCTGTGCTATTAATACATTCATTCACATTACACACTGTGTCAACTAGAAAGCTGTGAACATATAAACACTCATAGTTGATTGTTTTGAAATAAAACCAGCAATGATAGCAATTATTCGTTAGTGAAGGATCCACAGACAGCGGTGGCCTGAGGGTTTAAAGGAAGGCGAGACATTATTACAGCCATGTCCTTAGGATTTGCTTTTCATTAAATATCCTTCTGAAATAAATCAATTCCATCATATTCTTCCCTTTGCCGCTGGACTGGTTTCTACAAAAATCTATAGTAATCTTATAATACTTGGTATTTTTGGACCCAACTGCATTTGCAAACAGGTATTTATCCTCTTTGCCAAATGCAGCCTTCTCATAGGTGTGAGTTTAAGACTTTAATGTATTTTATGTTTTCCTGTTATAAATAAAGGATTATTCAATTGTATGTCCCTACTTCAGTATTCCCTGTGAATGTAAGCGAAGGGGCAGAAGGGTTCAGGCTTCTCAAATCCATTCTTTTTCTCGTGTTAATTCTGACTGATGCCACATTAGCTGGTTCAGCAACCCTGGCTTTGTGGTTGCTATGACCACTGATGCTTTATGTTGCTTAAACCCACACTTAGCTCCAAATCTGATGGCTAACTGACTGCTGTCAGTCCCAAGCAAGCCTGCCTGAGGCTGATGGCTGATTTCAGAAGCTTAGCTGCTTTATGGGAAGTAGAAAAGGCAGATTCACACAATTACATAAAACTTAGGAAGGTTATAGTTTAGGTACTATCCACCTGAATTTATTACAGCTTCAAAGAGCTTATTCTTTTTTTCCTTTTTCTAGTTCAGACTTTTTTAGCTTAATTTTTTTATGGGGAACTTGTCAAATCATATATGGTAGGGTTTGATGTGTAAACCGTTAGGAATCACTGCATGGTGATACTCTGGAGGACAGTCTGTAGTTCTGACTGAGGGAGAGATTCAATCAACATTTGGCAAGATTTTCTCCTCCTCTATTCCTCCCCACCCCCTACCCCAAATTCTCACAACCCCTGGTGTTTTGTTATTTGTCATGGGTAAAAAAATACAAAATAATGATTCTGTAAATGTAAAATATATCAGGATCTTAAAAAAAAAAAATCCTGTTCAGAGAAAAGTAGAAACTTCATACTCCAAAATTCCTAACCCCAAAGGAGTGTACACTGCCACCTGCTGGTAGCAGACAACTGTCACCTTGTTCTTAGCAAGATTCAGCCTCTAAAATGATGGTATATTCCCACATGCCATCATTATTTGTGTTTATCTCTCTTTACCTTTCAGTAGCATTTTCCTTATTCTTCCCTGTTTTGCTCTCCCCATTTTCTTACTCTCTTTTTTTTCTTACTGCTTCCAACATCATGAGATTTTTCAGGCTTAAATTTTACCGAACTCCATAATTTAAGTCTAGCTCTTCTTGAAGCTGCGTGGTCGGATAATACTAAAAATATTCTCACTTTAACTCTAGATTCTCTTCTACAAAGATTATGCCTTTGTAATCCTCTTTCTAGACTAAGTCACAAGCTAAACAGTAATTTTATTCACCCCAGCCTATCTATGGGGATATGTGAGATGGCTAAGGTGACACTGGAAGGTGTCAAGCACCTTCTGGAAGCTTCAAGCATTGGAAACAGAGCCGATGGGACAAAGCAATTGGGAGGAGCAGCACTGTTTTATTTAACCTAAGGTGATACACAGATAGATGATCACTGAAAATGTTGTGGGAAGTCATCTTACTCAGCATACATAGCGTTCTTGTGGAAGAAAATAAAAGGCCCGTGCAGCTTAAGAACCCATAACTGATTTCAAATAACCAAATGTGCATATATCCAATATATCAGATAACAAGGTGAAATACTGCAACAATATGAGATAGCGAAGGGACAGCAAAAGAGATGTACATTAAGGACAACAATCACTCATTATATGGCTTTTGTTTCTATATCCTGGAGGTCCTTTCATGTATCGTCATACTATATGGCCTTATGTATCTAGGTTTTGTTCTATTGTAAATCTCTGCTAGGAGAGCCCAAGGAAGGGGGGAAAGCAAGATGAGGGATAGGGGTCGGGGGGGAGGGAAATGGGACCAAGACATGAGAAAGGGTATCAATGTATGTGAAGTAATACATCCTCTATCTGGTGAATGTAATGTAACCCTTCTATTAATTACAATAAAAAAATACATGAAAAAAAAAGAACCTGTAATTGAGAATCTCACCTTGCCAAAGAATCATTGCAAAGGAAATGGGCCTATCAGAAGTGGAGCTAGGGTCAGAGGTGTTTGGAGTGCCCGGTGGACTTGAGAGACCTTGGTTCTTTGGAATCAAGTTTAGAGCACTGTTCCCGAAGCAGAAAGAAACCCAGCAGATAGAAAAAAGTGCACGAAAAAATACATTTTCCTCAGAGGAAATAATAGGTTTTATTAATAGTATGCATGTAAAGCAAGCAGATCTTAGAGGATTCTAATGGCTTCCACAGCCAACATTTGAGTCCTTTACTGGATGATTTCTAGGGGAAAGTGTTTGGGCATGAAAATTAGGGGCTGGCCTCAGCTCTGCCTAAGTGGGCCAGAACACGTGCATATGTGTGTGTGGCCTCGTGCTGGGATAGCAGAGCTTGCACAATGGAGAGAATGAAGCCAGACGTGCACCCAATAAATCCTTTCTGGTCTAGCACCATTTAGGTCATATAGTGGTCTAGAGGTCATATGGTGGTCTAAGGTCCTGACATGAAGTTATTGATTCCTGTAGGAGTTTCATTGATGTAAGCCCAGGTTGGTTATTAATTTGGAGTGCTTCAGATGTGAGGTTCTTATGTAGTCTGTCTTTTCTTCTTATGCATGTCTGGTATATGTAAACTGGACCATTTTATGACTAAAATCATGAACTGTGCAGTTTTCTTCAGTGCTTGGGATTGAACCCAGAGCCTCTTACAGCCTAGGCAAGGGCTCTACCATTTGAGCTACAGCCCCAGATGTTTCCTTTGTGCCTTGAAATAGGGTCTCTGTGAGTTTACCTGAGAAGCTGGCCTCAAACTCCCAGCCTTTCTTCTGCCTCCCTGGTAGGTAGGATTCAAGCTGCGAAATACCATGTATAGCCTTGTTTTTATCACCTGTACTGAGCTTGTGCTTTTGTCACTCAGATTGTAGTAAGCATATGATAGAATTCTAGTTCACATATTATTATGCGTGATAGCCTTTGATAGGTTGGGTTCACTATTTGAAACAAGACAATTAATTTTTAAGGAGTATGATCATTAAGTGATTCAAGAAAAAAATGTCCAACTCAATAGGACAAGTAATTTGTCTTATATAATTGGTGTTAGAGAATGAAAGCAGTTCACAATGTGGAGGTGCTCATAGCTCAGTGAAAAATAACAGAAATCTAGTGTTTTATTGGGGATGCAAATATTTTCATGTGTTCAATTGTGTGATAGATAGATTACTATCTTTCTACATGAGAAAAAGTTAATAATTTTAGAAATATAGAACAATCACAAGCTCAGTAGACACAAAAGAAAAAAATCAATAGGATAAATCACAATATTTCATGTTTATTGCTTTTCACTATTTTCTGTCAATAATGTGAATTTCTTCTAAACAGATGCTCTTGTTCAACTCTAGCTCTTGCTCACTTACATAATTTATATTAATCACACTTTCAATTACCTTTATCTTATCAGCAAAAAGAGCCAAGGAAAGGAAAAAAAAAAGAAATAAAAAGCTGATCAAAATTATAGCTCAAGCCACTCTGAAGGTCCTTTTGTAATCCTAATTTATGTTTTGTATTTTGAGAAATGAGGAAACCCAAAATTATGTTGAAGAGCGTCTTCTAAGAAATTTCTAATTGCAAATGAAGAACCAGAGAAAAATATGAAAGTAGTCTGAGAAGAAAAACAGGGTCTCTTGAATTAGAAAAAAAATAAAATTTTAGAATTTGATTATATAATTGATTGAGAAATAATTGAATAATAAATGAATTCGTTTTGTCTTTTCACTGTATAGGCTTATAAAATGGGATCTTGGAGCTCACCTCAGCTACTCTTTCTCATTTCATTTTCATTGTGTATATAATAGGTACATTTCACCTTAATTTCATTTTAATTTCTTTTCTTTTTTTTTTTTTTTTTTTTGACCAGTCCTGGGGCTTGAACTCGGTCTGGGAACTGGCGTTGGGCTTTCTCAAGGCTAGAGCTCTACCACTTGAGCCACAGCAGCAATTCTGCCTTTTTCTAGGTATGTGGTACCCAGGAATTGAACCTGGGTCTTTATGCATGCTAGGCAAGCACTCTACCACTAGGCCAAACTCCCAGCCCCTTTCATTTTATTGTCTTTGCCCTTCCCAGTGATCAACATACAGACAACACTCATAAAGTATACTTGTTTCTATGAATTTAGGTTAGCAAAGTAATGGTTATGTTAGGCAAAAGACAAGTTCCTCTAGTAAAACTAATCATTCACTTACTAATGTTTATGCTCACCTTAATGCCTTGAAGCCTAGAGAAGAGGAAAGTTGGCAGAAAAAGTTATCATCTCAAGTTAAAAAATAATGATTTCATTTGATTGCCAAAACCTAGGAAGAACCTAAGATTTCTTTTCAAAGCCCAAGGCCATGTATTTCCAGAGAACTCAGCAGTTTAAGTAGTGCTTAAGAGTTTACATTTAATTAAATAGGATCCAGGTAATCAGGGTCTGGGTCTGAGTTGTCTCCTGCTGTGTGCTAGCTGTACTGTCTGTACCCAAAGGCAAAGTTCCATTAAAATTCAACAGATCTTAACAACTGCTAAACACTATGGGGCTGAGAGTTTGATAATGTATCTGGCTGGGAACTTAAGCCTCTGGGTAAAGACAGGCCAGAACTCAGAGAGTGTTAGCAATGATCATCCAGAATCCTCAGGCAGAAACCTTAGTCCCCTGAAAAATTACATAGCAAGCAAGGTCATAGGTCTTCAGTGAAGGGCTCTATTTGGTATATGGAAGAACAGAAATATATACAGCTTATAAAAACTGCAATGAAGGCAATAAATAGGCTAATAATATGCATGTTTAAAATAGATACAAAGTATTTCTCTACAATAAAGTTGAACTTCTTTGATCTTTCTCTAAAAAAACATCATACAATGCCAGATTGGTTTGTTTTGTAGCCTTAAGTATTTTTAAAGAATAACTAAGCATTGATCTCTTGTCTTGGTGATTGTTACTCTCCATAGGTATTTCCTAATCTTGAAGAACACCTAATGCCACGTAAATAATATGAATACACATTTTGGAAAGGCATTTACTAGCATCTATGCCCTCAAAATGACATTATAAAAGGCCCCTGGACAAAATAATATGAGAGACTAAATAATACAGGGAATTATACTTGTAAATCTGCTGACCTATAACTGTTGTAGGAAAGAAAAGGAATACTTATTTAAGGGTGTTAAAATGTGAAAACAGTTTGTCCTAACAGACTAACAGTTCGTTAGTCTTATAAGTTAGTGAGTTAGTAGAAGTACTTGATCACCAATAATAAATAGGAAATATTGTTTGTATCACATAGTTAAACTAATTTTGAGTTTAGACAATCCTGAGCTCTTTACACTAAATATTCAATTGGCAAGATTATTCCCTATCTATGATATAAAGAAGTCACTTTCTATGATCAATATAATCTGGATGTCACTTAATATCTATTGGCAACATCAAAAGGGATCACATGGAAATCCTATTTGAGTCATGAATGCAAAGTGCTGGAAGACTAAGTAGGTGTACCATTGATATAAAAGTAAACATATGACAAGTATTAGGCAGAGATGAACTAAAGTATCTTAACTAATTCTATGACATGTTCTCGTATTTATAAGGAACAGAACCACATTGTTTAGGTAAGACATAAATATGATAAATTATTTGAAAAATTCTCCAAACAAGTAGATAACAACATCTGCTAGATTGTAAGAACTTGGAGTGAATGGAGGTCAAGAAAAGGATGTTTATTAGGGGAAAGGCGCAATGTAGAAAGCAAGAGTGACCCAAAATATTCTTTCTTTGCAGTCTACCTGCACAGTGTGTCATATCGAGGTCACCACCTATTCTGGGGATGACTGGGGATGTGGACTGATTCCATGGTATCCATCAACATCATGAATAAGGAATAGTGAAAGTTTAAAAGCTAGGGATGGGTAAGATCAAGATATTGCATGGTGTTTGTATCAAGTTAACATGTCATGGGTTTCTCAATGACGTGACTAAATGTCCTTCTGGCTACATCTGAAGGTATTTGGCGATGAGAGTAACATTTTATTCAGCAGATTAAATAAAGCATGTTTTCTCTAGTGTAGCAGGGCCTTATCCATTCTGTTGAAAGCATGGATCAAACTAAAGTTCCCAAGGAAGAGGTATATGTGTCTGCCTGACTGCTTGGTTTGCCTTTTTTTAAAGTTTTGGTCTTCAGACTCAGATTAAAGCATTGATTCATCTTGGACCTCACATCCGTTGGCCTTCATCCAGAAGGCACTCACACAATCAGTATTCTTGGTTCTTAGGCCTTCAGACCAAAATTGGAACTGTGCATGGATTCTACTGGTCCTTCACCTTGCTGAATGTAGATCTTGGGCCTTCTTAGTCTCCTGATACTTTTCACAAATCTTTACAGCATTCATTTTTCCTGAGAGATGTGAGGTACTGAGATTTGAACCCAGACACTCATATGTCCTAACAAGCATGCTAGCCACTGAGCAAGAAAAAAAAATCTTATTGATTCTATTACTCTAGAGAACCAATACGAGTCCTTATCCGTTTATTCCTTCATTCATTCTTCTGCAGATGTGCCATACTTAGAGAACTGTGGGCTATATTCCAATGCTGTCACACTGCTTATCAGCCTCTCAGAACCTCAAGACCCACTTATCAATGAAGGTGCTAATGTAGTAGATGCCATCCAACCTGGACTGGAAAACCACTTATATATAGATACTTTAGACAACAGTTGCCAGCTCTTAGTGACCTTGTGATTCACAGGTTATTAGATCGCCTTGCTTTGGGAGAAAGCCACAGTATGGTGTCTCCCTGGGAGAAAGGGATCTTGGTTCTTGCCAGCATCTGATTTAGACCATCTGGATGGAGCATCAAGGTCACTTATGTGCCATTTTGAGCCTTGAATCACATGATGCTGGACTAGACGTGATGACCTATGAATCCCACAATGGAAAATGTGATGTTTCTGAGAAGCACAGCACAAAATAGCAGGCTCATAAAAATTTGATGCTCTTGGTCCTCCCCCTCCCAATTTTATAATTTATGAAAGATTTGCATTGACAAGTAGTTGGGAATAGAAATCCATTAGAATTCAAGGACTTTGGGATACTAAGCAGGTTGATTAATCTCAGTGTGATGTGAGAATGCATAGACTTTCAGCAAGTAATAAAACAAAAGACAGGATTGTATTAGGAAGAGTAATTGAGTGTGCATGATTCTCTGGAGGGAGGGGAACACAGGCAGGCAGATTAGAGAAGATGCATTCCAGGGATCCATCAAGTGATTAGGACTCTGGAATGAGGTGGTGACAGGGTTAATAATGAAGAAAGGGCAATTCTGAGAGTTGTTCCAATAGTTGGGTCAATGAAATGTGACTTGTTGGAAATGGATGATGAAGGACAGAGGCCAAAGATGACTTGAAATTTGCAAAATGAAGAGACTAGATCAAACATGATTTCAGTTAGGACCATCAAATTAGGTAAATCTTTTTTGGACCCAAGATGGTAAGTGACATTGAAGTGAAAGGCAACATATAAATAAAACAAGTAAAACTAAATGATGTAATGGGTGTAGTGAAACATGGACTGGTTAACATTTGACTGAGTGGAAATTTAGATAACTCAATGTCTTAGTTGTGCCCCATCCCCATTCATATTTTGAAGCCTTCATGAGCAATCTGTGTTTGGAAACTGGGCAATCAATAAATGGCAAGGGTTAAATGAAGGCATAGGTTAGGTCTCTAAGGATACTGTGAGGAGGTAACTACTGGCAAGATAAGAAAGGAGCCCTCACCCAGAACCAAGTAACTCTCACTTGGATTTGGGACTTATGGTTTCGAGAAGTATAAGAATATTTTGTTGTATTTGTTTTTTAAGTCAACCAGTGTAGGATCATTTTGTTAAGCAGGTCAATCTGACTAACAGAAATTTGTCAAGGTTACAAAATACAATAACTTTACTTTACACTATTTAATGAATATGTTTCTTTTGAGATGGGAAATAAAAGTGTATCAATAAAGTAAATGCAATAATGATTTATTGTTAGATCACTAAGCTATATTTTATAGACTATATGTGGATAAGTTATGGAAATATCATGTGGGAGACTTCAATAATGTCAGATGGATTTATTTAAGAATTCTTCTGCTTGAGTATCATAGAGAATGACAGAATATTTCCATGGCATCTGCACATTTGCAACAGAAAGCAACTTTATTGGAGTAGAAGTAGCAAACCCCTATCACAAAAATTGAATAAAGCAACCAACTACTGAGGAGTAATAACAATGATAATGATAATAATATTAGTTATTGATAATTATTAAGCACTTGGTTGTACCAAGTCTTTTCCATGCATCCCACAAGGTCATTTGATTCCTTTTGCATAGCCTATTAGCCAAGTGCTATTTTTTACTCTCAGAGGACCTAAGGCAGGTTAAGAAGCAGTAGCTTGTTCAATCATGCACAGGTATAAAGAAAACTAGGAAGAGTGATAAACAACAAATAGTTTAATTATCTGTTTGTTGGTTTGTTTCCAATCAATCAAACCCATATCAATTCTAATTTTGTAGGTAGGTAAAATGAGGCAGAATTTAAAACATGGACAAAGGCAATATAGATTTCAAAATATTGCCAATGCAATTTCTTTCTTTAAACAAATTTCTCCTTGCATCCCAGGACCAGTAAAAGAAGTGTCTTCCTATACTCAAATGAGTGCATTTATTTTATGGTTTAGATAAAATATAAGAGATTGTATTTAGTTAAAAGGTAGTATCTACTATCTCAGAACTTTTAGCTCTTATCTGCCAATCTATTTGCTTCTCTGCTTCCCTCTTGTTATGTAATGGCCCCTCCCTCTTTTCCTCTTTTTGGCTCCTCCTTATGTCTATTTCACCACCCCTTCCACAAGTTCATTATTTCCTTTCTCCTCTTACCAAACAGGGCTAACCCCTTTCCTTCTCCCTGTATCTTTCCTGTCACTACATATGAGATCATTCCCATCAATCTAAGAATATTATAATGGTTCCTATTCTTGGCTGCATATGCCCTCTAGGAATATATCCATTAAAAAAAAACACTTTTTCCCCATATTTTTCTTTAGAGGAAACATTTTAAACAGAATTTCTCAGAGTGC
Organism: Megascapheus bottae; assembly: GCF_031878675.1. Classification (NCBI taxonomy): domain Eukaryota; kingdom Metazoa; phylum Chordata; class Mammalia; order Rodentia; family Geomyidae; genus Megascapheus; species Megascapheus bottae. The sequence goes on along the minus strand of NC_143527.1, from coordinate 15,488,316 downwards.
TGTCATTGCATCCTTGTGTCTCTTCTCCATCATTTTTATTCAGATGCCAGTCCTTTTATATGAGGCTGTTCTTTCAACTTTCTTTTGAGACTACTCTCATAAAGTCACCAATGACCTCCATTCTGCCAAACCCACATGCCAGAAGCATGTCTCAATCCTGATTCATTCAATTTCTCAGAAACCTTTGACTTGGTGGACTGCTGCCTGTTTACCAAAATCTTCTACAGGTTGTTTTTTTTTATGCATCTGTTTGACTTTTGTACATCTTCACTGTCTTTCTCCATCACAAGAATGTAAGAGCTAGGTCTGGGTAGTTATCATTCTTTTTTACTTTCTTTTTACTACAAGATGCTTGATGCCTAGAAGAGTAGCTGAAGAATATACAAGAAAGGTGATTTAAGCAGTCACAAGCTTGAGTAATATACATATGAAATCCTTAGATCGTATACACTAACAGAGTTAACAAGTAACTGAACTATTTGGAAGTCAGATAATTCTTACTTAAGTAGCTTTGTTGGGTCTGACACCATCTTGGCCACATAGTAGAGAGGAAATTGGGTTTAACTGGTGCCATCTTGAATTCATGGTGGAGGATGACCAAGTCCCACCTCCCAGGTGATGGGTAAGCCTGAGTTCCTAGAGGCCAGGGTAGAGACTTGGATAATAGGTTAATGAACTAGTCACTTCTGGGCCTTGAACTTGGGAGACTTTCCAGTTTCCTTTAATCCTGCCCTCTGACCCAAAAACTACTTAGGCTCATATCAGCCCAGGCATCATTATGCCATGCCTTATGTTCTCATAGCTCCTGTCTCATGGCTCTCCTCCATTCACCATGGCATCCTGCTTCAGCTCTCCATTGGAATTGAATTGGTTTTCTGGTATTGCTATTGTTGGCTCAGTTTTCTGACAGTGTTCAGTGTATTCAGGTGGCTGCAAGGCTTTGGGACTATCTACAGTCAGCTGCTTTCCAATAAAGACTCCCAATTTGACCCCTCAAAATGTGAGGTATCATGGCTGAGATACCTTGCAACATTATCATCGTCCATCTAGAGCCCAAATCGAGTCTCAGTTTATATTAATTATGGAGCTATGGAATCTCTTTGTTTACACGTGTAATAAATCTATCCAATACGTCCATGGAATGACCTGGCTTGGAGGAAACTCCCTTGCAGTCTTTGTGAGCATGTTCTCAGAGGCTCTTAATCTGAGTTAGTGTCCCATGAAAACACTAAAGTGTAAATCAGACTTGGTTTTATACAGTAAGACTCAGCCTGAGAAAGTCTTATGTTTTAAGATTGTTACAACAGGCAATACCCCTGGGACATAATGGTTCTTCCATGCAGCATCTGAGAATGGGAGAGGTGCTTACAGATAGAATGTGAGAGATACTCAGCACTGTCCCACCTTCCGGTACCCACAGTTCATTCCAAATGGCTCTATCCAGCTGTTGACCTAAATAGCCCAGCTAGGTTTAGGGTACAACTGAGAAATCTTTATAGTTCAGAGAAAACTAACAGTTGAGCTGAAGTATTTTTGCTTAGTCTTCAATCCCTTTCAGGGTATAAGTAAGCTAGTATTGAAAATATGTGAAAATAATATTTCTCAAAGCCCCAGATTCCAGCCTTACTTTTTTCACCTGAGCAGGAAAGGTCCATCAAACACTCCCTCAAGTGGAGACTATGAAACTTCTGACTCGAGGTTTTAATGAAGTTATTCTAAAGTTCAGCCTCACACTACTGGTAAAAATGTTGTCCTTTACTGCTCAAGCTGTGGAGCAGGTATCAGAGATCTGCAATTCTTTCTGGTTTCCATAGACTGATTGATTCAAGGGAAGTCATCCACAAAGAATCTATGTGTGCAGATGCTTAATGGGGTATAGGGTTTGTTACAGCACCGATGAATCATCAAAACTATTGCAGGGAGATTACTGAGAAACTTTAGCAGTAGAGATTTTTCAAGATTTTGAACCCCCAAAAGAAAAGCAAAAATTAATTAGAACTTGGGACTTTTTGAATTTTGTTATCCTATTGGGTAGTATTGGGATTTGAACTTGAGCCCTTGTACTTATTAGCTTGATTAGTTGACTGGTGCTCTACCATATGAGACACACATATGCCTAGCCTTGCTTTTTTATTTTAGAAACAAAGTCTCATGAGTATTTTTTGTCCTTATTGATGTTGAACATAGATCCTCTGGGTATCAGCCTCAAAGGTACCTAGGGTTACCCCTAGGTGGAAGCCATTAGTACCTGGCTTTTTTCTATTTAAATGCAATTGACATTAAAAAATTAAATTCTGAACTCATTTGAACCTTGCATGCATTTGTGAGTAAAGTTATTATCTTTAACTGGAAGGTGTTTTATCTTTATGTACTGAAAGGATGTAAGAAGAATATTTTTAAGCAATGTATTTATAGTATGCTCTATTGTCCAAAGTACTTGGCCCAATTTTCTCCATTTTCTGAGCAGTTTCTCAGAAGAGGAAAGATTTTTCTAGAACTGAAGAAAGCTTTAAATGTTAAAAGCTATTCTGTTTTACCTGAGGATTACCAGTGGCTCACACCAGTAATCCTAGCTGAGATCTGATGATCATGGTATGAAGCCTGAATTGGTAAGAAAATTTGGGAGACTCTTATCCTTGATTAACTCCAAAAGACTGGAAGCAGAGCTGTGGCTCAAATTGTAGATTACCAGCAAAAAAGCAAAAAGCCAGTGCCCAGGCCATGAATTCAAGCCATAGCAATGGCACCCATCTCCACTATTCTATCTCAAGCTTATCTTCCATTTTATTTAGTAAGGTAAGAAAGTAGTGAACCTTTCTGTTCTGCAAGGATTTGTTTTTGTTAATAGTAAAACTTTGTAAAAATGTGTTATTTTTTATTAATGATATTAACCAGAAAATTCAAAGGTCACAATCATAATCCTGGTTTTCCTTTAAATGTGAAATTTTTCTACATGCAATTTGTATTGACAGAGAAGAGGCACAACAAGTAAGGGAACAGATTGTTAAGACTTACAGTAGGTTCTGGAAGAGGGATAAAGCAACAGAGAAGTTTATGTTCAGGATGTGACACATTCGACAAGCAAAAGGAAACAGCAGTGGATTAAGGTGCCCTTCTTGATAAAACTAAGAAGGGAAGTTTTAGCAAAATCCTGAGTGGCTTGTCTTTGGAAAATTAAGCCACAAATCTCTGGCCAGTTGGTATCTTTCCATGTAAACACATCACTCTGGCTTTCTTGTTTTTCGCTTTTTCTCGAGATGCTTTTGACATTTTGCAAAATGAGTCTCATCTAAATGACCAAATTTAGATGAGAAATACACCCGGTTTCAATAATGGGTAAGGATTGGAAATATAAACATAACTACATAGACATAAAAACCTATGACTCTATAGATATAATGTTTAATTTCATAAATTAATATAAATCTATGATATACAAACCCTGAGCCTAATTTTGATTATGTTCTAAAAACTAAGTGCCAGTGATTGTATATAGAGATTCCCTTCTTGAACACTTGTTTGTTAAACATGTCATTTGAAATATGATGTAAAAGTCAATGTTAATAAATTATTTAATTAAAAAAAGTACTTTCTCCACTTTAATTCCATTCTGTTTTCTAAAAAGAAAAAAGAGAACAGGGTAGTTATTTTGCCTCTTTTGTTTTCAGATCTATGAGTGACGGCAGACTCACTTTAAAATTGGAAAGAGTAATAGATAGAAAAATCATGAAGTGGTCTCTTTATTCTGAACATTCATGAGAAATGTTCTAGAAAGGCTGTCTAAATTGCAAACCCCAGTTATACATCATGGGATGCTGGCAGGACCCACTGGTAGAAGTTAGGAGAGACATTGTGATTGTTTTCGAGCTAGCCATTCTCTGGTGTGTGATTGTACTTCAAAACCATTAGTCTTGAAGTGAAAATACCTCAAAGAATCTTTCTAATGCTGGAACATTGAAGGAGAACGAAAAGCTAAGAGCTTAATCTCTTAGAGCTGCTGCAATTTTAGAGATGATGAAACCCTTCATCTCAGCAATAGGAAGATTTAGAAGATCAGATACCTTGTTCATGGCACCCAAGTATTTATAGCTTGAGCCATTCATCAGCCTCTTGGCTTAAGGAGGGCTAATATCTCTGTTCTGATACCTTAAGGGTTGATGACTGCTTGGTAAAGATCAGTAAGTTAACAACTGAAAAGAGGACACTAAACCTGAAACATATTGTTTTGGTTAAATGAAGTTGCTTGAATAAGCAATATATTATGTGAAATTTCAATGAAAAAAAATCACTCTGTATGAAGGGAGAATGGTACCATAAAGAGAACAAATACAGCCATACTAGAAGTACATCTTAGTTTTAACCCCCAGCTGTGGGATGTGATCAGTATACTATATTATCTCTTGATTTATTATCAAAGTGGACATAGATCAACCTGATGCAGTTCTTTTAAATATAAATAGGCTCCATGCTTGCTCTATGGGATCTTTATTATTATTATTACAAATAAGATAACTCATATATTTCCATATATGATATTTTACACAATAACTTGCATCTGACATGTACAAATTGGAATAAGAAAGCCAAACCATGTTTGCATTTTGGGGATTCTTCTAATTAGTAAATTTAGAGTGTATCATAATATACAATGAAAATCAATCATCTAGTCACTTTTTTCAAGTTGGTGACCACGGATGCCAACAGTCTAACTCTCTGAAGAAGTATCTTTGCTCCAGTAATTTTGTATTAAAATTGTCATAATTAAATCCAGACTGAGGAAAAGTAGGATTGCTTCAGGCTTTTTAAAAAAGAAAACTTAATGTGTAAATAGAACAAGCTCCAAGCTGTCCTATGCACCTAAGAAGGAAAATCAATGTTTCTTTCGGTGGTTTCTCTAGAAGTCTGAACAGAGTAGTCTCATGGCCCTGTGACATACCTGGTTTCAAAAGCAGGCCCATGAGGCAAAATATTGAGAACATTTTGACAAGGTATCATTTAAAAGTTTTCCACTGGGGGGAAAATAGTCAGGCAATACAGTTACAGAGAATCCTTAAGCCGAATTGAAGTTTCAAATAACTTTTGTTCCCAAGATTTTCAAAAGCTGTCCTTGAATTTTACCTTTCAAGTTTTTAAAAGCACTTAAATAAGAAAATACATTGGTTATGGTCTTGTTTTTATCTTGTGAGTACCCTGAAATCATCTACTGAAGATACTCTTCTACACTGCCATTTCAAGATATTTACTTCTGTTTGTAGATCATTCCTACTCCTTGAACCAGAGAATAGCAAACCAACTTTTTTCTCATTTATTCTGGCACAGATCATCTGTTTTTCTGCCAAGATGCTCTGAGATGCTATTTGTCATGTAAGAATGGTTTGGGGAAGTCATTACAGTAGCTGCGAGGGCAGAGAGATCCTATTAGGTGTCTTTGTGTCTCCACTGGAAGATGAGCCCTGTTTTTCTGCCTGTGAGAGCTTTGCTTTACCCTGGCGCTCTGAAACCTTCACACCTATGAACGCATCCTGCTTCTTAAACAACCATGTACTTCTTTCTTCACAAAGCACATCCAAATCTGCAGTAGAGAGGAATCTTTTACTAGGTGATTTCAGTTCAGGCACTGGTCTTTCCCATCTTAGCTATGTATCAGTGTTATTCTGTGTTCTTTTCCCCAAGAGAAAAACAAAGTCTAAAACTAAGTTAGTATGCTCACTGCATAGAATGAATTCACGTTGCACCTCTGAAAAGTAAAGTATATTGGTATTTTGGCTTCATGTTAGTTATAGCTTCACAAAATGTGCCAGAATAGTAATTCAAGTAGTGCTATTTTTAGAAGCACAATTCATAATAATTTTGTTGGTCATAGCTTGAACCATTTTGGATTCTTAGCTTTAGTGGTGAGAAGGGAACATTACAAATTTGGGGTATACTGATACAGTCATTCTTTTGATATTTTTCTTTATGGGGATATGTATTTTCTTTTTGAAGTTGTCTTCTTCAAAAATAGTCTCCTACATATGTGTTATCCACTGAAACAAATTTACCTTCTTTGGTGGTTAATTATTTCTTTGAATGGTAGCATAACTAATCCAGAATTGGTCTAGATGTAGAGACATGGGAGGAGTAAAAATAAAACACATCAAGATTTGTCTACCATACTTATACAGTAGCCAATGAGAAGGGCTGCTCAGCCTGGAGCAGAAGACTTGATTTTAGAAGGTCTTTCAAAGACCTTGACTTCTATGGTCTTTTTCTTTTAAATCAGAGGTTCCAAACACATTGATAAGCAGAATTTCATAATTAGAGACTTCAATAACTACAAAATATTGAGCCACACCTCTAGGGAATAGCCACTTCAAAGGCTTTCAAAGGTGATTTCTATGCAGCAAGGCTAGCATAAATCTGTGAACTTGCTCTAGAAAACATAGTCATTTTTGCCTAGGTGGCCCAAACTCTTAAGTAGGCTTGATCAAAAATCCTAGCATTAGTTACAAATGTAGCTTCTCAGTCTTTATGTAACCTGGCTTAAACACAATTATGATTCCCCAATTTTGGGGAGGGTTTACTAGATGTTTTGTATCAGTAGGTGCCAGCTGGACTGAGTTCATGAACTTACGGCCCGTGCAATCTCACAAGTTAGATTCTCCCAACTTAGAAGGCTCTGGGTGTTTTTGCTGTGATCTGATCTGGTTATCTGCACCAAAATTCCTTGAATATGTTAACTCAGTTCATCATCTATACAAATTAAAAATTATCCATGGGGCCGGGAGTTTGGCCTAGTGGTTTAAGTGCTTGTCTAGCATGCATGAAGACCCAGGTTCGATTCCTTGGTACCACATATAGAAAAAAGCCGAAAGTGGTGCTGAGGCTCAAGTGGTAGAGCTCTAGCCTCGAGAAAGTCCAAGGACAGTGCTCAGGCCCTGAGCTCAAGCACAGGACTGGCAAAAAAAAAAAAAAGTTATCCTGAGGCCTACAATTGTTGTTAAAGACAAATACAAGATTGATCAAAACTAAAAATCACTTTTGAAGATTTATCTCATGATTCTAGACTGAAATCATTTAGGTTCTCATTGTATTATCACTACTTTTATAACTGCATGACACCTAATGACACAACCATTCTATGAAGTTGGAAACTTCATTCTAGGAAGCTTTCAAGGCATAGGAATAATAGATTCAATAAAAGTGAGCCAATTGCTGATATTGTTTTGAAAACACTGAACACCTCTAACTTCAGTGGCAAAGCTTCGTTGCTTCTTCTTGCCTAAAACCTTTTATAATCTGCATTGACATTATGACCTGGGATGTGAAACATTTCTATAATCAGGACTTTTCTTGACAAAAGACATATTTCCCAAATGGCATGGCATTACAAATTCACTCCCCAGGAGTTGTAACTATTTCATATGATATTGATCATCTTTTGTTCTTGCCTGTGTCAACAATGAAGTGCTCTTTATTGAGATGATGCTTTAAATATTTCCTGTGGTCATTGTGCTAATGTTGTGTAGATACCAAAATCAAGTCATCAACAAGAGGTATAAAACTTCATGGTGACATTAAACAAATCATTTTTACTGTCCCGAGCATCTTGTGATCAAAGCTAGTGCTCTGTCACTTGAACCACAGCTCCACTTCCAGCTGGCTTTTAGGTAGCTTATTGGAGTTAAGAGTTTCAAGGGTACCACTGCTCTCATTGGCTCTGAACTGTGATCCTCAGATCTCAGCCTTTTAAGTAGCTTGGGCCACATCAAGTAGTAGACATTTCTTTTGCCACATCAAGTCGTAGACATTACAGAGAGTCACCAGAGTTTTAGTTGCTGTGCTGGTAGAACTAGGTAATTGGCTTATAGAACTTGGTATTATTTACTCACCATCTCTAAAGTTAAGGCATTATCACAGAGCATCAGTGAAGTCTCTTTAATTGCCAGCGTTGTCCACATCTATAAATTTGTGAAATGCCCCTGGAGAGAAGGGACAATATGAATGTTTTATATTTTTGATTTACTTGGCAAGAAGAAGGGCTGAGCTCAAAAATAAAAAGGTGATTTTCTTCTCACAGCTCTATAGTATGATGGAACCACTCATATCTCAAGATGTAGTTGGTAGAAGATAAAATGACAGTTTTATGAGCATGTATGAGAAGTGCATTCATACACGCAGGCACACATACACACACACACACACACACACACACATTCACACACTCATTCATCTATTCACCAGAAATTCACCATATATTTTTCCCTACATCCTCTTTAGATCCTGAGAAAGTAGCACAGAATATGACAGACAAGTTCTCTGACTTCATGGAGAGAGAAGGAAACAGAAAATAGTATTGATAACAGGGACAAATGTCAAGGGGGAGAAATCTGCTTCAACTATTATGGTCATTGCTGAAAGGGTGACAAGGCCTGGAGGTCTTGTGGAAGTGAGGTGCTAGCTCTATAGATTTCTGGAAAGAGGGTTCCTCAGGCATAATGAACATGAAGTAAGCCAGCGTCAATGGAGGTGAGTGAGCTGGGAAGGAGCAACTGAGGTAGAGATAGAATGGGAAACATTGTAAACGGTCTTACAAGTGATTTTAGAGTCTTTTTAAAAATTAAAGTATGGGGTTGGGAGTTTAGCCTAGTGGTAGAGTGCTTGCCTAGCATCCACAAAGACTCAGATTCAATTCCTCGGTACCACAAACAGAAGTGGGTGCTGAGGCTCAAGTGGTAGAGCTCTAGCCTTAAGAAAACCCAAGGACAGTGCTCAGGCCCTGAGCTCAAGCCCATGACTGCCAAAAATATTGAGTAACATTAGGGAAATTATTGTTTAATTGAGTCTTTCAAGCTGCTGTGGAGAGTATATCCAGGATGCCAGAGCTTAAGGGAGAGGTTAGAGGATGCTTTTCCATAGTCATTGTCTTTTCTTATGGATAAATTCCAAGCATCATGTTACTTGATCTTGATCTTCCAGTATAGACTTGGTCACTAATTTACAATAATGATACAATGGCTGCTTAGGAGGCAATGCTGTAGATCTAGTTATTAAATGAGTTAATTAAAAAATACTTTATTACTTCTATGTAGTTGAACAAAGGGGTCTTAAGTATATTTTCTAGTAGGACCTAAAAGGCAAGTCTTCCTACCTTAGTAACCCGAGGGCAAACCAATTCGTTAAAATGTGCATTTACTGAGCACCCACTTCGTGCTTGGTGCTGTTCTGGTTACTTGGAGCACACTAGTGAACAATAAAGATGAATGTTTCTGCCTTGGTAGGAAAACATTTTAGAAATGAAAAAAGAAAAGAAATAATGGGCATAACATTGCATAATGGATGTATTTATTAAAGGGGGCAGGGAGTTTGGCCTAGTGTAAGAGTGCTTGCCTAACACGCACGAAGACCTGGTTTTGATTCCTTGATACCACATACATAGAAAAATCTAGAAGCGGTGTTATGGTTTAAGTGGTAGAGTTCTAGCCTTGAGAAAGCCCAAGACCAGTGCTCAGACACTGAGTTCAAGTTCCAGGACTGGCAAAAAAAATTTATTAAAGGATTGGATAATGGAAAAACAGAAAGAAGATACAAGTAGATCAAACTAAGGAGATGGGGAACTGTTGCTGTTGGGCCTTGTAGGAAAATATTGTGTCTGCAACACTGTGTAGAAGTCAGAAATTTATTCCTGAGGATTGTTGGAAAAAGAGTACCTCGGGTGTTAAAAGCACAAAGTGGCCAGCAGCAAGTGGTTCAAAAGTTCTGACACAGAAATTTGACAACCATAGAAATGACGGCAGGATTTGCAAATGAGAGGGAAGTGTGGAGACATGGCTGGGGATGAACTAGGAGTGTGAGTGAGAGCCAGATCATGTAGCTTCTTGTAGGTGATTGGGAGGACTTTAGAGAGTTTTCTTTGTGTGAGATTAAAAGCCAACAGAGGAGACACACAGTCTAACTGGCTGCTACATTTTTACTAGAATACAGGAAGGAAGGTATGAACACAGGGAAACTGACCAAAAGTGAGAGCAGAGACGATGAAGGCCAAGACACAGGTGTCGGGGAGCAGAGGCAGACACAAGTGGTAACATCCCACTTACATTTGTTTTTTCATATATTTTTATTGTAATTAATAGAAGGGTTACTTGATATTCACCAGATAGAAGGTGCATTACTTCATATATGTTGATACCCTTTCTCATGTCTTGGTCCTCCCTCCAACCCCACCCCTCATCTTGTTTTCTCCCCTTCCCTATCCAATTTCAAATAACCAAATATGCATTTATCTAATATATCAGATAACAAAGTGAGATACTGTAACAATATGAGATAACCAAGGGACAGCAAAAGAGATGAAAGATAACATAGTACATTAAGGACAACAATCACTCATTATATGGCTTTTGTTTTTATATCCTAGAGGTCCTTTCATTTAGCGTCATTCTATATGGGCTTATGTATCTAGGTTTTGCTCTATTGCAAATCTCTGCTAGGAGAGCCCAAGGTTTCTACTGATTACTTACATTTTATAGCTACCATTGCATATGGCTCCTGAAAGAAAGAAAGTATTAGAGCAAGGAGGTGTGAGAAACTAAAGGGATGAAATCAATCTTCTCTCACAAAGGGAGATTTTAGCATCTGAGGGTTTTGTGAGATCCCAGGAGCTTTGGACAGGATATCTAAGCAGATAATGTATATGTTTGAAGGTAGGAAGGAGGGTTTGTCTGAAGATATAATTCTTATTTGGTTAGGATTATGGTTTATATGAGTATTTAAATCTGAGAAAAGCATTTGATCTCCTAAGAAGGATCTAAAGTGGGCCAATGACAAATCCCTAAAAATTTTCAAATGAAGTGATTCGAAAAAGTAAAATCCATACCAAATATATCCCTCAAATCCACACCACAAATACTTAAGATTTAGACATGATGGATTAGCCTGCTGTGTCAGTAATGTTCTTATAAAATAGCTTAGACTCATGCCTCTAATCCTACTTACTCATGAGGCTGAGATCGGAAAATCATGATTTGAAGCCAGCTTGGGCTGGAAAAGTCAGTGGGACTTTTATCTCCAATTATACACCAAAATGCTAGAAGTGGAGCTGTGGCTCAAGTGGTATAGTATTAGCCTTGTGCACAAAAGCTCAAGTACAGGGCCCAGACCCTGAGCAAGCCCCAGGGCTGGCATATACAAAAATAAAGTTAAGACTCATTTCAGATGACTGGTTTCTTTACCTTTGTAGAATTTTCCTTTTGAGCTACACTCAGTACATAGACTATACAAAAACATGACTCAGTTTTTATTTGTGTGCCAACTCTGTATTTTCTCCTAGGGACTTTGGCTGATAGTGGCTTAGTGATGCTTTGCCAGGAAAAAAAAAATATGTGAGGGGTTATGCCAAATATTCGTTTATTCCAACCTCATACCCCAAATTCTTCCTTTAAAAATGTACTTGAATTGCGAAGATTATTCCCAGGAAACCTCCATTTACCTATGTGCTCCTCAAATTTTCTACAGTGGTAATTAGACTTCTGAGAACCATCCATGGAAGTCTTTAGAATTTTGTTCTACTAACTAAACAGAAAAATATCAGATTTTTTGTCATCTGTTCATCAATTTCAATAGTAATATAAGTTTTGTGCACCCTGTCTACTCTTTAGAAAGTCATGAGTGTATAGTCATTCTACTATTATGGTTGTTATCATCATATTATGGAGAAACTTGCCAAGAATCAATAGAAGTCAATTTGCAACTTCACTGCCCTTTCATTTGGCCATTTACTCTGGAAATAAAAGCTCACTGTGGGCCAACTAGGACATAGTTTCAAATCATTTTTCAGTTTGGGGGAAAACATAAAAATCTTTTTATTACTAATATTGCTAGCAATGCTAACTAAATTGACCATCCTGGAAGCAGATGGTGATAGTGGACATTATCGGTACATTTTTTCCCTAAAAATTTAAACTTATCCATGAACAATGTAGAACTACTCTTTGGTTAACCATATGTGTAACTCTCTGCCTCTGCCAAAAAAAAGAAAAAAGAAAAAAAAACCCAAACCATAAACCAAAACTAACAGAAGAGAATTTTGGGTCTCTGATTGAGCCTAATACTAAAGTTTTAGGAACATTGGTCATATAGAAAGTTTCTCAACTATGAGCCCAGAAGTATGCCTAAATATCTTCACTTAAACTTCACAAACCCCCTGCCTGTTAACAAATCTGATGAGGCTTGATACAAAGCACCAGATGATTTTTTAGAAGAATATCTTATAGACAGCTGGTGGACCATGCCTATAATGTACTCAGATCTGAGATCTGAGAATCAAAGCCCAATGTCCAAAATGTGTCTCCAGTTAACCAGCAAAATTGCTGAGCTGCAGATGTGTGGTCCTAGCAATGGAGCCTTGCTTGTAAGTGAAAAACCCAAGAAGGATCATGAGGTCTGAGTTCCAATCATGGTACCCACATGAAAAGAAAAGAAAATCATAGAACAGTTAAATGAGTCCTACTTTTCATGACACTTGTTAACTGATAAATTAACAAAGAGATACATACTCTGACCCCATTTTATTTCTTTAAACAGACATAATATTTCTTTTAGATAAATAAGATACTTATTTATTTCTCACCAGTGTAATCAGCAGACCTTAGACAGTTAAGAGAATAGAAGATATTTTTGTCTGTAAAAAATGTAACTTAGACAATGGACTAATAATATGTATGTGTTTACATATTTCTGTGTGGACATATGTATGTGTGTGTTTATCTGAGCATATATGGTCTATAAGTATTTATATAATCTATGTATTTATTAGATGTTCCTTTTTGATTCATTCCTAGACTGAACACTTTTCCTCCTTTGTAGAAATTTTTTTTAGGCCAACACTTTTTAAAAATTGAATTGATAGTTCTTTCATTAACACAAATGACAATGTTTAGATTGTTTAACACTTGATGGGTGGTGCATAATTAATAAAGTTGAAGTTGTGAGGTATTTAATACAATATCAATATGGCCAGGGAACAATTTGCCATTTCCATAAACCTGGAAGAATTTTCTGGAAGAAATACAATTTATGTTACAGTTCTCTTTGTTTCTAAACAGAAAAATTCCTCAATTTTAAGGTACTACTGAGAACACCATGGCATTTTAAAGTGATTTACCTCCTAGTTTTCTCTTCCCACTCCCAAATTTGTTTTCTTTTTATTTCAAAAGAGGGAATTTTAACTTAAAAAAATAGGTTGCTGCTAGACATTTGTTTCACTGAAAGGTTGAAATATACTTACATTTTTGTACTGGAAATATGTAAGGAAATAGAGCTGAATATTTTTCTAAAGCAGATTGTGTTTTGATGTTTATCATAAGATCTTATTTTGGGTTGACAATTTTGATCTTGAAACTGATATTGCAGCTTCAAAGAGAATCTTCTCTTCAACAATTTGAAATAGTTTCAAAGTAAATTCATTAATAATTTATCCACAGATAAAATACACACTTATACACACAGACTAATACACTGATTTTTAAAGTTTATATGTGTACATATAATGCATTTATATACATATTTCTTAAAAGAAAAATCATCCAAAACTGATTGTGTTGCATATAATGCAGATGTCAGATAATTTTGACTAAATTTTTTTTTAATAATTTACTATTACTAAAGTTCCTTTTTATCTCAGCAAACACTTTATTATTTTTCACTGAGAACCAACTAGACACTGGAAAAAATAAAATATTGTTTATATCATTTTTCCCAATAGATCATCAGCAAGATTCATCTGAGTTATTTCCTTCACTTATGATTAATATAAAATTGTCATGTATTTCAGGTTTCAGGTCAATTGTGTTGTGAGTTTTCTTTTTGTTCACCAGAAATACTATATCTGATATTCGAGGGTAAATTAGTATAAACTAGTGGAACAAAGCAGTTCCATTATGATATTTACATACATCTAGATGAAGTATTTTGATCAAATTCATTCCATTAACTCTTTCTTAAGGTCCTTCTCTACTTCACCCTCCTTTTAACTGTTTATAATGAGTTTCATTCTATTATTCTCATGCTCATACATATGATGCACTTCAATCACCGTATTCACTCTGTCCTTTCCCCTCTCCCTCTCCTCTTCTCTTGTTTGATTCCCACCCCTACACCCACTGGCTACTTTCACTCACGCTTCAAGTCCCCCTTTCATAATCAGATTTTGTTATTATTCTTAGGCGTCAATTCCACATGGGATACATTATTCTGAAAACAATATATTCTTTTTTTTTTTTTTTTGCCAGTCCTGTTGACTGAACTTAGAGCCTAAGCACTGTCCTTGGGCTTTCTTCAAAGCTAGTGCTCTGCCACTTGAGCCATAATACCGCTTCTGGATTTTTCCATATATGTGGTATCAAGGGAATTGAACCTGGGTCTTCGTGCATGCTAGGCAAGCACTCTACCTCTAGGCCAAACCCCTGGCCCCTGATAGTCATCTATTCTTTAGTCATCAGTTGAGTACTTGGGATGCTGCCATTGCTTGACTATTTTGACTAGTGGCTAATAAGCCTAGGTGTGCTCGATTCTGATCAAACAAGTAGTTTTAAACTAATATGTCTTGTCACCTGAGGAAATGAGGTACATGAGTGAGCACATTTGAATTCTTTCCGATGACTAAGGGATCAACAGGTGGTTTAGGACACTGTTGTTTGTGTTAAGGCTGTTTGTACAGGTTGCATAGATAACAAGGTTGTGTAGTTGCACAGAATATTGAGTGATTGTTATGGGTTTATCTTTTCTTTAGAAAAATTCAGAGATAGGGAGGGGAGTCAATGAAAAGGTGACCTCTTAACATTTGCAAATTTTCTTTAAAAAGTACCATTATTCTACTAAATCCTAACGTAAACCCTTCATTCCACCAATTTAACAAATATTTAACTGCTTCTTACTAACCACAAGTTGTTTGAAGTGTGGGAATTGAGGATTAAAATTGTCCCTCACCTGATAGATACAGACAAACTTATGATAATGAAAATCATTATATAATAATTAATAAGAAAATATTTTATAAATAAGTAATGAACCAGTAATGTACATAGGAATTCAGGGAAATAATCCCATGAACTAAAATGCTTCCACTAACTCTTAGGGAGGAAGTAACACTTTAACATGAATATGAAAGCTATACTAGAATTTGAATTTGAAAAGTCATCCTTTGGGATGAAAAAAATGGGCTAAGATGGTTCTGGAAATAAATAAGAGCTTAAGAAGAGATGAACTGTGGTTACTTAATGGAAAGTGACAGATTACCGTGGCTGGATCAGAAAACTTTGGAGAGATTAAAAGGTTAACAAAAACCAACAAATAATAATGGGTTATACTGTTAGGCTGTATTCCAGGTCTATTAAAAATATGTAGCAGGAGAAAAATATTATTGGTGAATCTACCTATACAATAAGACATGAGGAAATGTTGCTTTCATTGATATAAAACTTCTGCATTAAATGGGGTGATGGGGCATATGCATGCTAATGCATATGTGTTCAGACACATGAGTATGCAATGAGTGACTGAGGTGTCGTTTATCACAATAAAAGGTGGTAGCTACCTACCTAATTAGGCATATGACAGCAAGCAGAGGGTACATAATATGAGTTGCCTCACGTGGCTCCTGGGACACCTTAGGCTCCCCTCCTAATCAGGTGTCCCATCATTGTGAGTGACAATTACAGATTTCTCATTAGTCAGGATTGTACAATGAGGCAGATTGATGAGTGGATTGGTGTTGCCTCAGAAATTGAGATCCTTCCCAATGGCATGGTGGAATATGCATTATCAAATATGCATTTAAGGCAATTCAGGCAGAGCCCTCTTCACCTGACAAAACAAGTTTTGATTGCTTAGAAATGTATGCTGCGAGCAAAATCAAACCCATCTTACTGAATGCCATCATCATCCTTAGAGGATGATTTTGCTGCCTTCAGTTTGTGTAAACTGTATTTTGTGAGGTGGAAAATAAGATGTTGCCTTTTTCATTGACATTGAAAATAGCCACAACAAGTGGACAAAATGTTTGCTGAAAGTGATTGCCTAACAACTAAAAGCTGGATCTCATATGAACATTGTTTCATAACTTGTCCTTCAATACAAGTTGCTTTAAACAAAATGCTACTCACTTTTTTTAAATCACAGAGCAATGGATTCTCTTTAAGCCTGGAACAGGGGTCAGCAAACCTGAGCCATGGCAGAATCATTTGCAAGGCTGGTTAACATACAGTGCAGGCTTCTACCTATCACTTCTTATTGTGCAGCTCTCAAAATAACCCCTGATAATTTTATTTTACTTTTAAACATGTCTAAAAACATTGTAGATATTGAGGCCAAAGCTGCTGCTCTGAAGACCAACAGCCGCTGAACCCTGTCCAAAGAAGAAATATTGCATGGTTGCATTTTGTTTCCAGATACTCATTTCCGATTAGCTACTCCAAAAAGCTGTCCTGAAACTCAGTTCTGTGCACTTGTACCATGATAAATATCTCATAGACTATTTTCCCTTGTGGCTTCCTATCTGTGAGGTAGAGAGAAACTGCAAAAAAAAAAAAACATTTTAAGTAGTATTTGATAAAGTTTTCTGACTTGCTGTTGTTACCCAGGTCCTCATGGAGTCATCATTTGTCTAAGTTCTCAGTCGCATTGGTATTTGTAGGAACATTCTAACAATAGTCACAAAAGCAGCTTGATCCATTGGGTAGGCAGGACTGCTACGAAAATGCACACGTAATAGGCATTTAATGTAAAAATATACTTTCTTATGTCTTTAAGTCTGTAAGTAGGTTTATGAAGGGATTTTAGCTCAACATGTCAACTTAGGAATGCTGTGGATCTTGAACATAATTTATGTAGGAATGATGATGATTATTTTGACTAAAATCATTATCAGATTTACTCTTAGGAACTTCATAACCTAAATTGACTTTGTACATCTTTAAAAAATAACCAAGAAACTGGCTGGCAGCCAGAGAGGAATTAAGGGCTAACAAAATAAGCTAAGATTCTCTTTTCATCTTGGATAGGAGGATGGCATGTTTTAGATTTCCAAATGGAAGTGTCAAGTGGATAATCAGATATTCCAGTACAGAATTTATGTTGTTAGATCAGGATTAGAGTTATGTATTTTATGGCCTATATCATATATAGCAAGAATTGGCTTGGGGGGCAGTCTGGAAATATTACATATGTTGAAAACTATACAAAGGTCGGTGTGATTTTTTTCTCCAAAATAGTATAAAATATTTCTTATTAGTTTCGCGAAGAACAGATACCAGAACAAAAAACAAATATAAATGTTAACATTATTAAAGATGTGTTGTACTTACAGGCTGATTTGTTGAATAGTAACTTATTAGTGCAACTGCTTACAGATAATAAAAATCATAATTAAAATATGAAATTGCTTTTGAAAATATGAAAATTTTTGAAAAGACTTTGCTAATTACTAAAGAATTCTAGACTGATTTAACTTTACAGATGTATGAAGAATTTTTCACCTCCTTTTACCTAATAAATAGAACAAACTTAGTATGGAAGGTGACATTTCACATACATACATTTGGATCCCAAAAGAACAAAACTTGCAGGATTACAAGAAGCTAAATCTGACCTGTGCACTAAAGCATAGAAATACAAAGATCAAAGTTTGAAAGCATTCTGGTAGTGAATCTTTTGCACAAACACCTATAAAGATGAAATTAATGTAAAAATAAGTACTGATTTGTAAAGAAAGTTGAAGTGTGTGTGTGTGTGTGTGTGTGTGTGTGTGTGTGTGTGTGTGATGTTGGGGTTTAAACTCAGGACCCTGAACTTACATGATAGAAACTCTGCCATTTTAGCTACATTTTGAGCCCTTTTATTTTGTTTTGTTCTGTTTTAATTTTATGAATAGCATTTTTTACTCAGTTTGACCTAGAAAGTGAGCCTCCTGTTTACATTTGCTACTTAGTTTACATGATAGATAGATATAGTAGCTTTTAATTAGTTGAGAAGTCTTGTGAAACTTTTGTCTAGGCTGGGCTGGTACTTTTAATCTTACCTAACAAAGTCACTGTGGTTACAGTGAGATACTGTCCCATGCTTTAAAATTATGTCTTACTGTCAAATAATTCATGTTTAAATACATAAGACCACTGTGAATGCCTTCAATAGTATTGTTTCCTTCTGGCATCATTTCTTATTTTCTTGTATGAGTTCCTTTCATGAATTGAGAAAGGGGAAGTGGATTTTACAAGGTCTATCATATGCTGTCATTTTCATCACTCACAGAGTATTAAGACACCATCTGCATTGCATGCATGCTGGCCTCAATTGTGTCACTTGCATATGATGCCAAATTTAATCCAGTTTTCAGAAGCAGACTGCTAGAAACAGACATTATTCTGGCATCTGAGCATTGACACAGGTGAGGAAAGACAGGAAGTACGCACAGAGAATAGAACCACTGAGGCTGTCTCACCTTTCAGCTGCACTTTTCCTGTTGACAGCTTAGATCCTTCATAGAACATGATCAGCATGAGAGACTATGGTGCTTACAAACTTGCGGCTTTGAATCAGATGCAGTGAGTTAGTTCTACCACCTACCAGCATGGGCTTCTTTTCTGTCAGCCCTGGGGCTTGAACTCAAGGCCTGAGCACTGTCCTTTGGATTTCTCAAGGCTACGAGTTCTATCACTTGAGCCACAGCACCACTTCTGACTTTTTCTGTGTATGTGGTACGGAGGAATCAAACCCATGGCTTTGTGCATGCTAGGCAAGCACTCTACCAATAAGTCATGCTTCCAGGCCTATATATCATTTTTATAAGTTTGTTTTTGTTTTAAAGCCTTTCACATCAAAGCATAAAATGGAGTAATCAACCCTATCAAGAGGCAATGTGATACATGAGAGAAAGCTATGGATTTGGAAATAGGAAGTATATATTCTGTATTTCTTATACTACTCATGCATCTATTTACCCACTATTTTTGGAGTAAACAACAGAAGATAAACAATAATCATCAGTCTCACCTTATTTTCTAGTGGCAATGGAGAAAAAATGAATAAGTAGTTATGCTAAGAAAATGCAAATTGGGTGAGGAATCAAAACTAATGGAGGAAGTATTTTGTTTCATATTTATAGAGTTTTTCTTTAAAGATTTTATTGACAAGTGATGTATGATGTACAAAGGGGTAATAGTTTCATAAGTCAGGTAATGAGTATATTTCCTTTTGAACAGCATCACCCCTTCCCACATGCTCTCCCAGTTTTTCCCCTCCAGCTTTCCTTCCCCTCCTAGTTGTATAGTTCATTTATAACATAGTGTCTAGTGGGTTTCAAAGCCGAATTGGTATACCTTTTCTCCCACTGTTTCTGTGCTTCTCTTTTAAGACAGAAAACAGAAGGGTTTGACCTTAGATATGCCATATAATCTTTCTGGATTTTGGCGTTTCTGTATGACATATGTAGCTGAGTTGTGGGTGTGATAATGGGATTAGGTAACACTAAGTCTCAGCATCCTGTGTAATCACTCTATGATAATAGTCCTTGCATATTCAAACTAGATCATCCCCTCTTTTCTATGGGGAAATATGTATATTTGCCACATGTACATACAAAGTTACTGAATAATTATGTTATTGTGTAGTACATTGTAAAATGACTAGCCATTTTATTTATTGGTGCCTTTACTTATCTAATGTGTATTAACATTACACACTATGCCATGAAACTATATTGAAAGTTCAGTATTATTATCATATGTGTTATATGTATAATGTGTGTATGAATATACTCATAAAGCTGTACAAATAAATATCAACTAATTAAAAAGGAGAAAATCTACTTGATGCTAAAGACAGAAT
Source organism: Megascapheus bottae (assembly GCF_031878675.1). Lineage (NCBI taxonomy): Eukaryota > Metazoa > Chordata > Mammalia > Rodentia > Geomyidae > Megascapheus > Megascapheus bottae. Next base: position 15,468,459 of record NC_143527.1, on the reverse strand, counting down.
GACCAGTCTTTTATTCATGACCAGTCTTTGTAAATATAAGCATCAATTTATCAAAAAAAGATGCATCTTTTGATATTTGTTATCTGGTGATTTCAATGAGGGAATATCTGATCTTAGCCACCAAACATCTATGGAGAAGTTCTGAATGAGTGAGTCTGATTTTGTGCTTTACAATCAGAATAGTCCACAGAGAAACTATAGAAAAATGTTCTTTGGTCAAGAAAAGAGAAGAATTCACCCCTAAAGACAGGCAGTTTTTTGTAGAACACGATGCAAAGACCTGTCCAAAAGGTATTCATCTGTGCTAGTGCCTGACCTTTACTTGACAAGATGTCAGTGAAAAATGAACTCACTAAGATGCATCTCAGGTCCCGTGGGGAAAGAAAGACAAAGAGAGGACAAAGAGTAAAGCTTAGGAGAGATTGTGAGAAAAGTCCAACTATTTCCAGGAATGCTTCTTTGCTTATTAGAAAAAAAGGTAACATGTTTAAAAATCAGAGATGTCCAATCAGCTTGTGTTTTTTCATTGTACCCTCCCTGACAATGCAGATTCTCTTGAAAGAAAACCTTTTGTTGACACAACTGAAATGTGAAAGCTAGGAAAGACAGTAAAATACAATGAATTATCATCATGAATGTGCTCAGCAGTTTTCCTCTACTAAACAGCCAGCATGTCCCCATAATTGTAGCAATGACTCAAAGGCAGGAATTGCCCCTATGGGGATGACATTGTGATTCCTATGGCACCTTGCCTGAATCCTAGGAGAAAGTTCCTTAAAAAACTCTGTAGCAAGGAGCATAGAATAAGATAAAACCTGTTGAAAACACCGGTAAAGCTCTATTATCTTGACCTGGAGTTTGGCCTAGTGGTAGGGTGCTTGCCTAGCATGCACAAAGACCCGGGGTTCAATTCATTGGTACCACATACTTGGAAAAAGCCAGAGGTGGTGCTGAGGCTCAAGTGGTAGAGTTCTAGCCTTGAGAAAAATCCAAGGACAGTGCTCAGGACCTGAGCTCAAGCCCAGGAGTGGTCAAAATAAATAAATAAATAAATAAATAAATAAATAAATAAATAAATAAATAAAAAGTATTTAAAACTCTATTATCTTGACCAATTACATGTAAAAAGCTGCTCTTCCATGAGAAAGAAAGCCACTAAAAAAATTGTGAACAGAAGTTATACAAGACAAATGTAATACAAATTATATGTATACATATAAATATATATATGTATATATCTATATGTGTACATATCAGCTTATTTGCCCACTGAATAATTCCTAAGTTAGACAGCACTCAATCAATCAGCTATTCAGGGTGCTCAGCTTTAGCATTGTGAACACTGAGCCTTTATTGGTTAGATGTGAATGCAAAGTGAGAAATCACATGTTTTCCATTCTTTGCCATGGTCTGCTGGCAAGTCCCTAGTTACAGGTTAGTTTGTTTCTGAATGGTGAAGCTTACATTTTGTTTTACTGTTTAAATTAGGGATCTATTTGGTTACATCAGAGCTGGAGGAGTGGCATTGTCTCAATGCAATGCTGTCCCAATTTGTTTTCTTATAACTGAAGAGATGACAAGTGGTGTGGGTACCTGTGTTAATTTCAGGGGCCCATTGCAGGATTTGATTGATCACTGTGGAAAAACAGAAAAATTCCTCCACGCTCCTCATTTCTTTCATAGGAAGCATGTTCGGAAGAAAATTACTCTAAATGTCTCTTTCAGCCATACAGCCACAAACGAGTCAGAGAGAATTCAATGAAGAGGCCCCGAGCTTCAAAGTATTAACTTCTAACTGTCTTTGTCCCACATCTAGACTCATGTGCTGGAAGCTGGTTCCTTCCTTTAGTTTCTCATGGAAGACGGGAAGTCTTCAGAGAGTGTCTCATGATGAACACTATGCAAAGTTTTTATTTAGAAGGTCCAGGAGGGATGATCTCTGAACTGCAGTTGGTGAATGGGATAGTTCAACAGAGGTCAGTAATGGAGAACTAAGTTTTAGGTAATGGGCACTGGCCAGAGATCTGTGCAGGGTGTGGGTGGGCCTGCCAGAGGATTTTGAGATGATGGACTAAAATTGTATATTGTAGAACTGAGCATAATAGCTATCCCATTCTAAACTCACAGAAAATATTAGCTATTATGGCTAAACTACAACCATTATCATATTCAAAATTTTTTCTCCTTGCTTGCTATTTAATTTTATCTTTCAAAGTTGATTCTAGTTACTTCGGGTATATGAGTATGCATCTGTAGATATATATGTGTGTTGGTGCTGTTAATCTAAGCAGCTTTGAGATAAAATTCAAGTAGCTTATCTCATCATTTTGTTGAAAGTTTTCTCAGTTCCTTCTAATTCCCAGAATTAGTATTACCCAGCAGGAATCTTTTTCTAGCCTGTGTGCTTCCTACTAAGCTTTGGTTGCCATCTGCCCTAGGTCATGCCTGCTCCCGTTAATTATGTGATCTTGTTCCCCCTTGGAAATAAACTAGAACTTCTTTCCTGTTTAAAATAAAATCTGATTCCCTGCTGGTTCCATTTTTACAAACCTCGCCAACAGTGAATAGAATTGGCCAGTTTTGTCTCTCTGTTTCTAACTCTATGGGGGAAAGTTCACTCATAATGGAGTCTGGGAATAGTGCCTCTAGCTGAGCAACTAGGATTAAATGTAAAAGCTGTGAAGTTGATGGAGGACTCAAGAGAGCATTGGAGAGATCATGGCACAACAGCTTACAGCTATGTGGCATCTTTTCTCCTGTTATCAAAACAGAATCATGATACCCCCCTAAACTATCCTTAACAGAATATGTCCCATCAGCACAGCTCATTAAAATGAACTTGATTATGTTTTAGAATGTCTTTCTCTATTTTTAGGACAGAAAATCTAGCCTAGGATTTTGTAACAGAAGAAGGAATCCAAGGAGTACTTGAGTCACCTAAGTAGCAATTGGAGAGCTGCTACTTCAGTCTCAGCATTCAAATTTAGGATGTTTCCCCAAGGTGATAGAAGGTCTATTCAACTTTCTCTCAAGTGGTAGAGTGCTAGCCATGAGAAGCCTAGGGACAGATCCCAGGAAGGAAGGAAGGAAGGAAGGAAGGAAGGAAGGAAGGAAGGAAGGAAGGAACGGAGGGAGGGAGGGAGGGAGGGAGGGAGGGAGGGAGAGAGGGAGGGAGGATGAGAGGAAAAAAGAAAGATAAAGAAAGAGGGGGGAGGGAGAGAGAGAGGGAGGGAACAGGGAGGAGGGAGAAATCAAAACCCCAAATGAAATACTACACAAAGATCTCAAGACACAAGCAAGTACTATTTATTGCCTGTGGGCAAAATGAAATTGGATACAAATAGAACTAGAGATCACAGTACCTAGGTAGTTGTTGGGGTTGGTTTGATTTTTTTTCAATCTTCAAATCAATTTTTGATGGTAAGAGTTAAAGTTTCACCATTCCAAGTCAGATCTGCTAGGTCAAGAATTTGTTTCTCCATTTCCACTTACACTTTGAGTATCTCTAATATCATATGCCCAAGGGCAGAATTTGAAAAAATACTTCTCATGGAACTGGAATAATCTGATAGTTAAAATCTGGAATCACTCCCAGTTCTTTGGAAGTAAAGTTAATTATTCTGGGGGTGCATCATTTGTGTATAAGAAATTCAAGAGAAATGTTATCATTTCAGCAATTAACTTTAACTTTTCAAAAACATTTTTCAAAAACACACATTAAAACTTCCCCCCTCTTTCTAATGATATTTTAAACTGGTTGATTACACCTGATTATTAAGCATTTGGTATCATTGCTTGGTCATGTCAATGAAGGGAAAAGTATCCATTTCTGGCTTATCCGGTGCAGTAAATTTCTCCTTTATCTGCATTTTCAAGTGGGGATTACTCTTTCATTTTAATGGACACATGAACACAATGCTTAGGGACATCCTCAAGTTTCTTGAGTAAAGAAGAAATAATAATACCAGAACATTCAGTATTTCTTCTTCCTTGACGGTTGTTTTCCTTGTGCTCATCTATTGCTTAGCATTTCCTTACTCAGCATACCCACCAACTCTAGCTTTTTCTCCATCAACATGAACTGTTTATAATGACTTGAGAATACATAGGAATTCAAGTAGTTTAGGAAATGACATTTATTTTGAATCCTGTGGCTTCTCAGAAGTTAGAAAACATAGAATAAATTTCTCAGAAAAGATTTTATTTCATGTTAGTGAATGCATTTCAGATTCAAATGTATATTCGTCAAAGCTTGTTCAGATGAGCGAAAGGCTGTTACCATTGTCTTTAAAATGTCTGTTTATCATTTCTACATAACAACATCATGATGCTTCGTTAACATGTTTATACTTATAACAAATGAACATTGATTAAATTGGTTTGTGTGTATATTATTTCAGAATCACCAAGGAAAAGTCCACAGTGGCTGATAATAATATAATCTGCCACTTTTGCTGTCTATACTAGCGTTTGTATTCAAACTAGAGTGACTAGAATGAAATTTGAAATTAATTACTCATATGCAGTCTTTTATAACTATTGCTATTCTTTTTTCCTATTCTTTTTCATATCTCATTCATAGATTATTCTTGATTTTTTCCAATTTTGCTCATTATTAAGCGCGTGCGTGCGTGCGTGCATGCGTGTGTGTGTGTGTGTGTGTGTGTGTGTGTGTGTGTGTGTGTGTGCATTTCCTTGAAAAAGGTTAAGTCTCTCTTCAGGAAATACCCCAATTTTCATAAAATGATCAAGTTTACACAGCAAGAGAATTCCAAATCAGCCCAAAGGTCTTTTTGCTAATGATTTGAGACACAGTACAGATGCCATACTCTCTATCTGTCCTGTGGATTTTATAGAAACTTGATAACCCCCTAGGCCATTAAGCTAAAGCTATGGTCACAAACCTTTTAATGTTTCACTCTGGATTATTCATTCACTTTTTCCAACAAAGAATAATTCCTCTAATACTGTTTTTTTGTTTTGGTTTTTTTTTTTTTTTTTTTTGGTCAGTCTTGGGACTTGAACTCTGGGCCTGGGCTCTGTTCCTGAGCTCTTTAGCTCAAGGAGGAGCTACTTCTGGCCTTCTGGCAGTTAATTGGAGATAAGAATCTCATGGATTTTAGTGCCTGGGCTGACTTTGAACCGTAATCCTCAGATCTCAGCCTCTTGAATTGCTAGGATTACAGATGTGAGCCACCACACCTCGCTCCTTTGATCTTCTGAATGAATAAAAAATTGTGTTAGAAAGGAAGTTAAAAATGGGCAATGTGAAGTTTAACAATGAAGGCCAACTGAATCTCAGTGAATATACCAGAATAGCTTCCTTCTGACACATACTCATTAAGTATTTACTTTATATATTACTCTAGTCCAGCTATTTTATATTGAAAACAAGTTGCATTGTAAAAAGATGAACAAAGGTAAAGGATTTTATTACAATGATCTGCCTATTATAGTCTTAGACTTCCAAATAAGTTTTAACCAAAAGGCATGTGATAATTTTATAACCCAATGTATGTCAGAACTTAATTTCTGTAGCTGGGATAATTAGAATATTTATTGTAATGTTCTACATATAACTGTATATATACTATATGTATATGTGTGTATAACACTAAAATATATATCCTTCTTTAGATATACTCTGAACAACTGAGCAACTTTGTTTTTTTCATGTATCAGTAGCATTTACAGAACTGTGGTAATGTAACTTTAACTGAAAATTGGCATTCTAATCTAAAGGAAATACAAGCAGAATTATCAAAATAAATATCAAAACTCTCCAGTTCATTTCACGAGACTTAAAGGGATATCAAGGAAAGAAATCAAAGTCATTGTGCTTTTCAGTCCAGGATTTGTATTTTGTTGACATAAGGATATTGCCTCAGTGTGCTCCTGCAATAGTTTTTACGTTTTCATATTACTGCTATCAAGGTAAGGTGGTTGTTCTTCATTCAGTGTCTGCTGGTGCTGTCCAGCTTCTAGGTGCTCTACTTACCTCCATTTTATTAACTCTCATGATGCTCACAAGAAATAGAATGCCTCATCACTCCCAAAGTCTGGAAGTAGGAGTTCTAATAGATGACAACCAGGCTCCCACTCTTCCTGGGAGAGATCAAGATCACGGGACACCTATGGGCAGACAGTGTAGAGGTGGTGCCATATAAAACAATCAGGAAAAACACTGACACACACTGTGGGGAGGGTTGTGCCCAACTGGCACAGGGCCTTGTTCCTTTGGTTTTTTTAATCTCTCTCTCTCTCTCTCTGTCTCTCTGTCTCTCTCTCTCTCTCTCTCTCTCTCTCTCTCTCTCTCTCTCTCTCTCTCTCTCTCTCTGTCTCTCTCTCTCTCTCTCTCTCTCTCTGTCTCTCTGTCTCTCTCTCTCTTTCTCTCTCTCTCTGTCTCTCTCTGTCTCTCTGTCTCTCTCTCTCTCTCTCTCTCTCCTTCTCTTTCTCTCTCTCTTTTTCATCTATCATTTGTAAATGAGAAAAGACAAGTTGTAACCAACATTTAAAGCAGTAGCCGTGAGGAATTTTAAACTCAGTTCTCACTGCCCAAATCAGTAGCCATCTAATGTTTGAAAATAAACTCTTGGACCTTAGTTTCCTCACCTGTTAGAGTAGGAATGTCAACTGTTAGATTATTGGACATGGGAGTTTTAAGATATTTCAATATTGGAAGTGAAGTCGTTTAGTCTGATCTATGCCTCTAATGCCCTCAAACCAAGCCTACTGAGAAGCATAATTAAAAGTACAAATATATAGGCAAGTTAGATTTCATTTATATCCCATTTCGCATTATGAAGACAAATTAATAACCTTTTGTAGCTCATATATGTGATCTGGTAAACTGAGGCAAGTCCCAAAATACTACTTATTCTTGGAATGGTTGGTATGCTATTTTGTATAGGTTAATTGTGATAGCAAAGATATCTAGAGGGAAAGGACCAGTTTTCCGAGTTTTCTAAAAGTTTAAACTTAAGACGTAACCTACTGCAATCTACCATGAAATTTGCATAAAAATCCCTCCCCAATGTTTTACTCAGAATGAAAATATATTACCAAGTGAGACAAAAGACAAAGTGTTAAGCAATACAGTAGCTACACTCACTTTAGGCTGTGTTGGAAGGGAACTTTAACAACTTGTGGGGGAGGGGACTCCGGGCCAGGGGAGTGGGAGAAAATGAAGGAGGGGCGATAATTTCAAACAGAATTATCCTCATCTCCTTACTTATGTAAGTGCAACCAATCTGTACATCACTTTTACAATAAAAAGAAACAGTGGGGAGGCAAGGAGGGAGGAAGGGAGGGAGGGAGAAAGGAAAGGAACAGAGGAAGGAAGGGAGGGAGAAGGAGGAGGAAGAAGGAAGGAAGGAAGGAAAGAAGGAAGGAAGGAAGGAAAGAAAATCACGAGGAAGTGCGTGCTTGAAAGGAATGGAGTGGGGTTACGGGGAAAAGAGTTGACAAATGAAGAGGAAAAGGAGAAAGCTGCCAAAAATCCAACATATATCCTACAAAATTAAGAATCAGAAGAGGGGTGTCGAAAGAGGTGACGTTGATCAGTGCATTGTACTCAAAACTACTTTGTTAAATTGAAATTCCTTTGTACAATGAATGAGGTAATAATAAAGTAAGTCAAATTTAAGTCCTATTGCTTAATTGTTCACATGAGATCCTACATCTGAAAGTGGTAATCTACTGGTTAAATTTGCTTGCACTCCCTACTTGTTATAGGTACCTATTATTTCTTTTCTGTTATTGACTATCAGCTCCTGGAGACAGAACAATCTTCACAGAATTTCTGTCTGATCCCACACATGTATCCCTACAGCAAGTTAGGGGCCATGAATCAATTTAGAAAAGAAACCTTTAATGTCTTAATATCCAGAGTTGTTTCTACTGACCTCAGTCACACTGTGCAAGCCATCAGAGAGGTTTTGTAATCATAGACTTGTTTTACCTTATTGTTGTTGTTAAAGATAATTGATTCCCACAAGAATTAAAGCCATGACAGGATTTCTCTGTAAAATGGACAGCAGTGGCTTTCAGGAAAAGACCAACCATCTATCCAGCCTCCAGACTCTACTATTTTTGGTGAGGATAAGATGATGGAATCCATTCCCCTGAAATCAAGGAGGGTCATAGTGTTGGTGCCTTTAGCATCTTTCCTGCACACTGTGTGAAGCTACCTCTACGGAAAACCAAACCATCCCCATACTCTATTCTGACTTATACTTAGAGCATCCCTGACAAAGTGTAGAAATTCATATTTCATCTAGCTAAGCTGTAAGGGAAAGTCTCAGGCATATTACATAGCTATCACTTTTTATTCTATTCTGTCATTTTTGGATTCACAAATATCTTAGTAGCCAGAATAGCATCCAAGGTTTGCATAGAACTTTATATAGAACTTCCTAACTCTGTATTAGTTAATGATATGATGGATAACCTATTTTTATCAGAGAGTACATGACCACTACATGGTTCGAAGGCCACACCAAAGGCTTTGGAAACACTCAGTCACTGGTTCATTCTCAGTGTTTGGTAAATGCCAGTGAATCTTGCTGTGCATCATGTTTGTGGTCTGTAAAATAGCGATAACCACTTCTACCTTGAAGAGTTGTGATGGTGTTCAGTTAAAATACATGATCTTGCCAAATGTTTCTTGGTATGGTCATTGGAAATGACATGAAAATCCAATTTTTTATCGACCTTAATTTACCAGGAAGGAAAATGAGCATAATCATTCAATTCAGAACAGCAAAATCCTTTAAAAGATTTGACCCAAATTTATTGAATCACTTCTATAATTTAAATTGAAATTTAATTTAAATATTTTGTATATTTATATATCCTATAAGTTGACTTCTGTTTGCAAAGAAATCTTTTGTTTGTTTTTTTAGAAAAGTCACAGTAATATAATGCCAAAGAACTCTTCAGTAGTAATTAATTTAAAAGTGAAATGTGAGGGGATCCATTATGAATTTAGTAAAGCTTTAAATTAAAAGTACTTAGTTCCTCCTGGTGAGATGGCTCACACCTGTAGTCCTAGCTACTCAGGAGACTGACATCTGAGGATCACAGTTCAAAGCCAGCCTGGGCACCAAAGCCCAAGAGACTCTAATCTCCAATTAACCACCAGAAAATTGGAAGTGGCACCATGGCTCATGTTGTAGAATGCTAGCCTTGTGCTGAAGAGCTTCTGGACAGTACCCCAGCCCAAAGCTCAAGTCCCATGATGGATCAAAAAAAAATACTTAGGGGCTAGGAGTTTGGCTTAGTGGTAGAGTGCTTGCCTAGCATACATGAAGACTAGGGTTCAATTCCTCTGTACCACATACATAGAAAAGATAAAAGCTAGAAGTAGTGCTATGGCTCAAGTGGTAGAGCTCTAGCTTTGAGAATGCCCAAGGACAGTGCTCAGGCTGTGAGTTCAAGGCCCAGAACTGCAAAAAAAAAAAAAAACTTGGTTTTTTTAGTCCAAAGTAGATTAGAATATTTTTTGAAGTGCTACAGTTTGAATTCATGGTCTTGTAGTTCTAGGTAAAACCTTACTACTTAATCAACATTCCCATCTGTTCTTGGCTTCTTATTTTCTGAATGGGGTGTTTTCTTGTTTCCCCTGGCTAGCTTAGGTCATATCCCTTCTACTTAAACTTTCTACAGGGCCGGGAATGTAGTCTAGTGGTAGAGTGCTTGCCTCGCATGCATGAAGCCTTAGGTTTGATTTTTCGGTATCACATACACAGGAAAATCCAGAAGTGATGTTAAAGTGGTGCAGTACTAGCCTTGAGAAAGCTCAGGCACAGTGCTCAGGCCCTAAGTTCAAGCTCCATGGCTGTCCAAAAAATAAATAAATAAACAAATAAAACAAAAAACAAAAAAACTTTCTACATAGCTGGAGTGTCATGAACATGATACTATGCTCTGTTTTGTTGTTTGACATATGATTTTGCTTAGTTTCTTTTTTGTCTAGACTGGCCTCCAGTTATGATCCTTCCAATCTCCACCTCACAAGTAAGCTAGCAAACTTCATACAGTTGAAAGAAAAAGAGTTCTGAGTGGATTTTCAAAGTATATTTAAAGCTTGTTAAAGGCAATGATTAATATGCATATTGAATTAAGGACTACTTTCTTCAATCCTAAGATTTGCAATGCACACACACAGAGTAGGAACAGCCACTACATACAACAAATAAATAAACATGAAATTCTGATTTTTACCTACCATATCTTCCTCTCTGTGCTTTCAATGTGACTCTGTCTCTAAGTCAGTAGTTAAATTCTACATATATATGCAGATACATGTTCTCTTCTTTTAATTTTCTTGCCTCACAAGTATTATACTATTTAACTAATCTATCACCATTTCAGGGGAAAGAAAACAGTAAATATAATATCATGCATATTCCTTTTTAAATAGATGGGACACTCTGGTGAAAACAAACACTAAATGCCTAATGGGGTGAATCTGAGTGGAAAGTACTCTTAGTCCATTCAAGCTGTGGATGTTTTTAAGTAACATTTTTAGTATCTTTGCTTTAAAGACCCAGGCTAATGGATGGACTAGAGTAGCATAATATACTCACTCCATTAAATTCATTCTTTTTTTTTTCTTGTTAAATATCCAAAAGAGAAAAATGGTCCACTTAACTAGGGGAAAAAAGTTTTTATTTTTAGTGCAGTAGAAGCACGAGGAGATGCATATTTCCTTTCTAATTTAATTTCTAACCATTAGGGCTCAATTCTATAAATGACCCAGCACAGCATTTAGAGATTAGAAAAATATAAGCTGAATGTCATTTGAATTTAGCTGCCTAAAAACAATGATGGTATATAGCATAATTTTCACTTAATAGCACATTTTCATGAGACCACCAAGCTAAGACCCTGCTACTTTTGTGAGTAATCGATCACAAGCTCCTTCAATGGGACATAAAATTGGATCTCTCTTGTTTTCATAAGGCATCACATTGTACAAGAGTTGTGGTCCCATTTGAATTTTTTATAACAAGTTTCACTCACAGAATCATACAAAAAAAGGCTGCATTCAGTCTGTGGGCTCAGGAAAAAGGATTATAGCTCTAATGAGCCAAATCTGTGCAAATGGGAAAATAATAATCTCCTCATAATTAGAACTCCCTTTTTTAGACTAAATATTGGCCATTGGTTTCTCACAAGAAGAAAATCATTTCATTATTTGGTTAAAACAATCTATGTAAATGAATGCTGAAGTGCCCACTAGGAAGGAGGAATTACAGGGTTTTTGCTTGTTTTCAAACTCTGCACATTGTTGCAACCTCATCCTCATTTTCTAGTTAAAATTATTAGTGTTCTTTCCCAGCTGGCAGAGGCCAATATATTATCTATGCAGGAAAGAATTGATATTTACTGTGTGAAGCAGCCATTTCTAGTCTTGCTGAAAACCCCCTATAGGAAACAGAACTAGTAGACTCATTTCACAAAAAGAGGAGAGGGGATATGGCATGGAACTTACTCAAGGTTTAGAGGGATGCCTGACCTCAATTTAGAAGCCAGGAAAGTTGGCTTACTTCTAAGATGTGATCAACAGAAACTGAGTAAACCAATGTAACCAAGGTTATAGGATAGCCTCAGTTGAGAGATGGGGGAAAACAAGTGTCCGAAAGACTGGAAATACGCCATTATCTCCTCTTTCTGCCTTTCCTGAAAGCTGTTGCCTTATCTGTTCATAAAATTTGACCATTCTAAGGGCCGGGAGTTTTGCCTAGTGGTAGAGTGCTCGCCTAGCATGCATAAAAACCCAGGTTCAATTCCTGGGTACCACATACATAGAAAAGGCAGAAAGTGGTGCTGGGGCTCAAGTGGTAGAGCTCTAGCCTTGAGAAACGTCCAAGGACAGTGCTCAGGTCCTGAGCTTGAGCCCAGGACTGACAAAAAATACTAACTGACCATTAGAAGGCTTAGATCACAAATGTTTTAAAATCAAGAAACAGGTAAGTGTTTGCTAATGCACGGCAGCAACAGAAGAGGACTTCAAAGCTCAATGGGAAAACTGAGAAAAGATATGGACTCTTTGGTGTTACTGGTGTTGAAAATCACATGGCTAGAGCATAGATACAGGCAAGATTGGTTCTCATCTCAAGGTTTGTTTTTTGAATCAGTAAAACAAATTGAAAGCCCACAGGTTTTTTTTGGGGGGGGGTTGTAATTTATTTATTTATTTATTTATTTATTATTGTATTTAATAAAAGGGTAACATGATATTTGCCAGATAGAAGGTGCATTAATTCACATACATTGATACTCTTCCACATGTCTTGGTCCCATTACCCTCCCCCCCCACCCCCCTCTTGGTTTCCCCCCCCCCATTCCCCGTGCAATTTCAAGTAACCAAATACAAATGTATCCAATATATCAGATAACAAAGTGAGATATTGTGTCAATATGAGATAACAAAGGAACAGCAAAAGAGATGAGATAACATAGCACATTAAGGACAGCAATCATTCATTATATGTCTTTTGTTTCAATATCCTAGAGGTCCATTCAATTAGCTTCATACTATATGGCCTTATGTATCAAGTTTTTGCTCTATTGCAAATCTCTGCTAGTAGAGCCCAAGGTTTCTACAGGTTATGATGAATGAGGGAAACCATTGAGCCTAAGTTCCTTTGAGTCTGGCTTACTTCACTTAATATGATTTTTTCTAAGTCTTTCCATTTCCTAACAAATGTGGCGATGTTGTTTTTTCTGACAGCAGCATAGAATACACAAAGCCCACAGTTTACCAGAAAAATAGGCATACATTCCCAGCATATAATATTAACACAAAGTATGAAATTTAGAGAAGAATAAAACCATCTAAATTTAGAGAAGAATAAAATCATCTAATTATAAATGAAGAGGCTGCTTCAAAGGAAGAGTGAAGGAGGGAATGCAGGATATCTCAGAGGAATGGTTTTCAGGAGAGAAGAATGTGCCTCCAAAACAGAAAACAGCTGGTAATAAGTTTTGCTGAGCTCTTTTGTTAACTTCCTTCTTTTTCTTGCTAATTTTCTGGAGACTCTAGGTTGTGGGTATATTGCAGAAATTAATAAAAAGTCCCTTTCTTCTCTCTGGGAATGAAGCAGCAAAGTGAAAGGGGAAGACTGGGAAGAGGGATGAAGTTGTCATAGTTCCCTTTTAGTTGGAATAACTTAGTTTGCCAGAATAGCATAGTTTCCTATCCCTAATGTTATAGGGTTTTTATTTTCTCCATTTTTTTGCAGAAAAAATCCTAATGTTTCATTGGCTGAAAGATGGAGATGAGGGTTTTTTTGTTTGTCATGAGGCTTGAATTCTGGGCCTTGGTGCTGCCTCTGAGCTCTTCAGCTCAAGGTGACCATTCTACCACTGGAGCCAGAGCACCACTTTGCTTTTTTGGGTGGCTAAGTGGAGATAGAGTCTCAGGGATTTTCCTGCCTAAGCTGGCTTTGAATCTCAATCCTCAAATCTCAGCATCCTGAGCAACTAATAACAGTTATGATACACCAGTGCCCAGCTTATAAGCATATTTTAATGCATCCTTTATTCTCAATTGTCATAATGTAGTGAATTTCTTCTAAACAAAACTTTCAGGTTTAATTTTTCATATAGTTCTCTCCCAAACTAACTCTGTTTTAGGTTCCTATATCTGTTTTAGGTTCCTCATAATGATAGCAACAATAATATAACTATAATATGACAATAATAATCATAATTAAATGGTCATAATAATAATATTTTGTTTATTTAATATTGTGAAACTGTTTGGTACATTTGAAAAAATGAAACAGTCACTTAGGTGTAATCAAAGGAGGAGACAGAAAAGAGGCTGTATAAAAGTGGGCATCATTCTTAGAAGTCCTAGACACTGGAGGCATATCACTCTCCTCAAACAACAAAAGAAAACAGACTGCTCAGATGCTTTCTTGCAATGTCAATAAGAAAGGGATAGCGTGGCTGAGAAAATAGTGGGATTGGTTAGTTTGCATAATTACTATGGACTGTAGGCTCATCTCCAGTTTCCTGGCACCTGCACTTGGTATAACACAGACAGAGGAATGTTGGTTTCTTAGTTATATGGGACAGATATTAGTGTTACGAACCTATCAAATGGTATTTTTTGCAAACTCTGTGAAACAACTAGCTCCAAGAACAACCTGTTCTAGCCAGAAAGAATTTTAAAGAAATAAACACAGTGTAATACAAAGAAACATCAATAATTCAGTCACTTCTTTACTGAAAAATAAAAGTGACTTGCTGTTTTTCCTTGTCAGAATCCATAAAAATTACCCTCAAAACTGAAAGAAATGTTTTTTCTCAACTTCATTGTTTTAGTCTGACCATCAGTGCAGCACTAAATGTAAAAATGTTTTAGTGTTTACCAAAGAAAATTTGGTAGCATTATAATTAGTCTTCATCCCTCGGAGAGACATAGATATGAAATAAAAACTTTGAAATAATTTTCTTTGTGCACTCAGAAAACATGAAGAAGCAGATACAGAAATTATAATCCTTGGGAATCACAAGAAATGCTGGTCTTAAGCTTCATCCCCAGCTATTGATAAAAACTAAACTTGCAGCCAGGGACACTGTGATATAAAATATTCATATTGCTACTGGCATGAAGGCCACTACTGATTTATTTGCAATGGGTGGTAAAGCATTTGTAGCAATGTGGTGATGCTCAGCTCTTCAAAACCCTAGGAAGTGTCTGTATTTTTCAAGTTTGCAATTTTGTTGCCATTGCTGTTATTTCTGCAAGGAGAAAAGGAGCTAGCCTTGTCAGAGCTGACTACAGTACCTTTTGAAGACTTTTCTCTTGAAATTGAAGCTAGAGGCAATGCAATTAGGCTGCCACACAGAGGTCATTTGCTTCCCAGATTTCCTAGAAGTCTCTTGCTCACTTCTGGTGGCTCATTTGCTTCCATACTCTAGGATTGAAGAAATATTACCCCACAATGGATAGGAGAAGTTTCCCAGACCTTTGAATCATAGGGAACACCAAAAAATGAAAAAGTGTACTCTCATTTCGCCCCCAGCAACACCCCAGACCACACCAGTACAGGTAACTTCATCTTCTACATTTATGTTATAACAAGAAGCAATGCGTAAAAAATAAACATTCTCACATGGTCATATTGGTTTTTATTTGCCAGTTAACTAAACAATGTTGTACAATGTTGTAGATTGATGAAGAAAATTTCTATCTATATTAAAGGGGAAATCTGAACTACATTTTAAATACGTATTTACTAAAGAGTTTAAAATCCCTAGTAATAAATATATGTGATGGAACATATGCTATAGCATAAGCACTTAATATCTAGATCATGCTCAATGCAGTTTTTTTAAGAGCCTTTGAATTTGAGTACTAGTTTTTTTTTGTTGTGTGGGACATGGGGCTCAAACTCTGGGACCTGAGCTCTTCAGTTCAAGGATACCACCCTACTTCTGGAGCCACAGCCCCACTTTCAGTTTTCTAGTGATTAATTGGAGATAAGCGTCTCACAGACTTTAGTGCCCAATCCTCAGATCTCAGCCTCCTGATTAGCTAGGATTACAGGTGTGAACCACTGTGCCAGACAAGAACTAATTTTTTTTATAAGTTAAATTTTATTCTAAGGGTGATGTACCATTATCTAAGGCAAGTAATGAGAATATTTCTTTTTGAACAGTGTTACTCCTCCTCCAACTCCCCTCCCTCCAAGTTGTAAAGTTCATTTCCAACATAGTATAGTGAGCATCACTGCTAAATTGGCTCATCCTTTGTCTGTGGCTTAAATGTTTAAGAAAAAAAATAAAGAAATGTAGCTCCGGGCTTAGGGCTCATGCCTGTCATCCTAGGTGCTTTGGATGCTGAGATCTGAGAATCAAGGTTTAAAGCCAGCCCTGGTACAAAAGGTCCTGAGACTCTTATCTCCAATTAACCTTTAGAAAATGGGAAGTGGGGCTTGACTCAAGGGTATTGCAGTAGCAGTAGCCTTGAACTGAAGAGCTCAGGGACAACCCCCAGGCTGGCTGAGTTCAAGCCCTATGACCCCCCCCACACACACAAATGTGGCCATGCAGCTTGGAGGGAAAATTAAAGGCTTTTCTTCTGCAATATGAGGACTAAATAATTGAAACTATGAATGTGTAAAAGGACAGACATCATACATATACCCACATATGCATGGCAATGCTGTTGATATGAAATTTCAGAAGCGGGACCCTGGTTGTTTGGGAAGAGAGTAGCAATAAGCTGTGAAAAGACAGGAGAAAGAAAGAAGGACAAGCAAAGATTGCCTTCTAGAAATGAAGACTTCTCTTAGGTGATAAATATTTCCTCAAGGAAATCTTAGCAGATTGCTGCTCTGTTATCTCTGATACAGTGGATTGAAGGACTTTGATGAGAGGATACTCATGAGAGTTGGGAAAATTCATTTGGAAGTAGATAAAGGAGTCCATAGAAAGTCTCTTCTTCGGCTTAGGGGAGAAAGTTGAGATCAAAAATTTTTTTTAAGTAAAAAAAAAAGGAAGAAAGGAGAAAGGAGTGACAGACAGGTGGGTAATAGATGAAAGAGATCATGGCTCTTCCATATTTCAAAGCACCACACTTTGAGCACCATGTTCTGAACCTCCTCATACTTCTGTTCTATTTGGTCATTGTGATTCCTACTGAACTTGGAAATTGGGTGTTGACTTTTTATTGTTTAGGGAAACTAATTTTATACAGGACAAATCTAAATATGGAAGGATCTATCAATTCTGTATGAGTAAGCCAACAATGGAATAATACAGGATAATTAAAACATTCACTAGGTATAAATTCTGATGTCACTCATCTGATCTTCATGTTTGTTTCTCCTATCTCATATCAGAGCCTAGACAAATGTATCCTTTGTGGATTTGAAACTCTTTGTAGCTTTTCCCAGATTCCAATGTACTTGTGATCTGCATTCTTTTCCCTCAGTGGTCGACGACATTTAAAGTTATATTAGTAATTTATTACTATTAATGAGTTACTATTAATTTTAATCATCAGTTTTACAAAAACTCACCCACAAAAACCAATTCTTTGTTTGGCATAAAATTCAACTATAATATTATTAAGAAAGCCGTATATTTATATGAGAGCTCACATTGTATTTCCCTGCATTGTATTTTCTGATGATAACTTTCATAATATAGGTCTATAATCAATGAGATATAGAATGGTTAAAATAAGGAAAGGTCTAGCTGTTGACCTCTCATATTTGAATGGGCTTATGAATACTCATGAGATTTTTACAACATACAGATTTCTATAGATTAGAAATCGTAATATCTTACTGATCTGGAAAGATGTTAAAGTAAATTGGTGACTGAATGAATCCTATGTCTTTCAAGCACCATTCCTGTGCCTTCTCCAAGTGTTTTCCCACTTAGTCATACACACATGTGTTTACATCTGCTTGAGATCCTACCTAGGCTTCCTACAATCTCTCTGAATTCATATAAAATTCTCACAGCTCCCATACTCCTTACCATAGGGGAAGAGAGAATGCAAATAACCTTCCATCATGATCATGTCAAATAGTCTTGTAACCTATGATATGTTATCAAAAGAAGTTCATAATACCTTTGTATTCCAAGTTTTATGTGGTTTACATGCTTCAAATATGATGACCCAAAGATTCAGAGAACACTGTTTATTTTTGTACTCAGATTTAATGAAGACTTGTCAGTTTCAATGAAATGTGACTGAACAGCAAAGCCATGGACTAATGGTACTTTACAGAGAAATGAAATCCGCCCCCCCCTAAAAAAAAAACACTTTCTACTTAGACTCATGTTGACTGTGTTTATGTTATCTCTTTTTTTCTGAAAATGGGGTAAGACTTATTCTGGAGTAGTTATCTAATAATGCACTATCAAATAAGATAGACTTTGGAATTTCCTTAGGACATGCTATTACCTAGAAAGCTAGGGAAAATTAGAAATGTTCTAGGTTTTATATCAGGTTACGGAAAAGAGGAGTTCAGGATTCTGTGGCATGCCTTGAAGGAGAAAAGGTAGTGGAGGAATGAGTAGGGAGATTTGAAAGAGAATTCGCTTTTGAGTGTCCTCCAATATCCTGTATTTCAAAGGACTCAGCATGCCAAGATAACATGTTTAGGGTATAATGTATCAATGCTTAACTTTACCTTAGTTTCCTACCCTATTTACTTTTTCCCAATGAGTCAATATACTGTCTTGCATATTGTTTTTACTTATTTATGAGAGTCTATTACAAGTATATAATTCTTAATAGGAAATTTTGATTATATACATTCTGTAGCATCTACTATTATTTCTGGAACATAGTAGGAACTCAGTAAGTAATTATTGAATAAATAATTGTCAAATGAAGGGCTATAACATCTGAAGGCATTTGGAATGTAGTTGTTCTCAAATACGTTTGATCCATGGGAATATAAGTGGAGTAATTTTGAAGGGATGAAACTTGTTCAGCTATTCCTCAAACACAAACTCATCAGTTTATAATCTTATCTCAGGTTTCACATGGAGAACTTGCAAAGACAAAGCTGAAAAATTGCATTGATTTCAGTTTGGAAGGGAGGACACTGAACAAGCTACTCTTGCTTGAGCTGTTATAATATCAGGTGCTGCAAATCCCCCAGTTGCTGATCTAACAAATATTATATTGCTTGTTATTAGTAAAGTAGTGCTAGAAATCAAATTGAAGCTAAATGAAAGTGGGAGAAAGTCATTTCATAAGCCTGTGTTTCTTCTTTTTCCTGCCTTGAGCTTGCATTTGAGGGAGGGAAATGATCCTGGGGCAGTGTGCACATAGAAGGGTAAGATATTAAGCAATATTTGTGTGCACTTGATCAAAGAGGGGAACTATGCCAGGTTAGTAGATTTCTCTTCCATCCACATTGATCAAACCTTAAAGAAGTTGATTGGTCAATTTGGAATTCTAGAGTTGGCCAACTTTTTCTTCTCAAGAATCAAGATAGAGGGCTGGGAGTTTGGCCTAGTGTTAGATTACTTGCCTAGCATGCACGAAGACCCGGGTTCGATTCCTCAGTACCACATACATAGAAAAAAAAAGCCAGAAAAAGAAAAAGAATCAAGATAGACTATATCTTAGAATTTCTAGAACAAGCTTCTGGTTTCACTCAGCACTATTTCACTCTATCCTCATAGTTTATCAGCAGCCACAGCCACAAGTAAACAGGGGGCATGGTGGTGTTTTATGGATTGTGGAATTCACCTGTTACATAACTCTTTATGTCATGAAATATTATTCTTATATTATATTCTTATATTTTTCAGCTATTTACACCTTGTGAAACTCACATAGATATCACTTATCACTTGCCATTAATAGTTTTTCCTTAAATTATTGAAGTTTTCCTATAATGATCTGACCAGGAGCTGGAAATTGGAGTAAAAGGAGTAAACAGAAATCATCAGATCCTGGGCATGTTACAAAAATAAAGTGAAATCCAAGATTTTAAGTCAGACAGCAACCAAATGCCAAGTTTTGTCTCCAGTTAAGACCTTTTGAAAGTCTCTTACATTTCTCTAAAACTTGTTCATATTCCACAACTTTTGGACCTAATTAATGCAGGCTCATTTTGTCCTTGTAAAAACTCTTGTCCTAGCATTTTAGGAGAAATTCATCAGTGATCTCTTTGTAAAACTAGCACTGGCATATACATGCAGAAATGTGTTTTTTCCTCTATGTTCTGCCTAATACTATCGATGGTGTTTTCTTTTTTTATACATTTTATTGTAATTAATAGAAGGGTTACATTATATTCGCCAGATAGAAGGTGCATTAATTCACATACATTGATACCCTTTCTCATGTTCTATCTGTGGGTCATCTTAGCTGCAGAAAGATAATTCTAGCAAAAGGTCAAGGTATTCAGAATTTAATGCTATGCAATTAAGACATAAGAAATCTAATCTTGTAAAGTTCCATGTTTAGGTCTTGTCTACCAATATGGAATCAAGAGTCACTTGCCCTCTCATTCATTAACAAATGTTTAAGTAAATTACTTACAAATTACTGTTTTTATAACACAAGTCTTTAAGATTTTCTAAGCTCTTGTTTTCTTAATTTCTAGAATTTTTCCCCCCAAACATAATTCAAAGTTAGTCCACACTACTATTGTAGTGTTTATCCAACTATTAACATTGACTTACTATTTTTAATCTAATTTGAATGAAGGGGTCAATAATAAAGTCATGGAAGATACACCTGTAAATGAAAATACAAATTTGCAAGAAAAAAAGGAGACACATTGAGTTAAATCAAAGTTTTATTGTGACGTGGCAACCTTCAGAAATGAAGACCCAAAATTCCATGCCCAAAGCCTATTTTCATGTTCAGATTTCACAAACAATGGATATCTATGGAAATGATGAAGGAAAGAGGGTATGGGCCAATGGCAGTAGAATGAGGAGAAAAATTCAACAAGGTCTGACCTTCAAATTCTTCTTGGCTTTTCTGTGAACCTTCTCTTCATGTAGGAATGGGGCAAGATCTCTCTGGAATGGGGGTCTTCAAAGTAGAAGAGAAAATGAAAAGAGTGACCTTTTTGATTTGATGGCTGGCTTTAGGGAAGAGTTCTAGTTTCTGTGACCCCGCTAAGAGATGAGTAATCATTGTCTCTATGACACTTTGGAGAGAAAAACAGAAGGAAATCAGACAGAAGAAGGCCATAGATGATGCATCTGAGCTTTCATGTCTCCTTTTATTGATAGTACTCAGTATTCCAAAATGCTACACTCTATGGCATATTTTCTGAGCTTCACCATTTTAGAATTAAATAGCTTCTTGCATCTTATGTATTAGACCAACACACCATCATACCTTCTGTGTGTGTGTGTGTGTGTGTGTGTGTGTGTGTGTGTGTGTGTGTGTATGTGTATGTTGTTCTTGTTGTTGTTGTTTATAAGCAGGGCACCTTAAATTTCTCCCTGAAGAAATGAGTACTTTTATCTTGACAGGCAGAAGCTGGGTTTATTCTTTGAGCAGAAATCTCTTAAGACACTGATAATGTATTTTCAATAAGTAAAATTAGCCATTATCAGCTAATAAATTAAATCTACTTTATATCACAAAGGATTAAGATCTGTCTTTTATTTTAATTGGAGATTTGAGAATATGTTTTCAGCTAAATGCATTAGCACCAAGCCCCCACCTCTGTGTCTTCTTGTTTGAAAAGCCAATTAAATGGTTTCATTGCTGATTGGCTAGAAGCCTACACAACTTCCTGGCTACAGGCCATTAACACCCTGGCCAGAAGTGCTGACAGGAAGATGAAGAGATTTACACCTTCTGATTTCTGTATTAACAACAAGGACAAAACAGTATGCGGTCTTGTCAGTGGATAATACAATTTAAAGATATGATTTCTTTTTCCACAGGTGCATTTGTCTCTGAAAATTAGCAGTTCAGCTTGGTGTGAATAATAAGGCATCTTCTTTGATGAGTTTGAATCATATTAACAACCTGCTATGGAATAGTTTGAGATTGATAGAACTATTTCCATTTCTCCAAATGATAGAACTGGAATCAGCTTGTTGGATAAAATTCTGATTTCTTTTGAAAAGACTTGAGAAAAGACCAAGAAAAATTGGGAAGTATTAGATTTCATAAAAAATAAATTACACAATTTTGATTAGTCAGTTACTTAACCTAAAATTAATTTGTAATAACTAAGAAAAATGAACTGTGACAACATGACTGATTTTTTTTCCAAAATAAACCCTATTAGCTTCAATAATTAAGCATATATCTTTGCAGGAATACATGTGATGTGTATTGTTTACATAACCCAACATAAATTATAATTATATGTATGTATTTGAACACACCTCTCTTTGTTTATATGCCTATATATTGGGGCCAATTCTATCCCTTAGCTATAATGAATAGTGCTACAATGAACATGGTTGTACAGGTGGCCTAACTCTATTCTAGTTTGTAATCTTTTAGATAAATGCTCAGCAATATAATTTCTGGATCATATGATAGCTCTCTGTTTAGTTTATTGAGGAATCTCCACATTACTTTTCAGAGTAATTGAACAAATTACATTCTCACCAATAGTATTTTAGAGTTCTTTTTTGCCTCCATGAAAGCCAGCAACAGTTACTATTTAGTTCATGATGATGGCTATTCTAACTTGGGTGAGATGGAATCTCAGTGTTGTTTTGATTTACATTTCCTTTATGCCCATGGGTTCATGGGCTATTTCTACTTACTGTTCTGAAGAGTTTATGTTTTATTCATTTTCCCCTTTATGAATTGGGTTGTCAATTCATTGAGGGTTTAGTTTCTTTAGTTCTCTGATTGTTCTAGATATTTGACTTTTGTCTGTTGTACAGATGGCAAAGATCTTCTCCCATTGTGTAGGCTTTTTAGCTTGCAGAGTTTTCATTGCCAGCCTTTTTAGTTTGATGCAGTACTATATATTAAGCCTTTCTTTGATATTCTGTGCTTCTGAATTTTTAATTTTATTGTCAAGGTGATGTACAGAGGGCTTACAGTTAGATATGTAAGGTAATGAGTACAAATTTTTACTCAGAACTTTCCTAAGGACTCCTAAGTAATCCTACTGCTTCTCCTCTTTCTTGCAATGCCTTCATGGTTTTGAGGCTTTCACTGAAATCTTTGATCCATTTTGAATTAATAGATAGAAATCATCTTTTAGTTTTCTATATGTGGATATCCAATTTTGCCAGCACTATTTGTTGAAGAAGTTGTCATTCTTCCGTTCTGTGTTTTTAGTCCTTTATCAAAAACTAGATGTCTGCAAGTCTGTGGCTTTATTTCTGGGTCTTCTAGATGGCTGCAAGTCTGTAGCTTTATTTCTGGGTCTTCTATTCTGTTACTTCAGGCCTGTTTGTGTGCCAGCAACAAGCTTTTTTCATGACTATACCTATGTAGTATAATTTGATGTATGGATCATTATACCTCTGGCACTACTTTTTTCTCCCAGTATTTCTTCTGTAATTGGGGGTATTTTGTGGCTACAAATTTTTGGATTATTTTCTCAATCTCATTGAAAAAACTGATGTTGAGATTTTGATGAGTATTGCATTGAATTTATAGAATGCTTTATGCAGCGTTGCCATTATCATAATATTATCTTTCACTAAAGGTTAGCACTCTTAACACTTTGAAACACAGCTCTGCTTATAAAAGTCTCATGGACATCAAGGTTTGGCTGTTTTTTTGTCAGTCATGGGGTTAAACTCAGTGCCTGGGTGTTGTCCCTTAGCTTTTCTGCTCAAGGCTCACACTCTATGACTTTGAGCTACAACGTCACTTCCCAGCATCAAGGTGTTTTAAGCTTAGAATCTTGCCTCATTGTTAAGAAAGCTAAATGACATGTAAAAAACAACATTTTAGATTTTGAGAACCAGAGTCAACCTAAGTTGTCAATAAATTAGATACCCGGTACTCTAAATTAACAAGAAAGCACAATAAATGGTAGAAGTGTATCAGTGATTACATACAAAGGAAATGGCTGGTTGTATTATTTTCATTTATTCTGTCATTGCAATATTTGTATGTTTATAAACTCATGTTTACCATAAGTCATCAGGGCCTCTACTATAAGTCCCTCATGGTAAGTGCTATCTGGTATGCTTTGCATTTTTTTTTTTTACTTCGATCAGTAGTTTTACCAAGACAGTGGTGGAGAATGTCTTATTTGTCTCTAGATATCTGCCTAATAGGATTGCTTTGTTGAATGCATTCATGATCTAGATTCATATTAGATCATTTAAACAGGACCACAAGATTATGTAATCTTATGAGTGAAAGGCTTATAGAAGTTCACGTCTCTAAAACTCCCTTTTTGAGGATTAAGGTTTGATAATTTACTTAAGCTCTTACATCTGATCAATCATTAATGCACTATCTCTTGCTCAAGTCTACTAATCTTTCTTCTTTCCAAAACACCACAGTCACTCATAAAACAAGCAAAATTGCAGCCTAAATATTTAATTTGGACATCGAGGCTCATTTTCAAACCCATCACTCTCTCTCAACAAGGACACAAAATCTTCGAGAGTTCCTTTGGACTATACCGCAAAAATGTACTGAGATTGCTTGTTTTTCTCCTTTCCAACTGCTACCTCTCTGGCCAGAGTAATATTTCTTTCCATATTCACTGCTGTCAAATTTCTTTATGGGAGTACTGTATCTACCCTTGATCTTTGCATTTATTCCTTCAATCTATACAGGAGCCAGAATAATAAAAACATGTAGACTTGATTAAATTATTCTCTGCTGATTTCCTTAATAACTTCTCAAAATTGTTGACCTGAAATTCAAACTTATTAAGAGTGTGTACAGCCCCTAAATTATTTACCCTAGTCACATATGACTTTTATCTTTCATGATATTATCCTAGCTCCTCCAAATTTATGTGTGTTAGAACTATGTTTCTTATATTTAATACTTTTTCATGTCTTTTTAACTTTTTAACTTTTTTTGTTGTTATTGTCAGTAGTGGGGCTTGAACTCGGCCTGGGCGCTCTGACTGAACTCTTCAGCTCAAGGCTACCACCCTATCCCCCAAGCCACAGCCCCACTTCCAATTTGCTAGTGATTAATTGGAGTTAAGAATCTGAAGTTCTTTAATGCCAGGCTGGATGTGAACATTGATCCTCAGATCCCAGCCTCCTGAGTAGCTAGGATTACAAGCATGAACCACTGTGCCAAGCTATAACTCTAACTTTTATTAACACCAGGAAAATTTACTAACAAGGTTGAAAGACATATTGCTGCTAATTTTGTGCAAACTCTGTGTGTAACTGAAACTTAAAGTTGCCTTAAAGACTAATTTAATTCTAGCCATACATATCTATAGCCTATAGCTTTATAACTTAGTAGCAGGGGGTGGTAAATGTACCTGTGGCTACTCAAGTGTGTCCTTTGTTTTTCTTCTCAGACCTTACATGATATAGTTGGCATAGAAATAATTGTTTCACAACTGAAAGATATTCATGAAAATAATTTTCCAATTTTCCAATTTCCTGACACTTCTACATTGTTGATGGGGAGTGAGCATACAGAGAGACGTGTTTGAATCAACATTCATGTTTTTGGCTCTTATACTCTTCTTAGGCCCTTAGACTTTGATCCAAATGGGTTGAGTTCCAAATCAAGCGGCAAACATTGGAACCAAACTTTTTTTTCTTTTATATATCTTATTATTCAGGTACAATTGATTAGATGGGTCAAGCTCCCAGTATTTTTTTGTCAGTCTTGAAGCTTGAATTCTGGGCCTGGGCACTGTCCCTGAATTCTTTAGCTCAAGGCTACCACTCTACCACTTGAACCATGACAGCTCCACTTCCAGTGGTAATATTTTTAAGTTTTGATTTTTCTCAGGGTCTTAAAAGAACTTTAAATAACATAAATATGCAGTATAACAGAAATCTTCTTGTCTTATACTTTCATTGTGGTGTGGCAGAGCATGAAAATGCATTTTATTAGGGCAAATCCTGCCTCAACAGGCACTTTCAAATAAAACCTTAAATTATATAGTTGTGCCATATTTATACAATTTAACTTCTTATTTCCATTGGATTTAACTTGCTTCTTATTCTATAGGATAGATTTTGTGGGGAGGAATATATATATATATATATATATATACTAAAATTCTAAGAGAAAAAAATAGACTTCTTTCAGTATACTTTGATTTCTTTGATGAACTGCTTCTTGGAGTTATCTCCATAACTCCAAGATATCTCAAGATCTTCAGTTGGCTAGCTGGAGACTTACCTAGGAGAATTCATGGTATGGTTTGGTTTGAATGTGAATGTCAAATGAGCAGGAAGAAATGATGGTAAAGATTTCTAGTAAAACTCAGAGCCAAAAGTCACAGACGTGATTTCTTTGTTCTTGTATAATTGTTTTCATTCACATATCGAGATACTTAGATGAAGCCTACCCCTACCGAAAACAACATTCTGTCCTTTTGAGTTTTCTGATATGAATGTTAACTTCATCCAGCAATGCTCTCATAAACAACCCCCCAGATTAAACTTGTTTGAAGGTCTGGATGGACTGTGGTTCAGTTAACATGACATGACTAATGAAATTAGCCACCATCCTGACTTACAGAAGGAATGGTCCCATGATACAATATAATCAAGGATGCCTCTGGCATCCTGCTGAAAGGTGGACATTGATCAAGAAGCATTGTACTTACAAAGTAACTTGTTTGAACCCATTTTGTACAACTACTTAAGGGCAGTAAATGAATTAAATAGATACAGACAGATAGACAGACAGACATACATAAATGTATTTTGGGAAATGTAAGGAAGGGATGGTGACAATGACAGGATGCAAATCAGACTATCATGCCAACTTTGGTAGTTTTGCTGCTCTTTGAATAATCGGCCTGACTTCAGTTGAATATATATTTTCACTACCCACATTTATACTGAATTCTCAAGAGTACTGAGGCCATTCATTAGTCATACATGGTAAGAGATAAGCTTGATGGAAAATATTTTATTCACAGTAATATTTTATTCAGTTAGCAATGATACACAACCAGCCAAGAAGAAATGTCATTGTACCTGGGTTACTGTTTAGCTGCCTGTTTTGCTAAGGAGCATTCCATTATAAATTTGTATAGAATATTGGCA
Organism: Megascapheus bottae; assembly: GCF_031878675.1. NCBI lineage: Eukaryota > Metazoa > Chordata > Mammalia > Rodentia > Geomyidae > Megascapheus > Megascapheus bottae. The sequence goes on along the minus strand of NC_143527.1, from coordinate 15,441,795 downwards.
TTGGTGTTCTTTATAATTTGACTGTATTTATGAACTGCCAATATCCAGAGGTGCAATACCATAGAAGCTTAAGGAAGAAATGGTAAATCTCTTCATTAGTCATTCTTGTCCTGAAAATAGATATTCTATAATAACTCTAATGTATAAACTAAAAGTTACAAAAATACTTTTAGAATGATGTTTTCCCCAAACTCTCTGACTTTAAGTCAGGAAAATACCTGGATGAGCCAAGTTAGATCCTGCTGGTTTGGTTGTCAAACCCAAAAGGAATGGGGCCATTGGTAGCTGGGTATAATTCATACCTGTTAAAAACCTCCAGAGTATGTTGAAGGCACTGAAATTCATATCTGGACTATCTGGCAGAGACTGTTTAGTACTTCTCTAAAACTCAGCTCTTCAGAGAGAATGTACTTACTTAGTTTTTACAATGTGCCCATGATACTGAGTATGTTGTTACTAAGAATTACTTGTACAGATTCAGAATTGCATGGATTTGAAAACAGCTAATAAATAATTGAGCAGGCCTAGTAGATGAGATTGAGGGCAGCATCCAGATTATTAACAGTTATTGAGACTTTAGAAGTCTCTAAATGACTGCTTTATGTCCAAATCAGACATTAAGTATTTCTATTAGACAAACTCAAAAAATGATTCCATGAAAATTCAGTGACTTTTATCCTATTTGGGTCTTGAGAGAGGAGTTCATTGTACGCTGCTGCAGTTTAGACCTAGATGGATAAATTGATTTGTCTCTTAATTTCTCTACACTGCTTTCTTTTCTCCTTTACATTTCTCTATAGCAGCTGAACAGACTGACTACAGGATTGTTTCTCTCAAGATCATAATTCTGGAGAGACCTATCAGGCTTACTTGCCAGACCTATATTGTAATATCCACATATAAGCATTTGCTTATCCACTTATCACATAGAAGTCTATAACCAGAAAAAGAGAAAGAAAGAGGGAAGGAGAGAGAGAGAGAGAGAGAGAAAGAGAGAGAGAGAGAGAGAGAGAGAGAGAGAGAGAGAGAGAGAGAGAGAGAGAGAGAAAGAGAGAGAGAGAGAGACAGACAGAGAGAGACAGAGAGAGAGACAGAGAGAGAGACAGAGAGAGGAGAACAGAAAGGAAGGAAGGAAAGAAGGAAGGAAAAATAATATGATGAAAACTGGAGTGGGACAGGAATATCCTTTCTTGCTTCTGAGCTGCCTTTTTCAGAGAACTAAATCTCCAGAACTTCTTTTCTGTCTTGCCTTTATTCTCTGCCCTGCAGTTAATTTGACAATTAAATAGGAGCAAATAGAGTCTGGCTTTGAAGGGACATAACCTTCAGGCTTTAATTTTGAGCAAACAAAAGCATTTCTAAGGCAGCTCTTCTTTTGGCAGTTCCAGAATATTACCAGATTTCTGAATACTTAAAAGCAAGGCATGATTCCAACCCTAAGGTCTGTACCCCAATTGATAAGTCTCTTTTTATTAAATGAACTTTAATTACTTAATAATTAGACCTTCCATAGGAGAAGATGTGGGTTCTGATAATCTGCCAATGAGGCTGGAGGGCAAATCAGAAGAATATGCCATTTTTGATTAGCACTGAGGAGGAACAGGCCCATTCTGGGGCTGTGTGGAGGAGGAAGAGAAGCCCCCAAGAGGCTGTGAGTCTTGGCAATAAACCTAAACTATAAAATACTTTATTTCTACATTTGCTTAAAACCCGAAGTAGTTTAAGATTTAATGGAGAGTGCCTGTCTAAGCTATTCCAGCGTTCTGACTGCCTGAATATGATGGGAAGATTTCTCTGAGTCTTTGTGGCACATGTGTGTGTAAGTGAAAGCTAGCGGGAAACTATTGTTCTCTATTTTAATTCTGAGAGCCCAACACTTTTGATGTCCCTACAGATTTAGCAGCTTTCTATTCATTGCCATGGTGATTTGTTACTACTATTTTTCTTTTTCTTTATTTTTTTTAGCATCACACAGGTAAAATAGCTGAAATGGAAAATGCTCGCAGCATTTGCTACTAACATTTCAACTGTTCTGGTGACAGGAAGCATTTGGGGTGGGCCTAGCAATGGAGGAAATGCATACTTGTACTGAAGGAGTGTGTTGGCTTGCATCCTTTCCCCAGACTGTCCTAGCTGGAATGAAATATCTGATAGCTTTATTTTTTCAGGAGGGATTTAAGAGAAGGATGGGAAAATTCATTTCCAAGCATCCACAGGTGGCATGGGCATAAAGTACATTTCCAGAGCATATCTCTTTCTCTTGCCAACAGTCTACTTTCAAAGGAAAGGAGGTGTATCTGGGAGGACTTCAGTCTTTTTGTTAGTCATTTTCCTAGATGAACCCACTGCATTTCTCTCTTGCTCCGTGCTGTTCTCTTCATTGGTGCCTTTCCTTTATTGGCAAATGTCAGAGAGGCCTATGATGCTTGCTCCAATTATCTTTTTAAAAAACTATTGCAGATGATGCAATAGTTAAACATAGTGGATTGAACACAAATGTGTGGCTTTACTCATCAGCCCAAATTTGTGACAAAAATATTAATATGTATATATGTAAACACACAGTCTAAAAGAATAAGACAGCCAGGCACTGGTGGCTCATGTCTGTAATCCCAGTTAGGAGGCTGAGATCTGAGTATTGTGGTTCAAAGCCATCCCAGGCATGAAAGTCTGTGGAATCCTGACCTATAACTTAACTAATGTCAAAAATAGAGCTTTGACTCAAGTCATAGAGCACTAGTCTTGAGTATAAAACCTCAAGGACAGTGCCTAGTCACTGGGTTCAAGCCTCAGGATCAGCACAACGCGCGCGCACACACACACACACACACACACACACACACTCACAATTAAGATAGGAAAGTAAATGAGAGATATGCCCACTTATGTAAAGTAAAAAGTGTATGTTAACGTGGTACCTAACAATGTATGTAGCAAGGGAAGTTCACGGTTTACTTTCATAATTCCATGGACATCTTGAGGAGATGAAGTTATCAGATAATTCTGAATTCTCTAATTTGGTGTGGAAATAAAACATAACTATCTTTTAAATAATGTACAGTATAGCTATATTTGACAGCCAAGGAAAACACAAGCAAAGGAAATAAAATCCAATTTTAAGATTATCCAGAAAGGGGAAGAGAACAAAGAAATAGAGGAGAGAGAGAGAAATGGAGAGAGGGGAGACAGAGGATAGACAGAATGATCAAATTTTGTCTAGTTAGCAAAGGCCTCTATGAAGAAATGGGAGCAAACCCTAGCTCTTTCTTGCAGAGCTAGCAAGTATTCTGGAAACCAACTAGAATTATGGCTGTTTACCTTTCCAGCAGTATTTAACAACATAACCTAGATAAAATGAGAATTGATGAATTAAATAGAAACCTAATGAAAATTTTAAGCATTCAAGTAGCCTAAAATAATAACTGAGGAGTCATAAGCAGAATAGCTAATTATGGAATGGTATCTCTTAAGGGCTATGCATCTCTTGCTAATGGCACAAAATGCTTACTATAGAACTCTAAACAGGTTTGGTGGCATTAATGTAATTTTTAAGGTTAACACCTAGATAATTTTACTGTGAATTAGTCACAATAAAACTTGAATTAAGAGTCTGTAGGATGGAATAAAATGGAGTTTCCATATGTATCTGAGTTTTCCATTTAGAATACAAAGCACTCAGGCCAAGAGTTTGGTCTAGTAGTAGAATGCTTGCCAAGCATGCACAAAGCCCTGGTTTTGATTCCTTGGTACCACACTCACAGAAAAAAAGGTGGAAGTGATACTGTGACTCATGGGTAGAGTGCTAGTCCTGATAAAGCTCAAGACAGTGCCCAGGCTCTGAGCTCAAGGCCCACCCCCTCTCAAAAACAGAAAAAAAACATTAAAATGAAAAAGAAAAAGAAAACAAAGAACACTCTTTCTACTTTAGAATTCCTCACTCACAGATTCTTGTCTTTGTTAACACAGAGAGGTGTAGATTATATATAAACCTGGGAATTGATGTCAGGGTAGAGCAGCTGAAACAGGTATAGGTGTTCCTAGAAATAAAGTTAACATAATATTCTAGGACAAGGTCGGTGTGAAAGTTCAAACCTTGTTTACAGTTCATCCCTGAAAACTCTTCCCCAAAGCTAAAGTTGGAAACTACCTAAAAGCACAAAAACTAGGTTTATAGGCTGTGTAAATAATACAGAATATCAGACTGCAGGTTATGTATAAGAGTATGATTAAATATACAGCATATACTTGTCCCTCAGTATCTGCATTACCTCTCTGCAGAGTTCATCTCTCACATAAAATGGCATGGTATTTACCTACTTTCCTATATTCTGTATTCTTCTGTATCACTTAGAATACCTAAAAGAGCGTAAGTACTTTCTATATTCTCTTCCTTAGGGAATTACAAAAGGAAAAATCTGTTTTGCTTAGCATATGCACTAACACATGTAATATTATATTTTTATTATCCATTTGTTGGATCCACAGATGTGGATGATGACCCATCTCATACAAGCCCAACTGCACTTACACCACTTATGCAACTGGGTGTCTTAAGAATGGAGACTGTTGACAAATGCGACATTATTCTTGAAGCGTTTTCAACTTTGAAGTTGAAAGTACCTTGAAGTATAGTACTTTAGTACTAAGTCTATTTTGTAATAATACTACAGTACATTAACTGCTTTGATTTTTGCTCCTGTAACAGTTTTATACATAAAATACATCTACTAGCAATAACTAATTGAGTAACTCAAACCCCTCATTAGCAGTATATACACAAAGAAGGAGTGAAGGAAGAGACAAAGAAAAGAAAGAAGGAGGAGAGTACTTGTAAAGATTAGAGACATATATATATATATATATATATATATATATATATATATATTTCCCTCCTGGGGCTTGAACTCAGGGCCTGGGCACTGTTCTTAGATATTTTTTGCTCAAGGTCACTTGAACCATAGCACCACTTCTGGCTTTTTCTTAGTATATGGGACCAAGGACTTGAACCCAAGGACTTCACGCGTGCTATGCAAGCACTCTTACCACTAGGCCAAATTCACAGTACCTAAAGACCATTTTTGAAGGCAATATGAACAAATTGTAAAACTAAGAACTTGTAAAGTCATCTGACTGGTAAAAAGGTGAAACAGGAGTATGATCCCAGGACACCAGGCATCGCAGTAAGTAGTTATTGACCTTCCCAGACTCTGAGCTGTTGCTACCTGATAGAACCAAAACATAAACCCCATTTTCAACATGCAAATGTCACAAAGCATTGAGAGTCACATAGACCCTCAGAAAATATTTATGCTTTTTTAATGTCTCAGTAAATATTTAATATAGCATGTGGAAATAAACTACATAAAACCTAACAGAAATATACAGACATTTTCAGCTTTTATCTATCTACTTACCCTGTGTTATGACATCTGTAAATTATGACTGCTATAAAAATTTAAAAGGTAGGAGGTTTCTGGTAAGACTAGGAAATAGACTAAGATGTTAAGGGATGGAACATGAATTTTTAGAGCAAAGAACACAAAAAATACGATTCAACAGTAAGCTGTGTTTAGATTCAAGAGAGGTTCCATAGATTGGAAACATGTATTGCCAACATTATGGAAAATGAGCTTGGAAGGCACATTGTACAAGATTTCTTGGTATATAATTAAGAAAAAAAAAAAAAACCTTGGCCCAGTATATGGAGAGTAAGACTCTGCCAGAAAAGCTTGAGAATATCAGAGTTTCCTGGGTAAACAACAAACAAGTGATTTAGGAATACCATTTTTATGTTTGGATGGGATTTGAATGAAGAAAAGATAAAGGAAATAAAATGTGTGATCTAATAAATCTGAATTGGCTCTTTCTGAGAAAGTAACAATATCATATGAGACTCTACTAACCATTGTAACTGCATGAAACACAGGAAATTTCTTTCTTGTATTACAGCATGAAACAACTCTGAAAACACTCAGTTTTATTCTTATAAGTAAAATGATTTTAGCATTCAATTTTAGATACCCATATGCATATATTGAAAATATACTCCTAAGCCAGGCAAAGGTAGCTCACATCTATAATTCTAGCTGCTCAGAAAGCTGAGCTCTAATGACCACTCATTGAAGCTAGCAAGAGCAGGAACGTCCATAAGATTTTCACCACTAATAAACTACTCAGCAAAAGCTCAAAGCGGCACTGTGACTCAAGTGGTAGAATATTAGCCTTGAGCACAGAGTGTCTCAAGGATAGTGCCCAGGCCCTGAGTTCAAGCCTGACAAAAGAAAAAAAGAAACAAAAAGAAAATACACTACTAAGTTAATAATTCATCATGTCTTTGAACTCATAGTTGCTTGGGGCAATAGCATGAAAATTGCAGGCTTAAAGTTTGCTCAACGGAGTGTTAATTCAAACCATGGAAGCTCATGTAAATTCGGAGCTGCTTTTCTACTAGTTACAGTTTCCTTTGTAGAGACAAAAAGAACATATTATTTTTATAACCTCTCACTATAATATATAATCAATTATTTATGATTTCCAAACTTTTTTATTTTTGCTTTGTAAAAGGATGAACTTCTGACCTCTGTTGGTTAAGATCTTAAGTCTCCATAAAGTTCATATTGAAATAGCATGCAGAATAGGAGCCATTCCATTAATTCCAGTGATATTAACATGAAATGTCAAGCCTCATAGGAATTCAAATTCTTTTCTATAATTTTTCCTATGCTATACAGTTAATTTGCAAGTCCATTTTAACCTACTGAAGCTATTCATAGGTAAAATAAGTGTAATTTATAGAGGGCATGTACTTACCAGAGGGCCATCTGTTTGTAAACTTACAGTTTAGCCATTTACCAAAGCATCTTACTTTATAACTTACCCTTATGAGAAAATTATCCCTATTTTTTAAACAAAACACCAGCTAAGGATGGGCAAAGATGAAGATAGAAAAGACAACCATTCATTTGAGAATGTCAAAAATTTGTTTGAAATTTCTCACCTAACACAAGCCTTACAGTAGCTGCCACTACTATTTACATGTCTTCTTAGTGTGGTTTACACAAACTATTCTTTAAAAAAGGCATTCAAGGAGCTTGAACTCAGGACCTGGGCACTATCCCTGAGCATTTTTGCTAGTGCTTTACTACTTTAAGTCACACTCCACTTCTGATTTTCTTGTGGTTAACTGGAGATAAGAGTCTTACAGACTTTTTATTTGGGTTTGCTTGAAACTGTGACCCTTGGATCTTAGCCTCTAGAGTAGCAAGGATTATGGGTATAATCCACCAGCACTTGGCATCAAACTATTCTTTTCTAAAATATACCATTAGACTCCATGTTGACAGTAATGAGTACTAGATCATGTACTATATTTTGATTATTTTGAAAGGATCCATATGTCTACACTAAAAGTAGCCTAGAATTATTTTGAACTTTGTTTTTGTATTCCAGTGGTAGATCCAACAGTCATATATTAGTTATTCTTATAGCTGGCAAAGAAGAATAGAATTAGATGAATGACAGGTGATCGGTATTGATGCAGGTAGCTTCATAAATCCAATTTCCAGAGCTTTAGTTAAGGAGTCAGATAAGTACTTTTAATACACACATATCATTTGTATGTATACAATTCCATTAGTAAGTTAACATTTGACTGAATATTAAGATTTCTCTATTTGTCTATCAATAACATTCTTCTAAAACAATAACCTTAATATTATCTACATGATTTCAGATGTGTGTGTGTGTGTGTGTGTGTGTGTGTGTGTGTGTGTGTGTGCTGGTAACATGGCTTGAACTCAGGCACTTTTGCTCAAGGATGATGCTCAACCATTGAGCCATACCTCTAATTCTAGCCTGGTTAGTTGGAGATGAGTTTCTTATCTTCCCCAAACCTCAGGTGGATTATAGGTATAAGCTTCTGGCACGTTTGTCATGTTTATTTTTGTTTTGTTTCTTTGTGTTCTGTTTAATGTTGATATAGTTATAATGAGGTTACCTTTCAGCAACTTAACATCCATTTCATATGTGATATTAATGTGATTTTCTAGTGTGTAGTTTCAGTTATCTTGTGGTTATAAGACTCTAATCTTTGAAAGGAACATGAAATTCTACTTTTGCCTAAGGCATCTGTTCTGTTATTTTTATTGGCTCTCATATTAAATTGTGTTTGACACAGGCCTTTTTACCTTTGTCCTTCTGTCACTAACTAAATTTTCTTATAGGTTTATAGAGAAACTTAGGTTTCTGAGAATTAATAGACCCAAGTTCAAAATAGCAGTAAAAGTGGAGCACAATAGGATTTGTTATTGACTAATATTGATAGAAAAATCAAGACTCCCTGACAAAATTTAATTCTGGACTGGGGAAGTTGGACTAATTAAAATGAACCTATACACATGACAGTACCTTCAAGTATGATTAGGTCAAACTGATGTAGACCAGAAATTAATGAATGAAATATTCTAGCATGACTAAAATGAAATTGGGATTATCAAAATATACCTATGATAAGTAGAACCAGAATTCAGGAATTAGAATCATTGGGTACTTTTAGCAGTTAAGAGAGTATTTGTGATTTATCAAAAATAATTTATTTATATTCATTTTTCATAATATTTAAAAATATCCAAAGTATTTTTGTGATCTGGAGATTAGGGTGACAGATATGTATTTTTCACAATGGAATTGACAGGGGAAACCAAATTATTTTCTACCCTTGAACAGAATTAGGATGCATAGCGATGATCAGTTGCTTTATTTTTTTAATCCCTTTTATTCCTGTAATCACTCTCATGCATGATTTTCACATTATTTTACAAGAATACCATAAACCATAGAAGTTTACTACTGTCCAATTTTATCTCCAAAACATGAAATAAGTTACAAATGTTTCACAAGAACACAAGACATTCTAATTTCAATTTTATGATTTTATTTTTGTAAAACACCCTGTTATGCTGATTATCATGTACCTTAAATGGTCAGCCCATGAAGATAGTTTTCTGTTTCTTCCATTGGGCAGTTGATACAGCTCTCTTCCTGTTAAAACTGCCTTAGGTGACCAGTCCTTCACGAATCCCCCTGACTACAGATTTTTGTCCATGGTTGGGTACTGGCCAGAGCAAATCATCAGAATGAGGCCTCCTGTGCTCCAGAATATGGAAATGAACTTGCCTGTGGGGTACAGCTTTTGTGAGCCTCCATTTCCTCATCTCCAAACTCAGAACAAGGCCATTTGCTCTTGTTTATTTTGCATGGCTGTATTACAACCATAGATAAAAACTGAAAGCTTCAGGAGGTGAATAGCGACATCTCCCTTGATTTTTTTCAACCACATCCATTTGTAGTGGTCTGATGTATGATTTGTGATCTGTTGTGAAGGGCATGTGTGAGGAAAATATCCTCTGAACTGTAAGCTTCATCAGGAACAGAAGACAGAATGGTCTCCACTAGTGACTATGGCAGCTCTCATCTTTTCCTTCTTTGTTTGCCCTCTCTTCTAGGACCCCTGAGGTTCCTTTCCCAGACAGAATCTGTCACAGCCTTCGTGGGAGACACGGTGCTCCTCAAGTGTGAGGTCATTGGAGAGCCCATGCCCACTATACACTGGCAGAAAAACCAACAGGACCTGGCTCCAACCTCAGGAGACTCCCGCGTGGTGGTCTTGCCCTCGGGGGCTCTGCAGATCAGCAGGCTTCAACCTGGGGACATTGGAATTTATCGCTGCACCGCTAAAAATCCAGCGAGTTCCAGAACAGGAAACGAAGCAGAAGTCAGAATTCTATCAGGTATTTCAACAGCCTTTGATTCTTTTCAGAATGATCCTGTTCCAGCAGGAGCAAACAGTAGATTTCCTTTGACAGATCCGTAGTTTCAGGTTCTGTATTGTCCACTGAGATTGCTAAATTTATTTATTAATTGTTATTCTTCTAATACAAAAAAATGAGAATTAGTGATTTGGCTTTAAGTCAATATCAGACTATCAAGTACCCATGCATTTGCAAACTCCTTTTTGAGAAGAATTGCTAAGTTCCAGAGACAAAATAATCACTGACAGAGAGCCTGGCCTGTGTCAGGGGTGAGCTTAGGTATATATGTCATGACAACCACTTTGATTAATATGATTGTAGAGAACGGTCTTTCTCTCTATCTCATTTCTCCCTTCCTTAGGAAAAAATCTAGAAAACTTAGAGCTTTTTCTTCTCCTAAATAACAAGAAGTTGGACTGAATGCTGTGTAATAATTTCTTCTCTCCTCTTACAATCACTATCTTTATTCATGACTGTACACTATAAGGTGGACTTTTATTTGTACACACACACACACACACACACACATGCACACACAGACACACACATTGTACCTCTGTATAATATATATCTTATTCTTATTAAAGTACAGATATTGGCTCCTCTGTTCTTCGAATTATGTAAATTTAACACAAATGTTTTGGCCATTCAGAAGATAAATTATTCTAAAAACAAATCTGGAATTAAATAAAGGTTTTTGTGATATTTTGAGTGGGAATATTTTCTTTCCTTTTGCCTATCCTGGGTCTTGAACTCTGGGACTGTGTGCTGTCTTTGGGGCTCTTTGTTCTCAAGGCTAGCACTCTACCTCTTGAGCCACAGCACCACTTCAGGATTTTTTATTTTTATTTTTTTTGGGTAGTTTATTGGAGATAAGGAGCCTCATGGAGACTTTTCTACCCAGGCTGGATTTCAACTTCAATCCTCAGATCTCAGCCTTCTGAGTAACTAGGATTAGAATTGTTAGCCACCAACACCCAGCTAATGATGGTATTTTTCAGTGACCTTTGTGTGTGTGTGAGTGTGTTCCATCATCCTTTAATGGCAGGGATATTGATGTGCTAATAACTTTTGGCAACACTGTTATATTCTATCCATTTGCAGTGACAGATGGAAATGTAACTATTATTTCAAACACATCCATGCATTTATTAAGGGATCCACTACATCCACAAAATTTAAATATTTATAATCATATATACTTAATATTTATTATATCTGTTGAGTCATATGAGAAGCCAAGAAAAGTCTCAAAAAATTGGCAAGAATATGTTTGATTACTTTAATATGACAAGAGAGATCTGTTTTCTAATAGGATTTAGGAAACAAGTTACAGTTTAAATTGTGAAAGTTTTGAAAGATAGTTATGATTCACAGTCATCAAACTGATATTTCTTGTAATAAGCTCACTTTGAAAAACACATGTTTAAGGAATTACACAATTAGCAACTCCCCATACAGAATATTCTATATCAGTTCATTTGTAATCATTTGCTTACCACCCTAGTGTGTTTAGTTGGAGATTTATAGACACATTCTAGCTATCACAAATGAAGGAAACCATGCGACCTATGTTTCTCATTTCACTTAATAAATTTTTCTCGTCTTTCTTTATGAACAATACAATTTCATTCATTCTTTCTTTTTTTTTTTGCCAGTCGTGGGCTTGAGCACACGGCCTGAGCACTGTCCTTGGACTTTCTCAAGGTTAGAACTCTACCACTTGAGTCTCAGCACCATTTCTGGCCATTTCTGGCTTTTTTCTATGTATGTGGTACCGAGGAATCGAACCCGGGTCTTGGTGCATGCTAGGCAAGCACTCTACTACTAGGCCAAACTCCCGGCCCCCCAATTTCATTCTCTCTAATGGATGAAGTAGTATTTCCTTCTGTATATATATCACATTTTCTTGATCCATTCATTCACTGAGGGGCATCTGAGCTGATTCCATATTTTAGCTCTAGTAAATACCGCAATGAACATGGTTGTACTGGCAGCTTCAGTGTGGTCTTGTTTGTGCTCTATTGGATAAATGCTAAGTTGTGGCAGCTCAATATTGAATCTTTTGAGGAACCTTCAAACTGCTTCCAAGAGTGATTTGTATTTCCACCATCAGTGTAATTATAGTTTCTTTTTGGCCATATCCATGATGACATTTGTTATTGTTAGTTTTCTTGATGCTGACTATTGTAACCATTGTGACATGGAAACTCGATGTTGTTTTGATTAGCATTTATTTTATAACCAGAGATAATTATAACCCATTTAAATTAATTTCACATTAATTTCACATTAGTTAAAGGAACCCAGCAATAACAAGAAGTAGTCAGGCACTCATCATTCATGCCTGTACTCTTAGCAACTAAAAATGCTGAGAGTGGAAGAATTGTAGTTTGGGGTCAATTTGGGCAGAAAACTTTATGTCATTATCTCAAAAATATTTTACCATAAACCAGGGTTGAAGAGAAGCTCAAGTGGTAGAGAATTGCAGTGCCTAGCAAATTCAATATGTCCTATTCAAGCAGCTATAACAACCAGATAAAAAAGAAATCAAGGTCCGGTAATTTGGCCTAGTGGTAGAGTGCTTGCCTAGTATGCACAAAGACCTGGATTTGATTCCTTGGTACCACATACTTAGAAAAAGCCAGAAGTGGTGCTGAGGCTCAAGTGGTAGAGTTCTATCCTTGAGAAAAATCCAAGGACAGTCCTCATTCCCTGAGCTTAAGCCCAAGACTGGCAAAAAAAAAAAAAGAAAGAAATCAAAACAAAGGCCCTAGTAAGTGTTGCTATGTTTTGGAGATATTTTTGTAAACATTTCTTATCTAATTGGAAACTGAACTAAGAAAAAAACCATCTAATTAGAATTGTTCTGAATTCAGATAGAAGCTTAAACAAAACATAATGGACATAGGCTGCACCCACATCTTTTTGTCATACTTGGCTAACTCTTTTCCATTCACTATTGACCACATAATGGACCACCTGAAGGATAATGTGTTTAAAGTATGTGTCCTCGTGTTTGTAAGTTGGTTTAGAGGTAGAATACATGACTCTGCAGTAAATACAGAATTGAGTAAAAGAAAGAAAAATGGAGGATTCATCCTAGTTTCTCCTATTTGCTAGTAATAATCATTTTAAAAATCATGTTATTTTCTACATAAATTTCCATTTTCTGTAAATAAGTTTGAATTAATAATAGAATACATGCATATATTGCTTAATTTCTTTTACTTTATATTGGAATAGGAAAAATAGGTGCATTATGATATAATTTCATTATATTTTAGCATAGGAATGTTAGTAGTGATACTGAAGTGTTAACATACATAATAATACATATTTTTCTATGATCACTAAAGTACCATGTTGCTTGATAAAGTTATTTATATTTCTTGCTTCTGTTTAAATAGAAAATGCTAGTGTGAAAATTTAAATTTTTCCCAGCCCTTGTTTTTAAGCACAATTAATTAAAATAGAGTGTGAATATGTTTATAAGGACTTACCTAGTTCTAAATAGTACTTAATGTAATGTGCAATAAAGTCTGTGTGAAACATATTTCAAGTTCTACCAAAAATATGTCAGGTATCTAAAATCACTAAGTAATTGAGCCCTATTAAATTCAGATATCAACAAATAGAAGTTTAATTTGATGTTTTCAGGAGCCTATTTCAGTTTATTCAATAAATCAGTTCCACAGGTAATCTTATATACTTTCCATATATCTTATATGCCAAAAACTTCTTTGGAAAGATAAGCTGGAAGACTGCCTTGAAAGAACATCAGTTATGCAAGGTTTGGGGTGGGGAGGGAAGCTGATATATATATATATGAAAACAGGCTTCCCTGTAAGGAAGGAAAACAAGGAACACTAGCACAGTTCAGAAGAGAGAAATGACAGTTGCCAAACATATTGAAGAACAAGAAGTGCCTAGGCTAGGAGAAATATTCACCAGAAAATGAGAACAGCAATAACAAGGCAAAGAGATGAGAGATAGAAAGCTTTTTCAGGATAACTACATGCATTTTGCCATACAGTATTATACTGCACAGAAAATGATGGGACCACCTGGAAGGACTTTAAGCTGGGACGGAATTGAAGGTAGAGCACTGTGCGGACTGACGAGGAGCTGCTAGTGATGCTGGTGGCTGGGACATTTTTAAGACAGATCTTTCATTCATATCATGTGGTTTATGAGGGATGGGGCGAAATTTGAACTTAGAAAAAGAAAACAGTAAAATTGCAATGAGTGAGGAGGGCTACTTATTTAAAATAAATTATGGATATTTAACAGTTTTTCCATACTATTTCATATTGTCCAGATGAGTAGTTATTTCATTCAAAAGTAGAAAATTTCCTGATTTAATTTACTGCTTAATGGTTTAAGACAAATTGAATTTTTGCTTGTGAGGAATTACACATTTTAACAGAGTAAATTCCGAGTAAACAGTTATAATGAGTTTTGGGGGGATGTCAATGAGAAATGCTCAGTAAACATTGGCGTGTTTTGAAATGCCTTATCATATGTGATGGAAAATGGATGATGGATTGGGAGAGCCACTGTGGTTGTCAAGTTCACTTTATTCATGGTTCATTGCACCTGAGTGCCATGCAGCAGATTGAATTGCAGAATGATAAATCTTCTTTAGACACTTGTTTACCTAAAAGAGCCAGCCCCTACATTAGAATTCTTATTTCTGTTTTCCTTAATGTCCTAATTGATTCGTTCTGTTAGTAAATCAATCTACTTTTCTTTGTTTAACTGTAACTAGATGATTCTAGGCCATGTATAGACCTTGAAATAAATATCTGTATAATTAGAACCATGAACTTCTAGTGAAATAATTTGGATTATAGGATGCGTTGGTTCTTCTCTGTAATATTTTCTTTGTATTGAAACAAATTTTATCATAATTACTGTTAATACCTAAGTAATTTTTAATCTTAAAAGTTTCACATGTTTATTCATCACTAATAGACTAACTCATTGTTGTTTTGGTTTGCTTAAATATTACTTATATTTCAAATTTTATCACAGGCTTACTTCAGAGATATTGCTGAGTTAATTCTATACTATAGCAATAAGTCAATAACAGACTACAGAAAGTCACATGTTGTATGGGCACCCATATAACATTGTATTTACACTAATGTATATGCTCTTATTAGCAATATCATTATGTAACAATGGTGTGCATATCTTAATCAAATATTTTATTGCTCACCAAAAGGAATGAGCATTTAGTAAGCCATGGTCTTCTTGATGTTGGAGGTTCTTATTTTAATATTGATGCCTACTGAAAGATCAGGGCAGTAGTGACTAAAAATTTGGAAGACTGTGGCAATTTCTTAAAATGAGACAGGAGTGAATTTGTCATACTAATCAATCTTTCTTTCATGGAAGATTTCTCTACAGTGGTTGATTTGGGTTGAAACATTTTAGCTACAGGAAGTTATTTTTCAACTTAGAATCAACTGTCTTAAACTCCACATTATCCACCAAGTTGATGTCATATTTGAAACCCTATGTTGTCATTTCAGGAGTTTTCACAGCAGCTCCAGAATGGGTAGGTTACATCAGAACAAGCTACTTTCTTTTCCACATGCATAAGAAATATTTTTTTCTAGCCATTGAAGTTTAATCACAGCCTTGTTGGAATTTAGTTACACTTTCAGGCTATACTTCTAGCTTCTTTACTACAATATGAATACACAGTATATACTCCACAGAAGTGTTGAATCCTTCAAAACTGTCCAGTAACATTGGGATCAATTTCTAGCAAAGCACTTTCTTTGATGATATTGTGACTTCATCCATGTATTACAAATGTTCTTAATGGCATGTAAATATGCCCAGAACGCCAATAGAAACATTATGCATGGCAGTGTTAACCTCACAAATTTAGTTCATTTAAAAATATTTCTTAGCATCTTTAAGAAGGTATTCAACAAAGCAGTGCCTCTTGACCCATGTCAACCCTTTTCAGTGTTTCCATATATTCCTCCTATCCCACAACTTCCCTCACTTTTAAAAAAAATTTAGAATAGGTATTGAATTTTTCACCATTAAATAAAGCAGTTTATGTATGCAGTACATCTTGATCTGCGTTTTCTCTTCAATAATTTCATTCCCATCAACCCTTCCCTTACTTTTCTTAATTTTGTTGTATATCTGTTTTTTTAAAAAACGTAATTTGATATTTATCTTCAAATAAGGTAATATTTTAACAGAGTATAATGCAATTCAATACAAGCAACCCTAAGTGATTTCATTAGTCTGGTTCACAGTCCTGTGAAAAGTACAGGGGAAAAAATTCTTGGGGCTGGGAGTTTGGCCTAGTTGTAGAATGCTTGCCTGGCATGCATGAAGCCCTGGGTTCAGTTTCTCGGAACCACTTATGTAGGATAAAAAAAAGCCAGACATGGTGCTGTAACTTAAGTGGTAGAGTGCTAAGCCTTGAAGAAAGCCCAAGGACAGTGCCCTGGCCCTGAATTCAAGCCCTAGGACTGGAAGAAAAAACTTCTGACCACCTAGATTGTTTACACCTGAGCTTCTATCAAAATCTATTTACAGTGTCTATTTCTTTTATATTGGAATGCAGAACAATTTCATTTAAAAAATGACTTCCACTGCAACACCCTAAACATGTTTCAGAGCCATTTAGCTAGTGACTTACAAAGCATCTAGTGAAATGTAAAATAATCTGCTTAGAGATACTCTTTTTATACTTGTGACCTAGAATCTCATAAAGGCAATGACCTAAATTTTCCATTGCTTGAACTATTCATCCACCTTCTTTCCTCCCCCCTCATTTGTCTATCTCTCTCCCTTGGTCCCACCTCCCTACTTGAAAGTATTCTGGTACTTACTTGATGAGGTTTTGACTTAATCTTTCTGAAGAATTTTATTGTTTGAGTTCTCTATAGAGTCTACTATACTTCAGTTAATCTATTTGTAACTACTTGCATACCATTCACGGTGTTTACTGATAGCCACAGTCTAGCGACCACAAATGAAGGAAATTATGCAACCTTTGTTTCTCTGGGTTTGGCTTACTTCAGTTAATTTTTTTCTAAGACATCCCATTTCCTTATAAATGGTACATAGTATTCTTCCTGATGAATGAGTAGACTTCCATTGTATACATATAAAATTTCCTTTATCCATTCATCTGTTGAAAAGCATCAGGGATGATTCAATATCTTAGCTGTTGTAAATATTGCTGCAATGGGCATGGTTGTCCTATCTATACCAGGAAATGTAATACTTAAATAATAAGACTGAAGGTAAAAGTATTTGCCTTTGATCTATGGACTGAAGAATAAATGATCATGGTTAGAATTTCCAGATTCTTATTTCTTCTTTATCAGCATTTGGTGCTATGGCCTGACCTCTTATCTTACAGAGATAGCATCTACTTTAAGCCCAATAAACCAACTATTATTAGCTGTGAACTTTAGCTTCTTCTCTCTCAGCCTTCACAGAGTTATTATTGGCTTAAGTTTTGTTCTGGAGAGTAGGATTTGATTTATAGGACTGTTGCATTCAGTTTGGTCTTCTGTTCAGAGTTCTAAAATTTCTCCTATTTAGCAGAATGGTTATGTTTATGTCCTAATCATTTTTGTGTTCTCTAGAGTAACACTTTTAATTTCCTTAAAGAACTTGCCTTTTGTATCCACAACATGACTGTTTGGCACATGAGTTTGCATTTTCAGCCCACCTTAACTTTTGATGTATTTTCTGCACTAAGCATAATCATTTCTAGCTTTAGGTTTAAAATGAAAGGTGTGCAAGTCTTTAACTTGAATGTTAAAAGATTTCTGTCTGGTAAAGGTTATTGACCTACTTTGTACACTTTTTCATAGAATAGAGAACAGTGAAGAGAGGAAAAAACAGGGCAATGGCTAGTTGAAAAGAGTAAGCAGAATTCTCAACATCTCTCAATTAATTTTGCCATCTTATTTAAGCATGACTCATTGCACCAAAACATTCAAATAGTGACATCAAAGATCACTGATCACATATCACTGACAGGTATAATGATAGGAAAAGTTTGAAATATTGTCATAATTATTTGAATGTGACATAAATCCATGATGGGAGCATGAGCTGTTGGGAAAGTGACATTGAAAGACTTGATTGCCTATAATAATACATAAACGCACCAAAACAGCAGCCTCTCCAAATACTACAAAGCATAGTACAACGACATTAGGTATGGATTGTAATGCTGAGTCTGTTTTCGTAGTACATACAAAGTAATGATCTAAAGAGAATAATGAAGATGACACATAATCTGCCTTCTGAATTTATTGCCAATTCATTCATGTGACCATCTCATTAGATAAATCAGAAAGGGATAAATTCAAGAAAATATATTTATTTTCAAATCAACACAGAATAGGAGCAAGACAATTCTTGGAAGGAAATCTGAGTTTCCTGAAACATGATTACTTTTTTAGTTTGTTAGGAGGAAAACAATTTCTAGGGCAGTCCCAGATGATAGAAAGTGTGGAATGAGAAATTGACTCCACCATGTGGAGGGCCTTGAATTTGATGTTGAGGCTTGTAGACTGGTTTATATTATCTTTATTGATGGTTGTCAGTCTCCAAAGACATTCAGTGAATATCCTGACACAAATATATCCTCAGAAAGACAGAAACAAGGAAGAAATATTAATCTATTACATAAAATGTTCTCCCTTACTTCATATCTTTAATGGACTGGAAGAATTATCTGCAAATTGTATATACATTTATGTGTATATATTTGTGTTTATGTCTTTGTAGATGTGTCTCTGTGTGTATGTCTGTCTGTGTCTGTGTTTGTGTCTATGTCTTTATATCTGTGTATGTCAGTCTAGGGCTTGAGTTCAGCCTGGGTGCCATCTCTGAGCACTCTACCATTTTGATACGCAGTTTTATCTACTATATTAGTTCAGCCTTTTTGAATATTTTTGAATAATTTCAATAATTTTATTTACTGTTTAACTCCACATTCAGCCCTAATCTTTCCTTTTTTAATCCCAGTGTTTAAGAGCTCTGATTTTCCAGAGAAGTCCTATTATCAAAAAAGAAATCACAAGAGAATACAACAGTACATTAATTCATGATCAGTAACCAATTCACCAAGATGCATTGTTTACATACTCTGATACATGGAATTTAAATTTTTTTGAAGTTACTTAGTAAAACCTAACAAATTTCTCAAAACATAGGATGTCTTAATTTTGCATTAATTAGAAATTGCTTTAGGAAGATTTACATCAGCACAAAAAATCCTCTCCAAAACAAAAGAAGACAGGCTATCTTACAACAGTCAAGAGAACTTTACTTATATCATTATGTCTTTAGTAGATTGTACCTTAGTCTGTTCTCTTTGGGAATAAAGGCTAGGCAGAGTTCTAGAGTTAATTGACACTTCAGTCCTATTGAAATTTATTATGGCAGATCACAATTTACAGTAATGTAATATAGCAAAACTTACAATCTGATGCTTTGAGTCTATTAAGTTCCATTTGGATGCAACCAATTCTAATATGGTAGCAAATTATCATGGGTATGTATATCCATAACAATGATATAGATGATATATCAGTAATATCATATGGTAAAAATTTTTATAGATAAGTGTATCATTGCCATTCAATGTGAATTTGTAATTAATTGTCTTGGGGTACATGTGAACCAAGGGCAGGATTCCTGAATGAATGCCAAAACACAGAGAACTCTTGTGTTCTGTGTCATATCTATGATACCAATGTCACCAGTTTTTTTTCCCCATCACTAACTACACTGATTTTTCTTTGCTTCTATCTTTAAGATAGAATAGTGTTAGATATTGACTGTACTATCTCTTAATAACTCCCCTTTTCTGCAAAAGTTATTATGTCTAAAAGGTCAAAGCAAAAACAGTATACTAAGCACTGTTCTTCATATAAGGTTTCTCCATTGACATCATTCTTTTCCTGCAATGCAAAAAGTCATCATATATTTTCTTAAATCCCTGGCATATCTTTACTGATTCACTCTTGAGTTAATATATAATACACATATAGTTTCAGTTACTTATCAAATATAAGTGCTCAAATAAAAATCCTATCACTCTTCTGGAAAGTTTTAAATATTTCCTTATGGATATATATAAATACAATTTTTTGGATTACATATACTTAATTGACACCTCATAATGACATTTGCTTTCTAGAATTCTTTTAGTTATGATTTTATAAAAATATTTATTCTAAAAATGAAAGAACACTTCTCTCAGAGCTGCTACAAAATTATACTCTTAGAGCAAAATTTGCCTATGAGACAGAAGGGAAAGAACCGTATGGTAGTGACAAGAATAGATTTCCCCCTTCTTCCTCTAAATTCTAACTACAAATAGCAGTGTGTGTGTGTGTGTGTGTGTGTGTGTGTGTGTGTGTGTGTGTGTGTGTATGAGAGAGAGAAAGAGAGAGAGAGAGAGAGAGAGAGAGAGAGAGAGAGAGAGAGAGAGTATATGTGTGTGCATGCATATACATGTTAAAAGAAAGAGGAAATCTGAACAGATGTAGGAATGTTTAGAGAGAGGAGATGTCATTTTTAGTACTGAATTGGTATAAATGAGGAAGGAAAATAATAGAACCTTAGAGTGGTAGAAAAAATAGTTCATGAGAAATGACTCTTTTCCTCCTCAAAGCTCCTTGGCTTACAGCCAAATAGCTTTTCACATTTTTATGAAATAAATTCTGATTCCTTTGATTAGCCTGGATTAGGTTAATTTTCAATGAAAAATACTAAGCACAAAGTTAGAAGTTGGGTCATTGGATTCTTCACTTAGAGCACATATTATTTCATATACCTGCTGATATTTGAAGATACTTAGTCCCTGATGAAACAGAACTAGAGGGAAGGTGACAAAGCTGCCAGAAAGTGGATACGAGGTTAGCTTGAAATTGAGGGTGCAGACAGAGGAAAGTAGCCATGTGAAATTAATGTGTGACTATTATTCCTGGAAAGAAATGAAAGGGCACTGTAAAATACAATTGGGAATATGTTTGCTATTCTATAAGGGCAGGGATTTAATTAAAAAAGAAGAAAACACCAAGAACTATACAAAGAGAGAAAAAGCTTTTGAATTCACAAATAAAAAAATAGAAATTCAAAGCAAGTACTGGTTATGCTGAGAATGATGATCACCAAGCTGTGAAAACTTGTACATTTTTCTTGCTGACACAGAAATCAGCAATCCATGGTTTAATTGCTCTGTGGCTCAGATTCTCTTCAGATTCACCATAACAACTTTAACATTGAGCCTATTGAATCATAGTTTTGGAATAATGGCCCATTAAAAGTTAATTCATTTCATTCATAGGATGCATCCATTCCAATTTGTCTGAGATAGTGGTGATTGAACTCAGTGTCTGAAGGGAAGAGTTTCATATGATTCTACATAATGTCTCATGTTGGATGATCAATATAGCCACTTAGTCATCAGTCATGAGGATAGACCTCATGTGAACTTCTGAAACACTAGAGAAATTCTGCTCCTGCAGAGGACAGCCCAGGTTCCACCTGGCCTCACAGACTTGACCATGGCTCATGATATTTGCTTTATGCTTGGAGGAAGGTTCAGTGATAGAACACTTGTGTTCTCTGTGATGCCCTTGAATTGGTATCCAGCACCACAAGAAAAGACATTAATTTTAGAAAATATCTTGAAACAGAAAATATTATCCTCACTTTCTTTTATTTTTTTACTGTAAAAATGTTGTACATATGGGTTACAATTACGTAAGTCATGTGATGAGTTCATTTCTTTTTGAACAGTGTCACCCTTCCTCCATTGTCTCTATTTTTCCCTTCTAACTCTCCTCTCCCTCAAGTGTCACAGTTCATTTCCAACATAATATTTCATGAGTAGCACGGCTGGAGTAGTTCCTGTGCCCCACCATTTCTGGGCTTTTACTTCCTCTCCCCAAATCTAATAAATTTACATACAAGACAGAACGTAGACAAATCAAAAACAGTGACAAAGGGAAAAAGCAAACACAAAGTAAGATTAAAAAAAAAACTCCTGTTTCTGTTTATTGGAGTTCTTTGATAAGCATAATTTTATATAATCATATTCACACAGCTATTGACCCCTTGTGATCCTTTGCTAAGAATATCCTCTTTTGGTTACACTGTGTGAATGTTTACAGCCTTGTTTAATTCATCACACCCAGTGTAACTTTTTTAAATTATCCTTTGGGTTTACTTTTAGATTTCTGGAACATTCTAATTATTACAAATGAGGTAAAACATGCAAGTTATGTTTCTTTAGGTTTGGAATACTTTACTTAATATAATTTTCCCCAGATGTTTCCATTTCCGTATAAATGGCACAATGTCATTCTTTTTGATGGCATCATGGAATTCCATTGTGTATTTGCACCACATCTTGATCCACTCATCCACTGAGAAGCATCTGGGATGATTCTATATCTTATCTGTGGTGGGCAATGCTGTAATGAACATGGTTGTGCTGATGGCTTAACCTCCCAAAAAATCATATTGTCAAAGAAATGACAAGCCAATTAATAAATGTGCTAAAAACTTAAAGAGACTTCTCAGAAGAAAGAATGGCCAGGAGAAACATGAAAAGATGCTCAACATCTCAGGCCATAAAAGAAGCACAATTCAAAACAACATTGACATTTGCACCTCACCCCAGTTAGAATGGCTATTACCAAGAACATTAACAAGAAAGATGCTGGCAAGGATGCAGCCAAAAGGGATCACTATTAGACTGTTGGTGGGAATGTAAACTTTTCAACCATTCTGGGAAGCAATATGGCGGTTTCTCGAGTAAACATACAGCTTTCCTATGATCCAGCAATCCCACTCCTAGACATTCATCCAATTGATTTCCTCACTTTTACTCATATGCCTGTCAGATACTTCTTTGGAAGTATGGCCCATGTTAATGACTTAAGGATTTACTCCTGAATATGTTATCCATATATAAATTTGTACTATTTTCGTGTAATGTTTCTAATGTCTTTGATTAAATTGTTGCTAAAAGATAATATTTGGACACAGTTCAATTTTTGTACTGCCATTTCACCTAAAAACAATGATAACAAGAACATCATAAAGGAAAGAAGAGGATAAGGGAATAAGAAAAGAAATACAAATAACTTCTATTTGAAAAGTATAAAACTGCTCTTTTGCACAAAAGAAAAAGGATCCTTGGTTGTTTAAAGAGTTACCTGACTCATTGAAATTGTGAGGATATTGTTCCTCAAAGTTTAGTCCACATAACTTCCCATTTCTTGCTAGGCGATTTTTAAGGCATATCAATTTTTATACTAACAATGTTATATACCGTACCATATTAATTTACAAATGTCCTTGAGAAAATAGTAGAAAATAATAACCCTATTAACAGTATAAAGTTAATGCTTTTTACATGTTAAAATAATCTGTATGTCAACATAGGGAATATACATGAAGGAAATCAAAAAGCAATGAGATTTTTCCTGTAAATACTACTGAGAACATTTGAATTTCAAACTATTGCATTTTTCTTCCCCCCTTTATTGAACATTATTTATGCTTGGAAGGAAAATCAACCGGGTTTTTAGACTTGGGAACTTGCTACATGTTTTCTGAAAAAATTAATGAACAAATGGTAACAGGAATATGAATGAAAACAAATACTTATTGCCAAGGATGAAATTTAAACTTTTTTTTCTTTTTTCATATATTTTTATTGCAATTAATAGAAGGGTTACATTCTATTTACTACAATGAAATTTAAACTTTTAAGCTAAAAGTATAAATCTGAAAAGCTTTTATGGACCATTGGGAGTATGAGAGTTTCCAGTATTAAAAGTCATTTCTTAGGGATTGGTGATATCCACAGATGAGGATTTTTTGATACTCTAAAGTCAACATTTACAAGACTCACCCTTATAAATGACTATTGATTGATGTGACAAATCCATGCACAGATAGAAGATTTATTCAATGTATCAGATTGACCAATGGATTTTTAAAACATACCACAGAATGTTTAGTGATATAAGGTCAGATTCCACATGATGACTAACTTTCAGGAAATTGCTTATTGATATTTGGGGAAGTGATCTGAAAAGCCAATCAGAATATTCTTTTTCCAGCTGTGTGTCTGTTTAAGATTGGTTTGTTTCCATTTAAGTAAGCCAAGTATATAAGAACAATGTGAATACAGGAAGTATTACAATACCAAGTTATTTTTCTCAAATCACTCATTGGAGAAATTTATAAGAATGTAATTAATAACCACTATTTGCACTAAAATTTTTGTTCTTCAAAATACATTGATTTCTGACAAATTATTTCTGACAAAGTACACTTAATAAGCATATTTAAATATTTGTATTAGAAGTGTTTTGGGATCCTTAATAATATCCACTATTTTGACACTTACTATCAACATTATTGTTTGTTTCTGAGAAAAAAAAGAAGCAAAAGATTAGTCATCTCCAACTCAGATAATAGAGGAGAGGCCAGAATTTCCATTGAAAAGACATTAAAGCAGAAGACAAAGGTATGAGAAAAATAGACATAGGTTTTGAGTTATCACATTGTGTGCCTAAATTTATATCTCTCCAATCCAGAAAATGTGTCCCTGTAATGACTATCCTTTATTTGCTTGTCCTCTTGAGCTTTGATAAAAGTTGGCTATCTAGGCTTTCTGAAGACAAGGTGACCATGTCTTAGCATCAGGCTCACTTTTCATTTTCTCCAACAGAAAAAACCTGAACTAGGTTGTGATCTAGGCTAATTATGATTGACTGCAATCAATTTAGAAAAATAGTATTGCAATTTGCTAATTCATTTTTAGGAACAGCACAACAAAAGGGTGTGCTTTGAACTCTAAATATAAAAATTTAACATTAGAAAAAAATCTGTCTTTCCAGGTTTGATTGTAAAGCAATTATTTCTGGGATGCACATTTGTACTTTCCTTGTAGTTTTATTTTAAAATGTGCTAGCCTTAAGCTAAAGAGCTCAGGGACAGGGCCCAGGCCCAGGGTTCAAGACATACAACCGACCAAAACAATACTACTTATACATAAAGGTATATAGTATACATATATGGAGATAGATAGATATAGATAGATAGTTTAAAGAATAAAAACAAAATTTCAGGTGTGTGCCTGCCACCCAGTGTATGAGGCAACAGAACATAACAAGCATATACTCTATTACCCTATTGGTAATTTATTATGTTCTTTAATTCACTTTAACAATTTTTCATGGTCTGCTGGTGAAATAATTATATTTGGATATGAATGTGAAGGCCAAAGAGTTAGAATACAAATGACTTTTATGAATAACTACCAATTTTGTCATAGTGCAATGAAAATCAATTTAGTTAACAAACACCACATCTTAGAATTTCAAGTTCAGAACTCTTAAGGCTTTCTGCCTTACACTGTTATGGAGTTTAGATTTGGAACTTTTGTTTGCTCTAAGTATTTTACTGAGTTTCTGTCATTAGCTTTAGTGATTTCTTTGCTCTTTGTATAATTTCTACACACTTCACAACACTAGAGTTTAAAACAGCACTTCACTCTAAGTATATTACATATATTTTTCTTGTTGTTAACTCTTGACAGTCCTGGGGCTTGAAGTCAGGGTCTGGGTACTGTCTTTGGGCTTTCTCAAGGCCGGGACTCTACCACTTAAGCCACAGCTCCACTTCTGGCTTTTTCTGTGTATTTGGTACTGAGAAATTGAACCCAGGGCTTTGTGCATGCATGACAAGCACTCTACCACTAGACTGCACTCCAGGCCCACTATTACATATATTTCTGAAAACATTTTAAAAATGCAATGGAAACTCAGAGACAAAAATAAAAACTACCTGTCCCCTATGATACTAAATTAACCTTGACAGCCATATTTTTTCCAAACTATTTTTAAAATTTAAGTATACCTCCTAAAAGCACCTCCAAAATTCATATTTGAAAGAGAAAAATAACACAGATGTCAACTTGAGTATTATCCCTGAAGATGGTAAAAAAATCATCCTAGTAGAATGAAAATAAAATTAAATAACTCACTTAACATGTTTACTTGGAATTTCCAGTTATGGGGATGAATTTTTTATATTTACATTTATTTTAGATATGTTTTGCTGGATCACAAGCTAACATAAAATATTATACCTTGAGATAGTGACAATGTATTATCATTTATATTTCTGGGCAATCTTAACTGAATTTTCTGTGCAGTTTTTGGCTTCGTGTATATATTTAATTTAGCCAAAGTTTATAATTTCCTTACTCAGGTAATGAGTTGAAATAGGCATTGGGCTGATGAATTTAATACTAATTCACGAGCTTAGTCAGCCTCTTGTTGGACACAGAAATACTGAAGTCTCAGAGAACAATGCCTGGAGCTAGAGATCACTCCAATCTTTGGTCCTAGAAGTCTACATTTACTCACCCACAGTCTAGACTAAAAGTAAGATACTGACCAGACAGGCATTTGAAGCAAAGGAAAATGGAAACTGCTGGATTTCAGGAATCTCACATGTTTCATATTCCTATGTAATATTCTATGGCAGTGAACTATTTGCCATTAAATTTTTATCCTTTCTTTAGGGAGAAAAGGAGTTTCCTCAGTATTAAAAGAGAAACATCTTTTAGGAAATGAAAATATATTTCATTGTCAAAATGTTAACATTTTTTCATATGCATAATCAGGGTCACAGCTCCAATGCCTCTGAAACCATATAGTTAATAATCAAAATGAAGCATATCATAATTTGGATAACCTGGAACAAATGGTCCAATTTTAAAAATTAGGCAATATCAGGGGATTCTTATGTAGCAATATAAACTTAGTGATATAAAGACTAGCAACATATGTTAAAGATAAAAACCTATCAAGTAAGTTTGGAGCAACCTATTTAAAATTTATAAGGAAAGAAATATAGAATAGTGAGCAAACAACTAAGGAAGACATAAAAAAAATCTGAAGATGGATACTACCTGTGGCAGACACTTAAAATGAAGTTACAATAGTCAAGAGAATATAGTCTTCATTAAAAAAAAATATATGTATATATAGAGAGGGGTGGGGGTTAGGGCAGGGAAATGGGGACAAAGACATTAGAAAGGGTATCGATGAATGTGAAGTAATGTATCTTCTTTCAGATGAATATAATGTAACCCTTCTATTAATTACAATTAAAAATATATGGAAAAATATATGTATATATAGAGAGAGAAAGGGAGAATGAGGTATATTTATATCTTTATGTTTCTATGTACTCTTTTATGTATCTATAGCAATATCTATCTGTATGCATGTATAATACATACGCACATCTATAAATGTATATATACATACATATGTTTGTATATATGTATATATACATATCTGTATATATATATACAAATAAGTTAAATCAAATAGTATAAATTTTTCTGAACAGATCCACCCAAATATAGTTATTTGAAGGGTACAGCATTAAGGCAATGGAGAAAGGATCATCTTTTCAGTGAGTACCGATCAGAGACTTATATCCAAAATGTATAATGAATCCTAGAAACTCCTAATCACAGCAGAACTCTGCAAACCTTGTAAAGCTGGGAAGACATGGCCTGATGTACTTAGAGGCTGTCTAGAAACAACTGCCAACCTAGATTACCCTGACGGCAAAGTTACCGTTTATAACAGAAGGAGAAATAAAATTTTACAAGACAAAAAATGATTGCAGTTCCTAACCACTTGAATAGCAGTGCACAGATATTCAAAGAGAATAAGGGAGACAATAAGTATCACTAGATAAGTAGAAAAATGAGTGGAAAATATCAAGGAAAGAATCAAACACTATAAAATAACATAGTGGCAGGAATTGCTGCAGAACTTTCCATATTAAAACAGAATAGTAATGGTCTCAATTCACCCATCAAAAGATTCAGATTGATGAGCTGATTATAAAGCAAGACATAAACATCTGTTGTCTACAAAATACTTAACAACAAAAACAAACATTAATTCAGGGTGATTTTTTTTTGGAAAGAGCAAATGGACATCACGAAAGTAGTAGTCACAGACAAATCTGACAATGTAGACCTCAATAAAAATATGCAGAAGAGACAAGAAAAGTCACTTCATATTAATAAGGTCAAAACAGAGAAATGGACATAATCATTTTTTAAAATTCATATAGAACAAATGTCTATGCAACCAACTTAATTATACAACCATTACTAGAATTAACAAAACATAAACTCCACCAAAAATCATAGTGAGACACTTCTGTATCCCACTCATAAATATATATGGATAATTCAGAAAAAGAACAGCAAAAATATTAAATGACACATGAATAGTTTTGAAGGACATCAGCTGAAAGTCTTCTCTCTCTCTCTTTTTTTTAACCTGTTCTGCTGCTTGAACTCAGGGCCTGAACACTATTCTTGGGCTCAAGAATATTTCTTAAGGCTATCGTTCTATCGCCACAGCACCACTTCCAGCATTTTCTGTGTATGTGGTAACAAGTAATTGAACCCTGGGCTTCAAGCACAGTAGTCAAACACTCTACCACTAGGCCATGCTCCCAGCCTCAACTGAGTATCAAGAAGATTCATGATACACACTTTTCTCAGCACCCCATTGGACTTTCTGTAAAGTAATTCATATTTTACTTTAACAAGTTTTAGCTATTATTAATAAAATGAAATATCACCCCATATTCAATGAGACCATAACAGATTTCTAGATTTCTAAATCTAGAAATGAGACCTCACAACACAAAGATCACAGAAATTAAACATATAAAGAGTGAATAACAATCTTAAATGATGAGTGAGTCATCAAAGAAATAAGAGAGGAAACCCAAAAGTTCATACAATCTAATAAACATAAGAACAGAAAGTCCTTCCAATATCTTTGATATTTCCCAAAGCAAGTTCCTAAAGGAAAATTTATTGCACAAGGCATGCTTTTTGATTGTAGTGATATGACTTCTGGGAAGGGAATAGATGTAGTGAAAAGATCAATGATTGCTTAAAGTTTAAAGTACAGATAATAAATATAAAATAGAGGAATACTTGAGCTAAGGAGATTGTTAGGGAAGTGAAACTTCCCTATAGGATACCGTGCTAGCTACATGACATGGTATTTGTCAAAACTTAACTTTAGGAGAGATAAAAGGTGGTTTGAGAGGGGTAGGTGAAAACATTGGCAGGCGTGACACTAATGAAGACACACTGTATTCAAACACTGGTATGTTCACTGAAAACTCCTTTGTACAACCACCCAAAGATAATAAAAAATATTTATAAAAAAAGCCCCCCAAAACCTAACCAGTGTAAACAACCAACTTTTGTCAGCAATAGAGTATCAGTATGGGTTTACTATGATATATGAATCATAGTAATGGAAGACAGTGATAAAAGACACTGAGTGATAGAAGAAAGAGCTCTGATGATCTGACAGACAGAAACTTTCTACTACCTACTTAAATTTTTGGTAATTGCAAAATTTAACCTATGTTCTAAAAATGAATCATTTTAGGTTTTATGATTTTGCTTTATGATAAACTTTATTGTAATCGTTTACATTGAAATTTTGAATCATCTGTAGACAAATGCTTTACCTGTGTATGGTTAAATGCAAAGGTTCTTTATCTAGAAGAATAACTTAAGTTAGACTTCTCTTGATATTTATTGGAGGTGATATGATAAAATAACATTATGAAATGTATGTAATGAAAATATTTCTTCTGATTAGCAGATGGTAAAGAAAATGTGTCAGGATGAATAGGCCTTCATGTCAAGAAATGTTCCGTGTAAATGCACATTGTATAAAACTTGACTATTTCAGAATTTTTTTTGCCAGTCATATTATCTTTAGAAACACATTTGTTTAACTTTGGAAGAAAAAACCAAAACACAACACAAGCAACTTTCAGAAGTTTGGAGGCTGTTTTCTACAGTGTTGGTTTCGTAAGGATAACACATTTGAAAAATGCTTTCAATATTTTTATTGTGAAGAGTATTTATTTATGTGTCTAGAACAACCAGAGACAGATGTGGCAATCACAAGAAAGTGTGAATTCATATTTCTCCACACAGAGACTATTTTAGATGACAGTCACTCTCTCAACTGTTTGTTACTGTTCTCTCTTACCCTATGGTCAACCTTTATAGAGCTGATCCTGGAAAAGGAATATTAAAGATAGTGTTAAAATCTATTCTGTCCTATCTCACACAACTTCCTATGTAAGCACCAACAGTCTTTGTTCTGGAACAATTGTATCTAATCGCCCTCAAGGATTTTTCTTCTTCCTCAATCCTAGGTCTTAAGATTTTGTTGCCTCATTTTCTTTGCATGGATATTTTACCTTGATTTGGCAGCATGACAGATTATAAGCTAATTCTGCTTAAGGCATTTGGTTGAAAATAGTCTTAATTAAACATGGCTAGAGAGCTGTGAATTTTAAAGGGGATGAAGAAATAGAGCATTTTTTTTGTTAAAAAATAGACTTAGGCATCATGAACTTTTAATCAACAGCTCAGAGGATGTATTAAAGGGAAGTTGATCCTGGTGACTTCCTCAAGATAGACTATGAATGGAGCTTACATCGTGAAAGGAAGGCATACTGTGTACTATAAAGAGCATTTCTTCAGTGTGAAAATCAGTCCTTAAGACGCACAGTTTTATTTTATTTTTCCTGTTATAGCTGATATAGAAATAATGAGTTTGCATCAAATAAGTTCTTCAGTTTTGTGGACACTGCTACAGTTACCTGCCAATACACCTGAATAATGCTGTATGGGTAGCACAAATGCATTTTGAAGCTGAAATAGAAGTAAACATAATATTTCATTCAGCTCAAATTTTAAAAATTAAGGAAAGACTTAGAGGTAGCCTGACTGACTTGCAAAGCCTACAAGCAAATGTAAGTTTTACAAAGTGCCAATGCCTTTGTGAAGGAAGGAAAAGGAGTTTCAAAACCTGTCATGTTAGAATCCTCTGTGCCTGTGTGCTCCTTAACATAATTTTAATGTTTGTTTTTCTGATAGACAAAGCCACAGACAAGGTACACAGAGCTGAAGAGGATGGAGAACATTTTGTTGACAGAATAACTAAATCTGTCAAATATTTGGGGTGGTAATATTTAGAAAAGTTGTTGGTCATATTGATTGGCTCCTCAGGGATGACAAGAAAGCAAGATCCGTGACTAACATGAGTGACTTGCGAGTCATGAGTTACTTCTGATGTTCTAATCCTGGTATTTGCAATGGAAAAAGTTCCTTACAAATTTACACATAAGATTCACTGTTATTACTTCAATTTCCTCTTCATCTTCTGTTATTTTACAGTAGAAAATAGATGAGCTATAGCACTGATCTTTGCAATGCTTTTCATGAAATACGGGATCCTGTCTTTTTCTTTCTGCAGACCCGGGACTACATAGACAGCTGTATTTTCTGCAAAGACCATCCAACGTTGTAGCCATTGAAGGAAAAGATGCTGTTCTGGAATGCTGTGTTTCTGGCTATCCTCCCCCAAGTTTTACCTGGTTACGAGGCGAGGAAGTGGTCCAACTCAGGTATGATGCCTTGGACCCTTTTGTAAAGTGTATATCCCTAGTGATCCTTCTCTACACTGGCAGAAGCATCAACAATGCTTGGTTCTGGAATTCCTCCCAGTACTTGGAATGATACAGTAAGAAAGGCATTTACTCAATGAGATGAGATAACAAAGGTAAAAGCCAATGTTTATGATATCATTTCTGAATGAAGGTTGAGAAGGATAGAGTGGCCCTGGAATTGGATTTTAAATGATTTTGCCACATGTATGAACACATAGATACCTATGTCAGGTGGTACATAGGCTTAACTATCTGGCATGTAATCATTTAAAAATTTTTCTGTAAATACACCCCTCACATTTTGTATCAAAAATATCAGCTGTCCACCATAAGTCTGTGAAATTTCATCCTTTAATTATATTAGACAAGATGGGATGAGAAAAGAAACCAGAATTAATAAATACCATGTCATTATAAACCTGAGTGATTATTTTAGCTCTAACTATGTCTCTGACTATCCCAGTTATGACAAATATTTAAGGTGAGATCCAGGACCAAGACAGGCCTTGAGTCATGTGAACGTTGATAATTAGGCAGAGTTTGAAAGCAGGCCTGAAATAAAATGTAATACTTAGTTTGAAACATTTGTGATTAAATGGACCTCACTTAAGAAAGTAACTTTATTGATCTGATAAAGGACTGTTATACACTTTTCCATATATTTTTATTGTAATTAATAGAAGGGTTACATTATATTTGCCAGATAGAAGGTGCATTACTTCACAAACACTGATACCCTTTCTCATGACATGGTCCCCACTTCCCTCCCCCCAACCCTGCCCCTTATCTTGTTTTCCTCCCTTCCCTATCTGACTTCAAATAACCAAATAAACATATATACAATATATCAGATAACAAGGTGAAATACTGTAACAATATTAGATAACCAAGGGACAGCAAAAGAGATGAGATACAACATAGTACATTAGGGACAACAATCACTCATTATATGGCTTTTGTTTCTATATCCTGGAGGTCCTTTCATTTAGCCTCATCCTATATGGCCTTAACTATCTAGGTTTTGCTCTATAGTAAATCTCTGCTAGGAGAGCCCAATGTCTCTACTGATTAAGACAAATAAGGGAAACCATTGAGCCTATATTCCTTTGAGTCTGGCTTACTTCACTTAATATGGTTTTTTCTGAGTCTTTCCATTTCCTTACAAATGGGGCAATGTGTTTTTTTCTGACAACAACATAGAATTTCCATTGTGTATAAGTAGCACATCTTGTTGATCCACTCATCTACTGAGGGGCATCTGAGTTGGTTCCATATCTTTGCTATGGTAAATAGTGCTGCAATGAACATTGTTGTGCTAATGGATTTAATATGAAGATCTGCTGTATTTCTTTTAATGCAATTATTTTCCATGATGAAATACATGGAGAAATCATAAATTCACCTTTTAAATTGTATCCAGTTTAAATATGTACTACCCAACGACAATGCATGGCTATGCATTAACAGTATTTTTGAGATCATAAAAAATATACAAGAAATGTATCCACAGCCTCAGATTGTCATAGTGTGTTCTCCACATGTACCTGGAGCTCTTGCTTCAGCTGAAATGTCACATTATTCAGGATCAGCTAACTGGATGTCAAGGCACACAGCATTCATTTCCACTTGAAAAAACACATCTCAGAGATAAATCAGGCATAATTATCTGTCTGTTTCTTTTCTATGCTAAATCTACTCCATGTTCTAGTTTACCACCACACACAGCTTCCCCATGAGAGTTGTTTACCTTGAAGTAAGTTTAGTTCAAGAAAACTTGTTACAAGGCTTTTGTAATGCAGGATTTCTTCTTTACTTTTAAGTCAGACTGTGCTAATGTTCATTTATGTTTCTGAGAATTTGTCCTGTACATCTATATATGAATTCACTGCTTATTTATATATGCCTTGTGTCTTAAAGGTCTAAAAAGTATTCTTTATTGGGTGGAAGCAATTTGCTCATCTCCAACGTGACAGATGATGACAGTGGAGCATATACCTGTGTTGTCACATATAAGAATGAGAACATCAGTGCCTCCGCTGAGCTCTCAGTCTTGGGTAAGTTACCAGCTGGACATCAGCTTACTGAGTACCCTTCAAGATACATCACCATGCTGTTTTGAATGCATATCACAGATCACTGTGAGTTTGTGAAATCCCAGGATTCCTCCCATACCCTGGCTTTACTCTGATTTGTTTTGCAAAGGCTCAACACAGATTTTGAGAAAACTTGCTGGTTAATTGAAATTTAGCTGTAATGCTATTTAGTGTAATTACTCTAGTGATAAAACTATAATGAACCATAGTTATTAATTGAAAGATATGTTGAATGACATTAAAGAGTTCCAAAATGCCATATGTGGGAAAAGTTAATGAAGAAGAGAGTAAGAGAGTTATGTAACATTCATATCAGTAGAAAAGCAGATGTTATTTGAGATGTCAGAATCACTGACATTCAATTCAGAGTGCTGGCAAGATTCATTTATTATTATAGAAATACAGCTCAAGTAGGTTATATCTAAGGAAAACTTTGAAAGCAAGTATATAATTTTAAGAAATTTAAGGAGCCTGAATTTGCTAATATTATGTAGAAATCAGTTACCCATGTATAAGTACATAATAATAATTGTTATACATGGTAAGTATTCAAACAAGGACATATTTTATCATTCACTCCAGTTTTCTGTACACAGTTTGACTTGAACCATGTAGTTCGGGGTAATACTTTAATATTTGGGCTTTTTGTTTTCCCCCTGGACAGCTACAAAAAATTGCTTGCCAACCTTTGGATGCTTCTCCTTTTGCCTAGGAAGAATCAAGACTGCTTTACTGTTTTTGTTTTTTTGGAGAAACAAAAACATATCCTGTCCTGCTTATTCTACTAGACCATATATGAATGCTATTATATTATCCAATTTTTTATGTTAAAGTTTATTCAGAAGTACTTTCATCCTTGGGCTGAATAATAATACAGATGATGGATTAGGCAACACACTTGCTTATTCTTTCATCAAAACAGAATTATTAAGTTAGCACTGAGCAAGACTTTAATTCTCTGCATAAAAACGTAACATTACTCTACCATATAAGCTTCCTTTAACATTGCAACAATTTAACACAGTCATATTCCATATTTTAGTGGATCAAATAATTTAGAGAACTAAATGACTACACACAGAAATGCCTCTCTTTTTCCTAGTTGTTCTTTTGTTTGATTGTTTTGGGGGCTTGAACTCGGGGCTTGGTCACTGTCCTTAAGCTTTGGTGCTCAAGTCTGGCACTTTACAACTGAGCCACAGCTTCACTTTCTACATTTGTATTGTTACTTGAAGATGAGAGTCTCACAGACTTTCCTACCCAAGTTGCCTTCAAACAATGATCCTCAGATCTCAGACTCCTTAGTAACTAAAATAACACGTGTGAGTCACCGATGCCCAGTCTTAATGGCATATTAGTAAAGCCATGTGAGTTGAACCAATAACAGACATTTTCTGCTGTACAAATTACAAGGTGATATACATAGAGAACTAGAGTCCAACCTAGGCTGACTAAATGAATATTATATCACTTTTTTCTAGCACAAAATCATATCAGAATCCCTGTCATCCATCTTTGAAGACAATCTAGTGTGCTAATGTAGAGAGTTCAACAAGTGAACAAAATGTCAGAAGTCACCATGAAAAAGTCAAATAAATAAAACTACATGGCTTTTTATACATTCATTTGAACGGAAGTTCAAATGTACAAATGTTTTTGTTCTTTGACTAAAGTTCAAAGTTTTCTTCAGTATGTTCTGGTACAAGCATAAAAGTGAATGGACTGGAAGGTTAACACAAATTATGAAGGAATAAAATAGACCAGATGAGCAGTTTTCAGTGCTGATTTAAAAAAAGATGGTCAGAAGGAACACAATCAAGTTCATGTCTATGAAGGATATAAATAAGTGAAACATGAGCTTGTTCAACAAATTTAAGAATATGACACCTATGAGACCTCTCTTGAAGCTTGAAGGAAATTTTAGGACAAAGAAAGAAGGCAGAGGATTTATTTTATAGGTATCTGGTAGTAAATTCAGTGCTTTTGTTTTCCATAAGAAATACACAGATGAAAATAAAATTAAGAACCTAATGGTTTATTTCTTTGTGGAAGATGAGATCCAAATGTATTATAAAGAGAAAGCATACATTTTTCTTTTGTAATAAAGATATTCATAAAAGTATTAAAAAATATACTTCTTTAAGAACTATAAAGTCCAAGAATCAACTACTGATATATTCTTACAGTCTTTAGATACTTTTTTTCTTTAGATACTTTTAACACAAATACATGTAGTCATATGCAGTATGTACTTATATATACACTCATATATATACACATTCATATTTATGCATATACATGTATACTTGTATATTGGTTGTTTTTTTAAAGTAAAGCATTTGTCATTATTAAAGAAATGGTAGCACTACGTATAGGTCAAACTTTAAAAAAATACAAATGTAAACCAAGAAGTTCACACCAAGAAATTCTTCTTCCAAATGAAACTATTAAGATTTTGCTATACTATTTTCTATATATGTTTATGATGTTCAATTTTATCAGCTTTAAATGTAATTACTGCATACTGGATTTTGCTAGTTATATAGACTATATTTTCAAGATAGGCATTTTAAACACAATAAGTTGAAAATATTAATTATAAAATGCAGGGGCCGGGAGTTTGGCCTAGTGGTTAAAGTGCTTGCCTAGCATGCATGAAGACCCTGGTTCGATTCCTCGGTACCACATACATAGAAAAAAGCTGGAAGTGGTGCTGAGGCTCAAGTGGTAGAGCTCTAGCCTTGAGAAAGTCCAAGGACAGTGCTCAGGCCCTGAGCTCAAGCCCAGGACTGGCAAAAAATAAAATAAATAAATTAAATAAATAATTATAAAATGCATTTCATCTATATTTAGAGCTTTGTTATATTTTAAAATAGATTTAGCTTACAGATTTTTATCTTTTTCTTTAGTGTGGTTTCAGAATTCAACTTGGTTATACTCATGATTCAGTGATTTTGTAATTCTATACTATTATTATAAACCTTCCATTTTATTTTAATTATCTTTGATGCACTCTAATCCTAGTCTACTTATTGTAGGAAGCTTGCTGGCAGTCAGTTGTTGAGTAGTTTATGAGTGCATCCTGTGCTTTTTCCTATCTGAATAATTTGAAATAGCTTGCTTTAAGAAATAGGTTTCCTTTCCTCATTTGTATTTTTGTCACAAAATAATCAAATATTTGATGGTACTACTGACTACCTATTTATTCAAAATGCATGTAAACATTTAACTTACACATTAGAATTAAAACACTTACTATAATGGTTGTTATGGAATATACCTTCAGATTGTTACTTCCTTTTATTCCTCTATCTTATTTTTCTGCCTTTCAATTTGAAACTACTCAGTGTTTTCTGTTTTATATTCTAATGTATAGAAAGACATACAGAAAGTTCGTTGGTGAGGTTTAATTTTAGCAGCAACAAAGCAGACTGGTAGTATTACCAATGTATAGGCAATTACCTTTAGATTGATATAAATGACTACTTAAATCTACACATCCAAAATGCAAAAAAAAAGGGAAAATGGAATGTTACTCTTTTTTTTCTTTCTTTGAGTGGATGAATATATTTCATGATTGTTTTTGCTTCAAGATATTAGTTATTCAGTACTGATATTTAGGAATCAGGCCTGGTTGAATCAGGCTCTCCAGCTTGGTAATTTGAAAGGCTTGAGTTTGGGATTGCTGAAGTTCAAAGCTGGCCCAGGTACATGTATAAAACTCCTCTTAGCACAAGCCTACATCCCAGTAAGATTCCTGACCTCATTTCTGGTTGAAGCTTCAGAGCTGTGATACAACTTTCACATGCCAAGGAGTAATCACAGGTTTAGAGATGGGTAACAAAAGGACTTGGTTGGAGAAAGAAAATCTAGGTCTGTGATGTTAATCAGTGTTGGTCCCTGAATCCAAGCTAGAGCACAGAATGGCTTGAAAGAGTTTCAATATGAGCAAAAGGCCTGGGTCTGTGTCTTGATTCATCCGCTTTATCAGTGACTAAGGAGATACTTGAGCTCTTGGTATTCGTTTTCTTACCTGGAAAATGTGGAGCAATGATAACACCTACCACATGAGGATGATAGCAGGGATGCAGGTATTGTATTTTTTGGTCGGATAATTAGAATGTAAACTGAGGAACTGTGGAAACACCAACATAAACAATGTAGCAGTAGGCGTGGTTCACAGGATTTCAATATGGCAAGAAAATAAGACAATTGGTAGGAATCCTGATTCACAAGATATGCAAGAGCGAGGAGGCGAGGATACACTTTACTGAGCTCTTCTATGTAGGGACACAATTGGTTGCCTTCTTGCCTGGATGAAGTTATATTTCCATCTTGCTATGTATTGTTTAGAAGTCATGTTATCTTTTCATGAATGCAGATGATAATTTATATCTGTTGATGTAGTTATATTTCTCGCCTCACTAGTTCTCTTCTACCAAGAAATCACTGGAATGCTGTCTTTAGGGGAAATAACATAGCAATCTGAATTCTTTGTACTGTTTTAGTTACATGCGATTGCTTTTAGGACTTCAGTCTCTCTGGCTCTATCACAAGCTCATCAATGATTGCTTCCTGTCTGCCTCATGCTGTGCACTTAGGTCTAACTGGTTTTTGCTTTTAATAAATTGTCTCATCACCATGTTTAACGTCAGAGTTTCAACTTGTTAAGAAATAATATGATGGTAGAATTTTAGACAAAGCTTTCCTTTCCTTTTTGCCAATTCTAGGACTTGAACTAAGGGTCGAGGCACTTGGGCTTTCTCAAGGGTAGAACTCTACCATTTGAGCCACAGCACCACTTCTAGCCTTTTCTGTGTATGTGGTACCAAGAACTCTAACCCAAAGCTTTGTGCATGTGAGGCAGGTACTCTACCAGTAGCTACACTCTGGGCCCTAAACAAGCTTCTTTTAGATAAGAATATGTAGGTTCTATAATTTTCTTCTAATGGTATTTACCACAGATCTATGTGGACTTGTAACTTAATACATAAAGAATGATTGTAGTGGGTTACAGGTGTTGCTGTATCAAGAACTACTTCTTCTTAGATATGGCTTGCCTCAGTGTGGACAACCAGCTTTAACCTTAAGTGTCTAATCTAAGGATTTATTCTAAAGCTTTCCTTTACTTGTTACTTATTTCTTTATTGCCAGCTACTGAGAAGATTAGAATCTTTAACATTCTACTTGAGAATGTATATGCGTTAACTAGATTGGTGGCTTGCCTCTTTCATGGTAGGCTGTGGTAGCTTAGGGTTTAGAATCTTAGTTCCAGTACTCCAGACCATGGCTTTCTATTACCCTAAGCTGGCTCCCAGTGGTAAATTTATGTTACTTTATACCTCCTTTGAAAATAAATTAATATTTGCAAAGCAGCATGTAGGCTCCTAAGGGAAAATAGCATTTTACCCTGAAGATAATTGAGTAGTCTGAATATTTTAATTAATATTTTATTACCTTCCAAACATGTAGTCATATTTCTGATAGTATTATGTTGTCACTGATTTGAAAAATATCATTTCAGTTTGTGCAAATAACACAAATAATGAGGTAGAAAAATGAAGATTCTAATTTTCATGATACAGCAAAGATATCTACAGGTAAAAAAAACTTCAGGGGAGTACCATTCAAGTATTCCCAACACACAGCATGGGACAATAGTTTACATGGGGATATGGAAATCTACTTAGAATGTATATAGAGAGGAATATAGGAGTTTTACTTATTTCTGTCTAAACCTGACATGCATTTGCATATACTGTCATCTTTCATAGTCCAACAGGGCTATCACTTTTCTTTTTCTCTGTACCTTAAATTGTTTATGACCTTCATTTACTTACTTTTTGGAATAGCTCTTTCGACTTATTCATGATGTAAGTGTATGCAATTCCTTAAAAAGCACTATACACAGCTGAGCAGTATGTAAAATGAAGCGGAACTGCTCCCTTTATTATTAATGTCCTACTTATATCGGCTTGGGGGGCATATTTCTATGATTTGTATCAATCATGCTTTGGTCTTAAATCATCAGGAAAGGACTTATGTTGTGTTTAGAGGAAGAAGTGACCAGTTCACAGCTTGCTTTTTCTAAATATATGTTCAAGATTGCAAGACATTCATTTTATATTTATGAAATTATTTCATAGTTTTTGTCCCACAATTTTTGTAATGACTACAGAGTATGGGTACCTATAAGTGGTAGATAGAGAAGGCAGTGGATCCTAACAATATCACTGTCTAGAAACTACCTTTCTCAGCTCAAACAGCCCTTTTGATTCTTTTAGCTTTGGCTTTTGTTAGTGTTAGTTTCATTTTCATATACTAAACTGAACCATTATATACATTGTATATTGACAATCCTGTTCAATCAGCCAGAAGTAATCTCTCATTTATTTTGATTCTCCTAATATTGCACTTATACCTCTCAGATTTCTCACACCCTTCTGTGATATTCTTGTGTTTAGAATTCCCAAATGCATATTTGACATGATCCAACTCAGAAGAACAGAATAACAGTCTTTTTTTTTTTCACTGCTTTCTTTCAATGCTCGGAATTGAACTCAGCATCTAACTTATGCTCACTGTGCATTCTATTAGGGAGTTAGATCTATAGTCCTCATCAGTTTTTAATCTAAAGTATATGTACTTACCAGATATTTATTAATTTTAAAAAGGAATTAAGACACAGGTGGCTGAGTTACAGATGTATTTTGAAGTTGCCATGCACATGCTCCGTCAGTGATCAGATCATTTACCTTTGTTTTGGAAGATAAAGTCCTCCTTCCACTGAGCCACCTGGGGTCTGAGGACAGGACATTTATCTGGTACACCAATGCACAATATTGACTGACTGCTTCTTCCAGGCTTCTCGCCTCGGTGACTGGACCTTCTCACATTTAGTACATTGAGTGAGTTCAACCCTTATCTGCCAGTTCCACTTGCTAGTTGAGTCCTTTGGACTTTCCAGGGCAGGGTTATTTCTCTACCTACTGACCCATTCAAATGCAGCACTGTAGGTGAGAGCATGTAGATTCTCCCTTTGTTTCTCTGACTTTCAGTGCCACTTGCAAAAAAGAAAAAATGGTTCCAGTTGGATTTATTCCAAAGCATGGTCTATACTGCAGACAGAAAGCTTCCTGCCAGGCAATTATATTTACTACACAAAATTTTCAGGTTAGCCAAACATTTCAGTGTGTTAGAGCAGGTATTTGGAGCTGATGGATCCAAAGGGCTCAAGCCCTATGACAGAGATGCAGGAACAGTAGTCTGCATCACAGTGTTGGCATGACTCCAGAAGGACCACTAAATACATGTTGCTTTTTAGTGACACAGCTGCTCTCTCCACCCCCACACACCACTCTTCAGCCTAGCTTGGTATATGCAATCAGGAGCTTCCCTGAATGTGTGCAGGTTTAAGCTAACACACAGTGGCAGTGTTAACAATCTTGAGGTGCCTACACAAGCTTAAATTACACAGCAGAAATGTCATCAACTAAGAGCCAAATCTATACAGTGATCCTTGAAATATTTTGCCAACTTGAGCACCACCTCCATCTTTCCTATACTCTATTTATGTCCTCTGACAGTAGCATGGAAAATTATTTGTTTCTGTCCTGGTTCTGTCAGTCTGTTTTCATAATCTACCCAACACAAAAGATACCACCGATGGTATAGACCTAGAAAACTTAGCTGATCAGTCATGAAGACAGAGTAACCGTTGATGGGCTGGAAAAGTATTGTATTGTTAGTTTTTAAAGTTTTGAGTATCTTTCAATGGGAAGACAGCTACACAGGGGTGATTGTCCTATTACCAACTTGGTGTCATTTCACTACTTCCTATCATTTTATTCATCTGATTTCTTTTATTCTATCAAAAGTCTGAATGGTGGGAAATTAAAGAAACAAAATATGGGAAATATTTGAAATTTGATAGGGAAGGGGGAAAACCAAGATGGGTGGGGGGTGTGGGGGGGGAGGGAAATGGGTACCAAGACATGTGAAAGGGTATCTATGTATGTGAATTAATGCACCTTCTATCTGGCAAATATCATGTAACCCTTTTACTAATTACAATAAAAAAATAGAAAAAGAAAAGATTCGTAGTGAAGGTAGTGCCATTATAACAAGGATAATGGCGGGTAATACTGTTCAGATTGTTTCTACTTCTTGAGCGTCCATAGTACTAGTATGTGTTAACTTAGTAGTTAATATTAATGAAATAATATATAAGACTAAGGTACTAATAAGAAAAACGATTATAAGAGTATGATCATGAAAATCAGTTAACTCTTCTATAATAGGTGAAGAAGCATCTTGAAGTCCTAGTTGTATTGGATACGCCATTAAGATACACAGGGAATTAACCTGTAATTTAACTTTGACAAAGTTACGTTATAAATTCACTAGTATCTAATAAAGACATGTAGGTTATATGGAACTGGCTTGAAACTAGTTTTAGGGGGTTCAATTCCTTCCTTTCTTATTTATGATAATTTAATAAATACAGGTTCTTCGAATGTATGGAAAGGTGGAGGACACCCATGAATTCACTCTAAATTAGTGGCTACTAGTTCTACTGATTTAACTACTCGTTTTGAAGTGAGTGCCTCTCAGATTATAAAGATTATTAAGATTACTGCTGTTAGAGAAATGAAAGAGCCTATTGAGGATACAGTATTTCACGTAGTGTAAGCATGTGGGTAATCTGAATATGCTGTGGGAAAAATGTTAAATTAACTCCAATAAATATAACCGGGGCTGGGAGTTTGGCCTAGTGGTTAAAGTGCTTGCCTAGCATGCATGAAGACCCGGGTTCAATTCCTCGGTACCACATACATAGAAAAAAGCCGGAAGTGGTGCTGAGGCTCAAGTGGCAGAGCTCTAGCCTTGAGAAAGTCCAAGGACAGTGCTCAGGCCCTGAGCTCAAGCCCAGGACTGGCAAAAAAAAAAAAATATATATATATATATATATAACCGTAAAGTGAAAAAAAAATATGGGAATCTTGTAAGTAGAAGAAAAGGTAGAGACATATTTGAGAGAGATCTGACAGTCATCTCTGAGAGCCTTGTAACTTATAAGACATAGCCCAGTTCTCTTCAAAAGACAGTTGTCACATTGCCACATGGCTTATCACTCAGCAAGCAATGACATGACTTCAGTAAATACAATTACTATTAATACTGCTGATGGAGTTGAACATTTTCTTTCTCAGACTTCTCTAAGTATGTTATTTTTGAGTCAGTATGTACAAAGAGTAAAAAAAATTAATTTCAATTTCTCTAATTAAGCAATAACCAAAGTCACGTTTAAACTGAGCCTACTATTATGCTTTATTACCTGTATAAATGAATATGCTTTACTTTTAATGAATTCTGGTGTTGTTTTAGACAGTTTACTAAGGATCTTGTATGCATTCTGCAGCCATTAGTTCTGTGTTTGCACATAAGCTGTGTTGAGAAAACACATAGTTCTTTTATTAAGTAAGGCTAAGGAGATACATTCAAATACATGTAAACAGACAAAGGCACACACACACATGAAAGCAAATGCCTATTAGGATCTGTTTATAAAGATACATAGAGGATATAAATGGTTTCTTTAGGAATATATATGTGAATGCACGTATACATATATGTGTGTATGTATGTTAAGTTTCGTATTGGCAAGAAGATATAAATTGTTCCTGACAGCATTCCCCTCTTAGCTACGTCTATTCAACTCTACCACCCATCACTTCCCCGTCTGCCACCTCATTTCAGGCTCCATTGCCCGTGTGACTATAAATGTTATGAGTTCAAAATTGTTGGTAGAACCCATAATTCCTTTGAGCATCACATTCATAGATCTTGGAACATCTGTAGGTTTTGCAGCTACCCCTTGGTGTTATGGAATTCCTGATGAAGGAGAGAAAACTTTCTCCAGTGGATATCCCTGAAGCTTTTTTTCCCTGTAATTAATATTTTAGCATTATAATAAATTACAAAAAATATTATTTTAATCTATCTACAGAAATAAGTTTAGCTTTCTACATTTTCCAATGTCTGGGAATGCAACTATTTTCTTTAACTTCTACATTTTTAATGTTGTTTTAGGCTTGCTCTCTTTCATACTAATTGGCATAATTCCTTTTTATTTTACCCATCTAAAACACACACACATGCACACACACACACACACACACACACACACACGTGCAAACATCCTTAAAATTTTTATTATGGTTTATCATAGTTTATTGGCCAGTGTCTTCAAACTCAAGACAGTGCCTGGAGTATAAGTGCTGCTATATTCCAGCCACTCTGGAAAATAATTACAGAAGATCAAAGTACATTGAACTTTATGTTTCTTACATTTTCAGCCAAATTTATTACCAAACTGGGCCTTGAAATTTGCGTTTGTTTTGTAGTTTCAATACAAATGCTCTCATAGGAAATTCAATTTCTAAAATCTTTAAAATGTTGTTCAAAATCGATAAATTATTGCTATATTGGGGTTACAGGTAAATGAGTAATGGCTTAAAGGATTGCAAGCTTATTTCATAAAGTTCTTAGAGTTGGTACCATTAACAGAGGTTTCAGATTGAATTTTGGTGATGTCTCATAGATAGCCATAACATTTTTATCACTTCCTACAATTATGACCAATAACACAAAATATGCTTACTAATTGAGTAAACTATAGTAATATCTCTAGTAATATTCTCTAGCCTCACTGAATTTAAATTTTTATGTGATATGCTAAAAACATATGTGTATTTGTGTCTGTGTGTGTACTAGTACTTGAACTCATGGTCTCACTTAGCTTTCTTTTTCATAGCAGTCATTTTACTACTTAAGTAACAATTCCAGTCCAACATTTTGCTGGTGAACTGGAATGAATGGTTGCGGACATTTCTTCCCCGGTTCCTCTGAAACCAATATCCTACAAGCCTCAAAGTTTCTGATTAGAGAGGATTACAGGTGTGAGCTACCAGTGTACAGCCTTAAGAATTTATTTATAAAGCCAGGCCCAGTGTGAAAGATGTTTTCTATGGGAATGATAATAAATTGATTATCTGTATGTGTACATATATATACATTCACATATAAAACCATACATACCTATGATCACTTAGTTTTATAAGCATAAATATACATAGGTAAAATATATGTATGCATTCTAGTTCCTTATACATGTATGGATATATATGTGTATAGGCATCAGATATCTTTAATGATAAATTATATATAT
Organism: Megascapheus bottae; assembly: GCF_031878675.1. Lineage (NCBI taxonomy): Eukaryota > Metazoa > Chordata > Mammalia > Rodentia > Geomyidae > Megascapheus > Megascapheus bottae. The sequence goes on along the minus strand of NC_143527.1, from coordinate 15,397,030 downwards.
ATTATATATATATTTCTTTTTTAGCCAGTTCTAGGGCTTATACACAGGGCCTGAGCACTGTCCTTCTGCTTTCTCAAGTCTAGAGCTCTGCCACTTGAGCCACAGCACCACTTCCAGCTTTTCTCTATGTATGTGGTACTGAAGAATAGAACTTGGGTCTTTGTGCATGCTAGGCTAGCACTCTACCACTAGGCCAAGCTCCCAGCCCAATGATAAAAGTAGAAAACATGACTATGATGTAAAGACCAGCAAATTACATACAATTTGGTGCATAAAACAATGGAATCGTACAGACATTCACAGCAGTTTGGAAGAAGCAGACCTAAAGCTTTGACACCTTGAATAATGTAACTTGATAAGGCCAGAGATAATATTTCTTGAGTAGGAAGGTATGACGTCTAGGTAGAATGGAAAGTACAGTGGTTTGTGATCATATAATAATACCACTAATAACCAAAGCTGCTAAAACAAAGTTTCCTATTTCTCAATTTAGTTTTCTCCTCGCTGCATTCATTAATCCAATGATTTGCCTTTGAGTTTACATCTTAATGCAATGCTCAAATTACCCATGAACCTTTTCCTTTCATCAACTAATCTGTAAGCCAGAATGTTTTCCAAGTGTATTCAATAACTGCCCTGAGTATTTGGACCTGTTGGGAGTTATGAAAGATATTCACAACAGTCATCCAAAAGTGCATCTGTCCATTGCTAAAGAAACTGAAGCTATCTGAGATGCACAGCTAGGAGTTTTTTCCTAAAAAAATCCATACATCATTGCTCATACTAAACAACCAAGCCTATCTCACCTTTTTCCCCCTTATTGTTTTGAAGCCAAGATATGCCCTGAAGCAAAAAAAAATGTTGGAGCAGGGGTTATTCTATGGTCATGAATTAAGAGATGTTACTTATATACTTTGACAAGTTGAACGATACACTCTTCAAAAATGAGTAGCGGAAGGAGAGCATTTATTTATTTATGCTTTAAAATACCCAGGAGATCACAAATAGTTTTTGGACTGTTCTTGAATTGCTTTAGCATTCCATATACTTTCAAAAAGTGGCTAATGTTCTGAGCAAGCTCATTCGTTCTGCTCATCCCCAAAGCCATCCATTTTCTTTCGCTGCTGTGTTGTATGTCCCTGGATACTGAATTGAGCTTCTTGCTACTGAATCATATAGGCTTTCTTGGCAGCTGGTATTTAGTGAATTTTCCAGACGTGAGGTACTGAGAGCCAATAAAAGACTGAAAAAAAAATCAAAGGAAAGGATTTCAGGGGGCTTTTATTCTATCCTGCCTATTTGGAGGTACCCTCCACGAGTATAGTTGAATCAGAAAGACATTGTCCATGGCTCATGCACTTCATGGTTTCAGGATCAGAAACACCATTCCTCCCTTTTCTCTTTCAGGCCGTGTGGTAATCACAGCTTTCAGTCTATAGATGGTCTCTGGTTGTGCTTCAGACGAGCCTACAGATTTGTAATTTCTATCTTTATTAAACTTTAGCATTTGAACATCAAAATTAAATGCTATTTTCCAATAAGCCTACCTCATTGGTGAGCATATATCCTAGTATATGAAAGGAAATTTAATGGCTAATTGAGTATCTTCACCTGCTCCCTGTGTTCTGCTTCTACCTCATCCTAAGCCTGCAGAGGCAAGGGTACAAGGAAGGGATCTTCACAGCAGAAAATCCAAATCCTTCTGGATATACTTGAGGTTATTTTCAGTGCAAGATACCTCATTTGTAGAGTTTTAAACTCTATGGAGAAAATGGCCCAGACAATGCAGAAAAGACACCATGCAGTTTATATTTCGGCTATTTAGAATGTCTAGAGGGAGGCCAGGTGATTGGTTCCAGCCTTGTTTTACCCTTGTTTAACATATATATATATATATATATATTAAGAAAACCACCTGGAAATCAAATAAGCATTACTAATTATGAGGGTCAGCAGCACTCAGTAACTCTTTCTCAGGGGAAGATCTACATGTCATCGGGGCAGAGTTTGCTACATTAAGGTAATGAGGCCATGACAGAAAAAAATTATATATATATACATATACATATATATATATATATATAATTTACAGAGATTCTCTCCCAAACTCCCCACTCCACCACTCCAAGTGAGAAATCTGAAAACCTTGTTTAGAATACTATAGAAATAAGAATCCCTTTTAAAGACTGAGCATAGCTCAAAGCATTGTTATCAACCAAACAAGTGTGACAAGTTTAATATAACCTTTCAGAGAGTGAATATGAATGAAAGCAATTATATGCAGAATGTGGGAGGAGCAAGTTACCTTCCTTTCATTAATAAAGGAAACTCTTGATTTCTGTAAGCCTGTGTGTTGGGAGAATTCTTGTTGGCTAACACAATTTTATTTGAACTCTCTGTAGAATTATTTCTATGTAGTTAGTAACAAGTGGAGCTTGGGGTATTGTTAGGCAAAATTATAACAGTAGTGTGCTGCTGTGAGGAAAAAGATCAGGGCATTTCCTCTTCCCAGCATCGCTCAAAAAGTCTGCCTGCTAAAACTAATGTTGTGAAGCATCAATTCCTTTGAATTAAAACTCCAGGGAATAAGAAAGGTTCCTAATTATTATCTAGGAGTTGAAGCTAAATTTGTTTATTCACGGATTTCCCCACCACTTTCTATAGTATGTAAATGAGATTTTTACTTAGAAAAACAATTCCCACTCTGAGACTGATGACAGCTGTTCAAGCCTAGGGGAAAGGAAACCCAAGCTTTTTCCTTGGCCTTTTCTTCCTCCTTCTTAGTGCTTCCAAAACCTCATGGAATTTTCCCAGAAAGGCTGGTGCAGGAGCTTTCACATTCTGATTGATTAGTCATCATATCAGAGCTTACTCCCTTGTCATTTCTGTTCTCCTGGTACCAACTGAACCTTATGAACTGGGCCTAGGAAATGAACTTGCTCAGCACATTGAGATTGTGGCCCATTTAGCAATGGATGTCTAATTCCCTATGATTCTACTTAGTAGAATTGACCTCCGAATGATAGGAAAAGAATGTTTTTAGAGAAGCTTGAAAACTTTCAGTTTCCAGTACTCTCCTGATACATGGGGCAAGGGAGACACACACACACACTCCCAAACTTAACTTCAATAAGAAATATAAACTAGAGAAGAAATAAAGAAGTTTGTCAAAAAGGATTTGCTTTAGTTTTTCTACTTTCCTTTCCTTTCCCCTAATATTCTGCAGTACGCTTCTGGAAATGACTCTGAGAACCCACTTCCAACCATCCTCTCATAAAAATCTCTTCTGGGGCAGGGAGTTTGGCCTAGTGGTTAAAGTGCTTGCCTAGCATGCATAAAGACCCGGGTTTGATTCCTCGGTACCACATACATAGAAAAAAGCCAGAAGTGGTGCTGAGGCTCAAGTGGTAGAGCTCTAGCCTTGAGAAAGTCCAAGGACAGTGCTCAGGCCCTGAGCTCAAGCCCAGGACTGGCAAAAAAAAAAAAATCTCTTCTGGTAGCACTTTGCCAAGGTTCTTTAGACAGTTGAACTGTCTAGAGGGTTGACATTTGTCAGTGAAGATGCAGCATGTTCTTCTCTTGTTTGCAGATAGTTTTATCATTTAAATATTTCCTATATCCAGCAAACCATCACAGCTGCATGATATCAAGTTTCTTGTTCTCTAAAAACTGTCCACTTCTGCTCCACGTGAGAACCCCCTATTCACTGAGACCTGCCAGAGAGTGAGCTCAGTTCCATGTGAAATTAACACGTGATCCACTTAGGGTGATGTGGAGTCCAAGCACAGCTGTGGAAAGAGACATTGCAGGGACATAAAGGAATCTGATCATATTTGTGCATATAATTCCTGGTAGATATCTAAAAGAATGAACTATTTGGCAGGGAATTTTCCACTTTGCTTCAGATTCTGAAGTAGGAACTAGTATCAACAGTTTAAAAATGCAAATCATACTTCTTAATTGAAGTGTTATTTTTTTTAAACTTTCATGTCTTTCACACAAAAGTTGCCTTAAAGTGAATTTGTGTAATATGGCAACTAAAACACTACTAAGAAGGGATAAATAATAGTTTCATTATAGGTAGAGAAATAACTTCCTAGTACCTGAGACAGGGAGTGACTGTCCTCACCTGTTTAACATATATTTGTATGTGAGTGGCTATGCATCTACATGTGCTTGCAATTTTCTATCATTTAATAAATAGCATCCTATAATGTTAACTCCAAGTAAGAATCAAGATAGGTATGTATATATCGATACATATATATTTATGAGTACATAGTAAAACATTGAAACCCTAAGGAAAAGTACTTATGACTCATTTGTGCTTTCATCTCACTTCAACATTGTCAGGAAAATAGGCTTTGCTTTAGAAGGCACATAGTATAACAGCTGCCCTACCTTCTGAGTAGTAATTGGAGTTGCTGCTTAAGGGGAGACATGCTATTTATCTGTTGCTCAGTGGGAATTTTGCCTCAGTGGATGGGTCTCTGTTCACCATCCATTTTATGTTGGTACATTGAGCAATGGAGTGTACAGCTACTGTCTTCCAAATGCAAAAGAAGTCATAATCCAGACACAGAGATATAGATTTGGTTACAATGCAGAACAAGGCAAATTCATCAGTCATTTCTGCCCCCAACACTTGTAGGTGTTGGTTGTAGCTGTTGTTTTTATTTATTGTCATTTGTTAACAAAGTACTGGACCCTAATAGATGCTTCAAAAATTCTGGATGAGTGTGCAGACCAATGGGAAATAGATGTATTGTGTGCCTTAGTTGTTAAACCAGAAGAATAGTAATAGTAATAGAATAGTATGAAAATGGAATTCTTTTATTATAAAGGAGCTTATTTATTTGTTTAAAAAAGCTTTCAAAAGATTATAAAAGAATTTACAAAGTTGTAAATCACACAAAGTCAAAAACTATTAATATTTAATCATGTTAATTCAAGAAATCATAAAATCTTCAAATTAATGTGAGGCATATTGGTACATGTATGTATTGCCAGCCCTTTGAAAGCAGAGGCAGGGGGCTGGGAGTTTGGCCTAGTAGCTAAAAGTGCTTGCATGGCATGCATGAAGACCTGGGTTTAATTCCACAGTATGACGTAAATAGAAGAAAAGGCCAGAAGTGGTGATATGGCTCAAGTGGCAGAGCACTAGCTTTGAGAAAGCCCAAGGACAGTACTCAGGCCCCGACTTCAAGCCCCAAGAATGGCATAAATAAATAAATAAATAAATAAATAAATAAATAAAATTTTAGAAATGAAAGCAGAGACAGGAGTTTTATGAGTTCAAGCCAGCCTGTGCTACATAATGAATTCTAGGTCATTGTGGCTATAGAGTAACATATCATTCTATAAGACCATCAAGAACAAAATAATAACAACAGCAACAAAAATTCTTCTAATGAATACTTAGAAGACTTTTTAAAAAGTTATTTTAAGTTAGAGTGAATATTTGAATCACTATTGAATTTTAATTTTATTATGTTTCTACTACATAATATTATCTATGTTTTATAGATAAATTTTATTTAATTTTTCAAGTTTAGATATACAAATATGCGCTACAAAATGTAAACATGGTCATATAGCTTCCTTACCCAGTCGGAGATGCCCTGGCAGGGTAAATTTTGTTCATCTCTCCCATCTTTTTCTCCCAAAGAAGTCATTCCATACTTGCATTTTTCATTAATGCAGCTCTAACTGTCTACTTCCTCTTTTCTGGTTAGTCTAAGATGAGTACTAGCCTGTACACCACAGGTTTACATAGAGGTACAATTTAGCATTGCACAGACTTCATTCACCTGTGGTCTAGCTTATTGTCAACCAAAATGGTACCATCTTTACCATTTGATATGTAAAATTCCTAGGAATCCTGGAGACTGAAGATAGAAGGTTGAGCTGCTGATGTGAATAGAAATTAGCATTTCAGAAGTTTTTGTTTAGCCAATGCATTTTCAATGGAGGCTGTTCATCTTTTATTTTTATAGGAAATAAATACTATATGACATACAAAAGTTCTTCTGAACAACAAAGAAGACTCATTGAATTATTTTTCTCATGTTTAGTTGTAGCCACTTCTGATGGGGCAAATGTGCTTTAAATAAAGATTGACTACATTAGCTTAAAACCATAAATCCAAAGTTAGCTTCTTCACCTTTAGAGCAATTTTATTTTTAACTTTAAACTATTGAATATTAAAAAGTATATTATACTTGTGTACAAGAATGGGTTAATTCTAGTTTTAGTCTCATTTTCTTGATAAAGAAAGAATTTGAGACTCCAAGATTTGTCCAATGCAGAGCAAATTCAATTTGTTATCCTGCAGGTTGAAAGTTCCTGAAGATTGTATATTGACAGAACTTGGCAACATGCACAGGTAGAAAAAATAATCCCCTAATATTGCTTATATAGGTAGAATAATGTCCTTGCAGACAATTAAGTGTTTTATAAGTTGCACATACTGCTATGTGGGAGATGGAACGTAAACTAGGTCATCATTAAGATTCACCCCACTTCAGCAAGACATTAATGACATGTTGATTGTCAGACAGCAAATGTGCATTTTGTGGGTTGTTGGAATCACATGAGGCTGTAAAAAAAATGAATGTCTGTTTCAGAGGACCTGCAGCAAATCAAAACACAAATGCTGCTAAGACAAATTTACAAGATAAAATGATTATTTTGCTTGAAAATCGTCTGGGTCTCATATAGAATCTAATACAAGCAGCTTTTGAATAAACACTTATGGTGTCATCAAAGTCTCCATTGCAAGAAGAATCCTAGTAATCCATATGTTTCCTTTTCATTTTCCATTGACAAAATAACCCAGTAATTTTTTTCATATATTTTTTATTGTAATTAATGGAAGGGTTACATGATATTTGCCAGATAGATGGTGCATTAATTCCCATACATTGATACCCTTTCACATGTCTTGGTCCCCATTTCCCTCCTCCCCACCCCTACCCCTCATCTTGTTTTCCCCCCTTCCCTATCCAATTTCAAATAACCAAATACAAATATATCCGATATATCAGGTAACAAAGTGAGATACTGTAACAATATGAGATAACCAAGGGACAGCAAAAGTTTCTATATCCTAGAGATCCTTTTGTGTTTTAGATTTTCATTGTTAAAACTCAGAAGTGATGATGCTATGGTGGAAATCTCAAGGTTGTAGGGAAGAAAATTGTAATGCAGCAACCAATTTTTACCTGTAGGCTTGAAAAAGTATAATTAGCTAGGTATCCATGGTTCATGTCTGTAATTTAGCTACTTGGGAAATAGATTTAGAGGATTACAGCTCAAGACCAACCTGGGTCAACAGTCCGTAAGACCCACATAGCCAATGCAGTGGTTTATGCCTATGATCTCTGCTATAGGGAAGCTGAGATCAGGATGATCTCAAGATGTCAGGACAGCCTAGGGTTAAAAAAAAAAAGGTTCTTCCAGAAACAGCTTGGTATATTGAGATACACCCACCTCCAGAACATAGTGGAGACTATAAATAGCATTGATATCCTAGTGGCATGACTGAAAGTATGGTAAAGCACCTTACTGGCAAGTGTGATGCCCTGAGTTCCAGCCCCAGTACCTCAACAAACATATAATTGACACAAGCAATCTTATGCTAAATTCTATTTTTGCTGTGAGTTAGGTCACACATAAAATAATCTACACATCTACAATATGAAAAGTAGATGCATGAGTTTTTATGACGACATCACAAAAGTCTCTGCTTGTTTATAATTTAGGATAAGCCCCTTTGTTTTCTAATTTCAGCAAAATCAGGGAGGTTGATTGATGAAATTTATATAATTGCCAAGCCTTTTCAAGGTAGACTAAACTATGAAGTACACAGAGAATATATGTTAATGATATTAAAACAGAAAAGGAAGGTTTTATATGTCATCGTATTACATTTTAAAGCCAGCCAGGGCAGGAAATTGTGGGGTGACTCTTATTCTAATTAACCACTGAAAACAAAAAGCTGGGCATAGAATTGTGGTTCAAGTGGTAGAGTACCATTGAGTGAGTAACATAGGGATAATTCCCAGGCCCTGAGTTCAAGACTCAGTAATGGAAAAAAGAAAGAAAAAAGAAATTGGAAAAGAAAGAAAGAAAGAGAGAAAGAAAGAGAGAAAGAAAGAAAGAAAGAAAGAAAGAAAGAAAGAAAGAAAGAAAGAAAGAAAGAAAGAGAAAAGAAAAGAAACTTATCAAGCTTTTATAGCAATCCATGCCAGGACCAGATAAGATGCACAGAGTGGGAAAGGGAGAAAGATTCATTCAAGAGACATTATAAATAAAAAATCTGCTGTTTCAACTTTTGAAAGAGGTGGTCATGTGGAATCTTTCATTGAGAAAAGAGAGGATAGAGGTGGATTGGAGTACCGATTTTAAAACACGCTGAGCTTGAAGACTTGTGGAGTGTCTTCAGGTCATAAGGAAATAATTGTGAGCTACAGAAAGCAATGTTTGACTTAACAGTTGCTTAGGAAGAAAGAAAAGATCGACAAAATTGTCCCTACGAAGCGCCCAGTTTTACAAGAGGGTCATAAATACAATCTTCATTAAGGGAAGTGGAGGAGACAGCAGTGGGGGAAATAGAGTGAAGGTGTACTTGGAAAAAGTGATATTCTGAGAGTTGAACAGGAAGAGAACTGCAGCAAGAAAGTAGTCAGCCATGTCACACTCTGCATTAAGGATGGCTGATAATTGCTAAGTGTATTAAGTACCAGACATTTTCCCTCCTTGCTTAATGTATATTAAGTCACTTAATTCGCACCATAACTCTCAGAAGTAGATTTTTATGATTAACATTTTTATGGATTAAAAAAATTAAAAAGGGCAGATCCTTCCTTGCCAAAATGCACACATAGCCATCAAATAGTACTGTGAGGGCTGGGAACTGGAGGGTGGCATTCCAGAGCCCTCGGTGGCTCTGCGGATCTGCCAAGGAGGTAAAGAAGGAGGACTGGACAAGCACTCATTGTATGTGGACACCCAGAGGTGACCTCACTTAGGGAAGTCTCCGTGAGGGTGGGGTGTTTGAACTCTGGAAGGTGCAAGAGAGGGGTAAAGGTAGGAAATGTGTTGTCTTAAATGCCTTTTATGTGAAAGCAAGGCACTGGAGGTTGACTTGCTTCTAGGGGCTTGTGATGATGTTTGAAAGTGGAGCAAAGGCAGGTCTTTAGAGAAGAAAATGGGGAAAGCTGAAGATGGACATACAGGGGACAAGTCATTGAGTTACTTAACTCAGAAGGTGAAGGGAAGGCAAACCAGGGTATAGAGAGAAGGAAATACTGTCTGCCTTTTCAGGAGAGAGGAGAGAAGAAAGGGATCCTACAGGCAAGAGCATTTAAGGAAGTTGACAGGTAGTATTTACCTGCTTCACGTCTCCCTAAAAAAATCAGACTTTCCAGGGCTTGTCAGATGTGTGGCTTTTCTCTTTTCTACTGGCCAGTGTTCCTACTTTTTAAATAAAATAAGAATTAATACTGCAATATTGCTAACATATCCATTCTTGATTGAGACATTTTTCTCATACAGTGTATTATTCAAGTATTAAATATTGAATTTAGTTAAAAATTTTCCTCTCTCTCTCTCCCTCTCTCTCTCTCTCTCTCTCCCCCTCCCTCTCTCCCTCCCTCCCTCCTTTCTCCTCCCTCCCTCCTTCCTTCCTTCCATCCTTCTTATCTTAGAGTCTCACAGACTTTCCTACCTGTGTTGGTTTCAAATTGCTAGTCTCAGATCTCAGCCTCCTGAGTAGTTACGATAACAAGCGTGAACCACTTGCAATGACCATTTGTCCTCTTCTTAGTATGGAGGAAGGCCAGTCCCCAATAAAAGCACCTCTCCATCAAAGAATCGCAAAGAACTGCCTTTGCACAGCTTGTGTCTGGAGCTCCCCATGAGGAGTCTGACATTGATTTGCCCTTTGCTTGCCACACCTCTGGGTAATGAATTAGAAGAGTACCAACGGGGCAACATGTCCAAGTTGAATTGGCAGTGATTGGCCCGCCTGCCGAAAGGATGTGAACTGAATTAATAACATTTTGAACTAAAGCTGCAAGAAACATGGAGGAGAGATGTCTTCAAATCCCTGGTGCAAAATTTCTCCTGCTTTCATTTAACAGGCGCCGTGGGTGCAAAGGGCAACTCCAACAAGGCTGGCCCAGGAAGCTTTGTGGCTGTCAGTCTAACTTGCAAAGGAAAGGGGATGTTGTCTAGAGGGCAGTCTTCCCTTGAGAAAGAGCCATGACTTTCGTGTTCAATCGTTTTATTTAATTCAATTATCTGCCCCCCTCCTTCCCTGCCCCACCACCTGCAACTGTCTGCCTTGCTAAGATACTTTGGGTTGAAAATGATGCTTGATGCTTTTGCAAATCCCCAAAGATGTGCATTCGTTATTAGGGAATTCAATAAAGGATGAGCTCTTACTCACCCAGTGGCCTCCTCTGGGAAGCCATCAAGGGGATCCAGCTGAGAACAGCTGGAAAATGATGGGGTTTGTGAAATGCATTGGACTTTCTTCTTTGTTTGTATGTTCGGTTGGTTTATTTTTAGATTGAATTCCCAATATTTGTCTTTTTCAAAAAGGAAGGCGTATTTGAGTAGTAAAAAGAAATTAATATCTTGGGATGTGAAGAACATCCTAGCCTCCACTTCAGTGTGAAGTTTCCAGGCTCCACTTGACCTCATCTTGTAAGCCTAACAAACTCTTCTCTCATTTTCTCATCTTTCCTCTTGTTGGTTCATTTCCAACAAGCATGTTTAGGGTGTCTACTCGGGGGTCAACCACAGATGCAGTAAATTTCAGTAAAATAGCAAATCAAAAGGCACACTTAAAGGCAAAATGAAAACTACACAGATTGCTGTAAAGTAAAAGAAGGAATCTGGCAAATGACTGAATCTAGGTTTTTCTTAGATGAATGAATGCATGCCCTTGTTAATACATGACTCTGTTGCTAAACTTCTCTTAGCTCAACAAATCGAGAGTGGCTGGTTGGTGAAGAATATTGCCCTATTTATCTCATGAACCAAGAAATGCATAAAGGGAAGGAAAAGATTGCATAGATGGAGCAGGAAGCATCAATTTAAAACTGTCCAGGCTGAGCTAAGTGATGCCTCAGTGAGTCACAGACTTCCTATTTGTTTCAGACTTCAAATGCATTCTATTATTTTCCATTAAAAGGACCGATAATACTTGGGAAGCTGTGTGTGCAAGCCAATGCTTAGGAAACTTGAGTGTTTAAGAAAAGCTATCTGAAGCTCTCATTAACATATTCTGGCTAAGAGAGTCAGTTCTTGCTCCATTAAAATGCCTTTTAGGGGTGAATATTTGGAAAGTATAATGTGTATCTTAATATTTTAAAAATTGAAGACTAATTATAATGAAAACTAATAAATAAATCAACCAAAATATTATACAACATATTTGTGCTTATAGACTCAGATTGAAAACCAGTACTGCAAACTACAGCAGTGTTTGAACCTTTTCAACAATTTTTTTCTGTATGCATGTTAAGCTGCTAACTGTCTCTGACACTCATATTTTAGTCTCTGAATTCTGCCTCTAAGTTTTCCCAACCTTGTAAATTCTGAACAATAAAGAAAAGATGGACAACAACAATGGATCTCTTTGGAAACCCATTCAGGAGTTGCTTGACCAATTTAGATTTTTAACATTTTCAAACTAAAAAAGCTCCTTTGAAAACTCATCCCATTAGACAATTATTTAATCCAGGTATATCTCCAGGTATATTATCAATGATATATGAATTGCATATAGGTTAAATATGATTTGGTGTGTCATAATAAATGTTTTCAATAATAAATGAATACTTTGTTAATTTCAGTTTTCATATAGATGGTGATTTGTCCTAAATATAAGAGTAGGGTGAACCAAATACAAGGCTTCCCCTTTTTAGGAAGTGACAGAATTTGAAACTTCAGTCTGGAGTAGTTGCTTGCTTTCGTGTGTTACCCAATAAAATACTTATGAGAATGGCAGACATCCCTTTCTTATCTGGTCCAGGAAGAAGAGTAGCAGGACAGGAAATGTCAAACTGAGGTTGGCTGTGAAGCTGTGTTTGCTCAAAAAGTGTATGATCAGTCTGTTAAGTCTGAAGACTGCAGATCTCTACCTTTGTGTTTCCCTCTTCTTGTTTGCTCTCTGTCTTCTTGGCATTGAACACACTTCTTAGCCATGTAACTATTATTAAGATGTGAGCCCTCAATCATTTTTATTTGTGGCAGACATGCTAGCATGTGCAACAGTACTGTGAAGCTTCTCACTAGAGGATGTGAGCAACATCAACCCTCTAAAAAATGTCTTTAGATACTGACTGATGTCTCACTGGCACAGAGGAAAACCAACCCCTGAAGAGAACCAGTGATGCTGAGAAAAGTGAGTTACACTGTTAAATGTTAGGCATTTGTGAAAGGAAGAGTGGAAAGATTCCCATAGAGCAGAGAACCACTAAAAGAATAAATGTGTTTGATGGACCTTCTCCATTAACACATTCGATTTTTTCCTTCTACATTATTTTATTCTCTGACAATAATGTGAAACTATTCATACGGCCAGTGGATAGTCTTTATCCTCGCTTTCCTGGGAGAGTTTTGGTTTGCACCTGTTTTTCCCTTTCCTGTCAAGTTTGAAATCCTTTAATTCTCTGAAGTACCCAAGGTGGTATATGATAAATATGATTATTGTAGTATGGGGAATTGTAAGAGCTATGACAATGCAACCAGGAAAAGCTCTTCCGGGAAGGCAAAGGAGTCACCTGCCTCTCATGATTCCCCTCTAGACACCCCAGGTGATAATTGCTATAGGAGACACTGGAGTGAAGCCTTGACAGGACATTAAGAGTACTGAGTTAACCAGGGAAAGGAGAAATGGTAGAGGGGACAGGATACCACACACACACACACACACACACACACACACACACACACACACACACACACAAACACTACTTACATATATAAATAAGAGAGAGAGGGAGAGAGAGGGAGGGAGAGAGAGAGGGAGGGAGAGAGAGAGGGAGGGAGAGAGAGAGAGAGGGAGGGAGAGAGAGAGGGAGAGAGAGAGAGAGAGAGAGAGAGAGAGAGAGAGAGAGAGAGAGAGAGAGAGAGAGAGAGAGAGAGAGAGAGAGAGAGAGAGAGAGAGAGAGAGAGAAGGAGAGAGAGAGAGGAATGTCATGGTAAATTGAAATGTTAGACCAATAGGCAAAAATCAAACTCCAAAGTCATTTTTGGAAAACTTGCTTTTAATTTTGAATCTACCTATCAAATGGTTATCCTATCTGTGAAATAAGCCGTGACATTTTGAGGCTATAAATTCTAAATGTGACCAACATTTATCTTTTACAAAAGAAAAGGAAGAATGAATTGCAATAAATTGTCCAAGAGGAGAGGACAGTCAGTTCCCCAGCAATTGGTTTGAATGTGCATGGAATTAAAATGCAGCTGTCACCTCCTTTTCTTTTTATCTGAATGTTTATAGCTGGGATATAACTACAGAAGACCTGCACACCATTACACATATAGATTTCAAAGAATTGGAAAGAAATCTTATTTCAGCATCTGTAGTTGGTTTTATTAAAAGCAGTTTAAATTCCCCTGCCTAGAGCAGTTTGGAATTATAGAGATGGGCTGCAGAAATTTACATTTTAATTGAGGCAGAAGACAAAATAGGGCATGGTGCAGCATTCACACATTACAACGAAGAATAAATAAGATATGTATCAGCTAGGAGAAAAGCAATGGCTGGTCGTTTTTCACTGCCTCCTGAACTTAACTCCCCCCCACCCCATGGCAGTGAGCTGAGTTGAACCTGCTAAGCCAATACACTTGTTTTCCAATCAAAATGTTTACTATGCCAGGAAGTTCACACATGAAAACTTTTTCACCAGTATGGATACAGTTTGCAAAAATTTTAATTGATGTGTGTTTGTGTGTGTAACTATATATGGTGGCATGCATTATAGAAATACAACCTCTCAAATATCTATACATACAAATAACATGTGTTAATAAACCAGGAAATTCTTTTAAAGTGTGGAAAATTAGAATAATTGGGGATTGTAACTTCTCTCTTAAACAGCATTTATAGAAATAGAATGCAAATTTAATAGAAATGGAAAATTTCTCTGAAAATATTGTTTATTCTGTGATCTATCTGGAAGAGTCAATGAAGTCAAGAATAACATGGGTTTCAAAGCTAAAGATTTAACTGGGTTTGACAACGGCCTTAAAAATAATTGCTAGTTTTTCTTTAATCACTGGATATTAGCTTTAGCCATGATGGATTAAGTTGATATTTCAGTGTTCATAAAGGAACACTAATGTACAAAAGTATAATATAATAGTCTTTAAAAAGTTCTTTTATTATATTAAGGCTGAAAATAATTTTTAAAAATCTCCTGAAACGGGGGCCAGGAGTTTGGCCTAGAGGTAGAGTGCTTGCCTAGCATGCACAAAGACTTTGGTTTGACTCCTCAGTACTGCATACATAGAAAAAATTGGGACATGGTGCTGTGGCTCAAGTGGTAGAGCTCTAGCCTTGAGAAAGCTCAAGGAGAGCACTCAGGCTCTGAGTTCAGTCTCCAGGACTGGCAAAAATAAAAACTCTTCAGAAACTAAGGCTATTTATTTACCTTTTTCTTGAACTTTCATCAACTTTATGATATTTTCTATCAGGTATATGGCACCTTGTCACCTATAATTACTGTTTATTTTTAAAAACCACAAACAATGAACAGCACAGTTTCATAGTATGATTATCCCATTATTTCCTACTGAACATGTATTGTAATGAGACTGAATAGAAGAGAGTTCTTAGACCCCTCCCCCCAAACATATATGTCATTCTGAAGCTATAGATGTCAAATGCAGGCTATACTTTCAGAACTTACCTTAATTTGCTTTATAACTCAATTTTGCCTTTCCTTTCACTGGAATTTTAAAATGATAGAGTCTTCTAAAAAGTAATAACATATTTCCACATTATTGCTCAGGTTACACATTATTATTTTTAGAAATGGTTACAATTTCATATGAGATTTCACTTCTTTAAAATTATATACTGTTATAAAAGTCAAAGACATTTTTCTTGAAGTTATCATTTTCCCCCTTGTTATTCTGGAACTTTGTTCTAATTTGTGTTGGTGAGTTTTGTTTTGAGTTCAGTTCTGTAACTGTCACTTCAAGATTGTTTAACTCCTTTTGTTTTACTTCCAGTCCCTTTACTGATGCTATGTTTTGACCTCAGTCTCTTCTGGGTTCAGGTTGTCTTTTTTCTTACATTCGTTCATTCTTTCTTTTTTTGTTTGGTTTTGAGCATGAGCAATGTTTCTGAAACATACTCGGAGTGTACAACTTGAGTCCTTGTAAATTTCAGATGTCATCATTTTGTCAGCTAATTAATAGTAGAGCTAAAATTAAAGTTTAAAATGCAAAACTATTTCTGTTTATAATTATGAAGACATCATTTTGTGATATTAGATAATGCAATAATACTGAAAGGAAACACATGAGAGATCTGATCCTATTCCTTTGTAGATAGACATGCACTTCTTCTTTGGAAACCATTTGGGTACAAAGTCTGGAAATCTGATATTCCACTGAGATCCTTTTCTAGATCCTGTGGAAATTTTGAAGAATGTCTGTCTGTCAATTACATTTGGACCTAAGGTATTTTTGTCTTTTTTTTCTCCAATTGAAATATTACTTGTGATAAAGAGCTTCATTGTGGCATTCTCATACATTTATATAAGGGATTTTGACCACATTTTAGTCTTCCCTTCCCCAATAACTACAATTATTATGTGCCCTTCCTATTCCTGAACCATCTCCTACTTTTATCTTTCAACAAAATCAAACAAACTTATTTCACATGAAATATTTGTCTTTGTGAGTGTAATGCATTCATTCTAACAGGATTATCTCCTGTGTTTTCTTTTCTTCTTTTTAAAAATTTTCTAGATCCTCTTAAGAGTTTATTAGCAGGTTGTTGGAATTCTGGGTAAATTCTCGGTAACTTGTTCATCTGTTTCGTATAGTTACCATTCATTTAATGTCTTTGTTCTATGCAAAACTGACATGCTTTAACTTACTGATTACTGGGCCTTTAGAAATGTTTTTCTTTGCTCATTTTTGGGGGGAGGCAAAGCTTCCTGTTCTGGTTTTATAGGTCCTGCAGGTATACCACAGTATTCGGATCACAAACACTAATACCACACATTTGATGTCTACTCTTCTTTTCTGCAATTCCCAAAGTAATTTCTGCAATTCCCAAGGTCATTCCAGAATTCCTTAACAGGCTTACTATTCCCAATATGGACTTTTGTTTGCTTTTGTTGTTGTTGTTCATGGGGCTTGAAGTCAGCTCAAGGCTATCACTCTCCCATTGGTGGTTAGCTAGAAATAAGAATCTCAGGGACTAGCTACTGAGTAGCTAGGATTACAGGCATGAGTCACCAGCTCTTGGCATGCTTGTTTTTGTTTTGATTTTGTAGTAGGGGGACTTGACACCTGGTCTTTTGCTTGGTAGGCCTGTGATCTATCCTGTGAGACATGTACAAACCCTTTTGTCTTTATCTTTTTCAGACAGTGTCTTAAGCATTTACCCAGAGCTGGCCTTTGGCTGTCAATAATTTTGAATTTGAATGCAGAAGACTGTATTCCTGGTTTGTTTTTTGAGATAAGATCTGGCTAAAAATTTTGCCTGGAATGACCTTGAAGCTCAATTTTCATATTTACAATTTCCAAATACCTGAGATTATAGGTGTGAGGCTACCAGACCTTTATTTGACTACTATAACATGGAAAATATTACCAAACTTTCTGAACAATTATATATGGCATATTTATTGCTTAACCTAACACATTTCCTTCTACTGATACAATTTTCTTTTCTTATCAATTCTGCCCAGAAAGAAGCTCAAACTATTTAGCAAGCAAACTTGCCAATATTTATAACCATTTATGCCAGTACAGGAATTTAGGTAATTTGTTTTTACATTTACTGGTTAATGAATATTATGCTTGAAGATTTATTTATTTATATTCCACTTCATTGCAAACACAATCCAAAGTGTTTTGGACATTACACAGTATGAACGGAATTAGAACTAGAAGAATTCTGCACAGTGAAAGTAAATGAGGGACAAAATTTACTAAATTGAAAACACCAAATATTTATATAATAGTATGCATGTTTTAAAATTCTGGGCATTTCTATGAAAACCTATCTATTTGTTCAATATAATTACTGAACAGAGATAAAATCATAAACTTCATGCAAGTATAGGATTACCTGTTTTATAGTGAAACATTCTGATGATTGACAGGTTTCTATTCTATTTGAGAAAGGATGTTTTGCTATAGGTGCAACTAAATTTGTCTCATAGAGATATTGCATGTGAAAAATTCAATCATATATCTAATATGAGAACATTCACAATTATATATAATCTAATTTTTATTCAGTTCGTCACAATTATGTATTAGTATCATTTGCAATTTTTAAAAAAAATCTATTGTTCAAAAACACATGATAAACACATGATAAAAAGTGTGTACTCAATATTTGTATCTATTAACTTATTTTTAATTATGTTTATATATTGTACATATGCACATTATTTTTTGTTGGTTGTGGGGCTTGAACTCTGGGCCTGAGCACTGTCCCTGAGTTTTCAGCTCATAGCTACCACCCTACCTCTTGAACCACAGCACCATTTCAGGTTTTCTAGTGGTTAATTGGAGGTAAGATACTCTATGGGTCTTTAGTGTCCAGGCTGGCTTTGAAACGTAATCGCCAGATCTCCACCTCCTGAGTAGTGAGGATTACAGATGTGAACCACATCATCTGGCTACATATACACATTTAAGCTTAATATTAGGAAGGAGAAAGATGTTAATTCTATATGAGATTTCTCTCTCTCTCTTTCTCTCTCTCTCTCTCTTTCTCTCTCTCTCTCTCTCTCTCTCTCTCTCTCTCTCTCTCTCTCTCTCTCTCTCTCTCTCTCTTAAAATAGCCTTAGTTGAAAAAAATAAGTCGGTGGGACATGCTCTATCCTGGAAATAATGCAATATCTATTATTACTTTGAATAGATTTGTAAATTAAAAAGCACTATGGTTTGTTTTTGCACGATTACTTTGAAAAATCCTAGCTGACATCCTTTAATCTTCTGCCAAAGTATTGCAAATTTTACTACATACAAAATGGATTTTCTAAAAGACACCCATAACAATAAATACTTATTCTATTTAATATATTGTAAAATGATGTAATTCTAGAGCCTCTACCTTTGCTCTTCTAATAACACTAAGTTTAGGGAAAAATGAGGAAACAAAAATTCATATTATATTCTCTCAAAATAACTTGAGTTAATAAGTACTGACTTAAGTGTATTCATCATCAATTTATTTATTATAAATTTCAAAGGATTGTAAAAATTCATAAATTATGAAATTTTGAAAATGGACTGGCACAAAGACAGGTTATTTTTATTCTTTTATTTCCTTAAATGAATAAAGAAGTCTGTAAAAATAACTAACTCATTGTGCAGGAAGTCCTAGGCTCTCTTCCCAGTAAAACATACACAAGCAGAAAGAGAGCGAGAGAGAGGGGGAAAGAGTGAGAGAGAGGGAGATCATGTAAGTACAGGTAAGACATGAACTTCACGAATATACAAATACCTCACATCATCTTCCCTAGAGCACTGGATAAGTCAGATTTAAAAAAAATAACATGAATGATAAAACTTATTATCATTTGAATTAAATTTTCCAGAGATTAATAAAATACATGTTTTTCTATTTCAAGTGTTGTTGGTATGACTAAAGTGAAGGAAACAGTTTGGAGATGTTATTGGCATGAGAGATGTGGGCTAGGAGAACCCAGACCTAGTTATTCTACAAGTGGAACCCAATGTTTTTTATAAGCTCCTCTAATCACATCGTATCTGAGATGGTAAAAAAAATCGGTAAATTTTTATTTTTACTTTGGAATAGAAGAATTCTACTGAGTGCCTAATGCATGCCTTTTGGATAAATCAAGATTATATTTTCCAGTTTTAAAAAGGAAAAATTATATGAGTCTATTTATCCAATATCTCACAGGAAGTTAGTGGTAGAAACTAAAGTGGAAACCAGGTGTGGTAGCTCATGCCTCTAATCCTAGCTACGCACAAGGCTGAGATCTGAGGATCAAGGTTCAAAGCCAGCCCAGGGACAAAAGGACCTGAGACTCTTATCTCCAATTAACCTCTAGAAAATGGGACGTGGGGCTTGGCTCAAGGGTAGGGCTGTAGCTTTGAACTAAAGACCTCAGGGACAGCGCCTAGGCCAAGTTCAAGCTCCATGATCACCCTCCACCCCCCAAAAAAGATAGAAAGAAACTAAAGTGGAACCCAATAATACTAATTCTTAGTATAGATACTACAATAAGTTTGTATCAGGAATACCTTATTCTCTTTATTCTCTTATGAGAGCCAAAGAGAAAAAAAAAGAAAGTAAAGAAAATAAATAAAATAAAATCAACTTAGTAAATTCATTTTAACCAATTATTTTAAATTTGCTATCGACACCTACATCACAGTCCTACCTTACCTGTCAATGTATATATTATGAGGGGCATGACTGGCAGAAGAGATTACTGTAAGTTCTGTGCATAATGAGTTCCTACAGAATGACATTGAGTAAAAAGTACCATGAACACTGTAATTAATATGCTGTATGAATAGCAAAGTAGTTATTGTTACAGACTGCAGCTTCTGGACATCAAGAGCCTTGCCTAAATCCCATTCTTTCTGCCCTTAAGACAAGTGGTACACACAGGAGACTCAGTTATTCGCTGTTTTCTGAGGTCCACCATAGCTTTTACAGCCTGGGAGGGAGAATGGGTTTTGTACCTCACCAATGCAGCATGAAGTACAGGGGAAAGGGGAAAGGCAGGAGCAGTCCCCTAATTGTTCCTCATGTAAAAAAAAAAAAAAGAAAAAGAAAAAAAAATCTTTAACTACAGTGTATGAAGACGGGGAGCAGATGACAGCTCACTGTGAAAGAGAATTTTCGCCTAGCCCATCTGGGCATAATGGATCATCTTGTTACAGAGTAGTGCTCAAGCTGGTTCTTGATGAAATCTTGTCTGGGAGATAGACAGGATTATCCAGAGGGCAGAATGTTTGAATAACTCTTCAACTTTACATGTCTATGGCTCATTCCTTCCTTGCAAAGTTCATTTCTTTTTCTCATGCCTAGAAACAGACATTTACTTCATATCTTTTCCTTCTTCTTTCTTCCTTCTTCCCCCCTCCCCCCCCCTCTCTCTCTCTCTCTGTCTCTCTCTCTCTCCCATCCATCCTTTTTTCTTTTCTTCTTCTTTTTTTTTTTTTGGATGGTTCTGTGGGGCTTGAAAGCAAGTCCTAGAAGCTGTCACTGAGTCTCTGTGCTCAAGGCTAGCATTCTACCACTTGAGGCACACTGGATTTTTCTGAATAGTTTATTGTAGATAAGAGTCTCAAGGACTTTTCTGTCCAAAGCTGACTTGCAACCAGATTTCAGCTTCCTGAGTAGACAGGATTGTAGACCTGAGCCACCAGTGGCTGGCAGACTTTATCTTTTCTTAAGCTACTATTCTCAGGAGACAATCTTAATTTTTAAGACAATTGTGCCAAGTCATCACCAATTACTACATCTCAAATATGCAATCTTCTTAACCATTGATCTGTGATCTGGGTATCTCCTGTGGAATGAATTACTGTCCTCCACAGTGGCATCTTGTTAGAGACCTGGAACTTGGACACCTTTATTTTCCTAAATGATTGTTCTAGTTTACAAAAAGAAAACTTTCATAAGGCTAAAATTAGAAAACATCTTTGACAAGAAAAAGACAGTGATTTTTGAGATGTCTAATGGAGCCTATAAAAATTCTGAAGTGTGGCTGCCATGCTTGACAGGATAGTCAGTTTTATTCTGATTTTATTTTTATATAGGGATTTTTAAGCGTGTTCTAAGTCCAGACTACAAGGATATTTGGCAAAGCTACAGAAATGTTCTATGCAGTAAAATAAAGTGAAGAACACATTTTATAATTCTAGTATATTCTAGCAATTGTATACCACAAGATAGGAGTGCTACTTGTCAGAGAAATATTGACCACTTAAACCAATAATATCTCTTCATGTAAAAGATTAAATGAGAAACTCTGTCATTGCTTTGTGTACTCATGAGTCTTGGCTGAGGTGACAATGATGTGGAATTACAATCTGGCATATTTCAGGTTTAGGATTGGAGAAAAATTAAAAAATTGAATGAGTTCCTAATATATCCAGGAAATGCTATAGATTGAGGCCCCACCTTAATGCCATTTCTCCTGGTGCATATTTCAAGTGTAGAAATAAAACATCTACAGTGATATATAATTCATAGCTACCATTGGAGTAACTTCTAAGGAGTTCTTATTTCCTTCCACCCTCTTCCTGTCATGCTTGGGTTAAAGTCAATGAAAAGTTGTGCTAGTATCAGGGCAAATTTTAAAGTTCACAAACAATCTTCCTTGAATAATCAGGCATGACAACAAGAACGTGTGTTATCATAGAGATAACCAACTTGACTGCTGTCTCCACCAGAACACCATTCATCCCACTTACGTTAATCGAAGAAATCTCTAATCGAAGAAATCTCTACCTGGGTGAGGATAGCAGCATGCATTAGGAAAGGGCTCTTACAAAATGCTAAAATTAGTTTTGCCCAGCAGATTTTCTATAAGAAGCAGCCAGATCCTTTGTTTCTTACTGCTTCCCTTCTTGACATTTGAATTTGACAGAATATTCTTGCTTAAAAATCATCTTTGAGAGAAGTAAACAATAGAAGTGATTTTTGACAAACCTTTCTCATAAATTCTACCAACTGAGGGAAGTAAGGGAGATATAAATTTTTTTGGCCAGTCCTGAGAACTGAACTCAGGGCCTGAGCACTGTCCTTGGGGTTTCCTCAAAGTTAGTGCTCTATCACTTGAGTCACAGCACCAGTTCTGGCTTTTCTACCTATGTGGTATTGAGAAATCGAACCCGGGTCTTTGTGCATACTAGGCAAACACTCTACCACTAGGCCAAACTCCCAGCCCCAAGGGAGATACAATTTTAATCCTCATTACTTGTGTGTGTGTGTGTGTGTGTGTGTGTGTGTGTGACTAGAACATTTTCTTACAAAAACCAACAAAGAATAAGTATCCTTATGTAAAGAAAATGGAAGAATTTCTTTGCAAATTATACTTGTAGGTGGTAGTGCTTAGCTTTCCTGTTGGACAGGAAATTATGGTTTTCAAACTTCAGTGGGACAGTATGTTATATAAACATTACCTTAAAGACAATTAGTAAAATAAAATTAGTGGTGCATATAACATTTGCTTTCCAGAACAGAAATTACATTTAGTACAAAAGGTATTTTTACTCAAATGTCTTTAAAAACAAAACAAAGCTTTTGACTATTCTAATATTGGAGAACCAAAATACATTTCCAAGTCTGTAGGCCCATCCTACTTGAATGAAAACTTCATTACTGTAAATAAACTGACCATATTAATAGGTGATTCGTTTCCCTCTTTGGGAATTGTAGCATGATGAAGTGTATTTCAATAATTTGTTGTCACATTTTGTCATAAGAACAGGTATGAGAAAACTCATAGCTGCTAATCTGTGTTTCTCTATGAGGCTTGATTCTCAATTGTATTGGAAAGGAACATTTTGATAATTTAAATGGAAACGTGGTTTTAAAAGTAGGAAATAAATTAATACGAATTTAATTATTTCTCTGTGACAATGCTAAGAAAGTTAAGAAAGAAAATATTTCTACTCTTGGATGTTTGTTGCTGAACAGAATCCCAGAATTACATTAAATGAACGGTCAGATGATAATCCTGTGGTGTATGTCACACTTGGACATGCTTTTTCTTAAGCAAAGGTCAAAACAGGAAATATAAAGCTAGCAGTAAGAGGTAATGAACTGGACTGACTTTAATCCCAATTCAACTATATCATCACATGAATCAAACCATCTTTTACCTTGCAGTGCCTTTCTAGCCATAAAAATGATTTTGTGGGCGGGGAGTGTGGCCTAGTGGTAGACTGCTTGCCTAACATGCATGAAGACCTGGATTCGATTTCTCAGTAACACATATGTAGAAAAACTAGTAGTGATGCTGTGGCTCAAGTGGTGGAACACTGGTCTTGAGAAAAGCCTAAGGACAGTGCTCAGGCCCTGAGTTCAGTCCCAAGGACTGACAAAGAAGAAAAAAAGATTGTGTGTGTGTGTGTGTGTGTGTTGTGGAAATTGTATTTATATCATACTGGAGTGTCTTGTAGTTATTACGAGATAAATACTGTCACCACTTTAGTATTCAACTATTTGTCTTTGACAGAATCTAGAATTGTTTCCTTATCTGTCTCATGTCAAATGGATGTCAAATGGAAACTGGTTAGGGAATGAGGATGAGAAGAAAACTATTGCATGAGGCAAAAATAGGTCTCAAAGGGCCCAGAGTGTGGCCTAGTTGTACTGTGCTTGCTTCCATGAAGCCCTGCATACACAGAAAAAGCCAAAAATGGAGCTGTGGCTCAAGAATAGAGTCTAGCCTTGAGAAAGCTCAAGGACAATGGCTAGGCCCTCAGTTTAAGTACCAGAACTGGGGAAAAAAATAGATTCCAAAATTGATCCATTGAGGTTGGGTAGTCAATTGTGAGGACTCCATAAAGACTCAGAGCCAGGAATGTAGCACTTGAAAGGTATTGGGGGAAAGTCAAGGGAAAAGGGATGACAAATGAAGAGAGGGGGAATGGAGCGGGGAGTTGAATACAGTCATAATATTCATTGTATGTCCTGTGCAATTAAGAAAACTGAAGGGAGAGGCTAGTTTGGGAAGGGTGGGGGGATGATGAATGGGGTGAGGATCAGATGAAGTCGCATAGATTCTGCACTAATTACTTGAATGGTCACTCCTTTGTACAATTAATTGGAGATAATAAAAATACAAGTGGAAAAAAGTATATTCTTTCTTTGGAGTACATATTCCAACTGGAAGAGAATAATTATGATGGTAATATTCTTCTAGGCAACTCTGGAGAAGGTCTGGTGAAACTCTTGCCCAGGATCACTGCTTTGCTTGAGAATACCAAGACTGTATACATTGTCTTTTTTTCTAGAAGAGCTTTAATTGAAACTATCTAACTTTAAGGTCAGATTCAGAAATTTTAGGCATCAGTCTAATAACAGCTCACAAATGGTACACACATGGTATACAAGCAGGGCTTTAAAACACACACATGAAAGTTAAATTACAGAAGCTTGCACATAGATGCATTACATTGAACACAAGGTAGATGCTTATAACCTGTCACTTCCTACAGAGTACATTTTGTTGTTGCCTGTGTTTTGAGATTTTGATGTCTGCAGGAGGGATCTATGACGTGATAATGTATTCCTGTGCATTGCTTTCCAACTTGAGTAAATCAAGTTCCAAATTCAGTGAAATCAGTGATGTTGCTGGACATCAATCATAGTGGGAAATCAGATCCCAAAGGAAACTGGAAAATATTGCTAATACTTCACTTATCCAACCTTCACCCAAGTTGGATGTTATATTTTCCAAGTTACCATTGATTGATTCTTATCTAACTGGCTGCTGTTTTGTACCTGAGATTTTCATGACTTTGAATAATATTTAATAGTGTGGGATTAGTTTATTAAAAATGCCCTTAAACAAGGCTAAAATGGTTTTTCTTTCTAAGAGAGTTCACAGAAGATATGACATAACTTTTAAGTACAGTCTGACTTTAATGAATATAAAGGAGTTATATAATGTTACATCAGTATAAGGAGTTATAGAAAGTTGTGCAAATATAAAGAAGTTTCTAATCTTCATACAATTTTAGAGAACCCTCATTCTTATGACTTAGGTCTCCTAAAATAGATCAAGGTTAAAAAGTTTATAACCTCTTCAATATGTTTCCTTTTTTGTCCAGATTTTACATCATTGAGTGGCAATTAATGGAGAAAAGTAAATCATACTTTGTATTTAACCTATAACCTTTCTCTTATTTGACTTTTCTAAAAAGTTTCAGTGCTATCTTTAATGTACAAGAGACTGGTTCTTATTTAATTATGTGAACCCTGATAAATTTCTCTGATTAATTTGTACTAAATTACATATGATTTGGATTTCACTTATAATGATCTTTTTTTCAAAGCAATGAGGTCAACTGTAATGCAGACTGAATGACTTGTATGTGGACGAGGTGTGGGAAGACAAGCCTCCTAAATCTTTATTTTTTTTAGTTGTTATTTTCTCATTGCTCATGAGACAGTGTTTTAATGGGGAACTAATCCTTATGACCCACTATTGGTGATTTCGTAGCTTTCCTGTAATTTCTTATAACTTGGCTAGCAACTATGTTTATAGATCTTAGCAAATTACTAAATTCATAAAAATGTATTGCTAATGTTTGTCTCATGAGAAACTCAATTTAAAAAATTCCATGTATTTTAAATTTTCCATTGTTAAAAAACTCTATAACTCAACAGGGAAAGCAGAAGTAGATTTTTCTTGTGAGATGAAGCTAACTTATTATTGTGAACATTGCCTAGAGTTGGAAGAGTTAAACTACTGACACTATTGTTTCTTTAGCCATGCACAAACGTCCTCTAGTTTCACAGCCACCGAAAATTTTGTCTTCTGGAGACATGTAAGCTTCCTTCATTATTCAGTAATTGAAAGTGTTTTCAGCACAACATAAAGGAGAGTGACTTTCTACTTCAGGGCTCCAAGCAATATTTTCTGTGTGAGGGAAAAAGTGATTGTATCACGAAATACTGAGTTTTAAATAACTTTTGATATGATCTCAATGAGTTTCCTTTTGTAACAACTAGTAATTTTGTTGTTATTTTGCTCTTTTGTGCTGGATCTGGGGCTTGAAGAACTCAGGACATAAACACTGTTCCTCAGCTTTCTTGCTCAAGACTTAGACTTTACTTTGAGACTCAGTTACACTTCCGGATTTGTGTGTATTGTGTCTCTCTGTGTGTGTCTGTGTGTGTTTACTTGGAGATAAGAGTTTCCTCTCTGAACTGGCTTTCAATTTTGATCCGCAGATCTCAGCCTTCCTGAGTAGATGGGATTATAGTCTTCAACCATAGATACCTTACAATTTAGCATTGTTGTACCACTAATGTTCCTACAGGAAAAATGATTACAGAAAATGTCTAGGATGAACAAATAACTCACCATAGATCCTTGTTGGATAGTTGGAATTTGGTGAAGTAGAAATTTAACTCATTTCTAATAAAACATCATGACTGCAGATTATCCCTTTACATAATTTATATTTTCTGAAAGCATTAATAAAAAGTGCAACAGATGTTTTAAGATCACTTGAGATGCAGTTTTAGCCTTGAAAAGACAAAGGGGAATGATTGGAACAAGAGGGCTACATCTACACCTGACTAATCGATAGACAAGACTGAGTGTCCTCCAGTAAGGACCTTTATTGGCACATGCATGGCTTTTAGAAGTGCCAGGAATGGGCACAACTTCCATTGTGTTTCATTTTGTTATGTTGCCAATGTAGACACCAGCTGCAGTCAGAGCTTCTCAATGGAGAAAGAAACTTCTAGTTTTAGAACTCTCTAGTGTTTTAAGAGAAGCCAAAAGCATACAGTTTTGGAGAAAAAACTATCGGTAATGTACATGGCAGCAGATCTCCGTAACTTCCTTCTGACTGGATGGAGTCTGAGAAACCTTGTCCACAGTTCAGGTGTGGGGAAGGATATGATATCACCTTTACTGCATCTGCTGCCATGTTTCCTCAGCATCATGGTGTCTCAGTGGCCAGGACATGAGGTAATTCATTAAAATGCTGAAAAAATTCCTGTAGTTTAATGAGGTAAGAGTTTATCATGGCCAATCTATTTGATACATGATTGAAAATGCAGTTCCCGTAAGAGGACCCTCCCTCCTACCTTGGACCTGTAATGTATATTAGATATAATAGAGTGACTCTGAAGTCACTGACTAAAATAGTGTGAGGAAGAAGTTGGGTGAAACTACACAGACACTATAGAGCAGGTCAGATACTTCTCACAAGCCTGAATCACTGTGACCTAATGCTGGTGGGTATGAGTTCCACACATTTTTCAATCTGAAAAGTTACTGTGTTTATACATAATATACATCTGTTTTTTAAAATTATCATTAAGTAGTTGCACAAAGGAGTTTCTACTTGACAAAACAGTTTATAAATATAATAATGTCAATCAGTATCAACCCTTTCAGTCTTCTCACCCCTCCCTCTCAATCCACCCCTTCCATAAATCTTCTTAATATTGTAAGATATTCCAACTTCTCTTTATTCATCTTGAACCCCTATCTCACGGATTTCAAGTGTCCTTTCTTGGTATGTATTGTTTTGAATGTTGATTTTTGCCTTCTTCAGGAATTTCACTGTCTGATAGTACATTCCTTTTGTTTGATCACTATCACCAATATGACAAGGGCAATCACCAGGCTTTCTAGCCCTATAGAAACAAAAATGGTACCACATGAACCTTACGCTCCTTTGATGGTGAGGGTCAAAGGTCAGGGGCAAAATGTAAATTCTTTTCCTATGTATGATTTCAGAAGTCTGCAAGAGAGGAAACAGTGCATACATGCAAGCATGTAGCACAAACATACTCACACATAGACACCCATACACAATCTACAAAGATCTCCTGCTACTGCCTTTAGAAATGATTAAATTTCATATCTACATTTAATCCATGCTGTTTCACTTCAGTGCTTTGTCACTCAAAGTTCTACAGAGTATATTTAATTTAATTTTAATTCCTATTCTGTATATCATCCATACATATTTGATATACCACTGACATCAATATTTCACTCAGCTATTCACTAGTACATGGAAATGTAGTATTATTAGGCTCCATCCAATTTCTTTAAGCTTCAGTTTCTCATAAATACAATGGGATAAATCACACATTGTTTTGTCTACATAGGAAGTTATTTGAAATTAAGTATTTAGAAATAATTTAACTCCTTTTGTGGGCTTGCTAAACAGGTTCTTCTTTGATACTGATGCAGTCTGAAGTCCCTGAAAATACATGGATGAGTTTCTGTGTATATTGAAAATTGTCTTTTTGTTTGTTTATTTTAGTAAGTACTGGGCTTGGTGTTGGCCTGTAGTTTTTTGCACTCACTGCAGACACTCTACCACTTGAGTCACATCTCCAGTTACAGCTTTTATTTTGGCTGGGTAATTGGAGATGAGTATTCAGATATATCTACCCCTGCTGGCTTTGAGACTTAGATCTTACCCCTTAGGGTAAGTAAGAGTATAGGCATGAGCCACTGGTACCGAGCCAGAAATACCTTTTATATAGCAATTTTAAGTCTGTCAAAGGTGCTATTAACTCTGTTTTATGTATCAGTTACTATTATTTTAAAAAATCCACCAGGTGTGGTGGCTCACACCTCTAATCCTAGCTATTCAGGAAGCTGAGATCGGAGGACCACAGGCACTAAAGATCATGAGACTCTTATCTCTAATTAATCACTGGAAGAAAGGAAGTGGGGCTGTGGCTTAAGAGGTAGGGCAGTAGTCTTGAGATGATAGAGCTCAGGGAAGGGACAATGCCCAGGCCAAGATTTCAAGCCCCATGACACACAAAAGGAAAATCCATTTTTACATCGGAAAAATATGTTAATAATTACTAAGTCAGCATGTATGTGTGTACACATTCACATCCCTGTGTGTTGTATTGTGTTGTTATTTGTGTGTGCATGCCTGTGTATTTTCCTCCCAAAACTTTTTGAGGTAGAAGTCTTTAAGTTTTTTTTAAATTTTTATTAGCATGTACCACTTGTTTCACAGTGACATTTCCGTGCCTGTGTATATGCATACATATGTATACTCTCGTCTCATTCTATTATATTATGTGCTTCTACACAATTTCAACAGGTTTCATAGTTCTATTTTCATATACACATATGAATCACTACAATAATCGCCTGTGTTCACCTTTTCCTCCCATCTTTCCTTGTTCTGCTCATAGTTACCCTTCAATACAGACTGCTTTACATTTTTCTTTTAATTTATATTAATTGTACCAA
The DNA here is from genome assembly GCF_031878675.1 of Megascapheus bottae. Lineage (NCBI taxonomy): Eukaryota > Metazoa > Chordata > Mammalia > Rodentia > Geomyidae > Megascapheus > Megascapheus bottae. The sequence goes on along the minus strand of NC_143527.1, from coordinate 15,367,844 downwards.
CAGATTTCATCATTTCATTTATTTTATAGTGTTTGTTGTATTTTGAGTTATATTAGAATAACTCCTCTCTCCATGCCTCTGTCTGTCTGTCTATCTATCTGTCTATCTCCCTTTTTCCCTTTCTATCTCTTTCTCTCTTCAGGAAGACTCTTTCCACTACAACTTTTTAAAGTAGCTAGTAATTTTTATTCATTTTGACCCAAATTGTTTATAAATAACTTCTCTGGGGTAGTAGAATAATTTCTTAAGTATATATTTCTTTAACAATTGTGACAGATTTGTACAAACTATAGATGAACCAAAGCAAGTTTATCGCTGAGCCTAGTTTAAGCTCTGCTTGGCATTTCCAACTCCAAAAATGTGAAGATGAAATAGTCTTTGTTGCAGAGGAGCTTTTCTAGTCTGGCTTCTCAGTTTTTCACTGAGGTCTGCATTGCTCCTTCATCTCTTTCAGTTCCTTTCTAGTGCTACCTCAAGCCCATGAATATGTGCTCATGAATGGATTATTCCTGCTCAGATCCAATAAAAAGAAAGGCATGTTAGAAAAGTTCTTATTTTATGAGAAAATAACTAAATCCATTATATATTTAATTAAGGAACACAATGCTGTTGACATTAGAAAGTAATTTATCATCTGATAAACTCAGCATTGATAATTTTGTAGGACTTCAATTTCTGGTATGCATATAAACCTATCAAAACACATCAAGGCTGTGTATGAAGTCTGTCAAAATTGAAAAATCTGTACATATTGTGCATATTTGATGATTGAATTTTTTTCCAAATCATTTGGGTTTAATAGCTATTGGTATGCAAATTATACACCATACCTTCCACTGACTCACTGACTCAGTGTTTGTCTCTGGTCTTCTTTCATGGACCAAGCACTCTGTATCTTTGGTTTAGAAACTGGAAAATGGATTAGTGAAATGCCGATTGCCTCTTCCTCCAGAGTTATATGTTATTAAGGAAGACTCAGAAATTGCAGAAGTCATTGACAAAAATCAGACATGAAACTCAGATAAACTTATTTCTGGAGTTGGTATCTTTTCTGTTGCTCACATATGTGTCTTTAGTTGTAGTTTTATTTTCTGTTCACCTCCCCCCAATCCCATGTTAGGTTTCTTTGTGTGTGTATCTAAATTTTTTTCCAAAAATTAGGTATTTGAAGTATTTGAATTAGTCTTTAAGCTTAAATGTCTCTACACAAGTGGATTACTTAGAATAATTATTCCTCAATATAACAATACTCAGCTCAAATATTTTCCTGTCCTTTGCCTCCATGCCAAGTACAAGACATGACATAAAATCTAAACCAGTGATAACAAAACCCAGAAAAGTTTAAAAGAAAATCACGGCCAAAAGAAAAGTACTAGCAGAAGAGAAATGATTTTGGAGATGCATTATATGGTAAAGTGTTTCACAGGAAAAATATAAATATGGAGGTAAATATATGTATCCACTTCAAGCACAAACATGCCAAACTCAAGAATTCTACACAATATCTGGCAAATATAATGTAACCCTTCTATTAATTACAATAAAAATATAGTAAAATAAGAGAATTCTACACAAATGCTATACACCTCAAGATGAGGATACTAGCTTGACAAAATGAAGCCACACCATGTTGCACTACTAGTTTTGAATTGTTTAGAGGTTTATCAGTCATGTAAGCCAGACAGGAAGCAAAGACAGATGTCAAGCTATTGTGCAAGCACAGCTGTTTACATTAGTTCCATGATTACCTATGAGCTGCTCTGACCTTGTCAGTTCTGGTGAGTTGAGCACTTAAGTCTTGAATCCTGTCAATAAATATCTGGCAGCTGATCCTCTTCCAAAAGGGCACTACAAGGTCACGTTTTGCCCTATAAACAATAAGAACCCTGGAGTCCACAGAAATCACCTTGTAACATACGATGCCCCATTTATCAGATGTGACATATAAGACTAAACTTATTGATTGCTAAAGGCAGATTTGAAGTAGATGATGGAGTTAGTCTATAGAATGCTAAGGAGCTTTAAAAATAAACAAGTAATAAACAAAAATTATTCCTCACTGAAGTGAAGCAACTAATTAAATTGTTTAGATGTGCTCCAAGTTTCCCACATAGGACAAACTTAGTCGTGTCTGGCACTGTGGAAGGTAACGAGCCTCAGTTGGAAAGGCACTGAAGTTGAGTTATAATTGATATAATAATTCACGGAGATGTGGTTACTTGTAGAGAAATCCAAGTTGACAATGATAAATTTCATAATAAATTTACGGTAAGTTTGGATGTGGGTGTCAGCCAATTAAATAAGCAATCAAACCACAGATAGAATTAGTTTTCTTTGAACTGCCAGCTCCATGGAGAGCCCTATTACTTGGCAAAAGCAGACAAGTTATAGAATAAATCCATCAAAATATATTGTCTGGAACTAAATAAAAGCTGAGGTAGCAACTGTGTTTATAAGGGAGAAGAACATAATTTGGAATCAAAATCAACTATTAAGTTTTAAGTAAAATATGCTGAATTCAGAGGCAAGTTACAAGCTTGAAAGTGGAATGCAAATATCTATCTATCTATATATATGAATATATATTGAAATGCTTTCATTTACATATGTTCAATATGCACACATTATATGTGTGTGAAATAGTATATAATATGTAAATATTAATAGTATGTATATGTATATGTGAATGTTAAATAGGAAGTGCAACAAGTACAACAAAATTGCATTCTAGGGTCTGTAAACTGTTTTAAGACCCGGAAAATTAACATGAATGGACATGAACGCCAAGGGCCAGAGTAAAATGAAAGTGAATGTGAGAATCCTGGGCTTTGCAAGAACTCATCAAGGACTTGTTATTCACTTTTCTGATAGAAAGCCCATTTTTAGGGCCAACTCAAAATTAGACTCAAAGGTTTTCATATCTGAGAACTTAAACTGACAGCACTCAATGACTACTTGGGTTGATTTTACCCAAAGACATAACATGTAAAGCTGAAATTTTAAGATTAAAATTAAATTTCAAGATTAAAATTTATGAAGCAACAGTAAGAGGTATACATAAGAATTATTATTAAACAATTCATCGGAATCACTTATCTATGTCTACTTAGTATTTGTACCTAAACGAAATCAAGTTATAAGAAAGAACTATTTGATATTATTTTCCAGTGTGTTCTCAATTCCCTGATTGAAGTTTCCTGCTGGTACTTTCATTTCATGAACGTAGAGTGTACTTTGGTATTTATGCATAGCTGCCACTGTGCTTGGTTGTTTCGCTGATTCACGGCTACCATTGATCATTAGTATCTATTCTGCTTAATTACATTTCTGTTGAAGTCTCAGTAATTTCTAATTAATTTGCTTCCGAGGAAGTCATTAGAAAGTAAAACCTGAAGTCTTGCATTGCTCCAGGATATGCTTCTGTCTGGTAGTATTTACCTGTTTTCAGAAAGGAATATGGTCCACAGAGAAAGTAATTACCCCTCTCCGTTGTTCTACGTAATGAGTACTTGCAGTGCCATGCTTATCCAGTTGTTAAGTGAATTCTCGGGATTTCAAAAATAACCTTGAAGGGCTGGGAGTTTGGCCTAGTGGTAGAGTGCTTGCATAGCATGCACAAAGACCCTGGTTCCTTTCCTCGGAACCACATACATAGCAAAAAGCCGGAAGTGGTGCTGAGGCTCAAGTGGTAGAATGCTAGCCTTGAGAAAAGTCCAAGGACAGTGCTCAGGCCCTGAGCCCAAGCCCAGGACTAGCAAATAAATAAATAAATATAATAACCTTGTAGTTGTTAGTAATCAGCATGGTATGTAAGTATCAAATATTTTAATCTAAGCATATTTTTCTAAATTAGCTCAGTAGCAATGTTCACCCTCCTGGAATATGACATTTTAACTCAATAAATACTTGTGAATAAACAGAGAGACATATCGTACTTTCAGGTATTACAATAGTTGTATAGTATAAATTTCAAAGCAATTTATCACTAAGCTACATTAATACTGGAAAAGTACAAATTTGGTATTGATAAAAAAAGAGCAGTAATAAATAATACTGATATTTCTGAAATAATTTACATATTAAAATTGACATTTATTAATAATACCAGAAAAACTAATGACAACTAATGCATAGTACACCTCCTAATACATATCTATAACCACAAAGTGTGAATTTTTTTAAGGATGGAAATGCATCTTGTTTAACATTATGTAGATGTGAATATTAGTTTACAATAATGGTGCTGGAATAATATAATCAATGCCCTTGATAGTTCTTTTTCCATTCCTTTCATTGGTCATCTAATAATATATCATTTATGAGAAATGAGAAGTTATCTGACTCTGAATTGAGCATAATTTTTTTTGTTTTGTTTTTGTTGGTTATTTGTTTGTTTGTTTTGCCGGTCCTGGGCTTGAGCTCAGGGTCTGAGCACTGTCCTTGGACTTTCTCAAGGCTAGAGCTCTACCACTTGAGCCTCAGCACCAATTCCAGCTTTTTCTTTGTATATGTGGTACCAAGGAATTGAACCCTGGTCTTTGTGCATGCTAGGCAAGCACTCTACCACTAGGCCAAACTCCCGGCCCCTAAGCATAATTTTTAATCATACTGATGGACCATGATTTTTCTTATTTATTTTCAACTTAGACTGAAGAAAAAGACAACCTATGAATTTACATATTAGTTTAAATTAACTAACTAACTTTGGAAATTTCTTCCCATTTTCAAAACCTATTTTTTAAGAGATGAATACATTCTAGTCTTTTTTTTTTGTAGCCATTTAATACACTGAAAATCCCAGTCCTTATGTTAAATTGATGAGGGAATTAATTACCTTTGGCTACCTGTAGTTGGCTATAGATTATATGATGGTATACCAGCAGCAAGAGAATGTTGATGCTATTTGTCATGCAATAGGAGTTGGTGATGGTAATACCAGATTCACGATAAAAGAAAATTTGAGCAAGTGAATCTTCAAATCTTTGAATTCTGGTTTGTTTTCAAGGCTATCTTCTTTTGTTTCAGATTTATCTCTATAAATATTTCCCCATCTGCATATGTGTGGATTATACAGTAAAATTAGTATGTATACATATATGGATATATATACAATCAGTACCAACATAAGCAATATACTTAATAGTAAGATTAATCAATCATTTGACATTTTCTGGTTTTGATATATATTACTAGTCAGAGGCTTGTCAAATTTTCCACCTCCTAGGCCTCCAGAAGCAGTCAAACATCTGCTCTATCATTCTCCATGTCCACTGTTCTGCCTGAGCCTTGAATCTTACTGATAAACCTCAGAGTGATTTCTCTGGGTAGATGCCTTGAGGTAGTTGGGATAACTCTAGGAAACACATGTGACAGATGTAGTCCATCAAATATGACTTCTTTAAATTCACTCCAAGTTAATTAGAACTACTTGTGTGATTATTTCATACTGGTTTTGTTTAGTTTCCTTAATGCTGCAATTAATCTTTGCAAACATCTAATTCATCCTCATTTTTTTTATTTTCTGCATGCCAAGATCTAGTTGTATAAACCTGAAATAAAATACCGTGTCTAATTTGATCTGTAGTCATGATTGAAAATGCTTAGCTGATATTGCTTTGTTTCTGTGATGATGTAATTAAGATGCCCATGCTTCTCTAATTAATCTAATCTAAAATTGCTTTGGCTATTAGATATCCTAAAAGAATATAATGAATTATTTTCCTTTCTTATCTATGTCATTAGTCAGGAGAATTAATTTTGCCAAATAAAAAACACACACTGTTTATTCTCATATCTTGATCTCAGTGGAAGCTAGACTTCATTGCCAAATATTATCCATCACTTATTAAATAGAATTGATCTCAATCTCATTGATCAATTCAATAACATTTAAGAACAATATATCATAAAAACAATGTATTCATTATAACCATTGTATTTATATATAATATAAGTTCTACATTATATCCATAAACACACCCTAATTAATAGTTTTAAGGATATGTTACTATAGCACAGTAGTGTACTTACTACTATATATTAAGTAACATAATATATAATATATATTCAGGTATACAAATAAGTTTCTGTAAATCACAATTCTATTATGTGTAGTTTATAAATTATATATTTGGTATATATGATCCATTTGTTCCTGGAGGGGTATCTGGGCTGATACCATATCTTGATTATGATAAATAATATTTTTATGACTATAATTAGGCTGGTAGCTATAGTGTGGCCTTATTTGTGTAATATTAGTTAAATGCCCAGAAATGAAATTGTGGAGTCATAGGGAAGCTGTATGTTTAGTCATTTGAGGAACTTCCACACTGGCTTCCAGAGTGGCTGAATACTTTGACATTCCCACCAATAGTGCAGTAGAGTTCCCTTTTAGCCACATCCCTGCCAGAATTTGTTATTGCTAGTTGTCTTAATAATGGCTATTCTAACTGGGAATGAGGTGGCCTCTCAACATTGTTTTGACTTGGATTTCTTTTATGGTCAGAGATGTTTAATATTTCTTCCATGAGTCTTTTTGGTCATCTTTACTTCTTCTGAGACGCCTTCCATTTATTAATTGGGTTGTTTATTTGAAAGTTTATTTTTCTGGGGTTTAATTTTTGGCTCTAAGTATATTTTAGATATGAGTCCCTTGCCAGATGCATAACTGGTACAAATCTACTCCTATTCTGTGAGTTTTAATATTTATCTTTTAGCTGTGTGGTTTTTTTTTTGTCATGCAGAAACTCTTCAGTTTGATGCAATCCTATTTATCGGTATTTCTTAGATTTGTTATTCTGAATCTTTATTTAGGCAGTTTCCACCTGCTTCAAGGAACTCTAGTATATTCCCTATCCCTTCCTGTACCATGTTTACAGTATCTGTCTTTACATTGAGGTCTTTGTTCCATTTAGAATTGATTCTGGTGCAGAGAGATATATAAAGACCTTGCTCCAGTTTTCTGCATACAAAAGCCAATTCAACATTTGTTGAAGAGGCTATCTTCCCCTACCAAATCTGAGAAACACAGAAGAGAAAACACCCCCAGATCCCCTGAAACAATAAAATTAAAGATGTAAATGAGGACTTCACAACGGAAACAGGATATTATAAGGAAATATTTTTACAAAACGTTCCTGCAAACACATCAGAGAATCTGAGAAAAAATGGAAACATTCCAAGAGAACACTGATATACCCAAACTAAACCAAGGAGATTTGAACCAATTAAATAGACTCACAGCAAGTAATGAAATTGAAATGGCAGTGAAAAACCTCCCTCTTTTGTCATAATGTATACTTTTGATCAGACTCAAAAACTCTGCTAATGGAAAAGAGAGAACAGCAAACCACGACAATTATGTGCCTTCTTTTTATCTAAAATGTTTTCTGTATTTCAAAATTGTTAAAAAAAAAAAACTTCAGTGATAGTCATAGCAGTATGTAATCACAGATAAATTCTTCCAGGCCGAGATTATATCACCACAGGAACGATGTCTGTTCCTCTTAGAGGCATTACTAAGATGATGCTATTAGTGTTCGTAGTGGGTATGGAGCTCTACCTCAAGTCCAGGCTCACTGACTTCTCAGGAGAAATCCTTAGCATCATATGAATTTGTGCTGCAGTTTCCAGATGTATTGATCATGGGGCCAAACAGCTGACCTGCTGGAAGTCAGTCTAAAGTTGCATTGTTAGAGTGACTGAGATGGGTCAGTCACTTATTAGTAGATTACCATCAGAATTTCTTATGCACATTTATGGAGTTAAACAGTTGTTTGCAAAGTATGGGTAATTACGACTCTTCATTGTAAGTATTTAGAGTAGAAAATAATTCAAAGGGAAGATGGGAGAAATGAGAAGAGGAGGATGTATGTATGAGAAGGTTTTGATCTTAGATATTAAACATCAACCGTTTGTTAAGAATTTGTCCTCACAATGTATTTATTAGTAACAAAAATAAATGAGATGCTTCATTATACCTAACACTAGTCAAACAAGATTCTTGGAGACCAAAAGAAGGCTAGTCCAGAAATTACTTTAGGGTAAAATTTGTATGATTTTGCAAACCAGTTAGCCATTTAATTAAAATCCCTAAGGATACAAAATGTAATGCATATATTTCATTTAAAATGATTTCCTCCCCCAAAGAATTATAATTAGAATGCAACTAATATTCTGCTAAGGGAAGGAAAAATTTGAGGTAAAATTACCATCCTTTCAATTCCTTTAGAATCTTAGTAATTGAAAAAAAGAAAAGAAATGTCAACAATTAAATTTAGATTCTGGAATATCACCACATTTCCCCTCTTGATGATTTTTCTGCTTTCCAGGATAATAATTGCATATAAGCAGTTTAATAAAGTAGATTACTAACTGATTTTAATTCATTTACAAAATTGCATATGGCAAATTCACAATATAAAAGGAATGAAATGTTCTGATCCAACCAGCTGGCTGCAGTCGTAGATGAGAGAACTAGACGATGAGCAGTGCATACTTTGTAGCTGAATTAAAATATTTGGTGTGCATTAATGTCATTAATCTTCAGCACTCTTAAATACCATTGCAATTCCTGGTTTTCCCCAGCTCAAGGTTTTAGATATCTTATGATGTAAATTAATCATTCATTGGTTATGTTCTCTAGCTTTAGACCTATTTTGCGTCTGGTAATATTGTGGGGAGTGCTTAATATAGTTTGCAAAGTACTTGAATATATTTTGTGATAGGGCTGGGAGTTTGGCCTACTGATAGAGTGCTTGCCTAGCATGCACAAAGACCCGGGTTCGATTCCTCAGTACCACATACATAGAAAAAACTAGAAGTGGTGCTATGGTTCAAGTGGTAGAGTTCTAGCCTTGAGAAAATCCAAGAACAGTAGTCAGGCCCTGAGCTCAAGCCAAGGACTGGCAAAAAATATTTTTGATATTTGGAAGAGGCTATTATTTTGTAGAGAATTATAATTATTTTTTAATTCTTTTTTCAGTGTAGCTATATTTCAGCAATAGAGATCCACAGAGACATACAAAACCTAAAATAAATTCTTGTGATTTTCCTCCAAGCTTAAACAATTTTATTTAAACAATTGCCCATAGACAACCTATCCAAAATCACAGTTAGGAAAGTTTCATAGCCCTCTCCAGATTTAATGCTTTGCTACCACAGATACATTCCTTAAATATTTTTAGATTTCCAAGGCCATGTCTCTTTACAAGAATGCCTGGACATGTACAATGAACAATTTTTAAAAACTATGGCATTAATTATGTTCAGTTATCTACAGAGTCAATTTTATCACTTTTATTTTGGTCTACATCTGAATAATAAGTATCTAGTGTTGATAAAAAAAATAGGGAGCATGTTTTAAGAATATATGTTTTCTCCAAATAAAAGGAAATTTACTTTTATATTTTTTATCTCCTGTATCTAATTAAGGAGGAACATATATAGAAACAGGTGTGGATATGAGGGCCAACTATGCAGCTTCAAATATGTTAATTCAGAATTGTTCAAATTTCAATTTTGGATATGAAATTGTCCTGAAAGAAAGACTAACATCCTCACTCATAAGATTGGCTGAAGATGCGATATGACAACAAAGCAAAAAAAAAAAGATATGCCTTTGTAAAAATAGATAAGGTATTCCAATTAGGAAAATGCATCGTAGGTCAATGCCTTTGTTTTAGCTCTGGCTTTAGAATTTTATAATTATGAGAATTATCATCACAGTTTCAGCACAAACCTAGGAAACATCTGTTAGGTTAGTTTCTACTAAATTACCTGCTAGAAATAATACATATTACCTAATGTTTTCAAATGTCATAACTTGCTAATATAGTACTAAATACATGTTAAGAATTTGTTCTGCTTATTTAATTGCTTTAATAGTAATCAAGCACTTTCTTTTTAGATACTAGAGAAATAGCACAGGGAATATTTCTATTGACTCAAACAATACTTTTGCAGAAGTGAGGAATTTGGAAGCAACAGAAAGGTATCTAACAACACTTGTTTCCAAAATATTTTTGCCAGTCTTGGGCTTGGACTCAGGGTCTTAGCACCGTCCTTGGGCTTTCTCAAGGCTTCAGCTCTACCACTTGAGCCTCAGCACCCCAGCTTTTTCTATGTATGTAGTACCAAGGAATTGAACCCGGGTCTTGGTGCATGCTAGGCAAGCACTCTACCACTAGGCCAAACTCCTGGCCCCCAAAATATTTTTCATATGTTTAGTCTTTTTCTTTGTGGGAGTTGGGGGAGGGCTGGTCCTGGGGCCTAGACGCTGTCTCTGAGGCTTTTTTCACCCTGAAGTAAGTGTTCCTCCATTACTTGAGCCATAACTCCTTTTCTGGATTTTTGGTAATTGGCAACAAGTCTCACAGACTTTCCTGCTCAGCCTAGCTTTGAGCTGTGGTCCTCAGATCTCAGATGTCTGATTAGCTAGGATTACTGCCATTAGCTAATAGCACTTGGCTAGTGCCTTTTGATACTTAAAATTTTAAATAGAATGAGGCATGAAATAAACCGAGTTTTCTTGTTTTTGATTGTTAGTTATTTTCTATTTGAAAACCAAGAAGTAGCAGGTCCTCTTCAGCCAGAGATGTATTTATGTCAGTGTGCAGTCAGGAACTTTGGAAAGTTATTTTTAGAGATTTTTATTCATTTTTGTTTTATGAAAGGCAGTATATTATTAGACAGTCATGTTATGGTGCATTTTTTAAGTTGAGTAGAATCCATAAATGTTCACTTTATTATTGTATTTCAAAGCATGCAAATATGTTTTCCATAAGACAATTTATATATAAGCAGCTGATACTAAAAGAATCTAATAATATGCCATTAGTCATTCTAATGCATGAATATTTAAGCAGATAAGTTTATTCTATTCCAATCTGTTTTTAAGATTTTATTTTATTGTCAGAGTGATCTATAGAGAGATTGCTGTTACATTCATAAGGTAGTGAGTACATTACATTTGAACATTAAAGAAGTACTTTTTTCTGTCATTTCATCTTCAGTTAAATAATGCTAACTAAAGATTGTTTCTGGACAGGTATAGCAAATCTTAGAATTCTGCAAATTCACTCAATATCTGTTTGGAATTTCAAATCTACAATTATGGGGCCCAGTAAACAACCTTTAACTGGTATTTACAATGTTCCATAAATATAGGTGATAAAAACGTAGGTAGAGATTATACCTCCCAGGAAAACGTGTACATAGTCACATAGTGTTTTACGTTTAGTTGAATAATGCCAGATTTCCTCAATAACTCATTGTTGATCGAAGCCGATCCACAAATGAACACTTCTTTTAATACTTCTGTTATTAATTCATATGTATTGCTGCATCCTGTGACTGTGGTTACTATAGACATAACCTTTGTCGCCCAGGTCAACTCAGGTATGGTCATGTGTCAGTCTTTCTGTTACTGAGGAACTTTGGGCTACAATAGTATTTATTTAGAAAATACAGTAGTATTTATGCAGAAAAACAATCCCTCTCTACTGTTATACACATATTCAAATGTCATGATGGATGAGACCTCCACAAGTAAAACAATCAAATACATTCTAGAAGTTATGTTATCACTGTATTCTTTTACTTAAGCATAATGGTGTCAGCTCTTAACTAAATAACAACAAAATACCACTATATCAAATTTCAAGATATATTACCTTTATTTAAATTCTGAATTTCTTTTGGTTTCTGCTAGACTTTATTTGAGAAATTTTACAAAAAAATCTCCAATTCAACCCTTAAAAGTAAAACCTTGTAAATTGCAGGTCTATATCCATTAAACAAACAGGGGTTCAAGACAATATATAACAAATTTTAACTGCAGATTTTTCAATCCTGGGTTTGAGTTCTTCACTCAAGGAGACACACACACACACATGTATGTGTATACATATATATGTACATACTTGTGTGTGTTTATGTATATAATCTATCTATCAAGCAGATTTTCTGGTTCTTCAAACTAGGGATGGGCAAACTAAAGCTAAGACTTGTGGGTCATTTAGAACTCAATATTCATTTTTTAAAATAGTTTTATTACATTACAGTCATGTTGACTATTTCATACATTATGAATGATTGTTTTTATAAAAAAAATAGCAAATGCAAAACCTTAACAGTCTAACAGTTGTGAAATACTTCCTATCTGGCCCTTTGGAGAAAAGAGCTTATTTTGATACCTGATTCAAAAGTAAGGAATTCTGCAGTGTGATTTTAAATAATACGCAGAGTAATGTTTCTCAGATACCAGAAGTTGTCAAATGAAATGACTGTAGTCATATTTGCTAAAAGTGAATCAGACTTGGTGTGAAAAGTGGAGAAGGATGGAGACTGTGAGAACTTGGACAGCAGGTTCTTACTTACAAACACATTTCTTACCCAGCTCTGGTTCAGTGAGCCTCACCAAGTCATCATCCTGATACTGCTAGCTTTCTATTTATGTAAGTGAAACTTGAAATTTATGTTCTTGGGTGAAACATTCAGATAAAAACAGAACAGTCTGCCCTGAAAACAGAAAATATTTTGATCTGAATTAGTCCACGGGTTACCCGTGTATAATCTCTGTTTTACAAATATTCAATTCCTTTTTTATCCCTAGGAAACCATGATCAAATGCTATTGGAATGCTAATGAGAGATTAACAATATAAAAATAGATTCTTGGTTTTCCTGTAAATTAAAATATTTCAATATCTGATGAATACCTTTACTGACGTATTCAGAAAATTATAGAAAGCATTAATGAAGTATATGGGCTTCTTCTTTAAAGTTGAACTTGTTGCAGAATTTATCTGGAGCTAGCAATAGTCAGAGAATAGGCATAAAGTTCCTAATCCATGTGGAATATCCCATTTTTATTAGTTCTTAACCCTCCATGTCAATGTTCAAGAAATCCCAATAGCCTCGGGTGAACACCTACACATATTTTCAGAGGCACATGGTAAATTATACCAAATGTTATTTCATCCTCTTTCATCTTTGTTTGAAAATTCTTCTCAGGACAACAAAATTTCCATTGGGTAGCACTTGCATTCTGTAGGGTAAAGAGAGGATATCCAGAGTCCTGAATTTTTAGCTAGGGAATTGAGTAATATTGAATAAAATGGACTTGTTTACAAGAGGGTAAAGCTTAAACAACAGGAAAATGAAAACCATAGGGTTCATAAAACCTCTTCCAACTCAACTTATTGCTAGCTCTAACTAAGCAAGTGAGCGCTGAGGGAGAACAAAGTCATAGACTTTTGTGCAGACACAGAACCTTAGACTGCAAGTAGCTGAGAGGAAAAGAGTTTAACTGCTGGTGTCTTTCCCCTTGGAGGGCCCACTGGAAGCCAGGGGTAAGACCTACTGGTGAAACTGTCCTAAAGGATTAGCGCAGCAGTGTGTGAATAAGAGGGAGACTGCCCACGAAGGTTCAATAAAGGGAGTACTCAGCCCACTGTTTTTTCTGGTTTTAGGCAAAGAGTGTTTTTTTGAAAATTATATGGTATTCCAAAGCTGAAAACGGTAATGAATCAGAAGGTTTGTCTATAAAACAGCTGAAGTGAAGAGCTGTGAGTAAATACACACAAAGAATCGATTTATCTGCTAATGATTATTATTACTTCTTGTTCTATGATGTGGGAAGTGAACTGGAGAGTCAAATAAGTGGGGCAGAGATGGTTGGAATTGTGACATGCAGCAGTCCTTCCACTTTCTCAGAAGCAGGACTGAACAGCCAGCTAATGGTCTAAACAAACTTTGTGTCCATGCTTCAGAGAATGAATATCTATGGAGAGAAGGATAAGAAGTTGTGCAGTTACATATTGAAGCATTCCTCAGTACCAGACTCAACAGGCTATTTAATTTGGAAGTTCAATTGATTGCTTTAACCAGACCATGCTCTTGCAGGTATTTCTGTAATAGAGGGAAATAAAGCACTTCACTGTTAATTCTAGTTGTAGGCTGGCCAGATAAAGAAAATAAACTTGGATGACTTGATGGATGTTGCATGATGCTACAAACCTTTAATTAGTATTTGGAGGAAATGAAGCAACTGGATATTGGCTGTGGAGGATTTTATCTGGACTTTATTCTAAAGCCCCTAACTTCACCTACAAATCACTGCGGGAGATACTCTTTTCACATTCATTTTCAAAGTTGGTTTTGGCAATTTAGATTTAATTAAAAAGTGTTTGAATCTGGGCTGGGAGTTTGGCCTAGTGGTAGAGTGCTTGCCTAGCATGCATGAAGACCTGGGTTCGATTCCTTGGTACCACATACATAGAAAAAAAAGCCAGAAGTGGTGCTGAGTCTCAAGTAGTAGAGCTCTAGCCTTGAGAAAGCCCAAGGACAGTGCTCAGGCCCTGAGCTCAAGCCCAGGACTGGCAAAAAAAAAAAAGTGTTTGAATCTATATTCTTATGTGCTTCCAGGTTATATTAATATTAATAATATTAAATTCCATATGCTTAAATTGATTCATTCCAACATATACATTTAACAAAAGGATTTGGTTTGAAATATCTCTTTCATTATGCGTAAGTATAAATATATTATTTCAAGAAAATAAGTACAAAGACAATTAAATATGAAGAGTTAGCCTGTTTTTATGCTTGCAAAATGTTCTAAAGTGGCTTACTCTAAGAATGCATACTGCAAGCCAGTTGCAGTGGCTCACACATATAATCCTAGCTATTCAGGAGACTGAGATCTGAAGATCGATGCTCAAAGCCAGCTGGCCACTAAGTACTATGAGACTCTTATCTCCAATTAACCACTAGAATACCAGAAGTGGTGCTGTCGTTCAAGGGGTAGAGCCCAAAAGCTCAGGGACAGCACCCAGTCCAGAGTTCAAGCCCTACAACCAACAAAAAAGCAAACAAAAAAATAATACATACTCCAGTATTATGTGTCTGGTAATTTTTGGAGAGGTAATGTGCTAATAAATATACCACCCCACAGTCCCTGTTTTTGAGAATACAGTTAGGTTCTACTGTGTTTAATGCATTTAAACAATTAATTTCCCAAATTAATTACAATAAAACAGCATAAAAGTATATGTTGGTATATTCAAAAGCTATTCACAAAACATAAAGTGTTCTGTAGGAAAGAATTCTTTCAATATTGTTTTGAAACTATAGTGATCAGTAAGATCTGTGAGATTTTTTTGGCTCTATGACATATAAATTATGACATTTGAATTATGGACATCATAATTCATAAATACTTGGATAGCTTACATTAAATTTGGTGGTATTAGTATATAAACTACAATCTCATATGAGCTCTATGTGTTAATACTTCTACACAAATCATCAGAATTTTTTTTAATATAACATAGATTATGTACAGAATTTTCTAGTAACATATTAGCTATGAATAGGTAAAAATTATATATTTTCACTATAGATATTTTTCCTGAATATTTCCTATTTGTATTTGGATAAGGCCAATTATATAAAGCTTTAAATAGGGAACCATGAGTGTAATGGAGTTTTACAAGTAAGTTTATCTTTAATATTAGGTCATTTCTAAAGAAAATATTCCTTATAAGTTTATGTTGTTCCATTCCAGTTTTGACAGCATATCAGTAAGGCAAACGATCTGGGCCCTGTGATTAACAAAGCAGTTTGAAATATGCTTTGGCATTTCTCAGCTGAATGAATTCAGTAATCCATTTGTCACTTCAGATATAATGTTGGCTATAATAAGATAGAGTTTTAGAGAGTTTAAGGCAATCCTCCCTGTAGAGTTTTGTCCAGTGTTTACCCCTTAATCATAAATCTACTAGGTGATCTACTTCCCAAAATTGGACAAGGATGGTTCAATCCTTGGTAAATTCTTGCTGTAATAGTTATTAGCATACTAAATTCCACATGGTCATCTGGTTAGTATAATTATATGACACCTGAAAAATTCCAGCTCTAAGTATACTACTCATTTGTATGTTATGGATTTCTTCTTTTTTTTTGTATTTTATTGTTGGGGTAATGTCTAGAGGGGCTACAGTTACAGTTTCATTCATCAGGTAGTGGATATCCCTTCTCATGATTTTTTTCCCCCTTTTTCCTCCCTCCACCTCCTCCCAATCATCTTGTTTCCTCCCTTCCCTTCCCTGTTTCAAATAAATAAATGGACATACAATATGCCAGGTAACAAAGTCAGATACATTAATCACATGCAATTAACCACAATGGGGGAGAAAGAGAAAAGAAATAACTTCATATAGTACATTAAAAACAACAATCATAAAGAAAAATCTCTTGTTTCTCTATCCTAGAATTTATGGTATGTTATGGATTTCTTATAATGCAGGTGAATTAATTTTCAGGGATGTTTGCATTACTAGATAGGAGGAATACAAACTTTTTGGTTTTTTTTTTAATAGTCCTGGGCTTGAGCTCAGGGCCTGAGCACCGTTCTTGGACTTTCTCAAAGCCAGAGCTCTACCACTTGAGCCTCAGCACTACTAGTCCAAACTCCCAGTCCCAGAATACAATCTTTTAGATCTTGACTGGGAGAAGATATGGCTTATTGTTTCTGATGGAGCGATCAGATTGAGATTGCTTCAAATTCATTAGTTTTAAATTTTAAATGTGAAATAGGTTAAAGTCTCCCTTCCAGTAGCTTACTAAACTGTTTTGTAAAAGACACATAATTACAACATATAAGTAAACCTATGAAACCACTTAGGAAGAAAATTGTTGAAATCAGGAATAATGGATATGATTATCTTTTGAGGAAGAAACTTCTGCAAGCAAGTTCATCTGATACTCTGATTCCTCCTGTTTTTAGTGTCTAATGCTACCATATAAAGTAGCACAAAAACATCCTGTGAGAGCAATTTGTATGGTTACTTTTAGCAAATTACTCCTACACACCTCTTCATAGTTAATAGCATTTCTTTTTACATAAATGTGTCAAGGAAATTTTCCCATGAGCTAGAGTTCATCAAAACAAAAGTAGACGTTTTGTCCACTCAATCACAATAAAAGGAAAATAGTAATTTGTATCAACAAAGAAGGCCAAATAGTAATTCCTGGTAACTAAGCCTGGGACTATTTCACAATAACTGATGTCAAGTTCTTTGATCAGCTTTTGGGTAAAGCAAGAGGATAATTACTAATCCAATTTTAATCCCTCACCCTTATAAAACTACAAATATTATTTTCAATGTAAAGAGATGCTAATTTTTTATGAGTTATGGGTTAGGGGATTTTAGTTGGTCTTCCTTAACAGGTATATAGAGGCCACTTCTTTTATAGTTAGTAGCACTAAAAATTTGCTATTATATGTCATGTTAAAATAAATTAAGCTAAAAAGCAATAGCTCATATGTATAATTCTAACTGGGAACATTAAGGTCTGCGGATCAAAGTTTGAAGCCAACCTGGCAGAAAAATCTGAGAGATTCTTATCTTTAACCAGCAAAAATCCAGGAGTGAAGGTGTGGTTCAAGAGGAAGAACACCAGCCTTAATTGCAAATGGTAAATTAAGAGCACAAAGCTCTGAGTTAAAGGCCAGTGTATACTTTCATTACCTTTCTAACCCACTGTGTTTGTAGTGGTAGAAGAAAACAATCATTATTATGGACTTCTCCTTTGTCACATTTCTATTTACGTACATAGTATATAAACACATTTATTTTACATTAAAAATTAAAACATTGAAGAGATGTCTGATTCCTGAAAAATGCCTTGACTTCTCAGAAAAGATGGAAATTCTCAATCTTGGACTTGTGAGCTTGGCTATGATACAGGATACATTTTTGAGATGATAGGCATATGATGTATGACCAGGTTTTCAGAGTTCAATAAGAATAGTTGGAGATTCGTGGAAAATCATTCATTTAAAACTTATTTCTTGACATCTTTAAATCATATTACTACACTTGAAATTTTTTTCTAGAAAAGTTTTTCAGAAAAAATTTTTAAATTCACACACACATACACACACACACACACACACACACACACACACACACACACAGATTGTGCTGTCCTTGATGAAGAAAAGAGAGAATGAAATAACTATTAATGTGATATCTTATTTATTTTGTAATGTTTTAAGATATTTCTTTCTTTTCTCTAGCCTCTTCCTCTAAAAATACATTCTTCACTAAACACTCCAATTGAAACAAAGAGACACCATCAAATTTTTATCTCTTTTCTAGGAAGCAGTATGCTTCTCAGCACAGTACTAATTTGGCTTTACTTTGCCATAATTGTCTCTTTGATAAAAAAAAAATACATAGCCTGAGTTAATAACTAACACCTGGGCAATTTTGGGCCCCTTGTTATTCAACTAAGCAATTCTGTAGAGATGAAATTTGAAAAAACCCTATCATGATCTATGAGGATGTTTTCAATCTTTACCTAATGAGATTTCATGCATGAACAAATGTTTATTTCTTCCTGTTACCACAAACCACCGTCACAAATGATAACGTAGTTATATAAACCATTTTATTATTTTCTTACATAAATTCATCAGGAGTGGTCATGTTCTAGGCATTGTCTACCAGATAGGGTGTTATCTTTCCCATATCTCTCACTATTTCTCATAACAGCCTAGAAAAATAACATATACCATCCACAAGTTCATTTCAGTCCTCTCTTTTCAACAAGAGTATACATAAGGCTCAGCAGGTTTTGTTAGGTAATGCTATAAAGGAATAGAGACTTCTACTTTCTGTTTTATTGGAACCATGATTACAGAGAAATCCACTGTTTATATCAAAGAGGAAAGGACTGAAGCCAGATGCGGTGGCTCACATCTGTAATCCTAGATACGTAGGAGGCTGAGATCTGAGGATGAACATTCAAAACCAGCCCAGGGAACT
This sequence comes from Megascapheus bottae, assembly GCF_031878675.1. Lineage (NCBI taxonomy): Eukaryota > Metazoa > Chordata > Mammalia > Rodentia > Geomyidae > Megascapheus > Megascapheus bottae. The sequence goes on along the minus strand of NC_143527.1, from coordinate 15,349,006 downwards.
AAAAAGGCTGTGAGACTGTCCAATTAACCACCAGAAAACTGGAAGTGGTGCTGTGGCTCAAGCTGTAGAGTGCTGCCTTGAGCTGAAGAGCTCAGGGACAATGACAAGGACCAGAGTTCAAGCCCACAACCCCTCCCCCCAACACACACAAAATGGAAAGGACTGCCACAGCTCCGCAGTGAATAGGCCACTGAGAAACTGTGTTGATGAAAAAAATACTGTAAAGACCAATCTAGACCATTAGCAGCAATAACATCTACCTCAACGAACATTAACATACTTTACTATGAAGTTCACAAAGATCTCTTAATGCATTAAGTGATGCCTTTCTTAAACTACTCTCAAATCTTACAAGTATAGAAACAATTTCTATGTGAGGAGGCTGGGGTTCAGAGAATGTCATTGTTTTTCTTCACACAGATTCAAAGGAAGCAGAGAAAACCACATTTCTTGATTCCAGACCATTTCTCTTCATGTTTTGTTTTGGTTCCTCCCACTTGGTGCTGAGTTGAGGAAGGCATCATATCTCACATTATTTTTGCCCCATCATGAGGAAGAACATCATAACATACTAAGGAATCTGCTTCAAATTTTGCTTTCATAAGCTTCCTAATTTTATAATTAATGGGTATATCTATGTTACTTCCTCCCAGATCAGCAGATTTAGCTTCAGTGCAAAACCATATGCGTAATGATTAGAGCTAGTGATTCATAGCTTTGAACTTCAACTCATAGTAGCAATCAATGAGTGGGAATTGTTACTAATGTTGCTTATGATTGGAAGGTTTTTCTGTTTTTGTTTCTGTTTTTTTGCCAGTCCTGGGGACTGAACTCAGGGCCTGAGCACTGCCCTTGGGCTTTCCTTAAGACTAGTACTCTACCACTTGAGCCACAGCATGATTTCTGGCTTTTATCTATATGGGGTATCGAACCTGGGTCTTCATGCATGCTAGGCAAGCATTCCACTACTAAGCCAAAAACTTCCAATCCCATTTGGGAGTTTTAAAGAAACAATATTTCTAGGTTTGTGCCAGAAATGGTATCTTTGCAAATATGTAGGTTAGGAAGATAAAAGGAAGAGTGAAATTCTAAAAGGTCAGTCAGTAATGAATTTGATAATATATAGCTACCCTTTACCAGAAACAAAATTACATATAAATAGTATGTCCTATCAATGATAAAATTAAAATTTTATTATTAGCAAGAAAGATCTGTAGCATTGTATAGAACAGACATACTAATAAACACAAAACCCTACTAAGTTTAAACACATGCACCATCATGTTCAAATTTAGTGGCAAGGTATTTGTTAGGTCATATTCAAATAGTCAGAATCAGTCAATAATTCTGATGAGTGCTATGATCAATATAACAATAATTTAATTATTGTTGGATGAAATAAAAATCTGCAGAAGACATCACAAATTATTATAGATTACCCATCATGTTGTTTTATGCTGTGCTTAGTCAAACATATTATATTACTTATTTTAAAACAGGATTTATTTATTATATTACTAAGATGTACTCTGTCATACATTTTGGAAAATACATATCAATGAAGATATCTAAATTGCAGGGATTCCAAGTATTTGTTCACTGTGCTAATAATAATGGTGTTGACAATGTGTATCTTACATTTAATTTCACTAGTTCTAACAATGGATGTGCAATAATTTGTAATAAGTCAAGTCAGTTATTGGTGACAATTCTCTCTCTTACTTCTCCAAATGCATCATATTTTTATGGAAAATGTAGAATCTTAAAGTCACAGTTTTCAAGGAAGTAACAGTAAGCTTCACTCACATTTTCCTGGTAAAATTGCTGCAGAAAATAGAACATGATTCCAAATGATTGTAATACTTTTTAGGCTTCTGAGGCAATTTTATACAAGACCATTTCTATTCTACCTCACAAATGTTCAAGTATAAATTTATAGCATTGTACAAAAGTCCAACAAAAATGTGATAACACAATGAGATACATGCAAAGTCAGGAATCAAACTTCTTTCCCAGGTAAATTGGTTATCATGCCTACATAATATAAATCCAGGCACTGGTGGCTCATATATATTATCTTAACTACTGAGGAAGATGACACTTACAGCCAGCCTGAGCAGAAAAGTCCAAGCGACTCCTATTTCCAATTAAACACCAAAACCCAGAAGTGGAAGAGTGGCTTCAATGATAAAGCAGCAGTTTTAAACAGAGAAAAAGCCAAGTAAAAGCAGCAGGCCTTGAATTCAAGCCCCAAACTGGGCTCGTGAGCATGTGTGTGCACACACTCAAATGGGCATTTTAATTAATCTCTTCTCATCAATCAGTAGCATTACTGTTGCTAATTCTTTTCTCCAGGAAGTTAAGATGAAATATTACTGTACATTTGAAAATGTTTGGTTAGTCTCATTTTTCGCTCACTATCAATTTCCATCATTATGTAAAACATGATCTCTTGACCCACCATGCAGTTCAGTTATGAGGTTAAAATTGTAGGTACTTGGGCAATGGAGTGTTTTAGCAGTCAGACTATTACTGTGCTGTAATTATAGGTACATTTTGTTTGACAGTATTTACTTATCCAGACTACATAATTTGCTTACCTCTAGGCTAATTAAGAAGTCTTCAGAATTTAGCACGTTGTCATTTTCTCCTTTGTTACAAGAGACTCATCAGCATTCTCTTTATTATTTTTTCCTTTGGAATAATTTTTGATCTGAGAGGGTGGAAGGGAGGGATATTAGAGACAGATAGGAGAGACAGCCATGTAACATAAAACAGGAAGTGTCAGTTCACTGAAAGTGTTTGCTAAGTAGGTGTGAAAAACTGTACAGTAGCATACTGCTAAGGAAGGGTTGTAGGATCAAAGGTTAGGCAGGGCATTTTTCCCCCAAGCAAGGAAATTTGCTTTGAAAATGCTGAAACATTTTTTTTTTATTTTTAACAACTTAAATCAGCACAGGTTATCTACCCTTTGATAAGTACTTTAGAGGAAGTCGAGGCACATCACTAGTACAGAGCTTACCCAATCTTTTGTTGCTGGTGGTGGTCAGCTCTTCAGCACAAGATTAACCCTCTACCACTTTGAGTTACAGCATCACTTCCATTTTTCTGGTAGTAAACTGATTATAAGAGTTTCATGGCCAGGAACAGTACCTAGTAGTAGAGTGCTTGCCTAGCATGCATGAAGCTCTAGGTTCAATTCTTCTGTACCACATACACAGAAAAACCTCAAAGTGTTGCTGTGGCTCAAGTGGTAGAGCACTAGCCTTAAGAAAGCCCAAGGACAGTGTCCAGGCCCTGAGTTCAAGCCCCAGAACTAGTTGGGGATAAAAGAAGAAGAAGGGGTTTCATTGATTTTTGTACCCTGGTTGGCTTTGAACCGTTATCCTCAGATCTCTGCCTCGTGAGTAGCTAGGATGAGCCACCAGTGCCTGGCTTGACTAGTCAATTTTAAGCACTAAATAAAACATTGACTCTGAACTAAGGATGACAGAACTATACAGAAAATTCAGTGATGATCTGAGTACCCAGATAAACACTTCTGATGTATTTTCCAGCTAAATGACACCAATAGTGTTTGTAAGTGCTGCCATGAATGGAGCCAATGTATAGTTGAGGAAGCCAAATGTCATCTAGGTTTCAGGAGGAAGATTCAGGATCAGTGATAATAAGTTCTTTATCATTCTGCCTCATTTTTCTTACTATTTTCCAAAAAGCAGGCATTTTTTCTTAGTATAGAGACTGCAAAGCAATGAGTGTGGCATCAGGGGAAAATGGCAGAGAATGCAAAAAATAGTGCTAATTACATAGTACAGCATTTATCAAATGATCATTTTTAATAAGCGGTCGAGATTAAAAATATCTAGAAAATTAGATGCTATTTGTGGCAAACTATTTATTTTAATTCAACAAGAAGATGAGAAGAATAAAAAATAACCCATACCACCTCAGGCTCAATTACCACTCTCTGTAAGCCAAGATGATTCTAAATAAGGTTAGAACTATTTCTAAAAGGCAAATTCATATTGTTGCTGTAATTTGTTTCTCCCTCTATGGATTGCATAATACTGGATTATCACTGATTTGAGGTAAATATATTATTCTCACAAAGTGACTTAGACAATTGTCAAACAGTTTTTTAACAAGCAGATTATAAACCACAGAAAAAAGTATTAGGTTGCACTAGAGAAGAGAGTTTGATGAAATGATGTATCTCAAGAGATGAAGACAGACTTTCTGGGTGAACACAGCAAGAAGAACAAAGTCATTTACTGAAGACATAGGAAGTCAGGTTCCACTTTCCTAATTTAAAGTACAGTTAGAAACATTTCAAAATATCCATCAATGTAAAAAGTATGCAGGATACATTCAGGTGGTGCAGGGTAATATCATTATAGAATTAAAATCTAACCTTTCCGAGATTAACATTCCCTCTCTAAAGGAAGCATTGTCTTTCAGAATGTAGCAATGCTATAATCAGCTAAGTCCATCAGAATTGAAAAATGGTGAGAAAACTACAGTTCTATCAAAGCCATAGAGAAAAAAATATAATCTCAAATGCTGATAATTTGTTGGAGAGCATAAAGACAGATGAAATGTCTTAGTTAATTGTTTTATATAAGATCACCATGGCCAAGACCAACAAGCTGCTACATGGTCATCTGTCTATTCTGACCTTCATTTCTAACTGGACCTTTAACTGTGGTCTCTCTAGGCAGTTACTGCATTAATCTTCCATTCAGTAAGGGCCTCTGCACATCCAAGGTTTTTAGCTTTCGGCAGTCTCTTTAGGACAGGCAAAAAAAGGCTCTAAGATAAACACAGTTAAATGTATTTAAAAAGAAAAAAGTGAGACAACCAAATTTGGCTCTCCCTCTCTGTCTTCCCAAGCTAGTGGAGAATCATTTCCAGTGTTGAATTTGAGAAGAGATTCAGGTTCCACATGCTTGGTTTGTTTTTGTTCTTTTCTGTCCAGAGAGGAGACACAGTTGTCGGTTCTCAGGAAAATCAGTGTTTCCTAAAACACTTAGGTATGGGGAGGTTGGAGAAGATAGTATGAGACAATCTTATAATTTCTACTTCTCTTTCTGTCATTTTTTCATCTCTTTTCTTTACCTTCTCTCCATCTCATGTTCCTAACTCCTGTTACATCTCTACTGAAACTGGCCCAGGTATCGTTGGCTCAAACACAAGCACTTAACCATGTCTACTCCTCTTCTAGGAAAATCTGGCCAAGGGGAACAGTATTCCCTAATAGGGAAGGCATGTGCTTCATAGGAGAGAATAAGGTGATATTACAGTAGAGTTAAAGGCAATGTAGCCCTAGCAAACAGAAACCAGGAAGCCTGAGCAGTGATTACTGAGTAGCACTGATGAAGAAATATTAAAACACATTTAAAGGTAATCTCATAGTAATGGTAGCACAAATGGACATTTTTATGGTAGTCCAGGTCACCCACCTGAAATACACTGTGCATCCAAGTTAATAGCATCGTAGGAAACATTGCTCATGGTACTTGCACAGGTGAGTTCAGCTCAGACAAATAATGCTATAAAGGCTAATTGGAAATGCCATTATTGTGATCAAAATGTGAGCTGGGGGCCATTAATAGCAGTACAAGGTTTTGTCTGTATTCTTTCTTTCTAAACTTCAGAATTTGGAATAATTTATTAAAATTGGTTTTATGTTAGAAATATATTAATGAATACATTTTTTCTAGTAGACAATTAATGATGCCCTTAGCTCTCAATTCAATGACCTTCGATCTTTTCCTCAGTTATAAACTAGGAGTCAAAAATTGAAACGTCCCTCCCACCTGCACAAACGCTCTTAAGAGGAGGTGATAATATAATGAACCCATGAACACACTGTGGTTCATTTTAGGAAATTTCCATTGCTGTATTATTTCACATAAGCAGTATAATTTTTGAAATGAGCAAAGTTACTTATCTGAAAAGTGTTTTATTTTTCTCATCTTTTCCATTCTTTTTATGCTATTGCTCCTAGTTCTTGAACTCAGGGATTGAGCACTGACTGTCCCTGATTTCTTGTGCTCTATGTTAGCACTGTACCACTTAAGCCACTTCTCCACTTCGTCTTCCTTTTGAATCATTGTACTGGCTAGAAACACACACTTATCCTAATCTACCCTTTGTAATTCATTCATAAGCAAACGAATTGTGGCACTCAAATGTGGGCTTTCAGCTAGTAGTAAATAAGTTAAAATATGAATACTTCATTGAGAAAGAAAAGATGGATTTATAGGAGATGATAGTCTTGCTACATAGTGTAAAATAGCTCAAAGTAAGCTATGATTTGTTACAGTCACCTGTTCATATGGTCGTGTGTTGTGATTTATAAAAGTATCTTAGAAACATTAATCTAAAGTTATTTTTAAACAATATAATTGAACAGTAGACATAATCAAAATATTTTATATACATGTATAAAAATGAGACAGTGAAGGTTGTTGAGAGACTGGGTTGGGAAGAATTGAGGGAGTGAGTTAGGTCAAGGTACCATGTATGTATTTATGCATATGGCAAATGAAACGTTTTTCTACAACTAATTGATGCTAATAAGAACTGTGTAAGAAACAATTTACAAGTTCAGTGGGTTAATATATATCATATATATAGTATTATATAGTATTATATATGATATATATTTTTGGTAAGTTAATGTATATATTGTGATGATAATTTTCTCAGGGTTTTATGATACATTCTTGTAGCCACTGTTTTTATTGCATTAAAAAAATTGAAATCAGATTATTGAAGTATGTGTGCATGGGTATGTCAGTATTCAGGAAGATTTAACTAATTTTAATTTTTAATTCAATCGTTTTTCAAACTGAGGGACAATTTAATGTTTTGGGTTGAACTTGTCTGATGATATAAGAATGCTTTATTCTCTTAAATATGTAAGCTGACTAGCAGAGAGTGTTATCTGTGAGATATGTATATCATTCTTTACACGTTAACCACAGAAATTCTTCTGTTTGGGTTCAAAAGAAAATGCCATAACAGAGAATTAATACGAAACACATTTTATTTTCTTATTTTTTGTTTTTGAATCTCTCTGCAAAGATTTAGACTCTATCAGAGGGCCAAAATACAAAGAAAATCTAATAGGATAAGAGAGAGGAAAGGAGGAGCCAGGAGGAGGTGGAAAGAGAGCCAGAAATGAAACAATGTTGCTTCCAATTTTTCTCTGTGTAAATTCTTTATTCAGAAGAAAGAAAAGAATGGAGAAAACAGTCTAAGACTTGAAAGAAAGATAGTTTTCTTGCAAATAGTGAGATTCGGTATATATTTTTCCCATTCAATTTTCCTGATGTCAGTACTTTGAATGCAAAACAGGAGCTCATTGATCCAACCTTTCTCTCATGACATATGGGGTTATTTGTGTTCTGACAAATATTAGCATGCAGGGCATAGATTTTGAAGAAAAGTCTAATTTATAGCTGCAGTGTCTTTGATGAAATGCTTTGCCTGTGAGTTACAAGTCTTCAGTTCTAGACATTCTGTCTGCCCACTAGCAGACTTTGTGCAGATAGAAATAGGAAATCTCATGTCCCTGAGTTTAATATTTTTGCATTTATGTAGGTCAGGAAAACATTCTTGCAGGAGCCCCTGAAGAAAAAGATCTAGTGTGCCACGGGGTTCTGTAAAAGCTTTTGGTGACAGACTGCACAAAGCCCACCAGGATTCTTTTCTGACCAGAATTTTGAGTACTGAAACTAGAGAAATAAAGCTAATAATAAAAGAAAGAAAAACCTGCAGTTCAAGTCAGCTAGCAGTTCAGGTAGAAATAAAGTCTTCCCCTAACCTCCCTCTGCCTCTGAGTCTGACTTCTCTCTACAAGCTACTTGATTAATTGTCTATCTATCTATCTATCTATCTGTCTGTCTGTCTGTCTGTCTGTCTATCTATCTATCTATCTATCTATCTACCTATCATCTATCATCTACCTATACATGTCTGGTTTCTCACTCAAGGTCTTCTAATGCGTTTTGAGAGTGCTCTGCTATACTGTGTCTTGCATAGGGAGAGCCTTTAAAAAAAAAAACAACAAGTTAGGACTTACAGAGTGGTAAGTAACTGGAGACTCCCCACTGAGTTAGGCCTAGAAGGAATAAAATGGAGTATAATGACTGGAGAAACGAGATACTGTGGCTGAGGCAAGCTTCTGGTGGAGAACAGCAAAAGATCAAAGTAGACCTAGCCTAAGAGATTAACTCTAATCACTACTAACCCTCACACTGCACTCCTGAAGTCAAGCTTGCATAGAAAAACAACACAGGCCCTACGGATAACACACTCTTGTTTATGACGGTGGATGGCTTTTCAAGTGAGCCCCTCCAGACTTGCAGCTTTCGACAGCATTCTTCTATTCCACCTGCTTTCTTGTGCCCTTATGGGATTTTTCTCACATTTTCCTTTTCCCTGATTCTTCCAGCATATCTTCTCTTCCTCTCATATGGATCATGATTTTGCTCTCATTTGATAAGTAATAAAAGGAGGGATTTGAAGAAAACATCCATGAGGTTTTAAACTTAATTGCTCTTGTGCTTCTTTTGCAAGTGGCCATACTAAAGCCAACCATTACCTACCGACCCCTTTTCCCATCCCTGCTCAGGTACCTAAATCTCCAGTCACTTCATTACTCATTCTCTTTCCCTTCTATGTCATCTGCTTTTCCTCTCTGCTATGTCATTTTCAACCCCCACACAAATATGCAATCATTTTCTTCTATTCAAACAGTACTTCATGAACCACCATCCTATTATCTTGAAACTTTGTTGCTGTTGTTGTTTTTTTCTTTATTTTTCTCCTATTTTTCTTCAATGGAATACTTCTCTAAAGTATTTTTGTACTGATTCTCCTTCCATGTTTTCCTCCCACTCTTATCTTTCATATTTTCCAACCACCTGGGTGGTTATTTCTCAAAATTATTAGTAACATTAGCAGAGTTAGTGCATCATCCTTCAGGAAAATTTTAATTTCTTTTGGGGATATCCCTCAAGTCACTTCTTGCAGTTTTTTTTCTTTTTAAGTGAACTTTTATTTCTTGGTAGATTTTTTTCATATATTTTTATTGTAATTAATAGAAGGGTTACATGATATTTGCCAGATAGATGGTGCATTAATTCCCATACATTGATACCCTTTCATATGTCTTGGTCCCCATATCCCTCCTCCCCACCCCCACCTCTCATCTTGTTTTCCCCGTTCCCTATCCAATTTCAAATAACCAAATACAAATATATCTGATATATCAGGTAACAAAGTGAGATACTGTAACAATATGAGATAACCAAGGGACAGCAAAAGAGATGAGAGATAACCTTAAGAACAACAATCATTCATTATGTGGCTTATGTTTCTATATCCTAGAGATCCTTTCATTTAGCATCCTAAAATATGGCCTTATGTATCTAGGTTTTGCTCTATTGCAAATCTCTGCTAGGAGAGCCCAAGGTTTCTACTGATTATGAGAAATAAGGAAAACTTCTTTCAGTTTCATGGGCAAGTTTCATCTCATTTCTCTGATGTCTAATATGTGATTTTCCTAGTTCTTCTTGCTCCTCTTCTCTTCTTTTGCTTCTTAACTGATTTTTCTCTGATATCTTAATGTTAGATTGTGACTTTATACAGGGCTTCTAAATTATCTATTTCTGTTACAGAATTCTGTCCTATGCTTCAGTGTTCTTAGACACTCTTGGGCATTTCATCCAAATACAAGAGTAACCAAATTCTTAGCTCTTTTCATAGCCTCTCTGTCATCTTACCTCTCTAAAGTCTTCCATATCTTATGGTTATATTAATTGCATCATAACAATCATTCAAATAGAAATAGGAAACAATGAACAAAAAGACAGTACCAATTAAACCTACACACACACACACACACACACACACACACACACACACTAGTAAATTTCACTTTGTTGATCTGTAAATACTGTTTATAAGAATTTCACCATATAGCATCAGGATTAAGAAAGACCCTTGGTCTTTTCCTTTGCTCTGAGATGACCTATCTGGGTTTGTTTTCTTCCATCCCTCACTTAGGCATTCTATTCTTAGAACAAATTGTGTCAATCTAATGATTTCCTCATATAGTCTCACTAGGAGTCTACACTCTCAAAATAGTCCATAAAACCTATGGGCTCTAATCTCTGAGCACATGTCTGCTTTGCTTCTTGTGCAAATGTACCAGCCACCTTTCCTGCTCCTTGGACAGTTCAAGCATGTTTCAATGTCATTTTCCTGTTTACTCTGTTCTTACACCATGACTGCACCCTTTTCCCCAATGTGGCTAGCCTCTTCTACTCTCCCACTCAATTTTTCAGATGTCCTCTCTTCTTTCATAGCACCTCTTTTTCATATCATTGACCATCATTTATTTTATGTTTTGTTTTGGGTTTGGATTGGCTTTATACCAAACATGAATGAAAGCATAATGATAATGGAAATTTATTTTGTTTCCTGATGAATCACCTGTTCTGAGTGTGAGATTTCAAGATTAAGCCAAGAACTCTCATCAGAGGATTCCGGATTTAACAATCTGCAGTGCTAGTTGGTCAATCTGGCCTAATTAGACTTTCTCATACCATTTGGGAAATGAAGAGATGTTTCGTTATAGAAATTCAATATAATTGCAATTTTCCAGAAGGTCAAAAGTTAAAAAATAGTACCTTATGTATTATATATTAATAATAACATGAGAAAATATGTAATTAACAAAAATGAACACTAAATGTAAGGATCTCCAGGATAAAGAAACAAAAGCCATATAATGAGTGATTGTTGTCCTTAATGTACTATGTTATCTCTTATCTCTTTTGCTATCCCTTGGTTATATCATATTGTTACAATATTTCACCTTGTTATCTCATATATTTTATATGTGCTTAATTGGTTATTTGAAATTGGATAGGGAAGGAGGGAAATCAAAAAGAGCAGGGGAAGGGGGAGAGAAATGGGGACCATGTCATGAGAAAGGGTATCAATGCTTGTGAAGGAATACACCTCTATCTGGTGAATATAATGTAACCCTTCCATTAATTACAATTTTTTTTAAAAAAGAATGAATATGTATTTCATGCCTTAAAATACATTTAAATAAAACGTGTAAGGTCCTTAAAAAAAATGAACACTAGCCGGGGCTGGCTCAATTCTCTGGTACATTTGTTTAATGAGATAGTGGACAATCTTTAATGACTTCACACTCATCCTAATTAGTTTAAATAATCCAGTCATTATAATATATATTTGATTCCCTGTTTCTCCACTGTAAGCAATAATGAATGCCCTTACGCACATTACATTTACATCATTTGTTTCATTTGTATATGTTGTATTCACTCCTTGAGAACTTTTCTTTTATGTTGTCAGGGTAATGTACAGAGGGGTTACAGTTACATTCATCAGGTAGAGGGTACATTACTTCTCACACACTGATACCCCTTATCATATTTTTGTCTTCCTTTTCCTCCCCACCCAATCATTGTGTTTTCCCCTTTCCCTTCCCTATTTCAGATAAACAACTAAATGTATATACAATATACCAGGTAACAAAGTCCCATACACTAACCACATGATATTAACCATAAAGGGAAAAAACAGAAAAGAAATAACAAAGTATATTAAGAACAACAATCACAAAGATAAAGCACTTATTTCCATTTCCTAGAGTCCATTTTCTGTAGTCTCATCCTATATGACCATATGGACATAGCTTTTGAGCTATTGTGATCCTTTTTGAGAACTTTTTAAATCTAAGTTGCAAACCAGTATTTGAAAACCAATATTATTAACTGTATTGTTTTTGTGAAGTTTTGTCAGACATCTACAATTTTACTATCACAAATAATATTTTAGAGAAGACTTCCACTCATTATCCCTGTCTCCAAGCCTGTTCATTTCTACTGGCTGAATTATTTGAGCCTTGACAAAAGGATAATACACATTTTGCAAGTTCTTTGTAGAAGTTACAGCATTTCGTTAAAGAAAACAGTATTCAATATATCTTTCAAAATTTCATGACTGTCCTTGTGGTGTCATTTCATCCTTAAAAACATCTGATACTCTGTTTTACACAAAAAAATAGTAAAATAGTGTTTTTTAATGGTTCCAAATATCTTTTATCCTAATACATTAGATTGTGTACCTGCCTCACCTATGGTATTGTTAGTTCTGAGTTAATACATTTTTTTGAAAACTTAAAGTTTTTCTAAACTAATCGATATATTAGAGAACACCTTGAATATAATTTACAATGTACATTTCTTCTGTGTGGTTTCATTTTTAAGAAACACTAGGTAAACAAAGAAAATTGGACCAGGCTTACCCAAGCCACAAAGGAATAGAAAACAGAAATATCAATCATCTACTTTAATTCAGTATTTCTGTTTTAAGGCACACCCATTTCATCTCTTTCTGTATAACTTTCTGTCTTATTTCAGATAAGCATCCCTCTTTCACACTATGGTACCACAAGAACATTTAGGAATTCATGATAGAAAAACTAGCCCAGTGGTATATCATCATATATCACAAGCTACATTTAAATCGGTAGTTATTTGTATTTGTCTGTTAACAGCCTAGTATTTGTTTGACAAACTTTGTAAATCACTATAAATATGAAACTTAGTATATACCCATACCCCATTCTCGTAACTTTACTGAGTGAATGAGAGGAAAGTATGGAAAAGCAGAAATTGTAAAGGTAAAAGAATTGCCAGGATGTTTTTGAGCCCTTTTAAGTACCATATTCCAAGGACTTAATAAGTCTACTTGAAATGTTTTACTCAGGAGAACATTATAATCCTGATAATTATAATTTCAAAGTAAGTTTTGTTATCACAACAAATCATTACTAAAGGCTGTACTTTGATGAATTCATATTTTAATAACTCTATTTAATCATGTTAGCTGGAAAATACTTGCTTCTATTTTGGCATACCTTAGTATCAAACCTCAACAGTAAAGAATTATTAAGAAGTCATATTTTCTCATTAGTTTTCTAGTAGTTTAATGTCTGTTCCTAAAATTCATACATATATACAGATATGTACATGTATATTTATACATGTGTACATATGTATACATATAAACTAAATACTTGTAATTATGCAATCAGTCACCAAGTACAAAATGCTGCTAATAGAGTCAAGGAAAAGTTCTGAGCACACTTTAGACAATGCTCTGGGTTGATGTCAAATAGTAAAAGCAGTAATGTGGTACAGTGGAAAAAAATCATGAGATTTGAACTGTAAAACCCATGCTTAGATGGAAAAGTAGGATACAACAAAGACATCTGTACACTCACATTCATTGTACTATGGAAACAAGCCCAGATGCTGTGCTACAGATGAGTGGATCAAGAAAAGGCCATCTATAGATTGATCTGTTGGTTGATCTACCTAAGTACATAAATTATATCAGCCATCAAGAAGAATGAAGTGGGGATGGGAGTTTAGCCTAGTGGTAGAATGCTCACCTAGCATGCAAAAAGCCCCATGCTCGATTCCTTGGTACTACATGCACAGAAAACACGAGAAATGGTGCTGGGGCTCAAATAGCAGAGCAGTAGTCTTGAGCAAAAAGTGTCCAAGGACAGTGCCCAGTCCCTGAGTTCAAGCCCTAGGTCTGGCAAAAAAAAAAAAAGAGAATGAAGTGCCATTTGTAGGGAAAGGGAAATGGATGATTCTGGAAAGTATTACTGAGTGAAATGTCAGTCCAAGAGAGTAAAAGGTTCATGTACACTCTCATATGTGGATCATACATTCAAATTGCAACCTTCCCAGGAAACACACACAGGAACATATGCATCTATACATGACCATATTTTTTAAAGCCCAGCACATGCAGAAGTGTATTTTCAGGAAAATGAAATCAGTTTTGAAAAAGAGGCAGGGGCTTATTGGTAGAAGGGCAATGGATGGAGAAAAGGAATGATAGGATCCTCAGAGTCAATGTGAATTTACATGAGGAAGTAGATTTGATGTGGCTGAGAGGAGGAGGAAGACTGATGGAAGGATTGATTATGATAGAGAGAGATGCACTGTACATGTAGATGGACATTCATTGTAACCTCTTTGCAGAGCTATGTGTAAACAAAACTACATAATTAGCAATAAAAGTAAAAGGATACTCAGGGTACTTGATATAAACAGTATTAAAGCTAAATAGTTCGATCTGAAGCATATGCTTTAGAGGCTTCAAAATGAGCTCTCTCAGGCATTGCTTCCTGAATTGAGTTCAAGAGAAGTCTTCAACATGTCTTTAAACTAGATATACATTACCAAGGTAGCATGAATGTTTTCTATGCAGGTAGAGCAAGGTCCATATCTATCCTTCAAAATACTTCCAACATAGCCTTCCATTCATCAACCAAGAGACCTGACATTCCCTTTCAGTAGGAAATGATTTGGGGGGACTTCCGTAACCCACATCCCTTGTTCATATAAAGAGCATTTACAGCCCAATCAATGATGCTTAAATAGTTTTGTGCTGCAGTGAAACATTAAACTGCATGTTCAGACATCTCTGGATCTGTTATTTATGTGTTCTAATTTAGATTCAGTTACGAAAGGCATCACACCCACCTATAAAATTTTAAGGAGAAATGAATAGACATGAGTAGTTTAAGAAGAAAGCTGAAAGCAATCAATTAGAAGTAAACTGGAGCCCAGAAATAACATACATTGTCCACTTATCAGCCAGTGGTTGACCTTCCTTTTTATTATATTGCTATGTCTGTGTGTGAGTGCCAGACAAAACAGAATCCTGGGTGTTTTTATTGTAAATGGCATGGCAAACATTTCCACAGCCTGGGCACAGTGGTTCATGTCTGTAATCCTAGCTACTGAGATCTGAGGATCGTGGTTCAAAGCCAGCCCAGACACTAAAGTCCATGAGACTCTTATCTCCAATTAACCTCCAGAAAACTGGAAGTGGCGCTATGGCTCAAGGAGCAGGAACAAATTTCTTTGTTGGTTTGGAAGTTCAGTGACTAGATAGCAAGTAGTAATAAAAACCTTGGTATGGGAGGTTATTGAAAGTCTCTCCACTTACAGATAAATGGAATATATCACTTTATTCTCATGAACCTATCTGTGTCAGTAAACTTACAACTAACAAAAAGACTTGAGTTTAAAAGATATTAAATGAGATAAAGTTGTGTGGAAATATTGTATTATATCTGACTCTTGGGAAAGCTGGAAAATAGAGGTTAACAGAACCATAAAGTAACGACAACCAAACAAAAGTAAAACAAACAAACAAACAAAACTACAGTTACACCTTCTAAAATATATCTAGGTTTGCAAATGGCCAGAACATATTGCCCTAAAGAAAAGTATATATTTGAGATCATTATCCATATTTAATACTATTATCTTTAAATTCATGCAATACAGTCTCTTACCATGCAACATATATTGACTATTTCTGTGGCATGTTTACTTTGTAGAGGTAAAGGAAATGAACAGACAGGCTTCTCTTACTCATTTACTCACTTATAAAATAAGGAAATTGAGACAAGTAATTAATTAGTTCTCTTCTGTGTGAACATTTGTAAGATGCCACTTGGTGTGGTTAACAGCAGTGGTAGTGCAGCCGCTGTTTTGTTAGATCAGGTTACTGTGATAAAATACCATAGGTGCTGGTGTTATAAACAGCAGACGTTAGTTTTTGACAGATCTGAAGTTTGGAAGGTCTCTGATCAGTGTGCTAGCACATTTGTTTCTTTCCAAGGGCCTTTGCCCAAAAATGGCAGAAGGATGCTATGTCACCAGATTCGTTCACAGGATCTCTTTGTGTGTCCCATATTGGTTGGGGGTAGTAAAATGTTTCTCTTCTCCTTCTTGAAGAAACTGATGTCATAATGAATCAATTTTCATGACCTAACCTAAATGAAATTACCTCCCATGTAACATACCTCAAAATTCATCATTTTTAAAGTTTCAGCTTATGAATTTTGGGGGAATACAATTATTCATCCATATACTGTCATCAGAGCAGAAGCTATACAAGATTTTTCCTTATTTTCAAAATAATCTCCATTAGATAGTTATTTGTATGCTTACCATTAAGTGGCAGGGTAGAATTCAGATTCTGATTTTGCAGTGTGGTTTCTCAGTTTGGGTTCTTTCAACCTTGTGCCATAATACCTTTAGTTATTATTATAATATAGGTTCTAGATCATCACAAACACTGAGATGTTGGGAGAAGTTAATCCATTGGGAAAGAAAAATTGTTCTTTTTTTAAAATTCAAACATACAAAAAATATGTTGAACTAGAAAACTGGACTTTCCCTGGGACTTTAACTAATCTGTTGTCATGACAAGGAAAATATATCTTGGAGTAATGCTGAGGCCACTAAAACAGATCAATGTTTTAAAGGTCCACCTCCTATGTCCTTTGTCAGTCTTGGAAGCCTCTATACAGATTTCCTATTTACTACTCAATGTGTATCTTTCTAGCAATGTGGATTTTATTTTTACACTTTAGAGCCCATTAATAAACTGAACAACTGATCATTGATGAGTTGAACATTTCTGTACCAATGTCTATTTCCTATAAAAAAAATTGACCAAGATAATGTCTCTTCTATGCTTTCATAACCAATAATGTTTTAGAAGAGATTATTGTGTATTCATGAGTTTCTGTTTGTTAACATCACAACTGAAGAGGTTAAATCATGGGACTGGCAAAAAAAAAGAAGAAATAGTTATATGAGCCAGGTGCTGCTGCTCTTGTCTGTCCTCCCAGCTACATGGAAGGCAGAGGACAGGAAGATAATGGTTTTAGTCTAGTCTGGGAGAAAAGTCCAAAAGATTGCATCTCAGCAGAAGAAGCTGGGAGGGCTGGCAAATGCCAGTCATCCTAGCTATGACAAAACATATGAAAGTCCTATCACAGCATAGGACTACACCTGCTCAAAAAACTAAAGCCTATCTCAAAAATAGCCACCAGAAAATAGGCCTGGAGGAGAGTTTCAACAGTAGAGTAAGCTCATGGCTAGAGGTTGAAACTTCAGCACTTCATAGGTGTGTATGTATATGTATACAATTATAGATGTATTTTAACCACTATATATGTATACACTAAATATATGCTGTATGTGTATATTTATGTATATCTATATGTCTATGTGTATACATATATGTGTGTATATACATGTATATATGTTCATTTTGTATATGTGAATATGTAGCAATATATATAAATAGTGGTTAAAATTCTATACTCACTGTGTCTCACCACAAACCTGCTACTAAATCCAATGCTCTGCATGAAGTCAAGGATCTAAGTGTTTTAAAGCACAGTAATCAACTCTGATGCCAGCTATAGCTGTATAAATACTACATTTAATTTGGCTTAATAGACCTTTGTGAATCTTTTGTAATGTAAAATTTGGCGAGGCTGTGAAGATATTAAAATAAACTAATTTCCTTCCTCAACTGGACTGATGAGGTTTTTAACAAAATAATAGAAATAGACCTTAATAATATACTGTTGTAATTGCTTGCATGGCATTGGGTGTACCTAGAATTTAGAGGAATTAGTAACTCTAGCTAGCAGTAAATTTCAAGTGTCAGAGAGACCGAGTCTAAAGCACTCACCAGTTAATTATAGGTGTGTAGCCCCTTAACAGGGCCAGAGTTAAGTAGAATGATCTTCCATACAGAGATGAATCTGAATGAACAGGTGTAATAAATGCCAGCTAGAAGATTTTTAGAAGGAGTGGTCAGGAACAAATTACTGGTCTGATATTTTCTTCAAAATACTGTTCCCTGCAAAATTGTACCAGTTATTCTAGAACCAATTAAATTGCCCTTTTGTAAGGTTTAGCACTTCATGTCACTTTGTACATTTACTTGCCAAAGGAGAATTCTGAAAGTGATTTGCTTCTCTTCTGAAGAGTCAGGCTGATTTTTCCATCGGAGAAGCCTGTGATACCAGTGAAGAGCAAAGTTGCTCTAAGTCTGTGTCTTAAGAGTTTAATATTCTGACTCTAATTAGATACATTTACATTATTGAATTACAGCAATCAATTCTGTGTATAAATAGGAGTCCATTTAATATTACTTCCTCATCCCATACCCATAAATGGCTCCTGTGTGGTCACTGTTTCCAAAGCATTATTTTACTGCCTGTCAATATCAAAGAGGAAGCAAGTTAAAGGAAAACTGTCCAGAAATGCTACAAATTCTCTAAGCATTATGAGTACTGACCATGATAACTTGAAGTGTATTTGAGGAAGAGTATGGTACTGTTCTTCTTGCTTATTAATCGGAAGATAGAGTGAAGAATTAATGCAGGTTGATTGTCATTAAGAACAAAAAAACAGCATGGAACCTTTCAAAGCTATCACATGCCTCTTAAAAATATGAAATAATGGATTGTAATATATGACCTGCAACTTTGTAACTACTAAAATAGGTAAAACATTGCAACACTGATATCTTGCTTTCTGAGCATTGTTAAATATTATTTAGCAAAAGAGAAAGGGTGTTGATTGCAATTCAGACAGCTTGGATTCTGTATATTTATGAGCTATGTGATACTAAGTAAATAAGATCTTCATTCCCAAAATTTAAAATCTTCATGCTCCAGATTAGTCAAATCAGCATGTATTAAAGTCCCAATATGTTAGGCTGTGAAAGAATCAATGAGTAGATTCAGTTTTCCCTTCAAAGTACTCATGTCTGTTCCATTTCAATTTCATGTTTATTTAAAAAGCACAAATAAGCAAACAGAAGACAAGTCTTTCATCGCAACTTTTAACTTGTAATCTAGTGGTTTTCTTTTCTTTATGAAGCCATTTTGAAGCTATATGAAAAAGTTTATAAATACAAACTGAAGGATGCATTTGGTTAAAGGCCTGTCAATGGTAATGAAACCATTCTAGGACACATTTAGCTATAGAATATAGGTTGTAGCTGTATACATATGTTCTTGGTTATTCATAAAATGAAAACCTCAATTTTTTCCATGACTGTTTGTGTCAGGCATGTGAACAGAAATTAAATGTATATGCAGGATGAATCAAGGTAAATATGAATGACAAAACTGGAAACATTCTGAGAATATTGTAGAAGTATCTGAGGAGCACATGTTTTCTAATCAGAAGTAATGGACTGTGCCTTAATTATCACTAGAAGACCAATGTAAATGTTCTAACTTGCTTGATGTCTGCTAATGAGTCCTTTTGGAAGTATGATCACACAGATACATGTGGGAAAGTATGGGAAGTATTTTGTGAAATTTATATTAAACATTATCTTTCCCTTTTATTTTCTACTCATTTCCCAATTAGCCTTTTGAATATTAAATGACTCAGAATGAAATACAGTGTCAGAAAGAGTGCCCTGCTTCTGGTTTAGCTTGACTTTGGGTACTTTGTATTTCATTGGTGTAGGGAGAGAGGTTTTCTGAGGTTGAAGAGTACTATTTTGAAGGAAGAAGATTCAAACCATGCTGTGTTGGCAATTACTGCCATATCCCAGATATAGCCATGTATTGCTTTACACACACATATACACACATGCATGCACACATGCATGTACTCATGCACACACCAACTTTTACCATAGTTTTTGACATCTATCCTTGAAAGCATGACATCACCATAAAGTATAAAATCTGTAATATCTGCAGGAAGTTAGCCATGATTTCTTGAGAAAAGAACTACAGGAATAAGAAAGGCAACATTGTCTTAAAACTAGGATATAATCAATGCTGGAAGTATTGTTTTACCAAATAGTATTCGACATAAATCATATGTGAAAAAATTATGTTTTTGCAATGAGATATTGAACTAATTACCCTTGACCTATCTTTGAGTTACTTTCTAAGATTTTTATGAGCTGTGTAGGTTGGCATTTATTGTTTGAAGCAATACATTAATGCTAGTCAAATACTGTTTTAATGGTAGCATAAAAGCAAAGTGGTGACTTTATTATCCCTGTTCATTGTTTTAAATCAATGCCATATAAACTGTGTTGCACTACAGCACAAAACACCAGTATGTGCTTGCTTGGTAGACTCACAGAATTTTAAAACTGAAAATAATGCAAACTTGAAGATACATTACTTTTGCTACAAAGCTATCCTCTCATGTAGACTTCAGCTAATGTTCAGGATATATCTATTATCTACTAATATGACAGTCAAGAAACTAAAGGGTTGAGAGACAGAGAGAAGGGAAGAACCACTATGTATCCAACTCTACATGAAGGAATTCTCTAAAATTTAGAAACACACCACTTCAATCTCTTATTCACAAACTGAGACTCAAGTCAAGAAAAGTTTAGTTCCTTGCATCCTTCCAAGATTAACTAATGTTCTGTTCATGAACAAATAGATTCCAGATCAACTTCCTACATTTTCAAGAACCCAAAGCCAAGGACAGTTGAGTTATTCTCTATGTGTTCATGACCTGCTCTGTCACAGATTAGGAGTGAGAATTCCTGGTTCTCCTTTTCTTCATACAATGGCTTTTCTATTGTCTCACAGCATATTTAAGGAAGAAAAGAAAAAAAAATTCTGTTACTTTTATCTGGTCATAAATTTCCTCAATTTCTTCTGACTGTAACCAGAAAGCAAAACTATGCTAAAAGACAGTTAAAAAATTACTTAGTACTTGTATTTTATGTTAGTATTTCTTTTTTCATATTTTTATTGTAATTAATAGAAGGGTTACATGATATTTGCCAGATAGGAGGTGCATTAATTCACATACATTGATACCCTTTCACATGTCTTGATCCCCATTTCCCTCCCCCCACCCCCACCCCTCATCTTGTTTTTCCCCCTTCCCTACCCAATTTCAAAATGTTAGTATTTCTGCAAGCAGTTAAAATTTCTAGTGGCTTCTCCTGCTATTTAAGGAACTACTTAAGTACATTCACTTGATACATTTTTATTTAGTACTTGTTTCAGTCATTGGAAGTTTTTAAAATACAGCAAGGAGAAAAAAATCTGCTAGCTGGTGGCTTATACATGTAATTTTAGCTACTCAGAAGCCTGAGATCTGAGGATGGCAGTTCAAAACCAACCCAGTCAGAAAAGCACATGAGAGTTTTATTTCCAGTTAATCAGAAAAGAAGCTGGAAATTGAGTTTGACTCAAGAAATAGGTTACCAGGCTTGAGTGAAAAAGCCTTGTGAGAGTATGAGATCCAAAATTCAGGCCCTGATACCACCATACAAAATAAAAATAAATATGAATATATAAAAGGAAAGGAAATCTACTTATATTTCCATAAACACTGTTGAACAACCTTGGTTTACTTGTTTCCAGTGTTTTTCACATGTAGATGTATCCATATATGAACACAAACTTTCACAAGTTTAGATACAAACTTTCAAACACACAAGCTTTCACCCAAATTTTTAACATAATACTTAACATTTATTGATCACTGCCATTCATTAACTAAAATATAATTCTTGCATCAGCTTTTATCATATATTTGTTATGGTAATTAATAGAGGAGTTACAGTTATATTCAACAGATAGGAGCATTACTTCACACACATTATTACCACTTTTTATGTTTTTGTCCCCATTTCCCTCTCCCACCCTCTCCTCTCATTTTGTTTTCTCCCTTCTCTTTCCTATTTCAAATAAACAAATAAACATATATTCAATATATCAGATTACAAGATAAGATACAATATGAGAATAACTGAGGGACAACAAAAGAGATGAGAAATAACACAGTACATTAAAAACAACATTCACTCATTATATAGCTCTTGTTTCCATATCCTGGAGGTCCTTTCATTTAGCCTTATCCTATATGGCCTTATTATCTAGGTTTTGCCCTGTTGTAATCCTCTGCCAAGAGAGTCCAAGTTTTTTACTAATTATTACAGATGAAGGAAACCATTGATGTTCCTTTGGGTCTGGCTTATTTCACTTAATATGATTTTTTTCAACTCTTTCCATTTCAAGCATACACACGCGTTTTACAATATGTACACATATTTCATGTATGTACATAGAAAGCCAAGCTCAGAGCATACACAAAATATACACAAAGCATTATTTCTATATATTAATAATACTCATCCTTTCACTTTCAAGTACTGAGGAAACATACTGGAATATATTTGCCTGAGGAAAAATAATAGGTCTCAAATTCCTGTTACTGTGTTAGAAACTAGACAGTTAGATCCTAAGTAATATTAAGAACCAGATAATTTCTTTAGCTATATATTATTCTTGTAGTAATATAGCAATTCAATAAGACATTTATATCACATCTTCCTTAAGTAGTTAATTTATTTATTTTCCAGTCCAAATTAAAAATCAGAGAAAGCTAATGTTTCATAAATTGTATATATATGAATATACATTTATCTTTCCATGAATGCACATTGCAAATGTTGGTATTCTCCTAGAGAACTAAAAAGAGCATGAAAAGATCTAGGAATACATATAAATACATATATTAACACACATAACTGTGTTTTTGTACACACACACACACACACACAAAGCATTGTTGGTGAGTTGCCAGTGTCCACTTAAGGCTCTCTGAAACATGGATCATGTTTCCAAGTCCAATATTAACAAAGCAATGCAGATAATATCCATGTGCATATAGATGTCAGCTGTTGACATAATACTCCCATTATTTTCATCACAGATTTGAGCTTCACAGAGTCATGCTCTCAATTTTGTTGTAGGTTTCATACTCGAAAAGAGAAAGGCAAGCTTAGTCTGGGTTTAGAGAGAAATAGCCTTGATTACAGGAAGAAGAGGTAACAGGATTATTTGTCTGAAAAACAAAATTGTGTGGAAAGTTCTAAAATAATTTCCTAGTGTATATGAAGGACTCTCAAAAAAGGTTAAGGATCACTTCTTCTTGCTATCCATAAAACAGAATATTTAATGGGGAGAAACAATTCGTTAAAGTGCTGTGCTCAAATGAATAGTACTCATAAAATATGGAAAATAAAATCGCAAAAGTATAATGTTTACAATTTTTAAATTTGATTAGATTATTGCCTATGCCAATGATAGCGTAGCATCTGGTATCCTACTCTTAGAATTGCTATTAACATTAGGGAAAAAAAGCAAGCCCCACTTTCTTAAATATTTTTCCTCACCTAGTTTGTATATAGTGGCTACTCATCTAGTGTGGGTGAAAGGCTGAATGCCAGACAGAAAATTCTATCAGGACAGGAGCACATTGCACCTGTTCCCTTGTGATTTTGTGATCTGGTGGTTTTTGAATGTTTATTCAGCAGCAGTACTATACTTGGCCACAGGATGCAATGATAAACAAGTCAAGCCTAATTAACAACTCAGTGAATTTACATCCAGACTGTTACCAAAAATATGATTAAGTTAGCAAATCTTCTGTTACATAGCTTTTGATATGGATATGTATTTGCACATATATGTATATAAAGGTACATATAGATATACATATATATGTATATAAAGATGCATGTACATGTATACAATTACATAGACCTTTCAACCTTAGACATACATCAAGATAAAAACTAGTTAACATTTTTGTGCTATTATAATCATCCAAATTCCACGTGTTTTTTTTAGATTTTTGTATTGTAATTAATAGAAGGGTTACATGATATTTGCCAGATAGAAGGTGCATTAATTCACATACGTTGATGCCCTTTCACATGTCATGTGTTCTTACTTTCTGTTGGAATTGATTGTAATGTGCATTTGAGTAATGAATGTAAAAATTAAAACCCATACATAGCTAACAACATTTTCCAAAAGCCATGGATATGAAAAACAATATTGATAGACAAAGCAATTGTAACTCAAGCTGACTTTTATTTATATAATCTATTCCTACCGTTTAAATATGCAACCCAATTTAACCTAACCTAAACTTTAGTGTATATAAAAAGCTACTCCAGTAGGAAATCAAATATAACTCTCCACAACTAGCCCTAGAGAGAGGGCTCGGTGTATGGGCAATAAAACCTACCCCAGAGAAAACTATTCATCAGATTTCAAGGAATTTGACATATAAGGAAAGACCTGGAAGCCAGGTGCGGTGGCTCACGCCTGTGATCCTAGCTACTCAGGAGGCTGAGATCTGGGAATCAAGGGTCAAAGCCAGCACTGACACAAAAGGACCTGAGACTCTTATCTCCAATTAACCTCTAGAAAACAGGAAGTGGGGCTAGGCTCAAGGATAGGGTGGTAGCCTTGAGCTGAAGAGCTCAGAGGACAGTGTCCAAGCTCCAAGACTGACAGGAAAAAAAGGATTAAGTTTATATAAATGGGACAACTTTATAAGTTTGAAAAGTGTTAGTGTTAGTTGCTGCCAACTGGTTTTTCAAATAGTAAAGTTATTTCTTCCACGTAAATGACAAAGGAACTATGTAATGTACAGAGATTAAAAAATAAAGGCATATGATTCACACCTGCTATTTAGGAATCTTAATCTGACTTAATCTGGCTCACGAATAGTTATATGTGTGAAAGCTTATATAAGTAAAAAGTGGCATAACACTTGAGCGAAGTAGTAAATGCTGAGGGAACCAGAAGAAGCATTATCTTTATGGGAGACACAACTTCACGCAAAGGATTGGTACAGTTTGTCTCTTGGAAAACATCTAACAGTGGCATTTAATTAGAAACATGGTAATAAATGTTGTTATCCTTAGCCATAAATGAAAATCATGTTCTCTCTGAGTTCAGCCCATTATCAATAACATCCTAAATATTTGTTTTAAAGCCCAAATAGTTTACTTAGAATAGTAGTATTTGTTTGGAGGGAAGAGGTGAGTTCCATGAAAAGTATGTGAGAAAGTGAGTAAGGTTCTAATCTCATTATGTGTTCTTAAATATAAGACTATAATTTTGGTCACTATTCTGTGGATGATAAATGTTCACTAAACTATTTTGAAAGAGAAGTGACATAATTAAGGCTTTACAGGAATGAAATGTGTTTTCCTTGTTCTTTTAACATGTCACTTTAATCAATTTATTTTGAGGATATAAAAATCCCAATTTTGTGCAAAGTATAGAATGGTTGATTATACTTAGGTCCCAAAGTCTAGATAACCATCCTAAAGTAAAATGCATAGATATTAATCTCCTCATCACAAAAAGAGAAAGCAAACAGAAAGTAAAAATGCATGGAAATGCCTTTATCTATTTTCTTATAGAACAGTATAATCACTCAGAGCATGTGATATATTAATGTGTAACACGCAAGGTTCCCATTGCATAAAGATATTAGTACTATGATAATGCAAATGCACAAATCAATATAAAAATCATGTCATGTCATAAAATTTTAAATATATGTGTATTATATTTAAGTACAATGGAGTTGCCATTCCACAAGAAAAATTTAATACAATGTATCTTGATCAATGCAAACACTTTTGGCATTCTCCTCCATGCCCCTCAACCCTACTCAATTTTCTCAGTTATGTAGGATGTACACTGAATTTAAAGACTTAATTCTACCCTCTCTTCCTCTCTCCATTCTTCTACTTCCTTCCCCTCAATCCATCCCCCTATTCGAGTATGCATTTCCTGGTGTTTATATTTTACTGGACTCTGGGAGAGCCATTCTAAGGAATTACACAGTTTGAGCCCTCTCATGCATCTACCATATTTCAGTTAATATGTTTGCATAAGTTACAAAATATTTATTTATATATTTATATATCTGTTCTAGTTTCTGCATATAAGAGTAATATTACATTGTTCTCAGAGAGAGACTATTCCTCCTCAAATATGTCAAGGTGCTTAGAGGAAGTGAAAATTAAGTCAGAATGTTCATATGCTGGGATGAAATGGAAAAATATATCAGGATGAGAAAATAGAATGAAATTAGAAAAGCACCCTGTGCTCATGTTTAAATTATGCCATAGTGTGTGTGTGTATGTGTGTGTGTGTGTGTGAAGTAGCAGCAGCAATTCATCTATGAATTACTTAAAAGCTAGGCTGAAGAGCTTTTACTTAATCTCTAATCCAACTGGAGCTTATATCTTTTCACATTCCCTTCCCCAGGCCTGTAGGAATTTTAATTCCTTTCACTCAGAGAAAGTCTTAATCTTGCATATTATTTCTGAAAATTATTCTGAAACAATGCATACCTAGTCTTTTCTCCAAATAGCCATGTTATCCTATGTCTTATACATGTAATAGGTTCTATACGTTATTTCTTTGACATTTTCTTCATCATAAGATAATACGAACTTCTATGTATATGATTTCCATAAAATTGTTCAAATTTCTCTCCCTTATACTCTATCAATAGTCCCATAGCAAGAGATGAAAATGTGCATCTTATTGAGGTCTTGCTAGAATCAACTGCAAGCCTTGACTGAGCCCATTTTGAGGATTAAGTACTTGTAAGTCTGAGATATGAACAACTCTTATTCTTAACACATAAAATGCTGATAACAGATGACACTACCTGAGCTAGGGAGTATATTTCAGGAAACCTATGACATTGACTCAGAATTCAACTTGTCCCCATGCGAGTGAGAGAAGTGACATTTTTTTTAACCTAATGCTTAGTATAATGTGAAAGAACCCAATGTTGAAATGAAGATAGCAACACAACCAAGAAATACAGGTACCTAAGAGCCTAAGAAATAGAAAATTACAGAACATATTGAAGAACACATGTAGAAAATTGAAAGCAGAATATAATTGTTGTGGCAGCCATGCAGCTTATAGTATTACAACTATAATTGTATGCTCAAATTGAATTATTCCTTTACTTAATCATAGGTTACTATATTTTAACAATCAATAAAACATAACATTTCATGAATCTACTATGTGATTGACTTTATATTATTTATCCCACTCAGAAATCATGAATTATAAGATATTTTCTAGCCCTCCAATTGGGGAAACAAAATGACACTATGTGAAAGGATTTATAAAACAGCAATCACTTAATTCCATAATTTGTTTCTAAGAAATCCCATTATGTGAATTATACCATATTTACACTGAATAAACAAAAATCTTGAGTTATAAATCAGAAAGTAAGATAATTGAAAAAGACTATAAATCTAGGTATAAAAGATATTTTCCTGAGTCTTGTATTCATTTATGTATTTAATTATATGTATATATAATAATTCTTGCCACTGGTGATTTGGAGAAATGACTTGAAATCCAGCTCAGTCTGGCTCTTGCATAATGGATCTTGAACTTCCTCTTCTCTTTTCTTCAGTGAAACTCAGTGTTCCTTTTCTCTCCTGCTCTACTCCTAATTCTTCCTGTTTATATTCACATCCTCATCCACTTCTCTGGCTCTCCTCTCTCTCTCTCTCTCTTGCTCTTACTGCTTCCAAATGCCATCCTCAGACCCAGTCTCCTGAATAGCAAAGATTGCAGGTATGAGATACATGTGCCACATTTAAAAGTAATTTTAATAACTTCTGAGACTCCAGAAACATTTCTGAGCCCCCATTCTACCAAACTTTGCAAGTTGCAAAAAGCCACAAGAAGCACAAAGTAGTTGTCAATGCAGACTGGACGTCAGACTGGCCGGCTCTGTAGTTTACAAGCTATGTAATTTCTAAGAAATTTATGTAAACACTTTGTAACTTAACCTGTGCATTTGTAAAATGGGAATAATGTATGCTGTCTCTGCAGTTGTGGTGAGAAAATAAATACAAAGTACTTAGATTAATAAATTGTACATTGTTGGGCTCTCAGGAAATGCTGGCTGTTGGCCAGTTCATAAGCATTTGCCCACAAATTGAGATAAAACTACATCCAGAATCAAGAAGATCCAACTAATACATCTCCTCAGAGGCATTAAATCAACATTTCAGACAATTTTGGTTCATTGTCAGTGGCTTTGCTGAAAGAATCAGAAAAAAAACTCCATGATAATAATTTTATCAATAATAACAAAAATATTTTATGCAATGTTTAGAAAAGCAGCCAGATACATTTCTTTCATAAATTTAATGCATGAATATTAATGCATCCTAGCTGCACCATCTAAATCAATTTGGCCCTCTCAATGAAATATTAAAGAATTTTAAAAAATTATTTAGTACCAGGGAACTAAATATTTACAAATCGAGACTATAAAACATGGAGAGAGGAAGACGGAGAGATTAGCAAGACTCAAATCCTGATAATCACCCCCTAGGATGGTGACCATTCAAAGAGAGGTAGAATATTCACTCCCACAGCCTCAGAGTTTTGCTGCTAATGACTGGAAAGAGAAAAGTAAAAGTTAGTTGAACAAAGAAAAGGTAATCATCATTATTCATTGAGCATAATAATAACAAAGACAGAAACAGACTATCTTTGAAGATGACAACACAATATACTTGTCAGTTTCCTACGTGACATGATCTGGTTTCACATTAATTCCATGTGACACTGTAGGAGCCTGGAGAGTCCTATGCTGTACATTTCGTGTGGCTTCTCAGACTACATGAATGTCTTGGTTCCACTCAAGTCTCCTCATGGAGGAGGCTAAGAAGCAGCCTCTGTGGCTGACACCTGTAATCCTATTGACTCAGGAGGCTGCTCTCTGAGTGTTGTGGTTCAAAGCCAGCCCTAGCAGAAAAGTTTAGAGGAATCTTATTTAATTGCAAATTTTCATTATGGAGTAACTAGTATTGAAGTAATTAAGAAATTAAATTATATTAGTCTATCATACACCACAGAGGAAATACAAATATTTTCTATCCCAGAGTGATGTTCTCCACTCATTGAGGAAGTCAGCATGCACCTTCACATTTCCACTCACTGGCGTTTTTCTCTTATCTTTGCAGTTCCACCATGGTTTTTAAATCACCCCTCCAACCTCTACGCGTATGAAAGCATGGACATTGAGTTTGAATGTACTGTTTCGGGAAAGCCTGTGCCCACCGTGAACTGGATGAAGAATGGAGATGTGGTCATTCCTAGCGATTACTTTCAGATAGTGGTAATTATTCTTCTTTTCATACTAGTTTTATACTTCCATTTATTGTTGAGCATTTTCTCACTTGTATTTGTCTTCTGAGAAGAAGGTTCCCAGTGACGATCTTTATGATGCATTAAGGGAATTGTTCTATGAGCTTTGATTTTCTTGAGATAGGATTCAAATAATCCAGAGAAAAACAATGGTAAAATGCAGAGATCTTGAGAACTCCATACTTTTCAAATATTCCCATTTTTGCTAGTTAATTGGAGGTAAGAGTCTCATGCACTTTTCTACCTTGGCTGGCTTCAAACCATGATCCTCAGATCTCAGCCTGCTGAATATCAAGGATTACAAGCATGCTCCACTGCTTCCCAGCAAAATTGATTTTTTGATATGATGTTACTTACAATTATGGAAGTCTTGAATTGCAGATGGCTTTTGCTCACTTTTCCAGTGGTTACCAGTTGATTAAATAAGAGCAGTCAAAATAAGAAGAGTAACGGTGGCCCCAGCAGGCCTGGAGAGGCCTTGGAAACCCAAGGCTCAAGTTGCTTAACAATTCTCCGTGTTGGAAAGGTTAAAAGCTCTGAAGGATAGCTCTTGCAGTTCCCTGGATGTTTTAATTCACATCTATACCTATCCTTTGGAAGATGACAGGAATATGGATGCATGGAGTTGTCCTTCTCCTAAGGAAATGGTCTTTGCCTGTCATTACTGTTTTTGACATTTACAGTAAAATGCTTTTTCTTCTCTGTAGGTGTAGTTTTATATCAAAAGTTCTGATTTCTATGGCATTTATAAGAATAAGTGAGAAAAAAGTATTTTAAAAAGTAGTTTTGCATTACTAAGGAATTGTGTAGTCAAAAGAAAGAGTGATAGGTCTACTTGTATCTTATGGGATACAAGGGGAAGCAGACACGATCTTGATGAAGAAGAGCTGTCATAAAGGTGTGTATCAGTTGAAAATAAGACCAGAGAAGAGTGCTGGGAGTTTATGCCTCTGATCCTCGATATTCAGGAGGATAAAAAAGTTGAAGATTATGGTTTGAGGCCAGCCAGGGCAGACAATCAATTAATCAATGAATTAATCAATCAAACCGGTAACACACTTATCTCCAATTAACCAGCAAAACACCAGACATAAGGTATAGTTCAAATAATAAGGTGCCATCTTGAACAACAACAACAACAAAAAGCATGCAAGACCAGAGGTTCTGAGTTCAAGGTCTAAAACGCACACATCCTTGTTCAGCATACTGTGTCTGAGGCCAACACACTCTCTGTTCATGCAGTTCTGCTGGTTCCTTTTGGCAACTGACCAGGTGGCTTTCAGACTATATCATAATCTGTGGAGGCATGCATTCTGGCATACTACATTTTCAAAGAATAAATCCATTAATTGTATATTTGTCATTTTTGTCATCAATATCCATTTGTCACTTTTAGCTATGTGTATTTAATTGGTTGAGGATAATGTTAGAGAGGGCAAAATTTAAGTTTTGAATGCCACCTCAATCCATTATTTCCTTTAAGTGTAGTACAGTTTCCATGAATTACAAATGACCTGCCATGGGGCAACTTAAAAATTGTTGTGTGCACCTAAAATACATGCTGCTTGCATATGTGCCCTCAGGATATATGATAAAATACAACACTTCTTTTTTCTACCATTTGGATAATCTTTCTCCCATCATGAGTCATTGCAGCCAACCTATTTGAACATTTCTTTTCTAAAGGTGAAAGAAAATATATGCTATATGCCCTATTCACATTAAGTTGTGTTTTAAAATGTCCCATCAGTTGTTCCAGAAATCTGAGAGCCATTGTGAACAGCACAGGTAACATTGAATGTAGTGGTAACTTCTATGAGAATTGTTAATTATAAGTTAGCCAGTTTAATCTAAGAATTTTACATCTGCTGAGAATTGCCTACAAGACAGTAAAAACAATTACAAATTCCCCGTGAGGTAATATTTATCTCTTAATGACTTCAGGAGAAGTGATTTAACACGTCTCACTTACTGAACTAATTCTTGCACTAATATGGAAGATAAACTTAGTTCGTATAATTAAATGCTATCTCTGGATCATTTTCTCATTTATCCTTGAAAATGATGGTGGCTCCATTTATGTACAAAAAAGAGTTAACGTTGTATTTCCACTATGGGAAACATTCCACAAGAAACATTTTGGCAGTTGAAAAGACTCTGTGGGTGTAAGATATCCATAACTAACTTCCACTTCAAATCCTCAAGAGTATGTGTTACAGCAATTGCTATTTTAGAAGGATTTTCAGACATTCTCTAGGTAAATACTACCAGAAAATATCTCACAAATGTCTTGTCCTTTAGAATTTTCAAAGGTGGATGTTTTGCTTCTTTTTGCCTTCTTTTTTCTTTAATCATACTTATCCTACCCTTTAAAAAAATAAGAAATAAAGGGTTGAGATTTCTTTTGGCTTTAATACACTTTGTCAATACTTTGTAAAGGACTTCTCCTGTGGCTGTGCATTTAGATACGAAGGACGGAGTGTGTTTCTTCTGAGCATATTTTCATGTGAAATGGGGCTGAATTTATGTCCATGACTCGTCTAGAGAAATGCATGGCACTTCTCAATAACAGAGAACATTATCTGTGATACTAGTAGCCCTGATGGCTTCCTGTGTGGTTTCTTCTGGTGTTTAATGCTTAATAAATTTTCTATAGGACTTTTTTTTTAATCTCTCTCTTTTTTTCTACCTAGGGAGGAAGCAACTTAAGAATCCTTGGGGTGGTAAAATCTGACGAAGGATTTTATCAGTGTGTGGCTGAAAATGAGGCTGGAAATGCCCAAAGCAGTGCCCAACTCATTGTCCCTAAGCCAGGTAAGAGGACAGAAACTTAAGAACCTGTGGTCACCACTGTTTATGGTCTACTTATAAATCCACCTTCCTTTTCTTTTGCTTCAAAGTCAATACAAAATGAGCCAGTCAAAGTCTGCATGTATGTATTGGTGAATTAACCCCTTCTAGCAAATTTTGAATGAGTTTTTCTTAATACATGTTTACCTCCAGAGTCATCATGAAGTGTAGAGTACCTTCTATTCTAAACAACCATGGAATTATTACTTTTTCTGTCATGAACCTGCCTTCTTTTTAGTATTCAATATAAATTTGAAATCTAGCATATGGAAACATAAATGCAAATTTAGTTGTACATATGTGTACACACATATACATGCACAACACACATATTTGTATGTATGTATGTAAGGCTGAGTCTATGTAACATCGGCATAAAGTAGCAAAAGTAATTTTTTAAAGAACAATTTAAAGTGACCCCATTTTTCTTTTGTCTTCTTTTAAACAAATTTTGATAGATTTTTCTTCTTTTGTTCTGCAGCTGGTATGTCTTTGTTTCATTTTGTTTCTTGTCTCTGGGAGATTTAATGGGATGATGTATTGAAAACTACAGTAAGCCTGTATTAGACCTACAATAGAATATTCCTACAACAAAAACAGATGGGTCCCCCCTGGTATGAAAGGTACAAAAGAGAGAAAAAAGAAGAATTAGTCATCAATTCTGAAGTATTTCACACTAAGAAAGGTAAAATAAAATATTCAATTTTTGAAGAGATTTAAAGTCCAAATGCTATTAATACTTTATATAAAAGCATCCAGGGGCTGGGAATTTGGCCTAGAGGTAGAGTGCTTGTCTAGGCTGCACGAAGACCCAGGCTCGATTCCTCAGTACCACATACATAGAAAAAGGCAGGAAATCGTGCTGAGGCTCAAGTGGTAGAGCTCTAGCCTTGAGAAAGTCCAAGGACAGTGCTCAGGCCCTGAGCTCAAACCCAGAACTGGCAAAAAAAAAAAAAAAACAACAACATTACAATATTTCAAGGTTAAGACTTGTATGAACCTTAACCTGAAATAAGCTTTAAAGAAAGTAGCCCAAATTAATGATAATTGTCTTCGTTTTCATTTGTCATTGAAATTGTCTACGAAGTTCTAATACTGTATACACCCTAGACAATTATCTGATGATTTCCACGAGAAAATGACTGTAGAATACCAATTCTAAATGACAAAAAGAACTAGAGGAACCATTTATGACTTAAGAGACAAATGGCTCTTGTTCTTCTTTGGTGGACCCTTTCCTTTCTGTCCCTTTAACGTGCTGTGTGTGTTATTGTAACTTTGTACATTATCTTCAGAGAAACAATTAATGTTTAGGGTGGAGGAAGGAATCCTCTCAAGTCATCTTTAAACACTAGACCAAGTCATCTTTAAACACTACATGCCATATCATTAGTAGCAACTATTATGATTGTTTATAAGCTAACCCCAATTCTTACAGTCATAGAACAATAAAATTCTGGCCTAATGACTGTTCTACTAAGATCACATGGGGAAACTGTGAGAAAAGCGACCTGTAAAGAAGGTAGAGTACATAATGCACTAGGGAGTGTTAGCACTCACCGCACTGATGGTTCACTGCATCTGCTCACAGGAATGGAGATTCTTTACAGTTCTGGATTCATAGCATTAGACATGCCATGGTATTTCTCCTCTGCCAGAAGTAACAGTGTGAAGTCACCAAGACCATCTTTTAGGTGAGAGAGGGACAGAGATAGAGACAGACCGAAAGGTAGAGAGGGAGAGAGGCAGAAAGAGGAAAGAGAATAGAGGAGGGAGAGAGACAGAGATTTACTAGGAAATGATGGCAAATCTTATAAATGGACAGTGAGTCAAAATGCTTTGATCTTACAACTGTCTAGAATAGATTTAAGGGATAAGAAATAGGATGGAACAGTGGAATAAAGCTCTATCTCTACATTTGGGAAAATAGAGGCTTGGGAGAAATCAGACATTTTCAGATCCTAGAGATAAAAATCTAGGAGTCTCAAGTCATGTGTTTAATAATGTGACATCGTGATGCACCAGGAAAAGAGATTTATTACATGGCACTCGGCCCTGATAATACAGCACCTGAATGCATCTTCAGCCAGCTTCATATGTGCAGGTCTAGGCTTCAGTTTGAATATGGAGAAGTGGGGATGAGGAATGTGAAGGGCATTCATAGTTAAAGTACTCCCGATTTAACGGGTGGCCTAGTGCCATTATCTTTCTTCCTGGAGGAGTGCTGACAAAGACTTTATCTTATGAGTTTGAGGCTGGTTTTTTTTTAAATTATTTTTCTTCTTCTTTCTTTTTGATAATAAGAAGACATTGTCTATCTGAGGGGTACTCTTCCTTCCACACAAGATACTTTTCCCTGATTTGCTCTTTCTTTCCAGAGCCCAAGGTGATTTCCTAGCAACTCTGGCAGAAACTAGATCAGATCTAGTGGGTACACATACAAAGTTGGGGCTTTTAAATGATTCACAAAAATCATCTTTCAAGTTGCCTCTTACACAAGTTATCACTGAAGGAAATCAGGGGTGAGGTTTTCTTGGTAAGACCCTGCTGGAGATATGGTACCTGGTTAGCTTCCCTCATTGAAAGACATAAGCAAGACACACTGGTTGAGCTGCTGAGCCCTGTGCTGAAGCAGAGCAGTCACAGTGCCTTGCCAAGTTCAGGAGAACCTGGTAAGGGAATTTTTAAAGTGTGCGTTCCTCTAAGAACCCAAAACTAGTGCGCCCACCCCCCAAAGTTTAGGTGTGAAGATACTTCCTAAGCTGAGAAAAACAGCATTTGCCTCTTCACTCCTCTCTGACCCTAGAACAATTCTGAACAAAGGGAAGAAATAAACCCAAGAAACAGGAAACACTACTGACTGACAATGCTACAACTCCATTGCCTATTCCACCAGTCCTGCATTGGTGGGGTTTGAAAAAACTGTAGTGTGAATACTTAATGTTTTGATTAAAATTCCACTGGAGTATATGTGTGTATGTGATTTTGTTTTGTCTTGCTTTATTCGACTTCATTTATACCAGGAAGCTCTCATTTAGACCTGTGTTATTATTGTTTTGCATTCATTTTTTCATATATTTTTATTGTAATTAATAGAAGGATTACATTTTATTCACCAGATAGAAGGTGCATTACTTCACATACATTGATACCCTTTCTCATGTCTTGATCCCCATTTCCCTCCCACCACCCCGCCATGGTTGAATCCTGTTTCATTTAGATCCATAAAGGAACAAAGGTCTCTTCAGCAAAAATGCCATTTGCCATCTCAATAAAGATGGTCCAAGAGAATCCAGATAATCCACTCTTGTTCCACCTCATTTAATAGAGATTCTGTTGGCTCGTATCTATTGAAGTTGGTGTTGGATTAGAAAGAAATGAAGACGGAAATGCAAAAGTAGGACAGAGAGCCATTGTGATTATCCTCCAATGTTCTCTGATCAATGATGGATTGCTTTTTCCTGGCTATTTAATCAGGTCTCCAAATAATGTTTCTCCCAATCCCTCAGAGATGCAGGGTAAACTGTGTGCACAGATGGTGGAAAGGCCAGCTATAAATATAAATTAAGCAAGGAAGCTGACCACTGTGGGAAGACTGCAACCTTCTCTGGTTAAATTTGACAATGAGTGCTCACCATATAGTGTGAGGCACACTGAGGGCACACACATCCCAGCTGTTCAACTTCAGCCAGGGCACGGGGCTATCTCAGGCTAAGTTATTCTTGGCAGCCATAGCTATGTGACTGACATAAAGGATAGCTACGAACCTGTTTAAACCAAAGTGTCAATTGTTAGTGGATGTTTACGTAACTTTAATGAAGTTTCAACAGAGTTTTTAACATATGTAATGAGTGGTTCTCTCTTGAGCAACTAGTGATGGGGGAGGGGGAAGAGGATAATTAAAACTAGTAAATTGAGTTGATGACTTACTTTTCTTTCCAGAAAAAAAAGGTGAGGAACAATTTTGGACATTTTTGAAATGTATGGCTACTTTCTTATAAGATAAAAATCAATTGAATTAAAAAATCCTTATGCTATAGAAAGTTCTGTAAAGGTACTGTGACATAATACACTCCTCAAGATAATAGACTGCCTGCATATCTAGTTAGTACACACAGAGATGTATATATATTTTATATATATGCAAAGAGAGTGACATATACTTATAAGACTACATATGCATAAACAGTACATATCTTTGTTAAATAAACCATGGCAATCACAAGTTAAAACAGTTGAAATGATTGGCTGTACTTGTAGCTTCTGTTAATCTCTGAAAAGCTAATAACAATTTTTTGGATGTTATTCATTTTAACTAGTTTTGAGGTTAGAGGAGTGGGTATTGATTATAAAGCCTTTGTGCAAATAAAAGAAGGCTGTGTACAACTTCAACTCTACTTCTCAGTGAGTGGCAAGCAGAAAAAAAGAGATTACATTAAGTCTGTCAAAAATAAGTTTTACTAGCCAGAATTGCAAACAGTTAATTAGAATCTCATTGGCATCTGATTGCTGATGAATTAATTATCTCCTCATCACCATCCCACTAAACTGAAACGTGGGTAGGTATTAATTAAACAGAAAAGATTATTTGGTAGCTGGGTGAAGAAGCTAGTAATTATTTGTTATTCAGGATGGCAGATGAGTGGAGAAAATTTTAAAAAGGTAAGATAGATGTAAGATATTGGTTATCTCTAATTAATTATTTGATTCTAGCTTCTAGGTGACATTCAATTTACTCAGTTTCTTCATTTGGAAGATCATCTGAGAAACTAACTATGAGAGCAATAGATGGGAATATATCTATGGAGTCTGGAATGTTTTTTATTTATGGCAGGAGTGGAGATAGGAAAAAACATATGGAAAGAATTGATGTAACTCTCATGCTATAGTACATACAAAAATTCCAAAGGAAAAACATCCATACACGATCACAAATACAAATAGAATAAGTGGTTTCATAAACATTCCCTAAATGTGAATTTGATTGGGCAATCTGTTAACTAATGGCTTCTGTATGAGAAATAAATGTAGAACGTGTGCCTCATATTAGCACTAAATATTTTCAATACTGCATTTTCTTCCTCTCCAACATAGGGTAGCAAAATCTGTAGCAGGAGAAATGTATTGGTTAAATATTTAGCAAAATGAAAACAGTTACTCCTCTCCTCCCAGCAAAAGTTACTGATCACAAATGATATTGAATTTTAAGTATTTTATTGGAGCAGTACATCATATATCTTAAAATTAGTAAGGACATCTAAATCTGATCCTCCCACAACTCATAAAATTGGAATATTTTTGATTTGCTTTTTTAAGAAGACCTAATTGTACAAGGGGACTATTTAGATATATACCCAAGCAATTGTATACCAACTAAAATAATAAAGTTCCTTAGTGAGTTTGACTTTCATTTTGTAACTTTACTAGATTATGTGAAATAATGGAAAGTGGTTCCCTTTTAGGAACTATGACACTCTCTTAAACTACAAATACCTAGACTTCCATTGTTGAGTTCCATCCATGAATAAAAGAAGTAGTTAGCATTTCACAATGTATTTCTACTGGGGTGATATGATAGTTCACAAGGAAACTGTAATACTTCTTTAAATCTTGGCAAGTAACTATAGCAAAGATAGGAAACCATTTTTCCCAGAAGTTATTAACCAGTATATGTGACCATAAATTTATTCAAACAATTTAAAGCTATTTTTTCCAAGTAAAACTAAAATAAGAAGGAAATAATCCATGTAATCAGTGCTTCTTTATTCTAACCTCAAAATATTAAAAAAAAGAATATTGACCCTCCAATTAATACTTTCATTGCTAGTTTATATGTGGCATAAATCATTCGTGACTTTTTTCCCCACGTCAGTCAAGGGGCTTAGAAACTGGGCTTGGGTGTTATCCCTGAGCTCTTCATCTCAAGGCTATCACCCTACCCTTCGAGCCACAGCATCACTTCTGCTTTTCTATTGTTTAATTGGAGATAGGAGTCTCATGGTCCTTAGTTCCTGGGCTGGCTTTGAACTGCAACCCTCAGATCTCAGCCTCCTGAGTAGCTAGGATTACAGCAATGAGCCACCATGTCCGGCTTTCATGAATTTATTTTAATATATATGACATATCTTCTCTACATTTTTACCACTCTTACTAATAGAGATTTAACAAAGCACTGGGATATAGACTATATTAAGAAACTGACATTTTCAGTATGTTATTTTTTAATTTAATTTTGTTTTCTATTTTTTTATGTTTTATTGGTTATGGGGCTTGAACTCTGGGCCTGGATACTGTCTCTGAGCTCTTTAGCTCAATGATCGCTCACTACCACTTTAGGCCACAGCACAACTTCCAAGAAATTGATTTCTAGACAGTATTATCTACTATTTCCATGTCTATTTTCTCAGTTATAAAATGTAGTAGATCATTATCTCAAAAGTTTAGTGCAATAAATATATTTAAAAGAGATTTGTAGGCTGCAAATTGCAGTACACAAACATTAGCCATGATAATGGCTTCTTTTAGATTGTTAAGTCCCAAGTAAAATAAGTGTCTGTTTGGATAGATGAAATGATACGTTTAACATTTTCCCCATATTCCAAAAACATGGTTAATGAGAAAATGTTTCATTGGCGGTATTCACTTAAAGTTTGGCTCTGTGAAAAAGGCTATGGTTAAAGTTCTTTCTCAGAATGATGATGAGTGGAAAGAGGTACAGCAAGATTTCCTGCTGCACTTTTATTACTTGCTTGTGCATAGATCTTGTCAGCAGAGGTTTCTCTGCCACTACTAAAGTCTTATCAATCACCTCACTCCTTCATTCATCCAGCTTGTACTTCATGAAGGGAGAAGCACAGTGCTAATCAAAAGGATAGGGATGTGTGGCAGACACTAAAGTAGAAATGAATCCTGCAGCCATATGAGATCAACTGAGGCCAGTGATTGCTATAACCCCATTCAGTATGGAAAACTTGACAATCTCATAAATATCGAACATATCGACTTTGGTCGCAACCATAAGAAAGAAGGTTATATCCTATGTCTTTTGTTAAAAACTGCCTATATGGGGACTACAGGAACAATGTGGATTCTTTATCCACTGAATCCAAGGATCTTATACTTGTTATATTTTTACATTTACCTTCAAATCAATCACACTTTAATGAGCTGGTGGCTCATTCTTACAATCCTATCTACTCAGGAGACTGAGGTCTGAGGATTGCAGTTGAAAGGCAGCCAAGGCAGAATAGTCTGTGAGACGCTCATCGCCAATAATCTACTCAAAAATGCCTGAAATGGTGCTGAGGCTCAAGTGGTGGAGTGCTAGCCTTGAGCACAGAGTGACTCATGGTCAGTACTCGTATCCTGAGTTCAAGCCCTTGAACCAGCATGTTTATTTTATTTTATTTTATTTTTTGTTGTTAGGATAATGTATAGAGGGGTTACAGTTACATTCATTAGGCGGTAGGTGCATTACTTCGCCAACCATGACACCCCTTCTCATGTTTTTGTCCCTGTTTTCCTCCCTCCAGCACCTCCCAATCATCTTGTTTCCCCACCTTCCCTTCCCTATTTCAACAAAACAAATAAAAGTATATACAATATACCAGGAAACAAAGTCAGATATAGTAACAATAAGAGATTAACCATAAGCCAAAAAAGAGAAGAGAAATGACGTAGTACCTTAAGAACAACAGTCACTCAAGATAAAGCTCTGATTTCCATATCCTAGAGATCCTATCATTTAGTCTAATCCTCAATGACCTTATGTACCTAGGTTTTCAGCTATTGTAATACTCTGCTAGGAGAGCACTAGGTTTGTACTAATTATTACAAGTGAGGGAAATAATTGAGCCTATGTTCTTTTGGGTCTGGCTTACTTCACTTAATATGACTTTTTCCATGTCTTTCCATTTCCTTACAAATCGGACAATGTCATTCTTCCTAATGGCAGCATAGAATTCCATTGTGAATAAGTACCACATCTTCATGATCCAATCATCTACTGAGGAGCATCTGGGTTGGTTCCATATCTTTACTACGGTAAATAGCAGCACATTTATTTTTACCAGTACTGAGGATTGAGCTCAGGGCCTGAGCTCTGTCCTTGAGCTTTCTCAAGGCTGGAGCTCGACCACTTGAGCCACTGTACCACTATGTATATATTATCGAGGAATTGAAGTCAGGTTTTTATGCATGCAAGGCAAGCACTCTACCTCTAGGCCAAACTCCTGGCCCCTAAAATTTTTTAACTTAAAACACACACACACACACACACACACACACACACACACACACACACGTATTCACACATACATGCATAACTACATATTCCTTCTGGTATACTATCACAGAATTTTAAGAAATCCGAGAGTAAAAAAAAAGATAAATTATCAACTAAAATTATATAGTTCTAATTATTAACTGCCAATGTGATATAATACTTGTCATCATGTAAAAATTCTCACATACATTGTCTAGACGGATAAATTAAAGTTGCATAATAAACATCTCACATGAGCTAGGCTCACTCCTGTTATCCTAGTGAGTCAGGACGCTGAGGACTGAGGATGGTGGCCTGAAGCCAGGCTGGGCAGGTAAGTCCGTGTGTCATGCTCACGGACTGAATCTAGCTTGCTTGTGAATGGTTCAGAAAGGAAGACAATTTTGCAATTAACAGAAGTTCATAAAATTCTATCATGCAAACAAAGTCTGTTCAATTCCCCAGCATGCCAGAGGGTATTCATAAATGTGGACTAGGTGTATGTGTTTCAGGAGACTTACAGGTCATCATCACATACCCTCTGCCATCCAAGAACCTATAGTCTAATTTATAGAACATGTTTAACACAGAGTACAATTATGGTATAATGACTTTGAAGTGTACATTAACTACTTAGTAAATATCAGATAAAAAATGTATAACAACTCATAAACAAATATAAAGAGTAGATGCCATTAAAGGGACATTTGACTCTTTGAGGTAGTGATTTTTTTTAATTTAAATCCAGAAATTAATGTGCTGCTTTTTTTTGTTCTAACCCTATTTTAGAAGGATGATTGTGCCATTTGTCTCACAAAATGACAAGTCTTCCATTGCCTTAAAAGGCTCTTTCACTTATTATATTATTTTGTTCCCAGTTTCAAATGAATAGCTCCAAGTTACTAAATAGGTTTTAAGAAGAGAGAAACTTTTCTTTCATTCAAAGTATCAACTCTGAGGTCTTCAACTTCAATGATTTTCTGCAATATAACTGTAATAATAATTATCTAATAACTCTAGATGTCTGGTATGTGATAGGTATGGCTGTCTATGTTATTTTATATTAAGGATTAGTCACTCTAAATCCCTCTGTGATCTTAAATCTCTCTAGTAACACTAACAATATATTTCTTTATTTGGATGACTGAATGAATACAACATATTCCCTTGAAATTTAACAGGGGCCATCTTCAAAATAAACTGCATAAAATGTTAAATCAAGAAGAGAAAAATAAATTAGAAATTACATTTTCATATATATATGTGTGTGCGCATATATATAGTCAGTTGTAGGGCTTGAAATCTGCGCCTGGGTGCTCTACCTGAGCTCTTTTGCTCATGGCTAATACTCTTTCACTTTAAGCCACAGCATCAGTTTCAGAGTTTGAGTTAATTGGAGATAAGGGTCTGACTGGGACTTTTCTTCCTGGGCTGGCTTCGAACTGTGATCCTCAAATGTCATCCTTCAGAGTAGCTAGGCTTACAGGCATGTACCACTAGCACACAGCTATTTTTTTTAAATGTATTTTTCCTAACTTTGTTCCTGTTTAAATAATGACCTACATGGTAATAAGGTCAAAAGCTCTTTGTTATGAAAGATAACACTCAAGTCTTTGTATGTAGAATTGTAGAAAGCCGAACATATATTTTTCCCTCAGAAATGATATTTTGTGCTGTGCTTAATGGCTTACGCCTGTAAATCTACCTACTGAGGAGGCTGAGATCTGAGGACTGTGGTTAAAAGCCAGTCCGGGCACCATTGTCTATGAGAATCTTACTTCCAATTAACTGCCAGAAAACCAGAAGTGACACTGTGGCTCAAGTGGTAGAGTGGTGGCCTTGAGCTAAAGAGCTCAAGGAAAGAGCCTAGGCCTAGAGTTCAAGCCCCATGATTTTTTTTTTAAAAAAAGCATTAAGTAAGTTTGCAATGTCTTTGTATGTAAAACAGTATTCACAGTATTCTAGAAGAATTTATTCTGCTTTGTCTTTGTAATAATGGCATAGAACAATAAATCAAGTCTCAAGAGTTTAAACCCATGACTTAGAAGTAGAGTGCTAGAGGGCTAGAACGGCCCTTACTAAGGGAAACTAAGGCACTCAAAGATGCAGGTGGGACATTTGAGCTGAGATGAATTTTGAAGTAGGGATATAGTTTTGTCAAGCTGTAAAGAAGGACAAAATATAACATCAGAAAGCTAAAACCAGTGCTGGACTAAAGGGAGGGGTGTGGATAAATGAAAAACAGAACAGGGAATAAATACACCAAGAATTCTCAATGTACATTTGGGGTAAAGCAAGTGGGAAATGTGAGGAATGGAAGAGATGGAAGGTGGGAGTAGAAGCTCTGATTCAGAAGCCCTGCATGCTTAGATGGAGCTGTTCCATTGTAACGCCTTGTACAACCTTTTCAAGTTCACAAAATTAAAATAAAAATAACCATGGAAGAAAGAGTAAACACCAAGTCAGAAACTTAGAGCAGAAGTAAATGTCATTGTTCAGTCTTTCATGCTTCAATAAGAGTGCAGAGAGATGAGGAATTGAATCACAAAGCATCTTTAGGAACACAGACAGAAAATGGGAATGTTTTCTAGGTTATATGGGATATGGATGACTTCGATGTAGAAGATAAGTCTGTTTCTATATGTTTTTTTAAAAGATAATTCTGGAAGCAGTAAAGATGATAAGTGAGTTGGTAATGCAGCAAGAGGGACTGAGGGAAAAAAAACTTGGTAGATAGGAGAATTATCGATAAACCTTATAAGAAACTAAAACTGCCTATTCTTAAGTGTGCAAAATGAGCAGGAAAATGTAATAAAATGCATTATCAAAAGAAAATTTATTATCAAAACCAACATATTTTTAAAAATTATACATTGTTATTAACAATGCATATTTTGTTAGATTATTCAGTTAGACTGAATCCTAGCTTCATGTTGAACAGAATAGACTCTAGAAGAAAGCAGGAAGACTGAGAAGGATAACTTACATCCCTTTTAATCTTGGCCAAAATAGCTCAGGTGGGTTGACAGAAGAACACAGAATGGAAGTTATTTGAAGGAGTATCTCTTGCTTAACTAACTGTTCATTTCCAGAGAAAAATCTGATAATGGCAGACTTAGACTGACAATGAGACAACATGATTTTATAGATGATGATGTAGTAAAAGATGAAAGAAGATGATAGTCGAGATATCAAAACCTCCACATGAATATTTGATAGTTGGAATAAGATTTGTGGGCTGACTAAAAAGCCAATTTTACTGTATCAGACAGATTGCAGCAGAAAGAAAGACTGATGCATGGTACC
Organism: Megascapheus bottae; assembly: GCF_031878675.1. Lineage (NCBI taxonomy): Eukaryota > Metazoa > Chordata > Mammalia > Rodentia > Geomyidae > Megascapheus > Megascapheus bottae. The sequence continues at coordinate 15,305,609 of NC_143527.1, read as the reverse complement.
TTGTAGTGTCTCCAAAGGGAGTAGTTACAATTTGAAAAATGCACAATTGAGTAGCATTTCAGACCATAAGCTCCTGGAGAGAAAGATGAAGTCAAAGAATGAAATAGAACAGTGAATGCTTAGCAGTTTGCATTTGAATTGAAGATCTTTTGAGGCTGTCTGGGAATGCTGGATGTTCTTGGCTTCACAGATGTTAATGAGAAGCTTGAGGGAGAGTCTGACAGAGCTGTAATATGCATCCTCAGTTCCTTGATAGGATATAAGTGAACCATTCTCCTACTGATGATATGATACCCCTTTGCTGGACATATTTCATCCTACAATGAAAGAAGAGGACTCATTGTACTCCCATCTTGGAATAACAAGTTAAAGGATTCTGTATTAACGTAACTATGAGAGCTGACAGTGCCAGGACTGGAACATATTGGTTTGATTAGCACTTAAATATCAGGAGGAAGGAAGGAGCACATCTGTTTCTTCTCCCTCTCCTCTTTGTGCCTCCTTCCTATCTATAGCAGGCACAGATAAGAACTGAGAAATAAATTAGAAGTGGAAAGGCCTAACTTGGCTTTCTGCCACCTGGAAATAAAATCTATTTAATTTACTCTGACTATCCTTGTTATAGTGTTAAATATAAACTAAATAGTTTCATATGGATTTAGGTAATGAGTTCACAAATTGATTTTGCAGAGTGTGGCTGCTTTAGGAAATAAACATCTGCTTACTGTGGCTTGAGTGACATAATTCCATGTGAACTTATCTTGATGGGATGAATGAATTTTCTGAAAGATGATTCACAAGCTCTCTTATGACCATTTTATCATCTCAATATTTATAACATTCTAGAAATTTGAATTAAAACAAAACAATTATCTAGAAACTCTGGCTGTGTCCTAGGAAAAGGTGACTGGATTGAATATTGATTTCAATAACATGGTTAAACAAACAAACACGTTCTCTCTCCACCCTCTCTCTTCAAAACCCTACTTCTTTCTCCTTACTCAAAAAGTCACAAGGAACTTATTCACATAGTAATGGTGTGACCTGAATTATGTGCAGCTAATTTCTAAAATAAAATTTCTTTAGCGGCACAAAGGTAGATCCATAGGTGCCTCTGTAAACCAAGCTACTCTTGTCCTTTCTCTAGCAGCAAAATTGGCTGTAATTGTAATTGTCTGTTAGAGGACCATGACAATATCAGCCCATCATTCTAGGAATGGCTACCAGGATTTGTAATTATAATGTCCTTTATTCCACTTTAAATTCCACAGTGACTTCACATTACTGTTCTTTCCCTTAAAAGATGAGTATCTGAGTGCGGGGGCTGGGATGTCTAGTTTTACCTTCCTGAAATGTGTATCTTTTATAGTCTGTCCGATTTCTCTAAGGCATCACAGGGCAGAGTAAGGTAGCTATCAAGAATGGTAATTTACAGCCTCAAAGTGCTTAATCTAAAATCTGTCCTTGTCAAAGGAGAACACTTCGGTCCCCATTGAACAGCAATATGAATTTTATTTCAGCCTGTCACAATGGGGCTTTCCAATTGTATTCTCTAAACTATCCCCATAATTATCAATTTATGCAATGTACAGTCCTTAAGGGTCTTTCACATCATTCTACTTATAAAATTAAATATAATGAGGGGTAGGAGAGGGGGGAAGGGAAATGGGGACCATGACATGTGAAAGGGTATCAATGTGTGGGAATTAAGGCACCATTTATCTGGCAAATATCATGTAACCCTTCTATTAATTACAATAAAAATATATTTAAAAAATTAAATATAAAAGCCCCACTAAATGTAATTAGCCTCATCCATATGAAAAACTAAAAATCATAACAACAAAGTAATTGTGGATTTGGACTAAATCTAGCTTTAGAAATTTATTGTGAATTATTTAGCTCAGTGAGTAAAATTTAACTCTTCCAGAAACAGGGGCCCAAAATTGGATTAGGCAGACAAGGATGTAGAGTAAATATATACAATGTGTATAACTGATTTTGATCAGTAACAGATCAATAAGCATCATACCAAATAAAGATATTGTAGGACCTGATATGCATTTCAAATGTAATAGAATAGATCTTGGTTTAACTTTATTTACTGGTCATTATTATTAGAACATGATAAACATTTCCCTTTTTCATAAAGTCCATGCTATTTATATTCATCTAAACACATAGGCTAACACATAGCTTCCTGCTATGGAATTACTTAACTAATAGTAAATGGTGACTTTGCTGTACTGAATTAAGATTCTACTCTTTTATTCTTATACTACTGTTTGTACCTTTATTTATTTATTTTGCCAGTCCTGGGGCTTTATCTCAAGGCCTGAGCATTTTCCTTGAGCTTTCTCAAGGCTAGAGCTCTACCACTTGATCCACTGTACCACTTCTGGCTTTTTGCTATGTATGTGGTACTGAAGAATCAAGCCTGGGTCCTTGTGCTAGACATGCACTCTACCACTAGGCCAAACTCACAGCCCTATTCCTGTTTTTAAAAATACATCTTTAAATTCTGTATCCCTTTGTAGATATACCATATATCTACATATAGATATACACACATAGGTAGATAGATTGACTGATTGATAGATAGATAGAAGATAGATGATAAATAGATAGATAGATAGATAGATAGATAGATAGATAGATAGATAGATAGATAGATAATAGAGTCCTCCACAACATGGAAATCCCTCTCTATATTTGTGGACATTCAATACTACAGACAAAAGGCTCTATATGGCCTACTTCAGTTAAGAGGGTTTAATAAAGGGACTGTTAAAGTAAATACACGGGATTATTAAAAACATAGAGAATGAATTACCAGGGAACTATCCACAATGGAGCTTTTACCATCCTTTGGCTTGAGGTAGAACTGCAGGAGAGTGATGGCAGACCTGGAGGAATATAGCCTTCAGGAAGAAACACTGAGTTGGCTTGCAGTTCTTCCTACCTTGCCTGGGGACACGCAAGCATCAGTACTTCTGGTTCCTTTCTCAGTCCTCATTTGGATTCACATCAAATTTCTACAAAGGATGCACTCTAAGAAAGCCAAAGTTCTAACAGAGCTTTGGGGATATTTAGCCTGTGCTGATGGGTCAGTCTCTAGGCTGGAGAAGGGTAAAAAACAGTCATGCTGAATGGGCTTTTAATTTGAGATAGGAGAAAGGAACGTGGGGAGGAAATCACAAATGCTCCGGATAAAGAATTAGTGCATAGACAGAAGATTGTGCCTGCAAGCGTAGGTGTCCCAACGCTATACTAAAACTTTCCAATAGAGTATGCAACATTACAAGGAAGACTTAATATGGTAGATAGTGGCAAAAAGTTGATCAGAAACAAGAGGACGACAAAATGATCCAAATACAATTGCCAGGGCCCTTAAACAGATGACAAAGTCTAAAGGAATGTCAGGGAGATAAGATTGGCATGCCATTCGGGCTCTCAGGATAACAAGGATCCACAAGTCAAAGAATATGGTCAAACAAAGCTGGAAGAGCTGGTAAAGGAAGATATATCTATCTTCAGAGGCAGAGCAAATATATTCAGGTCTGTTAATGCCTTGATTTTAATATTTTGGGAGCTATGGCCAGAGCTCCGGCTTATAGAACTAGAAAACAGCAAATGTGTGCTATTTTAAGATATGAAGTGTACAGTCATTTGTAGCATTCTAATAGCAATTGAAAACAAGTACCCTTGATTCGAGTTCCTTCAATTAATATTGCCTCTCTGCTGTGATCACCTTGGAGAGCTCTCATAAACACTGCACATCAATGAGCAACTCATATTTCCCTATAAGTGCAAGAGATTCTGCCCTGCTATTTCACAAGAAGACTTACATAACCATGAAAAGGAAGGATTCTTTGGTTGTTTTTTCTTTCCCCCTGAATAGGAAGAAATTTTCTATCAGCTAGTTTAAAAGACATCCCATTATCCAGGTACTCAGAGAGCCCAGCTCCCAGAATAGAACAAAGGCTCCACAGAAAGGACCCACAAGTCAGAAGGCCACACAGAATTGCCTGCAGGTCCAGAAAACCAATATACATCTTGTACTTAATAGCGTTTTCTGGACTTAAAAAGGGAAAGCCAGAGGTAGAGTGCTTGCCTTGCAAGCCCAAGGCCACAAGTTCAAACTCCCATACTGATAAAGAAATAGAAAAAAAAAAACAACTATGAAAGCTGTGTTATATCATAAAGATCTAAAGCAAGGATTTAACATCAGTAAGACCACATTTAAAAAAAAGAAAACTTGTACAAGAAAAACAGTGCAAAACATACCTATGCTAAGATTTTATTTCCTTTCAGCAAAAATAGCTAAAATTCTTAACTAAAGATGTTATTGAGCATTTCTGTTCAAGGTGACCATCCTGCCTCTTGAGCCACAGTTCTACTCCCCATTTTTATTGATGGCTACTTGGAGATGAGAATCTCATAGACCTTCCTGCCCAGAGTATGTTTTGAACTATGGTCTTCACATCTCAGCATCCTTAGTAGCTAGCCGAGCAGGCATGAGCCACAGTTATTCATCTACAAATTTACTTTTATAAATACTTTTGTATAAAGAAATAATATCTACTGTAATTCATGTTCAGTTATATTGCTTTTACCTTTATTATTAAAAACAAAAACATATTTATGGTTCTCTAAAAGTATACAGCTCTTGTGGTCTCTTGTGAACAATATTTAAATCAGCCCTAGGATGTAGGCACATTGTTATGATTTTAGCTAATTGGCCTAACTTTCTAAATTTTTTCCAGGCATTTAATACATAAGACAGAAAATTAATTATTTTGTTTTCCCAATTTTTACATTATACAATGAATCATTTTGAGTTTCAAATCACTTTTATGAGATAAATGTACACTGCAAGATTATGCCTATTAATTTTTAATCAGTGAAGAATTCATTTGAATTAACTTATGATTATTTCAAAACAAATTGAACATTTCATATAAATCTCAAGTTCAATCTTCATCTTGATTTCACACTCTTGGCTACTGTTATCTTCTAGGTCCATGTTCTGACACAAATACCCTTGTTATCCAACGATATTAAAACTATTGGGAAATCTTTGTCTATTGGAAATATTACATGTAGTTTTATTAGAACATTATAGTTTTTACAATAAAGGAAGTTGAAAATATTTTAACAGAAAACATCTTTCTCCAAATATACTTCAGAGGGCTACCTATTTTAAGTAGATAATAGAATTCTTAATAATATTTGAAGAGGAAAATGCATTCTGTTACTTTCTTTTTTCTATTTTTTATGTTGGTCCTAGGGCTCTAACATTTATGCTACAGCCTATTTGCAGCTTTTTGTATTTTGGGGTTTTGTTGGTTAATTGGAGATAAGAATCTCTAGGACTTTCCTTCCTTGGCTGGTTTTGAACAGCCAATCATCGGATCTCAGACTCCTAAATATCAAGGAGTAACATAGGAGCCACTCATGCTCTGGACATCCCATTACTCATAGTTAAAGATATCCTTCCTGTTTACCTGTTATCATTTGATACTTTGAGCTCTTGCAGGTAAATGTAAAGGATTTGCATTTTGAGAGTATATCAAAGATCATCGTGTCTTTATGACTGTCTTCTTACACATGTTGTCATTGTAAACGAGGCATGTCCATATATGCATAAATACATATGCAGTACAATATTGTTGGCAAATGATCAAGAGTACACTAATGGAGTGTTTTCTCTCTCTCCTTAGTACAGTTAAGCCTATGACTTATTTTGGCCCCTGACCTCAGCAAAGAAAGCTTTACCCATGGCAACAAGCTAGATCAACAAAACCCCACATGTCTAATCTTACTAGGATACTTTTTGGATTGAGTTTCTGATCTCCTATAATTGTGGCACCTATTTAGTTTATCACTTCATCCATAGCCAACCTGGTCCAGCTGCTATGAAACATGTAAATACATCACTGTTGCCAGCACAGGCTGATTGGCATTCATGCTTGAGTGTCTTTTTTATTTTCTCCTTGGCTGCTGGGAGTAGCATGAACAGCACAGAAACTAAAGAGCTTCATCTATTAGGCATGACAGATTTGTATTCAGCGGTAAACGTCTGACCTTGTTCAACTCTCTCATCCATTCCCATCATCCTCTCGCCAGATGAAAGAGGCGGTTTCACTCCTGCTTCCTGGCTGTTGCCTTGGTAACGACAACTGAGTCTGTCTGAGGAAATAACCGATAGAATATGTGGGTAGTGTGATGGGGGGAAGGGGACTACAAACATTCATCATTCACAGAATTGTAAATGAAAGATGCTCAAAAATGAAATTAGAAAATAGCACCAGTCAACCACATTGTTGTGTTCTTACCCAGTCTCCTTTGTAGTTATATTTACATTTTCTCTGTGCATTTGAGCTGGAGACTATAGACTATTGAAGTTCATGGTAAGCATTTCAGTTAGATGATAAATGCAGGTAAGTTTGGAAATGAAATGGGTATTGCTCTAGATGTTGAATTGGTAAATAGAAGTAGATGATTGCAGCAGATAATATCTCAGCAGAAAGATCTTTGTAAGCAAATTTGTAATCTATTCTTCTTGCTTTTTCTCTCCTGGAAGTTATATGCACTTTGAAGTAATTATATGTGGAAAACTATAAACCTCCAAACTGGATTTTTCATTAAGATTTTTGTCACTTTGAGCTCCAACCTCTCCTACCTCAAAGATTCATCAGCATTCTTGTTATGTATTAGATTTCAACAACACATCACAAGGGTGTCAAAAAGTCTAAGAATCTCCATGGAATTCTTAAATTTGCAGTGAAATTTATAGCATCAACTGAAAGTAAGCTCATAAATTGTTCAGTGAAATGTCATTGGAATTTTATAGAATAATTTCAGATTATATGTTAGCATGAACACAAGTAGCTAAAAATGAAAATCTAGTATAAAGGTTTCTGACAGAGAAACCAGAGGATATTTATGTAATATGTTCTACCCCAGATATTTCTAGTGATTATATCCATAGTTTTGTCAAAGGTTTAAATAGCTTTTAAACTATTTCTAAATTGTGTATATTTTCATATTCTAAAATCTTCCATCCTTATATGGAAACTACTTAATCTTGGAAGGCATTAAGTAGAACTGACAAATATCAGTTATAATTGTATATAATAGCTCTAATGTATTCCTATTCTAGAATTCCGTATTAGCATCATTGTGTGATGATTGTATGCACCAGTTATGAATATATGGCTTAGCCGTATTAAAAGAATAACAATTATTTTTGGCAATAGAATTCAGCAAACCTTATTTTTCTGCTTACCAATGAAAACAAAAATCAGACACCTTTACTCTCTTTTAATGTTAGAATAGAATTCCCCATGACAAGTTGTTCCCTAAAAGCTAAATAAAAATTCAATTTAGCTACTACATCCAATGCTCATTTCAAGATATCTACATAGCTACAAATAGTCTGAGAGGTGAGCCGCCCGAGGTCTCTGATCAAAAGCTAGAGAAGTTTAAGTTTACAAGTCTTTGGCAAAACATGCAGCTCAGCATTCTGTTCATATGTCTCTGAGAATCCTGTCTTTCACTGTCTTCACTGAAAAGAGTTCTCTAGGGTATTTTTTGAAATAGAAGTTTTGAATTTTTCTTAGGAGAATGATAGAAGACTATATTAATTTCTGATTGTATACTGTATTGCTACAGCTTCAGTGGGTTTGAAGCATTTTAACTCAAATTCTGGAGGTAGGAGTCTGAAGTCACCCTGAATGGTATGTCTGAATTTCTTGGCTCAGTCCATTTCCTCAAATTACTTGAAACACACTCACTCTGACCTCTTGGTTCTCTTTGAGGGGCCCTGTGTTTGTACAGTGGTCACCAGGACGATCTTGGATGACTACCTTATCTCTGAATCTTTCATTCAGTCACATGTTAGTCTACTTGCATTTTCTGAGGAACAGGAGGTGATTATCTTTCTTACCTTCCATTTACTGAGGTGGCAACATTCTTTACTCTGCTACAAATACAATTTGTTGTAAACTATGTGCCAACTAGACAATAAATATCTCTCAAATGGATAAGATTTAAGAAATACACAGAAACATAAACCAAAGAACACTGTAAGAAAGTACAAGAATGTGTAGCTTTCCATGAGAACTTCACAGGGGATGGGACAGTTACACAATTCTGATCTTCGGATGCAGAGGATATGGGCTGTAAATGCCGACTCACAATCTGCATTGGACCACTTTGTTGTGTGGCCTCTGACTTTTAAAAATCATTTTCCATGGGAAATCCAGAATTGAGGAGAGAAGGTAGAAGTGAAAACATACTGCTGCAGAGATATCAAACTATATGTAATTCAGGGCTGTACTTTACATTGCAGTTATATGCATATGATGAACTCCAGATGTTCCCTCACTTTTTATTCCAATACGTGTAATAGGAAAAATGAAGGGAGGGAGAGAGAAGGAGAGAAGGAGGGAGAGAGAGAGGCAGAATTGAAGGAAAGGAGGGGTTTAGCAGAAAGGTTAGGCAATTGTTTAAGAATCAACTTGCAGTTTATGATATGATAATTATTATTATGCTTCTTACCTTTGATAGCATTACCATAATTACTATTCTAAAAATATCATAAGCAGTTTATAATGAAGTAAAATGTATTAATATTTGGAGTGGTGTGTCTTATACAGAGTATATTTTCAAAAGTATTACAATGCCAAATAACACAGCTAAAATATATGCCAAAAGGAAGAAACAGAAACAGGAGTGAAAGTAAAGCTGAAGCATAAGGTAAAGGGTGGTTCTTATTTTAAAAGTATTTTCAGGTAAACATTTGGGCTTATCTGCCAAAATATTTGAAGGAATGAAAACCTAATATGACAGGCACAGTAAGTATTAGATTGCAGTAATAAATCACTGAGTGGGTTTTATTTTATATTCTATCACATAAGAGTCTAGAGTAGACAATCTTTGCCTCAATTGTATATATCTTCTTTTGCAGTTTCCTTTCTCTTGAATATGTTCTTCCTTTTGATATAAAATGAGACAGGTGACATGTAATGACAGATGGTCACTTCCTGCTGAGTTTTATATCCTGTCCACATTGAATTACTCATTCTACCCTATATGTTAAGCTGATATGCAATTGTGAGGAGGAGGGGGGCGGAAGTGGAGGAGGAGGAAAGGGAGGAGGACACAGAAGAGATGAAGAAAGGAAGGACGAGAAGCAAGGGAATGCTGAGTACGAAAGGAAAAAATAGGAATTAGTTGGAGGAAGAGGGAGAGAGGGAAGTATAGAGAGGCCATGAGAGAGAAGGAAGGGACAAAGGAGAAAGACCAGCTGCTGTGTAGATAACCATTGCTCTCCCAGGCAGCTCTTGGTGCTGCTACTCTGTCCTGCCCAGCTCTTAGGGCTAAAATCTAGTGCAGATGAATGATCTAATTCCAATATTTAGCCTAGAAAAAGCTATAATCAATAGGCTAGGGAAATGAGGAAGTCTGCATAAAGATAGCAAAATGGCCCTTTTTATCACTCACATCAGAAACATTGTCTTCAGGGGTATATTTTGTGGGTTCACTTTTATTTAATTGATGAGATTCAGTACTATCTACACGTGGGTGGTAGAAGAAATGCGTCTGTAAAATCCAGAAGCATTTCCTTCTAATGCAGTTCTAAACTTGTACTGGTTTGAGTGGTTGCTGTTCAACTTCCTGGAGAACAGTGTAATTGGGCTTTATAGGTAAAAATACAGCTGGAACCAACTGAGAGAGGAACAACAACAATCCAGAAATAACTTCAGGAGAGATGACTTTCTAGATGGATAACAGCAGTGGATTTTCTCATGATGCCAGAGGAAATCATGCGAATATTTAGAAAAGCATGAGTTACATACTAGCTGAAAGAGCTAACTGTACATACATAATTATGTACACACACACATACACATACACACACACACACACACCTTCATACCTTCATTAATCTTTGGGGATAGAACCATAAAATAATATACTAAATCCAGATGCTCTTGGGATTCTTTAATAATGATGCTAACCCAAAATACTATTAGGCCTGAAAAAATACAAAAACAAAAACAGGCAAAACAAATCCTGGTGCTGATGGCTCATGCCTGTAATCTTAGCTACTCAGGAGGCTGAGATCTGAGGATCGCAGTTCAATGCCAGTCCAGGCATGAAAGTCCATGAGACTCTTATCTCCAATTAACCACCAGAAAACCAAAAGTAGCACTGTGGCTCAAGTGATAGATCACTAGCCTTGAGCTGAAGAGCTCTGGGACAGCTCCCAGGTCCTGATTTCAAGCTCCATTATCAATCCAAACAACAACAACAACAAAAATGGAGTCAAGGTATGTAGTCAAAATGCTTGGCTTCCCCTTGGACTCTTTAGCTAAGAAAACACAGCATAAGACTCGGATCTTCTCAATAACTCTGTTGTTCTTTGTTCCACAGCTCTCCTCCCAAGATAGGGGAAACATGGAATCTTGACACTGAGACATTGTCTTTACCTGAATTGCCATCAAGGTCTTGGTGATTCTCTAGGAAAAAAAAAATGGAGTGACATTACCTCAACATGATATTGATTTCTCTCCTCTTGGCATGTAAAGTCCCAAGTGTTCCACTGACCCATTACGTGAGCCTGTAATTACTCCAGGAGCTGGGAATGAAAAGGGCATATCTCTTCTGTTTCCAGGAACTGACAGACTAGGGTATAAGCAGGCCCTGCATTAAGGCAAGTCTCTCGGGAGAGCTTAAAGACTCCCAAGCTTGACTTCTGCATTTTTTGTGTCAATAGAGGTCAGGCTCATTACCAATATGGAATTGGCGAATGATCTCGAAGTGACTTTGTCATAATGATACATCCTAATGTTCACATTAGAAACACAGACACAGAAAATATAATTGGTATAATTAGCTAGTTTCCTCTCTCTTTAGAATACCACTAGTGTGTACCTCTTTCATATTTTTAAAAAAGGGATAATGTATTCTTGATGCTTTTGAGAGTTAACTGGTGGTTCACAAGCTATTTATAAGGACATATTCATTTTTTATTAGCTTGCATTAGTTATACAGGAGGTGATTTCTTTGTTACCTCTCTCATCATGTTTACAAGGTATTCCAATCACTTCAAATTCCAAATTCATTTTTAAAAGTGTTTTTAAATGAAACAAGTAATTATTGCATGCTTTGTTTGTATTCCTGATGAGGAGTAGACTTTGTAATTCATGAAATCCATTTCCACACTCTGCAAGGTGCCCTATGCATTATATTAAATGGCCTCAGTCTAATTTTTTTAAGTCTAATTTTTTTAAGTCTGCATTCCTAAGTAATGACAAAGCTGTAGTCTTCTGCATGAGCTTAGCTCCCTCAATTGGGTAGACGGCTAAGCTGATTTTTAAAGTTAATTATGGTGCAGAGAAATCTAAAGGTCAGACCTTGTCTGTTTTCCTGGCTTGCTCAATACCATGGGCATATGAACCCCAGATAAATCCCTTAACTGCTGACCCAACTAATAATTTCCCTGTACACCTTAACCTATTTCTTTTCCAGAGTGTTTTTGGAGTCTTTAGTGTGCTTTAGGGTCTTCAGTATAGATTATTACAAACATGTCATCTACAACCTTCCATTGAGACCCTTTCAGAATTTCAAATTAACTATGAGGCTGTATTTTCTGCAATATGGCCCCCAAGTTATCTTTGTATTTCACAAAATAGCCTGGATTATTTCAGTTTATCTTTACTGATCAAGGAGAATATTAAAATTTTGAAAGTATTGAGAAAAATGATAATGCTTAGGGTTAATTAAGGATTGCTAGTTCTCAGTTTTGCAGATCTTTATTTATTCATTCATTTGATCCTGCATTTGTTTGTGCAATGATTCTGTGTTTTTTTTTTTTTTTGTTTTTTGAGTACTACTATGGGAATACATCACCTTGCTAAATTTCAGGAGCTGCAAAAGTGCAAGAGGCTTATAGCCTTCAGAGATTACTTATAATCTGAACTAAAATCCAAGGTTCAGCTTTTCTCTATGAATGAGGAAACAAGCACGCACACCTTATGTAATTTAAGATGGCATAAGTCTGAGGACATTTAAATGGGAACAGGTCATACAAGGATTAGAATCCAGCACAGTATTAGAAACCATATAAATGGTGTTTATTAAGGTTACACATCTCTTTTTCAAAAGTAACTCCATGTGCTCACATGCAATTCAATTAATGTGATAGCATTCTATAAAAATTTGTAGGAATTATTTATACTAAAACAGCATAAAAAATGAACACAATAGATAACTAATAAAACTTACATAGCTGGGCCGGGAGTTTGGCCTACTGATAGAGTGCTTGCCTAGCATGCACGAAGACCCAGGTTCAATTCCTTGGTGCCACACACACAGAAAAAAACCAGAAGTGGTGCTGAGGCTCAGGTGGTAGAGTTCTAGCCTTGAGAAAATCCAAGGACAGTGCTCAGGCCCTGAGCTCAAGCCCAGGACTGGCAAAAAAACAAAAACAAAAAAATTAGGTAGCTCCTAATAAATCAGTTTTCCAAATATGACTTCTATTGTGACTCAAAAATGTATGATCTTTTGAGGATTATTACTTTTCTACTTTAAATTTATAGGTTCTTATACTGCCAAATATATTTTTTAAATGGGTATGGTAGTACCAAACTGTAATCATAGCACTCAGAATGCTGAGACAAAAAGGTTACATGTTCAGTGTCAGTTAGGCCTATATGATTCATATAAAATCTGTTTCTACAAAACAAAAACTAAGTGCTAGTGATTGTACACAGAGATTCCCTTCCTGAACACTTGTTTGTTCAACATGTCATTCAAACTATGATGTAAAAATCAATGTTAATAAATTAATTTAAAAAAAGGATGGAAGGTGGGGAGGTGAAAGAGAGGAAGGAAGGAAGGAAGGAACAGAGGAAGGAACAGAGGAAGGAAGGAAGGTCTTGTGTAGATATTCATACAGTAGTTGATTTCCTTTATATTTTTCTTTTTTTCCTTTTTCATATATTTTTATTGTAATTAATAGAAGGGTTACATGATATTTGCCAGATAGAAGGTGCATTAATCCCCATACATTGATACCCTTTCACATGTCATGATCCCCATTTCCCTCCCTCCCACCCCCATGCCTCGTTTTGTTTTCCCCCCTTCCCTATCCAATTTCAAATAACCAAATACAAATATATCCGATATATCAGGTAACAAAGTGGGATACTGTAACAATATGAGATAACCAAGGGACAGCAAAAGAGATGAGAGATTACATAGTACATTAAGGACAACAATCAATCATTATATGGCTTTTGTTTCTAAATCCTAGAGGTCCTTTCATTTAGCGTCATACCATATGGCCTTATGTATCTAGGTTTTGCTCTATTGCAAATCTCTGCTAGGAGAGCCCAAGGTTTCTACTGATTATGACAAATGAGGGAAACCATTGAGCCTAAGTTCCTTTGAGTCTGGCTTACTTCACTTAATATGATTTTTTTCTAAGTCTTTCCATTTCCTAATAAGTGGGGTGATGTCGTTCTTTCTGACAGCAGCATAGAATTCCATTGTGTACAAATAACACATCTTGTTGAACCATTCATCAACTGAGGGACATCTAGGTTGGTTCCATATCTTTGCTATGGTAAATAGTGCTGCAACGAACATCGTTGTGCTAGTGGATTTAGTGTGTCCTTGTTTCTGGATGGTTGGGTAAATGCCAAGTAGTGGAATTGCTGGGTCATAGGGGAGCTCTATGTTTAGTCTTCTGAGGCACTGCCATACTGCTTTCCATAGTGGTTGAACGAGTTTGCACTCCCACCAACAGTGTAGTAGTGATCCCTCCTGGCCACATCCCCTCCAGCATCTGTTGTTATTAGATTTCTTGATCCTGGCCATTATAACTGGAGTGGGTTGGAATCTTAGAGTTGTTTTGATTTTCATTTCTTTTGAGACCAGAGATGTTGAGCATTTCCTCATGTGTCTATAGGCCATTTTTGTTTCTTCTTCAGAGAAGACTCTCTTTAAGTCTTTGGCCCATCTTTTATTGGGATGGTTGTTACTTTGGAGATTCAGTTTTTGGAGCTGTTGATATATTTTAGATATGAGGCCTTTGTCCATTGTATGGTTGGTGAAGATCTTATCCCACTCTGTAGGCTTCCTAATTAATTTACTAGCTATGTCCTTTGCCATACAAAAGCTCTGCAGTTTAATGCAGTCCCACTTATCCAGCCTTTTTCTGATTTGTTGTGATTCTTGGTCCTTATTAAGAAAGTTTCAACCTGTGCCAAGGAGGCCTAGTGTATCTCCTATTCCTTCTTGTAAAGTTTTCAGTGTGTCTTGTTTTACCTCAAGTTCTTTGATCCATTTGGAGTTAATTGTAGACTAAGATCAAACAGGATTCATCACAGGGAGGCAAAGCTGGTTCAACATATGCAAATCAAGTTTGTTGTCCTTAATGTACTATGTTATCTCTCATCTCCTTTGCTGTCCCTTGGGTATCTCATATTGTTACAGTACCTCACTTTGTTATCTGATATATTAAATTTATTTGTATTTGGTTATTTGAAGTTTGATAGGGAAGGGGGGAAAACCAAGATGGGGGGGGTGGGGGGGGAGAGTAATGGGTACCAAGACATGTGAAAGGGTATCAATATATGTGAATTAATGCACCTTATATATGGCAAATATCATGTAACCCTTTTATTAATTACAATAAAAAAAGAAAAAAGATAATTCATCACATCAACAGGAACAAGGACAAAAATCACAAGATTGTCTCAATAGATGCAGAGAAAAGGCATTTGACAAGATCCAACACCCCTTTATGTTAAAAGCTCGGGAGAAACTAGGAATCCATGGAACATTTCTCAATATAATAAAGGCTGTGTATGACAAACCTACAGCTAGTTTTATACTTAATGGAGAAAAGCTAAAGCCATTCCCTCCAAAATCAGGAATGAGACAAGGATGCCCACTCTCTCCACTCCTCTTTAACATAATATTAGAATTCCTAGCCAGTGCAATAAGGCAAGAAGCAAGCATAAAGGGGATCCAAATAGGGAAAGAGGAAGTAAAACTTTCCCTCTTTGCAGATGACATGATTCTGTATTTAAAGAATCCTATAGACTCTACTCCCAAGCTCCTTGAGCTGATTCAAAACTTTGGAAGGGTAGCAGGGTATAAAATTAACCCTCAAAAATCAACTTCCCTCCTCTACGCCAACAGTGAGAGGAACAAGGCAACAATCAGGAAAGCAACTCCTTTTGCAATAACCTCAAAGAAAATAAAGCAGCTAGGAATTAACTTAACTAAGAATCCTTTATATTTTTCAACTGTGTAAATTTAATCAACTCATTATGTTGATTCATTTGTCATTGTTTAACTAGAGCAATAAATGTAGGCATAGAACAACCATGTAGAATGAAACTAGAGTTCACTGAGGCAAGTGAAGAATGGATCTGACTTACAGATTTTAGAGGATGAATAAAGTACTCAAATGAAAAATGACACTTTAAGGCAGTCTTTTCTGTTGTTTTGTTGTTGTTTGTGTTTGCTTTGTTTTGTTAAGCATCTGGTTTGTGCAGGTCAGAGCTGGAGGAGGCCAGTCCTGGCTATAGGGGTCTAAACTGCCCTGAATTCCCTTCACAGTCTTGCTGTCTGTTGAAAGCAGAGCACATGGGATAATTGTAACACACACACACACACACACACACACACACACACACACACACACACACACACACACAGAGTTTACCAAACAATTTCTATGGCTATTTTTTTCTTTCTTTCTGTTTCAAAGCATAGTAATTTTTATTGTATTTTATTTTCAGGATAATGTATAGAGGGGTTACAGTTATATTTGTCAAGTAATGGGTACATTATTTCTCGAAACTTGATACCCCTTCTCATGTATTTGTCCCTTTTCCCTCCCCCAATCCCTCCCAATCATCTTATTTTCCCCTTCCCTTCCCTATTTCAAATAAATAAGTATATGTACAATATACAAAGGTAACAAAGTCAGATACAGTAACCACATGAGAGTAACTGTAAGTGGAAAAAAAGGGAAAAGAAATAACTTCACCAAGTACATTAACAACAACAATCACCAAAATAAACCTCTTGTTTCCATATCTTAGCACTCATTTTGTTTAGTCTCATCCTGTATGACCATATGTACATAGGTTTTGAGCTATTGTGATCCTCTGCTAGGAGAATCGTAGATGTGTACTAATGATGTTTCCATTTCCTTACGAATGGTGCAATGTCATTCTTTCTCATAGAATTCTATTGTGAGTTATTAGCACATCTTCTTGATCCATTCATCTACTGAGGGACATCTGGGTTGGTTCCGTATCTTAGCTTTGGTAAATAATGCTGCAATGAACATCATTGTGCTAGTAGCTTTAAGTATGCCCTTGTTTCTGGACATTTGGGTAAGTGCCAAGGAGTGGCATTGCTGGGTCATAGGGGAGCTCCATGTTTAGTCTTTTGAGGACCCTCCATACTGCTTTCATAATGGAAATTAGCAACAATTTCAAAGGCTTAAGTAAAGTAGTGATTAGTGTTGCTGATTTTCTTCTTGCTGTAGACTCCAGAGTGACTCAGTATGGAAATGATGTATACTACGTGGCCTGTGGATTCGGTAAATCATAGAATTTAACTTTGGGTTGAGGACTTTTAAAATTGGGTTAGGTCATGGTACTGAGTGATTTTTCATATTTGCCTCCTTGATGTTTTTGATAATATTTTGAGGTATCATATAATCTTGTAACATTACTTCTTTTTGCTATTGAATTTATGTTGAATGTAGCACTACTTTTGGAAATGAAATTAAGTATAGATTATTGAACAAGTGAGCACATGGCAGAACTTTCCCTTCTGTCTTACAGTCCAATGCTCCTGTTATAGCATTTGAAATCTAAGTGTTCTTAAGTGCTAACAGGAAGAATTAGCTCATTTCTAGCTACTTTTATCTATGCATTCTCTCAAGGAAATCCTATGGAAATTCAACTTAACCTTCTAACACAAAATTAATGTGCCACAAGAGAGGATACAAAGAAAAGATATACTAATTCTCCTCTCAGATTATGTAAATACATTCAAGTTTTCATGCATACTAAAATGGGTTAGCAATCATAATTTTAAATACTACTAGAAATGGCACCATTTAGAGATTTATAATTAAATGTGTTCGTGTATTAATTGGCATGTTTAGAATTTCAGATCTTGGATAAATAAGGTGAGAAGATTCTGTGCGTAGAATGCCATATGTCTGAGGGACATGTGTCTTTCTGAGGTTGTGCCTTTCCATTGAATTGCCTTAGGATGCAGTGTGGATTTGATTAAGAAACCTGAGATATGCCTTGAGATACATGGTTAAAGCTATAGGAACTGCAAGACATTTTCATCAAAAACTGAAAATATTCAATTCTTGTGTTATTCCAGCAGCCATTGAATTCATGCTCATTTGTTTTCTGAGATTCTTTATCTCTAACACATCATATCTCCAGCATATCCAGCTCTGGATCCACAAATTGTCTTCTATTATAAGCCCTACACTAAAAAAGGCTGTATATTTACTTATGTTTGGTTCAATGTCTTTCAAACTAAACAAGTAGGATCCAATTTTAGTTTAAAATATAAATATTATTTCACTAAATGAATTGCTTGAAAAAAGAGTTGTGATCATATTGACACCCTTGCTAAATAAAGTACATTGCATAACATGATAAATTAGGTGATATCACTCATCCAATCTGGTTTCCTGGCACTATCATATCCCATTTTTATAAGACATTTTTCTCAGCCTGGAAAGCAGAATGCATTTGTTTTTTGTAGGCAATGGATTCTTTTTTATCAGCTTCTGACAATTTGTAGTCTCACACTCTTGCTTTCTGCTGTCATCCCTGTCTGAAAGAATCATTTTAGTATGACCAACTTTGTATATTTGCTAGGGTGTCCGGGGCATTTTTGTCTGGGTACCTTCTGCATCTTTTGCACCCCCTTCCGTACTTGCCTGTGATGAGAGATGAGGGAATCATCTGAGAAACAAGAGTGGCTAGGATGCTTGAAACTCTAGCCTGGCTTTGCTAGATTTCTGTCATTTTTTTATATTGTTTCATGGTGGCAGTTTCATTGGTATATGAGAGCCCTGAGATATCACTTAGGGAAAGCTAATAAAAATCCTTGACAGATCAAACTTTTCTATTTCTTTCTATTGAACTTTTTGGCAATTAGGCTTGATGGGTTAAGACTCAGGGGAGTTATTTTATTTCCCATCGGTGGCTTAAACTAGATTCTGAGCTGAAGACAAGTAAATTCTTAGCACATCTTGCCTTGTGTACATGATGAGTAGAATGTCCTGCTTTCTGCCCTAGTTTGGTTGATATTTGCCCTTGGAATCCTTTTGTCTCTGGGCAAGATACAGACTGGTTGTCTGTATAGTTTTTCATTGAAAGCAGACACTTTGAACACATTATACTCTCCAGGCCTTTAACACACTCTTACTTGCCTTAAAATATCTGTTCGAGCTGGATTGCATTGGTATATGCCTAAAATTCTGGCTATTCAGGAGATTGAGATCTGATGATCACAGTTAAAGCCAGCCCAGCCAAGAACATCTGTAAAACTCTTATCTCCAAATAACCAGTCCCTGAAAAAGTCAGAAGTGGAGTTGTGTTTCAAATGGTCTAGTGTTGAACGCTAACGCTCAGGGACAATGCCCAGGCCCTAAGTTCAAGCCCAAGGACCATAATTGAATCAAATTTTAAAATAAAATCTATAGATCAGATGAACAAAAATCCATTACTGTTATTTTCCTTCTTAACTTCTGAAACATACTTTTGAGTTTTATGGTCCTACACACAATTAAAAATCTCTGTTCAGTGAATATTGACTTGTATGAGTACCTGATGTGGCTTGGCCATGTGAAAGGTGAAAATTCATTCTGGGACTTATAAATAAGATTGCAAACTGAAGTTCTAACATGAAAGACTTTAAGTGAAAATCAAAAAGGCATTGATACAAATGTATTGTACTCATAACATTGACTTGCTGAATAGAAACCACATTTTGTAACTACTTAAAAATTAATAAAAGTAAAGATTAATCACTTACAGAAGTTGAAAAATATCTACAGACAGTCATTTACTCACAACATGTGGTAGGATTGTGAGATTGTTCTATCTCCTTGCTGACATCTTCTGTGCTCTTAATTTGGGCGGAATTTTCTGGTCTTTCCAATGGAATATTGCTCAAATACTGAACTCCAGGCATAAAATTGAATATGATAGTTCTTTATGCCTATAATCTTTGCTTCACAATTTTACTCGAATGGAAAGATATGTATATATATATGATATATATATATGATATATATATAAATGACAGAAGAGGAGAAGAGAGGGGAAGGAAGGGGAGGAAAGAGGAAATGAGAAGAGGGGGAGGGGAGTAAGGGAGGTAGAAAGAAGAGAGAGGGAATGAGAAAAGAGGAGGTAGACAGAGGGAATGAGACAAAGGGAAAGTGAGAGTGAGGAAAGAAGAAGGGAGAAAGAGAAGGCAAGGAAGGGAGAAATTGAGGGAGAATGGAAAACTGAAGGAGAAAGGGCAGGGAGGGGAGAGAAAAAAATACAAAGGAAGAAGAGAGGAGGAGAGAATAGCTTTATCACTAACTTTAACCCCTCTCTACATACATACACTGACTTAGAAAGCACTTCCAGGTGGCTAGGTAATTTAATAAAGAAAATATTCTTACACAAGTTAGCATATTCATTCATGTTAACAAGACTTTCTACACCATAAGGGGATGGGGTTTTAACTAGTGAGTACTAATGATTATAAATTGTACCTGAAAGATATCTAGAGAGTTAGGTTTATTGTTTTCCTATAATTTTTATGTTCAAAATATTTATTAAATCTTGTTTTATTTAACTTTCTATTTTACCTTGTGTTTCAATTCTGGATAATTAGCTTCTTTATTTTGGGTGACTTATATATTAATCCCATTTTCTATTTCACTTTTTGTTTGTTTTTCTCCTTACTACCCTAATCAGTAGAGGAGTAATGGTTCAGAACAAAAATTAATTAACTTTTACCCAAGCATAAAACTCAAAGTATGTTTCAGACATAACTTTATAGTAATGGAATTTTGTTTATGTGATCTATAGATTTTATTTTTAATTTTGATTCCAGTATAATTTAATGTAATGTTAAAGTGATGATATGAGGATGTCTCTCTTGAGCAACAAGCACGTGACTTTCAGTTGGGTGTGCATATATGTACTAAATTGAACATTTGTCAACCTCGGTAGATGATGTCAACCAGGGAGCCACAATAACTCATTTAGATTAATATTCAGTATTCATGCACATTATTCTACATTCTTATAAATATTTTCAGTACCTTTACTTTTAGCTGTTATTATGGATGAATATAGTATCTACCATGGTTTGAACTTGAAATTCCCTAGAAGGCTTCTGAGTCCCCAAGTGATGGTACAGTTAAGAAGTGACTGGATGAAGAGGGCCCCTCAATCATCCATGGATCTGCCCATTGATGAGTTCATAGCTCAACTAACTACCAGCACTGGAGCTTCACAGGAAGAAGTAGGTTAGTGGTGGCCTACTTGTGCAGATTCCACCTTGTTCCCAGCAGGCTCCATTCCAGTGAGCTGAGAATGTTCATCTTTTGTCAGTAATTATTTTTGAAAATGATGTTTAAGAAAGCATATTAAAATCTAGAAATATGCCATCTTTCCCTAAATGAAATCACAGGGCTCTTAGCATGGAATTATAGAGTTTGAGATAACTAAAAAATAAAGATTGGACTTTATTTTATATTGCTGCTTATTCACTTTGTGCAGCACACACATGCATGCACACACATTATACTATTGAATACATATATGTGCATATACATACAATAGTATATATGTTCATATATATCTATCAAACATCTAACTAGCTATATCTGCTGTATGCTTATGTGTGTGTGTGTGTGTGTGTGTGTGTGTGTGTGTGTGTGTGTGTGTAATACATAATTAGAAGGTATAACTTCATGGGCTAACTTCATGCCTATTCATAGGTCCTAATCATCAAATTATTGTCTTTCAAAGCTAAGTATGATGCCACCTCATACTCAAGACCTCACATTTTCTTCTCACTGAAAATAGGGTTTCTTGGAGTTTTCTCTTTGCCTCTTACTTTCATTTCATACTACTTCTTCACTGTGTTAAAAAGAAAAGAAAAGAAAATTCTGGGAAGGAATCCAGGGATTTATGCATCATTTTGTTTGTTGGTCGTTTTTGGTGCTGGTCCTAGGGCTTCTACTCAGGGCCTACTTGCTGTCCCTGAGCTTTTCTGCTCTCGGATGGCTTTCTACCACTTGAGCCATATTGTCATTTCTAGCTTTTTTGCTGTTTATGCAGAGATATGAATCTCACAGTCTTTCCTGCCTATGCTCAATCCCCAAATCTCAATCATCTAAATAGCTAGGATTATAGTTGTGAACCATTGGATCCCAGCTCTTTTTTAAAATTTTTATTAATTGCATTTTATTGTTGGAATGATGTATAGAGGGGTTATAGTTACATTCATCATGTAGTGGATACATTACTTATTGAACATTTATAACCCTTCCCATGTTTTTCAAGCTCTGTAGCACCATCAAGCAGATTTGACTTAAACTTTCCTCCATTTATGTTTTCTAGTGATTCTCAATTCTATGTAAAGGATATCATAAGTTGCATAGTTTGTAATTGCAGGGAGCAAAATCTTATTTGTTGTATGCATTTCTTAGCTTATTTCTAAATAGGTCTAAATATGTTAACACTGAAAGTTCTAAAACTACTTGCTTCTTAGAAATACTACAGCTTCAGTTACACTATTGAAATGATTGAAAATGTTGATATATTAGACATATGCTCATATTTCACAAAAATAATCATTCTTCTTGACTGAAATTTTGAACCAGTTTACACTGTATGATATGATAGTACATGATCCTATCACAAGGATGATCCTTTGTAGTATTAATATATGTTAATGTGAAATAGAAAAACAACAAATACACAGTAAAATCTAAAGCAACAGTTAAGCTTAGAGCCAATTTAAAGTGTGACTTCTTTTTACTTAGTTATGGCAAATAAAATAATCCACTCTAATATCACTATTTTACTCACAAACGAGGATTTTCATGACCTCAGAATGTAATTTTGCTCCTCCACAGAACAATAGCTTGTTTAAATTGCTTTCAAAGAGGAAGATGAATCTCATTTCATGAGGTTTAGATACTCAGTCTTCATTCTGAGTGCTTACATTGACAGAATAAATATGTGTCCATTTTCTCAATTTTCCTCTGCAAAAAATTTTCCTCTGTAACCCTTGTGGAATTAAACAACTTCATATTCAGTAGAAACTCAAAAGATAATGAAGCAGAAGACAAATCAGAAAATGGAAATTCAGCTCATCTCCAGTCATTTTAGATGTTTTTAGTTGCTTTGCAATTTGTAGTTTCAATGGCTGAAAAATTTCTCAAATGCTTCATTGTTTCACTGCTCTACTAGGACATGAAAACTGTGTTATAAGGAGCAAAAGAAGAAAACACTCATTTTTATCCTGACCTAATCATTGATTTAAACAGGTACTGAAGTCTGTTTTCACTCTTGCTTTTGACATGCATAAGGAACTCTACAATGGATTTAGAGGTTGATGTAGGAAAACACTTTTTCCCCAAATTGTTTAACTTTCACTTTATTTATATTGGGGTTATATTTGAAAAATGTGGGACATGATGAAGCTACTAAATAGAAAAAAAAAGTATTTGGACCCCAGTCTGATTAATCATTAAACACATACATCCCTGTTAAGAATTGGTGTCTATACAGTAATTAAATTTGACTATCTAAAAGAATTTATAAGAGGGGCCGGGAGTTTAGCCTAGCGGTAAAGTGCTTGCCTAGCATGCACGAAGACCCGGGTTCGATTCCTCGGTACCACATACATAGAAAAAAGCCAGAAGTGGTGCTGAGGCTCAAGTGGTAGAGCTCCAGCCTTGAGAAAGTCCAAGGACAGTGCTCAGGCCCTGAGCTCAAGCCCAGGACTGGCAAAAAAAAAAAAAAAGAATTTATAAGAATAATCTAGAAACTATCTGTGGACTGAGCCTACCCTTTCACTAATTAAAAAGAACTGGAGACACAGTCATTAGGTGCTTGAGAAACAGCCTTGGAATTATGGGAAAACTTTCTATTTTTCTTCCCATTGGAGAAGATTCTGTGGAAGATGTTATTCACATTCAGAAGATTGCTGGGCAGAATAAGTTCCAAGATACTGACACTCTTTACTATTTTCAAATGTTTTGAGTTTTCAACAATCAGTTATATAACTGTTTGGCATATTAATAATCATTACTTACAGGTCTTGTCACTTATTTCCAAATTGAAATTAGAATATTGATTTATACCTCTAAAAGCCCCTAAAAAATCACTCTCTCATTTTCATTCTTGCTCATAACTGATTCACACACTCAATAATATTCAGGATCTGTATCATAAGAGATTTTCTTTCAAATGAGCTTCCAGGGCTCCACTGATTCAAAAAAAAAATCCAATTAAAGGTGTATTTTGAAAGTTAAACTAAACTCAACAAATAGTACATTTCTGAGTGCTCACTTGCAAACAATGTAAGGGAAGGTTAAAGAAGTTAATGTATATTTTATTGTTTTTTTAAATATTTATATGGAATGAAAATTCAGTGGGTTAAAATATTTTATTCAAAGTCTGCTGAGAGCGTAAACGATAGTACATGGAAGATTCATTTTCGTGCAGTTCAATATGATATACTAACTCCATCCCAATACCAATGAGAGGTTATAGTGATTTAATGGTGGATGTGATCATTTATTTAGCTTATATTTACTTTCCTATTGGAGCATTCTGAATTTACAACTACATAGCATTCATTATTAACCTCAGTCTCTTTTTCACTAAATCAGATCCTGTTACTCCTTTTCCCCTATTGTTGGTTTGCATTTATTTTGTAAACACCATTGTTGACCTCCATAGTAAATGGAAGCAGAAGTTGAGCTTATACCAGACAAACACACATTATTATTAGAAAACTTAGAATGCAGGTTATTTTTACAATTCTTCAAACAAAAGCCTTGATTCCCATCAAAACCTGCATTACACTTGTCAACAACAAATGGATAGTAAGTGTCAGAGGTGAAATGGATAATCTATTGTCCATATTTCTTTTTACTGGGAAACTTACACATTTGTGACCCATTGGTCTCATTTTCTGCTTTCTTATGTATTATTTTGCTGGTCCTCTGTCAATATGACAAAATACCAAGATTTTTCTTTTAAGTGTCTAAGGGGAAAATTTGATTTCCATTTTCAGAATTTTCAGTTCATGTTCTCTTCACCCTGCTGAGCACCTTAAGTTGGCTAAGAAGTAGAGAGAAAGAAAATAAGCAATGTCAACACTTCAAGGTCATACCTCCAGGTGTCTAACTCCCTTCTAGTAGTCACCTCTAAATCTCTTGTTGCCTTCCAATAACACTACAAGCTAGTGATCAAGGCCTGAAGGCCTGAATAAAAGATCTTTAGGGACATTTAAGAACCAAGCCATAATATTTCTCACCTATATCTACTGTATTCAAGTTACATCTTCTCTGTGGCTCAATTTTTTTTTTAATTCTGAATTTTCCTTCTATCTGAACTGCAAACAGGGCATTAAAGACATGGAAATCAATTCCTAAGTGAGGAAAGAAGACTAGGTCCAATCTTTCACATTTCAACCTTATGGATAATCTATTCATGTTTATGATAGATTATCATCTGACTCTAGAGCACTTTAGAGTTCTCTTCTCAAATGGGTTAAAACCATTACACCCTGGTTTGAGATGGATAGATGCTGGCCAATTTCTCAGGTGCCACCTTTTCTATGTTCCTGTGGAAAACTATTGGCTTCATTTTGATGATTTCTTTAAATGGTAGTGTCCCCAGTTTTAAAAACACCCCTTTTCTGGCTAAATAGCATGGGTTTGGTTGCTGTTGTTGTTTTTAATCTCTCCAATATGCTTCCTGCTCGTCTCACTGCTAACCTGGTAAAAAGCATCTGCTAACAGTTCTGCTTGAAATTGTCCAAATTTTCCTCCTGTCTTGAAATTTCCTCCACAAAACTAGTCTATTACTTTTAAATTTAGAAACACTTTAAGTATCTCAACACAGCAGACATAGACAAACACTTTGCCACAATAATGCATTGCTTATAGTTCAGCTTCCACTAGAATCCTATTTCTATCTAAAACTCTGTGAGCAGTCTTAACTATTTCTATTCGCATTTTAGTTCTTCTGAGCACTTACTGGAATCCTCCACTAACCTGAGCTTATAGCATTCTAGAATTTCCCCAGCTGACATATTCAAACTGCCCAATTCCTTTCAAATACTATTTCCAAAGGCTTAAGCGATAAGTGGTAAGGTTTAGTTACAACAAAGGCTTCAATACTCTGCCATTTTTTTAAAAATTTGTTTTATCATTGCTGAGATCAAAATCTCTGACATAACCAACTTTTTTTGAAAGGTAGAATTTCATCTGACTCTGTTTTGGAGAATATGGATGGCCCATAGCTTCAGGAACTGGGGCAGAGTGCTGTGACTGTTGGAAGGTGGAGGGATAGTGATGACTGACAGGAATCAGAGAAGGAAAAGGGATCAGATAGAACCACAGAGCGTTGTGTGCAGGAGCCTACTTTTCTTTACCAGACTCTACCTGCTAGCATTTCCAAAAACTCTTAAATATCTTCACCTGCTGGGGACCAAGCATTTACACAGAAGCGTGTAAGTGACATTTCATATTCAGGCCATTACAATAACCCAACTCCATTTACCTTAAGGCCTTAAAAGATAATGTTACAAGCAATTTAATTTAAAGTATAGAAGTATTGCTTCTTTGTCAGAGAGTTAGCATTCAGGAAAGAAATAACAGCCTGCTAAAACTACACAACAAACTCTCCTGAGTATGAGAACTTGTATATGTTAACAGAAATCATAACAGAAAGTAAGACCGTGTATAAAGCAAATCCAAAGTGTATCTCTTCCGCCATAGCTTCAGCATATTTTTAAAATCCAGTGTGACACCAAGAGAAGTTTTGATGCTGTTATTTTTTAAAAGTGGAAGCTACAGCATTGAGAAAGTAGACCTGCAGGAGGATGTGTTGAATTCATAAATCTATATTAATAATAATAGCAATAATAATAGAATACAGATGAAGAAATCGCTATGTATCTGATGAAAGAAATGCATCCAATCGCAATTATTATTTTGAACTTTGGAAAGCAAGGCCCACTGCATGCATGTGGGCATGTGAACTCTCACCTTCTTTGCCTGGCAAGCCTCGATCTTCTTTAAAATGAATTCTACTGGCCAAGGAGACATATCTATTTTTAGTGTGTTTGTTTTTTACTTTTAAAAATTGCTCAGTATTCATAGGCTAATCAGTGATTTGGAGAAAAGTTTTCTCCTAATGAATAGCAGTTCAAAGCTAGCTCAGACAGAATAGTTCATGTGACTCTTATCCCTTAATTAATTGCTCAAAAGCCAGAATTGGCGCTGTGACTCAAATGGCAGAGCTCCCGCCATAAGAGAAAGAGGTAAGGAACCACTCCCCAAGTGCAAAGCTTAGTACCAGCTCGGACACACAAACTTGCTGGGGGTCCAGGGTGGTTTCTGTGGCTAGGCCTACAATGGAATGTTCTACCTTGCCTGTGAGAGCCATTCACCCCTGGGGACCAAGGTTGCCTGCAGACAACTCAATTCTTCTTATTCCATCTTTAGATACAGAAAAAGACTGGGCGCAGAAGGAAGAGGAGAAACCTTCATATAGAGTCTTTTGGATACATAAAAAGTTGGGCCAAGAGGGGAGACAAAGGAATGGGGTCAAGGGTTGTCTTTCTGGCTACTTCCTACTGACGTGGGGCATTGTTTTAGAGGGGTAGAATCCCATCAGCTCATCCTGTTGAAGGACTGCAGTTCCAGGTTCTTCTCCACTGAGGGCCTGGTGTCCTGTTGCCATGAAGAACTTTGTCACTCTCTGGGAAGTGAAAGTTCGGACCTGTTCGTATTGTATAAGGGGAACATCTAAGATAAATGCCATCAACAAATCAGTCAGGAGCTCCTGCTTTGCGATAGGCGGGTCTGGGATATGGGAGAACGGATTTAGAGAAAGATCTAGGGTTTTTGAACAGGAATGAACTGGTGATTCAGATTCTTGTGTGGAAGAAGCAAGAGGGTAGCAGGGTTTAGAAGTGAGGTTTGTTCAAAGAATAGGGTAGGATCAGGGAGAGAGACGTGGAGGGTTTGGTTGGATTCGGGAAGGAGGTGAGGAGAGAAAGGTCCTTAAGCGAGTGAGAGGTGAGAATGTGGAGAGGGTTGTGGAGGGAAGTCTTATGGGCTTCTGGGGCTGAGTGTTATAGCTGGAGACAAGGGGTCTACCCCAGTGTCACCGTATCCAATATTTTATGTAGGTATGCCAAGTGGCGAAAGGTGCCTCCTCCTTTTTGACAGAGAATAGCTAAGGCCTGCCCTTTGTGTGTAAGAAAGGAGAAATGGTTTAAGGTTGGGGAGAGAGAAGGTAGAGCCCTTGGACAGAGAGAGTTTAAACTGATGGATAGGAGTTGAGGAGTTGGAACAGGATGGGCTCATCGAGGGACCCTTTACTTGGTGGAGTATTGAGGGTGGACTATGAGAGAGAAGTTGGGGATCCATATTTCGAAGAAGTTGAAAAGATGAAGGAAGGCCAAGAAGTCTCTGTTACGATCTGAACTCTTTTATAATGAAAATACATATTAACATTATGCTTTTTAAATATGTACAGTTAGCATTCCAGCAGTAAAATTAACACCAACTTGGAATTCAAGATGGAATCATTTTTGCATTTGCTGAGGAATCGTTCTGAGCTATTTTTATAATGCTGATTGGGGATTGAAATCAGGGGCTCACATTTGTTAAGTGGGAGCTCTACCACTGGACTCATGCCTTTAGCCCCTTTCTGCCTTGCTTGGTTTCATAAGTCCTGTCTTGCTGTAGGCATAGGCCAACCACAGCTGTGATCCTACCAGTGTGTTTCTCTGTGTAGCTGGGGATGGCAGGCACATACCACTGTGCTCATCAACCATTGTGCTTCTCCTGTTGCTGGGATAGCAGGGTATAAATAGACTGGAGAATTTGTATGCCATGACTGGCTTTCAGTCACCTAATGTCTGCCTCCCAGATAGCTAGGATTACAGGCTAGAGTCACCACACAGGGTTTATGGAATGTGTTCATGGGAGGGTTGATTCTTTGTTCCTGAGAAAAGTATTTTTCTTATTTGATTCTTTGCTAATATCTTTTATTCAGTCATTAAAAAGTCACCTCAGAGATATATGACGTGATTCTTTAAGAAAATGTGGAGAGAACAGACCAGAGACAAACATTTACCCCGGGGGAAAAAAAAAGTTTAGATAACATGGTTAGCTGATGGGCAAATGGTTAATTTCTTTTAGTTTGAGAAGAATCCTCAAGCTGTCCTAAAAGAATATATCAGCCAATGTAGACTTTCGAGAGAGCAAAATGGAGCCAGATTTGTAAGATCCGGACTGTCTTGTGCATTAGTTAAGTGGTTTTATGTATTTCTAACAATATTTCTCTTAAATCTGTGTTAATTAGTACACAGGCATTTTCTCTGATATGCTACATATATATACGTATGTGTATATGCGTATATACACAAATTTCTAACCTTTCATTATTATTCATATTCTTATAAGAGCATCTTTTTGTTTCAAGTAAGGAATTATTAGAAATAATTTTCAGAAAAAGAGATTTTTTCATATTCTGCTCCACATTATATACTTCTTCTACTTTGTTCTTTTCAAAGATGAAATCTGAGGATCTACTTCAATGTCAATTTAAGATTTATTGCACCTTCTCTTGATTTATAATA
Source organism: Megascapheus bottae (assembly GCF_031878675.1). Classification (NCBI taxonomy): domain Eukaryota; kingdom Metazoa; phylum Chordata; class Mammalia; order Rodentia; family Geomyidae; genus Megascapheus; species Megascapheus bottae. The sequence goes on along the minus strand of NC_143527.1, from coordinate 15,276,629 downwards.
TATATTTTTAACCTTTTACAAATATTACACATTCATCTTGCCCATTTCCCTAATTCCTACGTCTAGACCTAAAGGGCAGATCTGCCGTATTAAGTTAGTTCTGAACTCATAACATAAATTTCTTTTCTCCTGTGATCAGTACAGTTTGGATTTTCAACCAGCCCATCAAGTGAACTTTTAAATAACTAAATTCACATTGAGCAGAATTTTTTAAGAAGGAAAGTTATAATCAATGAAAATCCAGTAAAATGCAAATACAAATTCTCCAAATGTCAAAAGGAAATACCTGAGCTAAGCTTTGAATACTAAACATTATTTTTTTTCCATTGAAAGCTCCCGACTTTCATTAAAGTTTGCTTATATGTGATAAGTTAATCCATTTCTAAAGCAAGAGTTATTTTGTCTAGATTGCATCAGTAAAAATGTGTCTGTTACATGTACGAAGGGTTGATGTTATCCAAGAGGCATTGTACTCAATTGTATAATTGTAGCCTATTTGTACAAGTCCACAATAATAACAATAAAAAGAGGTCTAAGCTGAATGCTGGTGGCTCATGCCTGTAACCCTAGCTACTCAGGAGTCTAGAATCTGAGGATCCTGGTTCAAAGCCAGGCAAGGCATGAAAGTCCGTGAAACTCTTATCTTGAATTAATCCCCAGAAAACCAGAAGTGGTGCTGTGACTGTGATAGAACAGTAGGATTGAGCTGAAGAGATCAGGGACAGCACCCAGCCCCAGAGTTCAAGCCCCACAACAGACAGAAAAAAAAAAAAAGTTTTTGCAGTGTTTGTTCCCAAATTTTATTTGTATGTTATAAAATTGCTAATGTTGAGTGGTTTTTGACCTACAAAAGCAGCAATTCCATTTAGTTCAAGCTAAAACTTCCTTTCCCAGCATTTTTTGATAATTAAATCAGAACAGTAAAGACAATGAAGCTTTTGAAAACAAATATTCAGGTTGTCTTGTCTTTTGTCAATCACTATGCCTTTAGCTATTGTTGGATTGGGGACCGTAATTTGTCTAATTCAAGCTGGACTTCCAATATTGATCATTTCCATTTCATTATTTATATGTAGACAACTTAAATAGGAAGAGAAATCTGGGACTTGAAAGAAACCAAAATATTGAATTAGGGATACAATATTCAAATTAAACTACTTCTCAATCAATGAGTCCTTCCATTGGCTGATTACTTTTCCTGAAAGAATCATATAGGAAATAAATTAGACTATGCAGGCTAGGTCTCTCTTGCATCTACTAGACTGGGCAAATCTGAGGTAAATTTGGTACTGGAAATCATGCCAGTGAATGGATTTATATGTATCTTAAAAGAATGGAAATTGTATGTAAATTTTATATAGTTGTCCTGTGCCATAAAATACTGTTTTTTCTTTTGCTATTATTTCTATTTGCAAATGCAAAAATCTTTTCTATTCCATGAGCCCTAGAAAACATTGGGATAGATAGATTTGTTATGCAGGCTGTAGCGTTCTTAACCCTGCTTATTATCGTCAGTGACATGGGTCATCCAGCATCCTCATACACATATTGATTGACTGGGAGATGATTCCTACATAAATTAGCACTTTCCAAATGTTCCATCTGTATTTACTAGAAACATAGTACTGTTGTTTTATATGACCTAATTTTAATAAAGGAAAAGAAGAAATAGACCCTCGATAACATTGAAATAATATAATTAGCATTATTTTCTTCCAAAATATGTAAACTGTGCAGATATATGTACTTAACCATTCTTTTCACATGTAGTACTATAGTCATTAATACATAGTTTTATAACCAAAATTTTACACGTTGTGACTAAATTAAATCTCATTTGAATGACAATCCCTTTCCAGTCTTTATGTACATTTAAGCTATCTTCAGTTATTATCACTTATGTTAATCCCCTTTTTGGCATTATTGTTCAATCTCTCAACATTTATATTACAACTCGGCAAGATTTCCAGATGTGGGATTAGGCGTTTTGAGCTCCTCCTAATTGCTGAATTTATCGATGTGCCATTGTTACCATGGTTCTTGTGTTAATGGGATGTTGTATGTTAAGTCCTATCTGTGCCAACAATATGCTGAACACTTTGAATCTAAACCCTCCTTGAGCCTTCACAACAGCTCTATCGAGTAATGCTATTATCTCTGCTCATAGGAACAGAACTGGGACTAATAGTGACTGGTGTCCAAATTAGAACACAGCACTGTCTGACTCCAGAGCCCAAATTAAGGAATGTATTTATTCATTTTTACCAAGTGCACTCCTATGCAAGAATACCATTTTGATTTTTTCCCCTCTATTGGTGAAATCCATCTGATCCTTTAGAATTTATTTTAAGGTTAAATCATCCATGAATCCTTCTCCAGACCCAGTGAGGCAGAATGTATATGTCATTTCTCTATGCACCCACCTTCTGGAAAGAGGGCATTTAATGGTCTGTTATTTTTAGCATCTTGAGGAAGATATGGTGGTGCTTGCAGGGGCTCTCTGATTTATAGAAATGCCTTACACAAATTCAGAGACCTATGTATGTCGACGAATGACAGTTGTGATGGGTCAAGGTCTGCTTTTGGAAACTTCTTATTCTTGGTTTAAATCTTTCCTCTCCAATACAAGAGAGTAGTAAGCACAGTGAGTAGATCTTGTCTTTCTTTTATCACCTGTGTTTTTCTTTTAAGTATGTATTTCCACTTTTCCACTCTCCTGCCTCCAAAACATCATTCCCGTGTTCTCTGAAGTCCCTTCAGAGTGTGTCCTGGCCCAGCTTCTTCACCTGCATAGTGCACATGGCTGAGCATACTGTCCTGTTAGTACTATATCTACTTGGGAAGTCTGGAAAAAGGCTTCAGAGTTAGTCTTGCAAAAATGGAAGCTTAAAGCAAACTACAAATAGCACAAATTTTTTAACTTCCATACTATTTCTCATAAAACCCTGTTGAAATAACAACAGTTATAAATTGAGTCAAAATTGACCTAAGAAGGTATAGGATATTGTTATATATCTATACCTATCTATAAATCTATCAACAGAGCAATATTTTTCACCAATTTTAGTGCTGTCTAGAAAGTATTTTAAAAGTATATTTTTACATATTGTGTGAAAAACTTATTAACTTTAGATGTTTTATCTTGGACAGGAAGAGATTCAAAAAATTAAGATTTTCTACCAAGATAACAGGGAAATAGAGATATCTAATGTTAAATGAGGACTGTTAGTGATTTAACATGGTTCTGGAAAAGTCCATCTAAAACAATTTCACTGAACTAAAATACAGAGCAAATTCGCTGGTTTTAAAATATTATCTTTAACCACTGTGCCTTTGCATTTTGCTCTTGAGTATCCTTTTTTTTACATCTCACTGGTGTGTGTGTATCTAGAATCTGGTATAATTTTCCATATCCCAGTGTATTTTAGATCTAGCACATGTATTGTTGGCTCTCTTAGCTTGGCTTACCTAATTTGCTATTACATACTGAAATGAACTCCAAAATGTGGAAACAAAAGACTTTAAATTTTTATGTTTTAACTTTTAGTCTTCATTGATTCTGCCTTCTTTGTGTATAGTCATGGGAGAGAGGGATGGCACAAGACTTGGGGGCAAAAGGGTAAGAGCACACAGCATGTGGCTCCCTGAACATTGATGGACGTCAACTATACAGCTGCTGGATAAAGACAGGAGGGAGGACCTATGAGAGAATGAGGAGACACAAGACCCTGTAGGACAGAAAATGTACTCATTGCCTGACTCACATCCTTGTATCCCTCTGGACATCACCTCTATAAGAACAACAAAGTGAATTAATTTTAAAACTATTCTGTTTAAGTAGTTATACAAAGGGGCTTACTCGGGTTTTATTAGTAATTAGTAATTATGTATGGCTCTCAATTAGCATGCATAAATAAGCATTTATACAATTAATATTTATTTAAATTTAGAACACAATCTTGAAAGGATAATTTTATTTTTAATTGTTGCAAACTTTTATTTAAAATGGAATGCATAATTTATCAGAAAGTCTTCAGTTGAATAAAATGTTATACCTTGTTCTGGAGTACATATAGCAGTCAAATCTTACTTAATAACGAGAACTATATGTACATAATGAGAAGGTTGTACAGCACATTTTAACTCTATGTTCTTCTTACCTTTCTGCTGAATAAAACTCTGAATTTACAAGGAGATGGGGGGTTGCTTTGTTAATAACCATAGCAAATGATTATGAATAATGGATATTGGAATGAGTGCTATTATAGAATAAAATACCAGCTACTATGTATCTTGCTGTTAAATTATTTAAAATGCTGCTTGCTAATTATATACTTGTTTTAAGTCTACATCTGTACATGCTAAACATTAGAATCACAGTTAGTAATCAGCACCAATATTTTCCTTTTGCGCTGGTAGAGAGGGAATATTTGAAATAGAAAATTCTTCCAGAATGTGAAAGGAGAACTTATACTTAAATAATAGTTGTTTGGGGAAAATTTGGAAAATTTTAGAATTACAGTGTAGTAACCCTATGGTGATTAATAGAATTGTTGTTCTACTGTGTTTTGTGGAAGGAATTAAGAGGAGAGACACATTTTTTCCATGAAGGAAAGGAAATAAGAATTACATATTTAACACTTCATTAAATATGCAGATTACTATGAAATCTGGTGAGAAAGTTAAGGACAGTCACATGCCATAAAGCCATCAACCCACACATATTTATTTGTTTCATATATGATAAACTAGAGAAATTATCCAAAAGAAATATAGACAAGCCAGGTACCACAAAACAGGGTATTGGAAATAAAAACAGAGGTTAAGATTTTCCTAAGATTAATTATGGGTCACTTTATTCTCTCTCAAAAACAAACATTATTTCAGTCTCTATATGTGAAATGATATGAGCTGTATTTGAGAATAAAAATTACATTATTCATTGCAGAGTTACACCACAGGAGGTAAAGACTGAACACTTGTTTCTTGAATTTTGACCCAAGTACACATTTCTTTCTTCTATCTTTGCTTCTTTAGCTAATTTCTCTGTTGTTTTAGAAGAAGCTATTCTATGGATCCCAGGCCAGCCTCAAACTCATTATCCTCATTCTTCAGCATCCAAAGTGCTGGCAGTTCAGGCATGTGCCATCATAGATGGCCACCAAGTGCCATTTTCTCTTATTCTCTTTCTATTTGCATTCATAAGGAGTCAGAGAAACTTGATTTCAGGTGCTTTATAAAAATGTCATTTGATTATATATTTAATGTAATATAATGCATATATGTGTATAATAACTCAATGCCTCTTTTCCAGGAATATTTGCATACTGGAATTTTATATACATATATATAGTTTTATGTTAAAACTGTTATTTTTATTTAACTAGTTTTACTCTTTTCCCCAAATGTAAATACAATCTAACCAATACTATCAGAACATCTGCTGTATCGTTGACACTATGGGTCATTTTTATATGTAGTATCTCTTAAAATCCTAGCAATACATCTGTGCATGTCACAATTTTTACAGAGCAGAACCAGTATGAGAGTGTTTAAATCCAATTTCTTGCACTAGGAGCAGAAAACATTTTTTTCTTCTACTTCTCCCCACTCTATCCCCTTAAAACAGATCTTTGTAAAAAGTTGAAAAAAAGAAGTGGTATGAAGCAGAGACATTATGTAACTTAATGAAGCATTTAGTCATGTCTACAGCTTGGCTCCTATAGATTCTATTCTATACATACTTCTACTAATAAAAACTCACTTAGGGCAGGCACTGGTGGTCCACACCTGCTCTCCTAGCTACTCAGGAGGCTGAGAGCTGAAGATCATGGCTGGAAGCCAGCTCAGGCAGAAAATTCCCATAGACTCTTATGTCCAATATCCTACAGAAAAAGCTGGAAGTAGTGTTATAGCTTAAGTCTTAGAGCACTAGCCTTGAGCAAAAGAAGCTCAGGGATAACACCCAAGCCTCAAGCCTAGCAAACAGACAAAAAGTCCTTTCGTTTTTCTAAAATGATTATTTAAATGCCTTGAGAATAATTTAGTGATAGAATAGTTTAAGGCTCTATGCACATGTTGCTTTTGTTGATGAAGCTGAAGGCCTTCACCCTGAAGGCATCAATTGGTCACATTTCTGATACACAGACTTTATATGAAAGATTGAGAAAGCACGTGTGTGTGTGTGTGTGTGTGTGTGTGTGTGTGTGTGTGTGTGTGTGTCTTTTAGGGGCTTGGACACAGGGCCTGGGCACTGTCCTTGAGTTTATTTGATAAAGGCTAGAACTTTGACACTTGGGGGTATGAATAAATGGAGATAAGAGTCTTGTAGACTTTCCTGTCCTGGCTGGCTTCAAACTGTATTCCTCAGATCTCAACTTTCTAACTAGCTAGGATTACTGTTGTGAGGTATCAGTGCTTGGCTCAAAGTACCTTTGAACATTAGTCATGAAATTTGTTTTACTTCTTCAGAGTTGATGCATTTGATGATATTGAAAACAAGTAAATTAGAATCTCTCAAAAACAAAGTAGAATGAAAAGGAGAATTAGTCACAACTCCAAATCTATGATTTCTCGCATAATTTAAGATCTTCTTTGTAAAGATCTATTGTTTGAATGGGGAACTCAGGGTTGCATGATTGTATAGATTTGTTCAGCAGACTATCCCATATGTTTATAAAATCATATAGCCTAACAAAACTTTATCTTGGAAAACATGACAGCTGACAAGTACTTTCCTTTTATTTCATTATTAAAATTGCATTGTTTATTGGTGAATTTATATAATAGCCTCTGTAGAGCTGTTGTTAGAAACAGTATGCTCTTTTTTTTTTTTTTTTTTTTTTTTTGCCAGTCCTGGGGCTTTACCTCAGGACCTGAGCACTGTCCTTGGGCTTTCTCAAGGTTAGAGCTCTACCCCTTAAAGCCACAGCACCACTATGTATGTTGTACCAAGGAATCGAATCCAGGGCTTCGTGCACACTAGTGAACACTCTACAACTAGGCCACACTCCTGGCCCCAACAGTATGATCTTTTCAGGTTGTATAAACACAGGAAATAGCTGGGGGAAAATGCAAGATATTTGTGACATCACTCATATTTCCCATTGATTTTCTCATCTTATTTGACCATTTGCTTGTTCCAAAAAAAATTAATTTTAATGCAGAGAATTAGAAAGAACTCAGACTAATATCTTGCTGACAGTTGTGGGTTTTGAAGTTCATGTTCATTGTTGTCATTGTCTTCTTATAAAGTTGACATCATCCAGATGCTGGGGTCAAATGAGGGTGGGAATGAAAAAGAAACTGCGGTGACATTTCAGTTGACAGTCATAATTCTGACATGTAGAAATCACTGGGAAGAAAAACAAACATTGAAATTCACAAATGAGCAACTAAATGAGGTTCACACTGCGTATTTCAGAAGTCTTTGATGAGACACTGAGTAGTTGGTGCCAAATATAATGAATTTAAGGCCTTGAGAAGTATCAAAAAAGGAAAATCGAGAGATGTTTTAAGCATCAGAGTCTGGCAGGTGGGCTTCCCCTCCCTCAAGCTAAACGTGTACCACCAATGCCTCTCAGTAGCACTGTTGGAAGGGATTTCTCTTACAAGTGATGCTTCCATAAAGACATGCCTAGGCTTCTCTTGTTTGTGACTATGAGGTCTCATAGACAGAGCTTCTTCTTCCCTCCCACTATCCTGAAGATTGACATACTGAGAAGCCATTCATATGCCATGATAGTCCATCAAACTGGCTCAAAATAGTGCCAGTGTTTTCTCAGTTTACAGGGACTTTAAAACTCCATATTGGTGAGTCAGGTGCTAGTGGCTCAAACCTGTAATCCTAGCTACTCAGGAGTTTGAGCTCTGAGGATTGTGATTCAAAGCCAGCCCAGGCAGGAAAAGTCTGTGAAACTGTCCTCACCAATCAACCAGAAAATATTCTGGAAAATGAAACTGTGACTCAAGTGGTAGAATGCTAGCTTTGAGCTAAAAAGCTCAGGAATAGCACCCAGACTGCGAGTTCAACCCCCAGAACAGACAGCCAGCCAGCCAGCCACACACACACACACACACACACACACACACACACACACACACACACACACACACAAATATGCACCCATCACATGTGCACACCCACCCACACACATTCACACACAGAAGCCATATTTTGCTTCTAAATACAATGAACACTGTGACAGGCAAACCACTATGGCCCAATACCAGCACCATTTAGGCATTTTTGCTTCTTTTTAAGCAGATCTGTACTATACAGATCTGGTTTTGTCTGGTAGGAATGATATGTATGACTTTGCACTGGTGAGAATTTTTACCACTAAAAAATACTAATTTCACCTGAGGGGAGAGATGCCTCACACTCTGGACAGTCTCCTGGATCTTTCCAAGTAAGATGTATGTGGTCAAGGAGACATTCCAAGAGGTTTAACTGAATGGTGACCAGATGTGATGGAATAATTATCCCGGACTTACCTTAGTGCTCGCAAACTAGAGGTGAAGACCTCACCAACACGTTTGTAGCAATTAGTTTATATCACATAATGATCATATATCAGAAGTAGAAATACTTTAATCCAGAATTCAACAACTGATAAAGTTCAAGTAACTGATTATAGGATATTGTAGTTATACTTTGATTACTAGTTATTATTGTTAATCTCTTACCTTTCCTTATTTATGCATTAAACTGTTTCATTGGTAGGTCCATGTTAGATGTATTTAGCATATATAAAAATTGATACTGTCTGTAGTTCTCAGAATCTACTGGAGATCTTGCAGTGTGTCTGTAACCATGCAATGTATGAGTTACTGTCATATTACTTGTAAATATTTGTTATGTGTGAATGAATAAATAAACTAATAGGCTTTAGTTTGTGTCAGAAAAAAAAATACTGATTTCAAGATCTCAATGTTCCAAGTAGTTATACTGAAAAAAAAAAGGGACTTCAAATGTTTTTCCAGGTCTACCTTTGTGAAACAGCTCTAGTCACAAGGTACAATGAAAATAGCCATTGTGTTGAAAACCTAAAGTGTTATTGTTTATTCCACCCCCCCCATGAAGCCCAAAAGCAGGGCATTCAACTAGAATACCAAATTATTCAATACTTGCAACACTTAAAGTGGGGCTGTGGTTCTGTACAGAGGACTTGGCATGCATGAGATTCTCAGTCTCATTGCCAGCATACACAGACATGCGTGGCCCTGCACACTCCTCAGCCCACTCTCGAGCAGGGGAGACTCTGTATCTCAGTGGTGAGCACCTATTTTACAGTCAGAGGCCTTGGACCAAATTCCACAGCACTGTAAAATAAAAATAAAATAAATGATGTTTTAAAATTATACACATAACACCAAGTTACTTTTGTCCCCTTTTTTATTTTATATTTTTTATTGTAATTCATAAAAGGGTTACATGATATTTGCCAGATAGAAGGTGCATTAATTCACATATATTGATATCCTTTCACATGTCTTGGTCCCCATTACCCTCCCCTCCCCACCCCATCTTGGTTTTCCCCCCTTCCCTATCCAATTTCAAATAACCAAATACAAATAAATCCAATATATCAGATAACAAAGTGAGATATTGTAACAATATGAGATAACCAAGGGACAGCAAAACAGATAAGAGATAACCTACTACATTAAGGACAACAGTCATTTATTATATGGCTTTTGTTTCAATATCCTGGAGGTCCTTTCAATTAGCTTCATACTATATGGCCTTATGTATCAAAGTTTTGCTCTATTGCAGATCTCTGCTAGTAGAGCCCAAGGTTTCTACTGATTATGACAAATGAGGGAAACCATTGAGCCTATATTCCTTTGAGTCTGGCTTACTTCACTTAATATGATTTTTTCTAAGACTTTCCATTTCCTAACAAATGGGGCAATGTCATTTTTTCTGACAGCAGCATAGAATTCCATTGTGTACAAATACCACAACTTGTTGATCCACTCATCAACTGAGGGACATCTAGGTTGGTTCCATATTTTTGCTATGGTGAATAATGCTGCAATGGATGGTTGGGTAAATGCCAAGTAGTGGAATTGCTGGGTCATAGGGTGTCCCCTTTTTCTTAAAAATCATTCTCAAGCACAAAACATTTTGAGCACAAAACATTGAAAATATAAATTAATAGTAATTAAGTATTAATGTTAATATTAATAATAATTTCCAGTAAAAGTTGCCAAATTGTTTTAATAGCAGATCAACTTTCCCATAATACTTGGGTAAACTGACAAATTAAGCTGAAAAAAAAAAACCCAAAAACAGCATTCATCCATTTCTGTACTTGTCTTAAACTTATGAGGGATGTAAAACCTGAGGTTACACTGCCCATATGTCCAGAAAGGCAAAGTATTCACTTTCTTTTCTCACTTACCTTAGTGAGAAAGCTAGCACATGCTTTTAAAGTTCTTCTCTGTATCCTTCACTTTGCTAAAAATTTTACATAAACACAAGTGTTTTCCATGACTTGTTTATTGCTAGTTAAGGTGCCAAAAATAATATGCCCAAACTTGATGAGAAGTATAACATAGAAAATTAATAAATGAACCCTGATCAACTTGGCTCACAGTACAACGTTCCTTCCAAATTTAAATACAAGTGAGATATTTTGTGCCTCTCTCTCTTTTCTCTCCTTGCATCTATCCTACCCTGGTACACATAGTGGTATCTAAGGAGAGTTTAACAAAGTTTGGTATTTATAGACAATATCTTTTGAAACTCTGTTAATTTCCATTACACCCAGTGGACCAGAATATATTTTATTTAAATTCATTCTTATGAATGCATTAATGCACAGTTATACCATTGTTATTAAAGAAATAAAAAAAGAAAGAAAGAAACTAGAGATACTTGGTTTTCTGGGCTATGGAACTGAAAAGAAAGGGAGAGAAAAGGGAGGAAAGGAAGAACAAATACAAATGTTCTAATGGATGTGACTCGCCTCCCAACACAATCACGTTCAGCATTTCAGTTCTGTCTTCTACTATTTGCCTCCACTTTACTGAATAATGTTTATGTATAAATGATATCTCAGTCTCATATTTCCCATTGAGTTCATGTTTTGACAGATTAATATTTTAATTCTCTAATTCTTCACACTTCCCTGCCTCTGTATTACTTTTTATTTTAATTGGGATATAATTAGCATGCAATAAATACCTACATCAGTGTATTCCACTGAATTTTAAATTGTGAACATCATCCAAAACAGGATATAGGACACTTTTATTCCTGTAGAAAGTTGTTTGAAGGTGCACTAATTCTTTTTTACCATCTGCTAATACATACAATATTATATGATTTATAATGTCATTGAATAGTTCTGGTTTAGAATTCATATAAATGAAATCCACTATTGTTCCGTCTTTTGTCCTATCTTTTGCCCTTACCCTAAGACTTTCCTGCTTATCCCATGGTGACATATTTACCAGTAACCTGTAATTTATTTCTCCATTATATACACAAGTGACAATTTATCTACTGTCTCATTTCTGGGTGCCCAGACTGATTCATTTTTTTCACATTTTTATTAGCACATGCAAATTATACAACATGGGAGTTTTCATGGTGATGTTTTTACAAACATACATGGTGCTATGGTCATATTTATTGCCTCTTACAACTCATTCTGACCTTACCTCCCTCTACCCCCTTTTTTTTCCTATCTTGCCATATTGTTTAATGGGTTTCATTATCCTGTTGCATACATGCTACATTATACTTACATTATGTACTTCCTCACACTCTTTCTCCTCTTCTTTCCCACCTCAAATCATATCTCTCTATTCTATTTTTCTCTTTAGATCTATCTTTTGCATATGAAAGAAAACATACAGTATTTGTCTTTCTGAATCTGGCTTATTTCCTTTAACAAAATGATCTAGAGTTCCACCTACACTTTTTTCCCCTGAAAACAGTGTAATTCAATTCCGCTTTATGGCTGAATGATAGATACCTCACTGTGTTCCAGATGTTGTAATCCTAGTTCCTCAGGAGACTGAGATCCAGGGACAGGGTTTGAAGCCAGCCCAGGCAGAGAAGTCCATTAGACAGTAAGCTACAAAAAGCCTGAACATGGAACTGTGGCTTAAGTGGAGGAGTAATAGTTTTGAGCAAAAAACGTGCAGGTACAAGCCCCTGATGTCGAGCTATAACACTGGCACACACACCCACCCACACCCACACACACCCACCCACACCCACACACACACACACACACACACACACACCACAGACTAGTATCCCAATAGAGCATGTGGACCTCATTATTTTCTTTATGCACCAGGCTGTCCTGGGTGCATAGGATTTTGCTTTCCCCCAGTGCCTCACCTCAACACCATGGTTGGCTTTCCTTTTGAACTGTTAAGCTCTGTAGATTTTTGCCCATCCTTTTTTGTTCTCCATACGCTATGATCTTAATTATATGTTTCTGATACTTTTTGATTTCTTTGGTATGAAATTTAGCATGATTTTAATTTTGGGTTTTGCATGGTTTTACCCAAGATGTTCAATTACACTGTACTTGAGATTTGAGAAAGATTGTGCTATCGGGTCAGAAGCAAGTTTAGTGCTTCTCAAGAGGCAAATCTATTAGGATCGCTCCATTCCTTCTCAAGAATGCTCAAAGACTGCTTTAGAAAATTACAAAAAGGGACTTCAAAGGCAGAGATTATGGGTGGCACTAGTCTCCCTTTATCATCCAAAGGCTTTGAGGGTAAAAGTTCAGACAAAGGATACGTTCACCTTTTAAAATGTAAATGAACTGCAACATCAGCATAATTTTCTTGTACTATCTTTGAAAAAAAATAAAAATACTCATGGTTTGTCTTTATTCTCTCAAGAAGAGCTTTGAAAACCCATAATTACAGAATATATTAAAGAAAAAATTACTAATAAATACTGTTCAAGAAACACTCAAAGATTTAAAATTGCTAAGCAAAATATCTTATTTTTTTAGACTGAATCTTGGAAGGAGGCTTAAATAAGTTCCTCACTGACAAAGATAAAGACAAGTCATAAATTAAGCATATTGGAAATAACAGGGTTGGGGGGGATGAGAAGTGCTGACAAATTATTGATATTGTAAGAACAAGCAAGGAAGGGTTAGTTAAAATGGTACCGTGATGATCAGGATGTGTTTGTGTGTGTGTGAGTGTGTCATTGTTGATGTGGCTCATGAGATGGAAAATTTCCCTCATATAAAACAACATATGCAATCAAGGACCCTTGACATGCTGGTCACCTGGTAGTTTATGAAGAAAGAAGAACCCACCCATGAGTTAAAATGAAACTTAAATATAGACGTGACATAAGGAAATATACACTCAGCGCCAACAAAATGAGATAGACAAGTAAATACTACCTTAACTCGGACGTGAGTTTGTGCAGGAGACTCTATCCTTGCCAGCTCTTGTAAAAATAAATCAGCACTAATCACAATGGAACTTCTAAATTTTTTAATGTGTGAAGAAACTTGGCAGATATGCTATCATTATCTCTGAGGCTTTTTCCTTTCTTTTTTCTAGTTATTATATTTTGGCTCAGTCTAAGAGAGATTCATGTAGCTCATCCACATCTAGTAGGTAGCAAGTTTTTAAGGCACTTTTATAGTAAAAGTAAGTCATCCTGCTTTATTTATTTGCTTACATGGTCACATTTCCTATCATGCTCACAAATTCCCCAACTGGAAGCTCCTGGCAGATGGAGAAAACATCGTCTTCAGTGTTTAAATAGGAAGTAGATTTCCCAAGGAGAATTTTAAGGGGAAAGATACCTTTACCTGTGATGGACCAATAATGAAAACATCCTTTGTAGAACCGGTCAGTTCTCATGGAGTACATAGATCACATGGGCAAATCCAAGTTTCCAAGTCAATCTTATTGAGGCCTGGGCTGAGAATAGTGGAGTGGACTGAGCTGTCCTGAGCTGGTGCAAGCTCACGCCCGCTCTGCTGAAGCTCTCAGGCTTTCATATTCCATCTCTCCAGCTAGATGTGGATAAAGAGGATGCTGGACATATGAATTCTGTTTGCATTGTCATCCCTGCTTGGTCTTTATTCTTTGATTTATTTTTATGATATATGGCTCTGTGACAACAGTATCAAAATTAAACATGTTTTACCTCAATATGAATCTTGCTCATTTTCAGCTGTCAAAGGCAATTTCCTTTGTTGTGAAGAACATCAGTGTCTTTTTGCTTGAGTAGAAGTGTGACTGTGATGTGAAAGAGTGGACGAGAGCAGGGGCAGGGCTGGCTGCACTAGGCAGGGGTACAGCAGCTGTTTATCGTAATCCCTTCTCCATAAAAGCACGCCCCAATCCAAAATTTGTTATTTCAAAATGGAGGTAGCATATTCCAAAGCTGTCCACTGAATTGTAGTGATTAATCCCTAATTCTAAAGCTGAACAATTTTATTTGTGGGTCATGGGGCTTGAACTCAGCCTGGGCGCTGTCCCTGAGCTCTTTAGCTCAAGGTTACCACCCTACCCCTGAGCCTGGGCATTGTCTCTGAGCTCTTCCGCTCAAAGCTTACCGCCCTACCCTTGAACCAAGCCCCACTTTCAGTTTTCTAGAGGTTAATTGGAGATAAGAGTCTCAGGTCCTTTTGTGCCTGGACTGGCTTTGAACCTTGATCCTCAGATCTCAGCCTCTTGAGTAGCTAGGATTACAGGTGTGAGCCACTAGCTTAGCTGGACAATGCAACGTTTCATATCCTTTCATAAGTATAGGGCAAATACAGTAGTGGTCTTCACAGCCTTGTGTACCTGGCCTGTAGAGTGGCCTCTCAGTAATAGGCTTGACCATGTCCTGTGTACAAAGAGGTTTGTAAATCAGAATCTTCAAATGCTGAGTAAGGATCTAGTGGGATCTCCGCCAAAACTTAGCATTCACTACTCAGTTGGCTGCTTGCATTTGCTCCAGAGGTTACTTCAGCCACCATATCTGGCAGAACACTTACTATAGTACAGTAGTCTTCATTAGTTGGGCTGATGCCTGAGAAGCCTCCGGTAAGGGCTGACAACCATTTTAGATAACTAGTAACAGCTTGCACATAGTATGGTGAGAACACGATGCAAATGGTATAGGTTTGCAAAATGCCTAGTGGTAAATCTTTGCATCATTTTCAGGTGTCCCCCTCCCTGCTTTATTTTGCTGAGAGCTTTCATTAGGTTCATTAGAGAGCATGCAGGATTGGGTTGAGTTGAGAGTCAGCAAACTCCAGCCCTGTTGTCTTAAGACCCTTGCCTGGAGTTATTTGTGATCAAATTACTCCTTCCTCGGATAGGCTCTACCTTCCCAATGATGTCCTTTTTGATTCCATAACCTACTAGTAGATGAAGAAATTTCTCAATAATATTATCTGCCATTTTAAAGAGCCAGATAGATTCTGGAACTATTCTACAAGGAATGAACAAATGACCAATTTCTAATTTGCTAAGTCCAAGTCCACTCTGTCTTTCCAAAGACACAGTCAAAAGGAAGGCTTAGAAGCTACAAGTCTTTAAAGGCTACCCTCCCCAAACTCTGAAGTGAGAGCAACTCGTTCAAGCTTTGTCTAAGACCAGAGCCAGGAATCAATGCCAGTGTGCAAAAATAATACCATTTGTAAGGGATTTGGGGAGATGATACAAAGAATAAAACTGAGAATTGCTGAAATCAAGGATATGAATGGCAGTGGTCATAATGGCTGGGAGGAGAGCCGTGAATATTGTTACAGAGCTAGAGACCATTTCATGGAATGCCAGTTCGGTCCACTGACTCAAGTGAGCCCCATATATTTATGTGTTTATTTTCAGACAGTCCTGCTTGCAGTTGTATGAAAGGATAAGGATGTGTGGATTTTAAAGATGCCTTGTTGAGCTGCATGTAGGCTAGTTACCACGTCCACATAGATGCTGACAAGGCAAAGTTACATAAAATATCTTTATGGATAGTCAGCCTTAATAAGGCAGGACATGCACTTAATTATACTAATTTATTTGTGACTTCTCTGGGTTAATTATAGTTTTATGCAGTCTAGGCTTGTTGTAGTTGAATAACAATAAAATAACATTTGTATGCTAAACGTGGAAAGGGCTGGCTCAGGATCACTTATATTTGTGAATTAAATTCTCAGTCTGGACTTACATAAAACATAACATTTTCCCCAACACTATTAGCTTACTAGAAGCTCTTAAATGTAAATGAAGATTATTTACAAATCATTAGAGTTAGAGATCCATGGTATTAGTGTAACAGGCACATTCTTTATACAAAGCCTACATTTCCCTCTTCCTCTTGGCAGAGCACAGCTGAAGAGTTTGGTGAATGCTTTGGAATTTAATTCTGGGGCATGAAAACTGTAGTTTAAAAAAAAATGGTTTTTCTTTGACACTAATCAAAGACTTCTTTCTTGTAGTCATTTACTTGTAGAATTTATACATGCCTTATTATTTCAAAAGAAACTTTCAAAAGATGATACTCTGAACCCAGATTCTGATGCTGAAGCTACAAGTGGAGTTTCAGAAGCAAGGGTGGTGCTCTCACAGAAGAAATACATAATGTTAAGAAAGGGAAGTCACATATGAAAAATGCATGTCTACTGAGTTCAATTTCAGGAAGCACACACTGAATGTATCATGTCAGGGAGCAATTTAGAGGTTTCTGACAGTACAAGTGGAAGACAGATGGACCACATACACTGTGAAGAAACTTCTGGAGATAGAAGATATAGCCTATCTCTTAAATATAATTATAATTAGGGAGTTCTGCAAAAACTTTTCCAGTCAAATACTTCTAAAGTTGATTGAACTGAACCCACACCTCAATAAAGTTGTTTTAAACAGAGACTAAGTCTCAATACCTAAAAAAATTATATGAAGGATTACTTTATATTTTCATGTCTCTAATCAAAATAAATGATTTGCATATGAGTACACACCACACATTACTGTGAATACATTCACAGTAATTTAACTGACAATTCTCATTTAATTTGACTTGTAATTAATAGAAGGGTTATATTATATTCACCAGAGAGAAGGCGCATTACTTCTCAAACATTGATACCCCTTCTCATGTCTTGGTGCCCATTTCCCTCCCCCCAACCCCACTCCTCATCTCATTTTATGCAATAAATGCTCAATTTCTAAAAGTTCTGAAGAAAACAGAGGGGCTTTTCCTTTGTTCTTTACGCTTTCCTAGTCAACTCAATCAGTTCTGTCCTTAGGAAGAAAAAGAATGACCTTTTAAATGTTTGTCATGTTGACTACAAATTACTATATTAACAACATTCTTTGTGGGTGTGTGTGTGTGTATGTGTGTGTCTGCACATGGGCGTGCGCAAAAGCGCCAGCATTTGAACTCAGGAGTTCATGTGTGCAAAACCATCAATTGCTGTATTACTTTTCTTCTCTACTTCACACGTGACCACAGACTGGGTCAATCTCCACAGCACATGTTTGTCCTCTTCATCTTTCTCTGCCATGTAGATCACTCTGAAAGTAGTTAAGAAATCAAGAACCTGAAGCACAGGGAAGAATCTCTTTCAGCCTTCTAAGACCTAGCTTTGTAAGACATTCCTCAGTCCAGAGAGATATACTACTCATAACCTCGTGCTATGAAACGTCATCCTTTCAAAACTGATCATCCCACCAATTTTGCTATGCTTTTTTTTTTCTTTCTTTTGTGGGTCATGGGGCTTGAACTGAACCTGGGCACTGTCCCTGAGCTCTTCAGCTCAAGGCTACCACCCTACACTTGAGCCAAGCCCCACTTCCTATACTCTTCAGGTGAACTGGAGATAAGATTCTCAGGTCCTTTTGTGCCCAGGCTGGCTTTTAACCTTGATCCTCAGATCTCAGCCTCTTGAGTAGCTAGGGTTACCGGTATGAGCACCAGTGCATAGCAATTTTGCTATGCTTTATCAACAAAACATCCATCTGCTTTCTGAAGAGCAGTCAGTCATGTTGGTCAAGCTGAGTCATTTTAGGGTATAGCCACCGACCACATTTATTTTATAGGAAACCTCTGGAATACATTATTCCCTAATAATATATTTCAATAAGGGAACATCTTTAAGCAAATATATAAGTAAATATTACAGTTTAAAGTAAAGTGTGATTCAATTTCAGATAAGCAGGTAAATCAAATTGATTTTGTACACATTTCTTTGGAATCTATACAAAAATTACAGGGCTATAGCTATCATACCAAGTCAGGCATGCGTTTGCAATGTTCTAGGCAGCAAAGAGTTAATGTACCTCTCTCTAAAGTGGTCGATTTCAATCTTCCTCATCAGGAAAATGAAACCTATAATTTGCAAAAAGAATTCACGTTCTTGAACAGTGGCTGAATAAAAAAGTGGAGTATTTTAATGATTATTTAAATAATTCTATGGTTCTCTACTGTTCACAAAAATCAAAAATATAATATAAAAACATAGATCATAATATTAGTTACAGATGTCAGTTTCCTCCTTTTTTTCTTTGAAGAAAAGGTGCTAATGAATTCCTCTAGACTGATTTCTGACATAATTACCAGGATTGTACAATATATCATTCTACATTTATACCAGCAAATTAGCATCTGTGATTCATACAGTGGTAGCTTTCTTAATTTTATCATGCCTTAAATACGTGTGGTTAAGGTTTTCAAAATAAACAGGTGGCTGTATACTTTTTAGACTGGAGAGGATTTATAATTCTGCCAGTGAATTAGTGAATATTTCACAGATGACACAAGCAATAAGCCTGGAGGGTACAGCAAAATAGAGTCTGTGACTCTGACAAATATGCCAGGATGCATCAATAATTTTGATGTGAGAAATATGAGTTTTAATGATTCTCACTATCATTCTTTTCTATCTAGTATATCTCTTTTCAGGATCACTATATAACTCAGCACTTGATATTCATTTTCTGGTACCCAGAAGGCAGCTACATAGAGTGTCAGCACCGCCCCCCTCACACACACACACACGCACATGGTGGTGTGTACTTGTAAGGACTGTGTACAGTATCCAGTGTGTAAATCAGATTCTCACACTACCACTTTGGATTTGTTTCTGAACTTTGTAAAGCTTTTGATGATGCAAAATTGCAGTAAAACTATTGAGTGTCGTAAAACTAGGTACTGAGTTGAGGAACATTAGATTCATAGGGATCACTCAGAGAAATAACAATGACAGAATTCCTGTGTGCTGCCCACCCTGATTCTGTTGTCTTTTTTGGAGAATAAACTGCTCTCTTGGGGCTGCCATCTCCTAGGACAATAGTGTGTTCTACATAATTAAACAGCTATTTCCACAGCAATTACTCAGCCTCTTTCTTTCCTTAGAGAAAGAAGTTATTTTATTTGTTTTCAATATGAGGAAATAGGTAAACAGAATGATTCAAATACTTACCCAATATGATGCACAAGTGAAAGGAGAATCAAAGTTCACTATCTGTGTTCTGATTTCTGGATTGGGCTATGCAGTTTTCTCTTCTCTGTTTTTGTACACCCATCAGGTGTACTGTGATTTATAATCATACACTTAGGTGACATTGGTATCAGTCCAAGCAATTAGATACTATTGTCAATGCATTTTATCAGTAGAGAAACCGATCCATGGAGAGGTGAAATAACTGGCGTGTGGATGTATAATAGAAATATGGTGAAGGCGACTTGCAATGTTCACATGTGGCTTGCCTTTATACCCTGGGTCAGAAACAACATGGAATAATGGCTTAGTCTCGCTGTCTCCATCTGTTTTCTGTCACTGTAACAAAATAGTTAGTGCTGGAGAAGGGATGCGATGGGTTGACCATAGTGACCACTGGCAAGTACTGACACCAGAAAACTTGTAAGGATCTCTACAACATGATAGCAATCAAAACCTAAAGTCACCAATCACACTGAAATGGCCTTGTTCCAGAAAACTGCTCTCCAAAGTACTAATTCACTCAAGGTCCCCTCTGACCTAACCAATGCCAGCGGGCCCCACTTTGATATGATTACATTGGGGACCACATTCCCACCACATAAACCTTAGTAAGACAAGTCATACCTAAAACCAAGTTATCTGCTAGCATTGGCTCATGTAGCTTCTACTCAGGTCATCATATTCAACCAGTGACTCAGGAAGGCAGAAATAAGATAGCACCAAGATGGTAGGAGGCTACTTGGTTTACTTTATTCCATCCCCTTAAGCAGTGCACATGGAAGGCATAGCCATAGTATTTTGAAGGAATAAATGATCAGGTGGTTTGGCACATGAGTAGATAGATGAATAGTTTCCTACTTTCTTTCAAGGAAGCTCCAGTCTGCAATGACAAACCTAAATTATATGAACCAAAGGTTTTAGATATTTTCATTTCCTTCATGTTCTTCAAAGAGTCTGTCTATAAATAAAATCACTCCAATCTGGGTTAAACAGATTGGCTCAGTTTTAAAATATATATTAGAAAAACATATGTTGAAACCCCAATTAAGCAAGCTATTATCTGCATGGCTCAGTCTCAACTCAGATTAATTTGATGGAGGTGAAAATGAATTCTTTCGCAGAAATTATCTTGCCATATTTTAGAATGATGTTTCCGTATGGGAGACAATTTCATATGCAAAAACTATGGAGCAGAATAAGAAATGGTTGGAGACAGGTGTTGGAAGTGTCTTTATCCTAAATGTGTTTTAAATACCGTGGAATCAAGCATGATCAGTAATACATGTGGTTAAGAGACAGATAGGACTTGTAATTTGGGTTTTGTACTCTTGCCACTCTCCTTATATAAAAATGATGTCATGTTTGTACTTTTAAAACTTTGAGCCATTCTTGTTTTGTTTTTTCTGAGAGAGGGCTCTAATATAATAAGAGACTAGATTTTTATATATGCTGAAGCACAAAGAAGAAACTGTCAGCATTTGGTGATGTATGGGGCTGAAATGATTGTTTTAAGACAATGCTCATAAAAGAATTTTAGGAAAATGTATAAAATACATAATGAGAGGCTAGGGGTTTGGCCTAGTGGTAGAGTGCTTGCCTAGCAAGCACTCTCGGTACCACATACATAGAAAAAAGCTAGAAGAGGTGCTGTGGCTCAAGTGGTAGAGCTCCAGCCTTGAAAGAAAAAGTCCAAGAACAGTGATCAGGCCCTAAGTTCAAGCCCCACAACTGGCAAAAAAATAAAATAAAATAAAATAAAAGATAGATTACACAGATCTTGACTTATTCAACAAATTTGAAATATTCCATCCCACAAGGACCTACTCAAAATTTAGTAGAGGTTGTTTAGCATCCATTATAAATATATTTCATAGCATGTAATAAATTCAGAGGGAAATGAAACAGGAAGTTTTCTAATAAGACATTAAGATGAGTTATGAGATTTCTAATATACATTCTTAAATCGGGCAGTTGTTACATGTGAATGAGGCAATTCTTCACAGAGCATTGTCTCTGGTGAAAAGCCAATTAGAGAAAAATCTACCAGAGTCTTATTATTGACTTTACTGCTTTCTTTGTTCATGCATTATAGAGACAAATTTTTAGAAACATACCAACAGCCTCTATCGCCCGTTTCTTAAAACTGAGCTAAATTAAGGAAAGTGGTGAGAAGAAATAGCAAGGAGTAGAAAGCTATGCACTGGTTGTTATCTCTCCTTCACCCCCAAAATAATTGGCAGTGTTACTGAGCCCAATGGATATAAAGCAAAGGGTGTACAAAGTAAATATGAAGTAAAACCAAAAAAGAATTCCCACACTAATGATACACAGAAATACAAAAAGCCTTAAAGAAGAAAGAAGTAGAAATTTCTAGATCAGATTTGTTTCACAGACAAGCTGTAATCCTAAATTGTCATATTTAAATATGTTAAATCATAAAATTCTAGACAACAGAGATGGATAGTTTATATAACCATAGCTTTATGTTTGTGGACAAACAATAATAGAACTTTGGAATATGTATTAATAACATGGAAATCAGCTCTGGAATCTATGTAAGCAATCTTCTAGCAAACTTTGGTGATGAATTTACTTTTTTTCTACATTTTTATTAACTTTATTGTTATTATGGAGATGATGAACGGAGGGATCACAATCACAAGAGTCAGGCAGGGAGTATATTTGCCTTCCTATAGTATTGTGTGTTCCCTCATTTTCTTCCAGTTCCTTCCTCCAGTCTCCACCTACCAGATGCATACAGTAGTTCACTTTCATAGACATCCAGTGAGCTTCACTGTAGTACTTTTCACCCTTTTACCCTCAAGTTCTGTATCCTCTCTCCTCACCCTTCTGAAGATGTATACTTTAATACATCATATGTAAGGGAAAAGGAAACAAATCATCAAAAACTAAAAAGTGAAAAAAGGAAAGGGAAAACAAAGAAGCCTCATGTTTCCATATCTTGGAATTTGTTTTAGTGGGTGTATTATATTGTATAAATATGAAGGCATTTTGCCTTTGTATTTCTTTTGTAAGACTATCCTCTTTTTGTCTCACTGTGTGCAAATCTAGCATACTGTGAAATTTACTGTATCCCAGTGTATTTTACATCTAATTTCCAAGTATCAGAGAGAACATGTCCCTTTTATCTCTCTGAGCTTGGCTTACCTCACTTAACATAATTTGTTCTATAGTCCTATCAATTTCTTTGCAAGGTATTGTCTATACTTTGTGTTAGGGTCCGTGATCAAAGGAACGAGTCTGACACAAAAGCGGAATTTGGAAGTTAAGTTAAACAGAGTTTTATTCCACGCCTAGCATCGAGAATCATACTGACCGGTCAGGGCCGCCGCTAAGATGTGAGTGGGAGATCGACCCCACCTGATCTTACAGGCTACTTTTATAGGCCCCAGCCATGTGGTTGGGCTGGCCATATACAGGTGGCCAATGGAATTCAGCATGGTTGATTGATGGCTGGGGCAACCACTGACACCTTTGCTGTTTGAACTGACCTATCATCTCTGTGGGCTTCAGGCACACTGCTCTGACAACAAAGGAAGGGGAGGGAATTCCCTGGCAGGCCAAGGGGGGGGGGTGGGGAGGAATTCTGGTAACTCCACCTGGTTTAGCTGCTCTTGTAATCTGAGCTGTTATCAGAGATTCTGCAGCCCCTGCCTCAGGTCAAGTCCTTTGTCATAAAGATGGGAAATGCCTAGAGTGGATGGATTTTTGGGAAGTAAAGAAAGGGGTCCCTTCACTTTGCTTGAAGTAATCCAAAATATAGGAATGATTGTCCCCTTTGCATTTGAATTCTCATACATGGTCACATCTTGAAGATGAGATCTACAGTATTTTGTTTCTTATATTAACATTTATTACAGTGATATTATTCCCTTTTTTGGAACTAATAGTTACTCTAAAGAGAGTATGATAATAGGAATATTCAACAATATTGAAATGAAATTCATACATAAACACTAACTTCTCATATTCCTGTGAATAATGTAATTCATTTGTGAGAGGTCTTTGCATTCTAAATTCTTTACTCTGGTATTGCAACTTTTACACTGGGGTATCATTCCTACTTACATTTAATCTATGATGCTCTTCCTCACAGAAATTCTGATTTCAAAGTCATATATATCAAAAGGTTTTTTTCTCATATCCTCAGAAATGTCTCCTTACATGATTAGCAAAATCACTTTTGCTTTTCTTGAGTTATTTTAAGATACTTAAACAATTATTTATGGGCAATGTTCTGTGATACTCTTCTTTCTATCCTTCTCTGAAACATGTAAATGAAAGACTACACAGAGAGAAAGTAAATTATCTCATTCCGGGCTACATAGAGTAAGGAGTGAGCCCGGCTAGTAATTTCCAACACTATTGAGTTGCCTCTCATTTGGTGGAGATATAAAGATAAATTTCAAAAGTGTGAATTTCCATATTAACAATATTGAACCTTACTATGAGAGAACAAGCTATGTATCCTGGACTTATTTTTTAAGATGATGAAATAGTCAAAATATACTGGATTTCTCTTTATAGTTTCCATGTCTGCACCTCAACTCAATTACTCTGTTAACACCATGTACTGAACTCATGTACCAGTCAGCGTGAATACTGGGAAAGAAAATCAGGGACTCCATTCTTTGAACCTCATAATTGTAAACTACCTCTAAATCACAATGTCTTTAGAGCCAGTGTGCAGTGATCTGAATGTCAGTGTCCCTCTACATTCATATCCAAACCTGCTAGCCATAGTGGCAGTATGAAGAAGTATGATTAAAATCTTTAGAAAGTCACAAAGGCTCTGCCCTTGTTAACAGGATTAGTACCCTTATTCATGGAGCTGCTTAGCTCTTTCTATTGTTTGAGCTGAAGACCAGAGTGCCTCACTGGGTGGGAGTACTGGGAGGTGGGGTAGAAGAAAAGATGCACTGATCAAGGCCCCATAGGAATCAAGGATCTCTCAAGGCCACACCTCCTTACATTATTGAAATGTAAGTGAAGAACTTTCACCATGACAAGGAGATGGGAAATAAAGCTCAGCCTAGTTCCTAATTCCAATTCCGGGATTCTTTTCACTTTTTTTGTAAGACCAAAAGAAACCCACCAATCATGCATTCCTCTTCCTGCTTGATGATAATGAACATTTGAATACAAGTCAAAATCGACATTGATTTAGCTACAATTACAACCAAAAATGAACTTTATGTTATGATCGATGAGTGCCTATATCCTGTATTTCAGAGTTTTATCTGTGTTAAAATTTGAGCTCTTTAATGAATTTTATGAACCATAATTCAAATCTATAAGAGATTTCAAGTAAATAACACATTTAATAATTTCTCTTAAATGAGACTTTTTGAAAGTCACATCATTGAAGGGACCCTTTTCTTGATTTCCCCAAAATCCATCCCTTTAGGCATTTCCCATCTTTATGACAAAGGAGGCTGCAGAATCCTTGATAACAGCTCAGATTACAAGAGCAGCTAAACCAGGTGGAATTACCAGAATTCCTCCCTACCCCACCCCCGTTGGCCTGCCAGGGAATTCCCTCCCCTTCCTTTGTTGTCAGAGCAGTGTGCCTGAAGCCCACAGAGATGATAGGTCAGTTCAAACAGCAAAGGTGTCAGTGGTTGCCCCAGCCATCAATCAACCATGCTGAATTCCATTGGCCACCTGTGTATGGCCAGCCCAACCACATGGCTGGGGCCTATAAAGGTAGCCTGTAAGATCAGGTGGGGTCGATCTCCCACTCACATCTTAGCGGCGGCCCTGACCGGTCAGTATGATACTCGATGCTAGGCACGGAATAAAACTCTGTTTAACTTAACTTCCAAATTCCGCTTTTGTGTCAGACTCGTTCCTTTGATCACGAACCCTAACAATCATCTCTGTAGGATTGACTATTGCTCTATTTAGAGTGATCAAGCAAAATACATGTATTTAGTGCATAGCCATGCTTTATTAATCAATGTGTTTTTATTACTTGATCACAGATCTCAGGTCGTTTTGTCTGCTTCATGACTCTGAAGTGCAGGGTTTGGGGCATTTATACTTTACAGCTTTGGTGTCATTTTTACTGTAAAACATGAAGAATCAGTTACAGGAATATGTTTGCATGTGCAACCTGCTCAGGATCCTACTTCCTAGAAAAAGAACTAGAAGAAAATTGGTCAGATCTATCTCTCCCTCTCCAGTTCTTTGTCCTATCTTGGCCATATAAGGTGAACCCCAAAAGTACCTAATAAAAGGAAATGTGCTTTGTGCTTCATGTTTATTCTCCATTCCTTATTTTTTGCAGGAGTGCAAGAGTAGTGACAGGAAACTACTTGCATAAACCTAACTGGAATAAGTGATAATTTATCTTAAAAGTTTATACCCACTATTATCCCTTTACTTTTTATTTCCCTTTAATTTGCTTCACTGGCTATAAAATTCAAGGATGAGTAGCAAGGGTTTAGAGCCAAGTGCACTATGCAGATAGTTAATGAACCTCCACACCTTACCCTGCCAATGCATTCTTGGCGTGTGTCACCTCTGCACACACCAAACACCCTCAACCATCTGAACCACGATATTTAAAAAGCATGTCATTCCAGAACTCTGGCTCTCATTGAAATAGGAAAAAAATAATTCAAATAGTTCCATCCTGGCAATGAATGTTTCTACAGCTATGCCTATATCATACCTTAAAAGATACTATCTGAACTTCATTTTAAATCTCATGTCAAGGTTGGATGTTTGCCATTTGCAGAACTCGCTGAGCCATCAAATGTGATAGGAGCATTTTTTTTCTTTTTTTTTTTTTATAGTATTTTATTGTCAGGATGATGGGAGCATTTTTATGGAGCTACTTGGCATCCTAAAACAGTAAAAGTGGTTCTTAAGAGTACTCATACTGCTAAAGAGAGTGGCTTAAACCTTTTATTGTTCTTACTTAAGTTTTATTAGCTTCAACTTACCTTTATTTGCACTTCTTGTTAGAACATTCTGTAGACTAATGTGTGCATAGGTCTTTATGTGTGTACATATATGTGCATAAATTCATATGTATATGTACACATATGCACATAAATATGTAAATATATATGTTTCTCATCACCATTTTTTATTCTGAACAATGCAGCTTGTCAGTCTGTGATTCAAAGGAAATGACATGGAAAACACTTCTCATTGCTTCCCAGGCCCTGCCATACTGATCTGTCTCAGCAATGTGTAGGCTCTTTGGATGTTCTCATGGACACATGACAGGATGGCATGGCAGCCTGGGACAAAGCACCATATGGCTGGGAGGAGGAGAAGGATTATAAATGTGCCTGTGGGAGGGGAGGAGAGATGTCACAGCTTGTCAGTCTTTATCCCCAGAGGAAGATCTGATGACAGATCTGATGACATTGAAATGGCATGGGTTGGGGTCTCTGGGCATGGAGAAGAGATAAACAATGACTGGGAATGCAGTGACATCCCCTCAAGGGAAAGGGTGGGCATGGATAGAAGTTCAGCTTCCCTAGAGCTTGGGAAAATGCCAGAAAGAATCATTGATGAGAGAGATAATAAAAGATGGCTTCAAAAAGCCCTGGAATAGTGACAGATAGAAAGGATACAATGATTAATAAGGAAATGAGGGCAGAGGAAAGGCATCTGAAATGAAATAAACTTTTTAATAACCAATACATAAAATGATAACACATTTTTGAAAGATTATTTAAGATGGACTCATTTTCATCTGCAACTTGATAAAGGAACTCGGGGATTCACGGGTACTATTCTTGTATAATGGAAATGCCTTTGTCCCCAACTTACTAAGCGTTCTCTCCAGTGCTTCCTAAGGGCTCTGAGATCTTCAGCCAGACATTATAAAACCGGGCTAGCAGAAACAAGATTTTTGTTCTCTGAATCTAATCATAGGCAAATAATACAACTGCTTATTGAATACAAATCATATGCTAGATGCATGAGCAGCTCTTAAAATCCATTTTCATCTTCACTTAGTAACTCGGTATATTAGATATTCGGATCAATGTTATAATGGGATAAGTAAATCTCAGAGACGCTAAATAACTTTCTGTGTCACAGAGTCTCACAAAAATATTCGCCCTCTCACACAGGATGGGGAGGTTGTTTACCCTTTTGCATCCTGAGCAGCTGGGGGTTTCTCGAAATAGTGGTCCTCTTGGAACCAGGTAGCCATGGAAACCATGGTAATGCTATATGTGTTCTATTTGTCTTAGACCTATATTCACTATAGCCAAGATAAGAAATCAAATATTAAACAGATGACTAGACAAAGAACATCTGGTGTCATATGCACAGCGGGGCATTATTTAGGCATTAATAGAAAGAAGTTAGGTCATGTTCAGCAGGAGTAGCACATTAGGTAGACATAAGATTAAGCAAAATAAGCCAGGCAAACAAATGCAAACACCTCATGACCTTGGTTCAAATGTGAGACCTTAAAAAAAAAAAAAACATTAATCTTATGGAAGGGAGAGCAATATAGCACTTCTTAGAGTAGGAGCAAGAGAGAGGAAATCTCAGCACTATCATGCTGAGATAGGAGGGGTACATTCTAACATTCTGCTGCACCCCAGGGTAACATGATTCACAACCATTTAGTATGTATTTCATAAAGAATAGAGATACAGATGAAGCTTCCCAGCACAAAAAACTGATAAAAAATTTTAAAGATATGGAAATGCTAATCACCTTGATTTGATCCTTGCACATAATATGTGTGTGTGTGTGTGTGTATGCCTGTGTGTATCAAACTACCAGTCTCACCATAAATATGTACAAAACTCTTGTGCTAATAATGTAAAACCAAAACACAAATAATTTGATTTTTACCTTCAAGAATAATAATTGGAAGCCTGGCTCAGTGGCTCAAGCCTGTAATCTTAGCTATTCAGAAGGCTGAGATCTGAGGATCGAGGTCCAGGCACGAAAGGACCTGAGACTCATCTTCATCATGTGTACGGCTGTAACCTTGACCTGAAGAGCTCAGGGACAGTGCTCAGGCTCAGTTCAAGCCCCATGACCCCCACAAAAAAAATAATAATTGGAAATTGTAGGAATATAACAAGTAGTGGTTTTTAAATTTCAGATGACAGCACAATATATTATTTAGCATAAATATGAGATTTTTTAGTTTATTTTTTCATTTTTCATTCATTTTAAAATGCCTTTTTTGTCAATGTCTTTGAAAAATAATTTTTGGTTTTATTAAATTTCCTAATATACTACCTAAAAAGACAGATCTCTTTTAATTTTAAAGCATGTATAATTTTAGGAAAATATATTTGTAATTTTTAACCATATACAGCTAAATTTCTTTGAGAAAGTTATAAAATTTAAATGATTAAAGAAAAACCTTTGGTATTTAGATTGTTGCTTTAAATATAAATATTTATTATTTTTCCTAAATTATGTTTTGGATTTTTATATACTTCAATCATCCCCATTTACTACAATAGTAATTTTTTAGGTGTTTTCAGAAGAAAAAGTCTATGTTGTTACAGTAAAGCCAAATCACCCCCCTTTCTCCATGACAACAGATAAAGAAGCTGTAACCATGGCAACAGGAATAGTACAGAGAGATTAGGGCCAGACTGGAGATTAGGCCTCCAAGGGCAAAGGAAAGAGGTTATGATTAGTTCCTTATTGAGACCTTATTTAAAGACAAGTTAATGTCAAGGAAAAGCGTATGGGATTAGCAAAAGCAAAATTAATTCCTCTGTATGTGGAACTATTCTTTCTTTCTTTCTTTCTTTCTTTTTTAAGTGCCTTTTTCCCCTATTTTATGGAAGTGGTTTAAATTTAGGTGAAGAATGCTTGAATCATGCTGGTCTGTCCTTTGTCTATACTGTCTAAGTTTAGACCAGCTGTCCTAGAAAATACTCCCCAAAGCCAAACAGAAGATGAAATTTGTGGACAATCTCCTACTGCTGTCTTTCTGAGCAGGCCCTGGATTGGTTGATGCTAACGCTTCTGTTCATTGTTAATTTGTTTTACTTTTTTCTTTTTTGCCAGTCCTGGGCTTGAGCTCAGGGCCTGAGCACTGTCCTTGGACTTTCTCAAGGCTAGAGCTCTACCACTTGAGCCTCAGCACCACTTCCGGCTTTTTTCTATGTATGTGGTACCAAGGAATCGAACCCAGGTCTTCGTGCATGCTAGGCAAGCACTTTAACCACAAGGCCAAACTCCTGGCCCCCATTTGTTTTACTTTTATTTTATTTCATTTTATTTTGCCAGTCCTGGGTCTTGAACTCATGGTCTGAGCACTGTCCTTGGACTTTTTCAAGGCTAGAGCTCTACCACTTGAGCCTCAGCACCACTTGCAGCTTTTTTCTATGTATGTGGTACCAGGAATTGAACCCCGGTCTTCGTGCACTCTAGGCAAGCACTCTACCACTAGGCTAAACTCCCAGCCCTGTTTTACTTTTTATTTTCCTTTTTCTTCCTTTTCATTTTCTTTTGTTGTGGTTACTGGGATTTGAAATCAGGGCCTTGACTTTGCTAGGCTTACTTGCTTGCCTTGTGCTCTCCACATGAGTCCAGGCTTCAAGTCAGAATTTTGCTGGTTATTTTGGAGAAGAATCTCATGGATTTTCCTGTCAGGACTGGCTTCAAATCATGATCATCCAAATCTCAGGCTCTTAGAACTAAGATTACAGGTGTAAGCTACATGTGCCAAACTTCCAACTCACATTTAATGCTTGAACTCCTCCTGTCATTTGTTTTAATTAAGCAGTTGAAAAAGGGAGGTTATCATTTAACATAGCAGAATGTGAACACAATACTTCTTGATTAGTGTCACCCCTTCCTGCCACTTGCAAACATAGTTTCTAACTTTAAAAAATATTGTAAAGATTTTTCTGTTACCATTAATCTCATTTTAAAATTATTTTCTAATATCTAAATTTAGTTTCGATTTTCTTTAAACTGATAAATTTTAGAAACACTATGTTTTAAGTAAATGGACATCTGATTTCAGATGTCAGCACAGAGGAATGTGGATAAACATTTGCTGTTTGTGTTAAAAGATAAAATTAACATAGAATGATTTGCCAAGTAGTGTGTTTTCTATTTTAACTTTAAAAAGAATTGACTTGGGAAAAAGTAATGCAAATAAGCAGAGCTCCTTTTTAAACCGTCTGACCACATATAAAGGTGCTATACACTGTCCAGGATGAGGTAATGGGATCTTTAGTTTTACAACTGAGAGAATGATTGAGTTTTATTTTGACATGTGATTCTTTATGAAAAAGGACGAACCCACTTTTAAATGGAGGTGTTCATTACTGTATTGCCTTTTAGACATCCTTAATATAATTAGCATATTTCCTGTTACATCTTTAATGAACATTTTGGAACACCCTTTGCAAAAGAAAAAGCATCTGAGTGGGAGAAGGAAGAGTTAACTGTATTTCTTATATATCTAACAAGTATTTATTTTTTAAAATTAAACTCATGAATATGTTTATTTTTTCATTCATTCACTTCTGTAATCTTTCAACCTCTGCCTCATTCCAGGATTAAAAGCAATACATTGTTAGTTATCAAAAATAACTTAACCTGCTTTGATATCACTAATATCAAAAGACACATATGCCTCTGATCCAAAATATTTTTTATCACCGCTTGATGTCATGTTATGTTAACAATATTGAATTACACCCACATTTTTGAATTAAGGTGTTTCTGGAATTCATCTTTTTGCAAATAAATTTACATTCCCTAGTTTCTCTCCTT
This sequence comes from Megascapheus bottae, assembly GCF_031878675.1. Classification (NCBI taxonomy): domain Eukaryota; kingdom Metazoa; phylum Chordata; class Mammalia; order Rodentia; family Geomyidae; genus Megascapheus; species Megascapheus bottae. The sequence continues at coordinate 15,245,430 of NC_143527.1, read as the reverse complement.
TTATTTTGTCTAAATAGACACATTTTTATTCTTGGCATAGATTCCAGGAATTAAAAAAAAAACTGTACAAATAAAAATGCTGCCATACTTGTATTAATCAACCACCATTTTAAACTTGAGGAATTTGAATATGCCTTTGATTTCATTTCCAGTGTTCTATCTACTGATAGAGGGGGAGCCTATAATAGTAACTTAGCTGTGTCTGTGTTACATCAATTTTTCTTTTTACTTAATTCCCACGTTGGCACCAGCACTCCTGACAGCCTCCTCTTCTTTGTCCTCAGCGAGTCCAAGCTCCAGTGTCCTCCCTTCTGCCCCCAGAGATGTGGTTCCTGTCTTGGTTTCCAGTCGCTTTATCCGTCTCAGCTGGCGCCCACCAGCAGAAGCAAAAGGAAGTGTTCAAACCTTCACGGTCTTTTTCTCCAGAGAGGGTGACAACAGGTAGGTGCAAGAGATCAATTTCAGCTCAATCTACCATCCTTTTCAAGGACCACTGGCAGGAGGAGACAGGGCAGGGGATTTGGAACCTCTGAAATCTCTACTAAGTAGAGATGAGTGTTTTGTAAAAGCAGATTGCTAAAGGATCTAAATTAAATTACTTATCTACAACTTCCTGATTAAGTGGGACAAGAATGGGAACCCATAACCATTCCTATTTCCTTGAGTTTTTAAAATGACAAAGGAGACGCCTAGGCTAAACACTGGTAGGACAGAGAGTTAAGCAAACAAACAAACAAAACACACACACACACACACACATTATTGTGGCTAATTCCCAATCCTTCACCATCTGTGACATCATATGAACTTTTACCATATTTTTTTTTAATAGGAAAGAAATGACACTTGCCTTTCAAATGTCTCTTAGGTTAGAATCCATCCCACACATATAAAGATCATAGCATTCTCCTATCTGATAGAAGTTGTTATTGTGACTATTATTGTTAGCCAAGAATGAGTGAGCTATGTTAGGCTTCCAGATCGCAATCATTGCTTTGGGGAGTTACTTATCCCTTGTAACTGTTCACCCATTGTGTCTAGATTTTCAACTTCCATTTCTAGTTTGGGTAGATATTAGATAAGGTCCATGGGAGACAAAGCAGTTTCATGTGTTAATCTTCTAATCTCTCAAAGGAGTGAGTGTTTTGAACACATGGGATCCTTAAGAATCCTGAGGATTGAGAGGGAGATGTGTATTTTGTATCTGTCAGGTGAGCCTTGGTTTTAAATGCTGCAGCATGATGCTCATGTAGTTCAAAGGAACTTCACTCGGGTGGGTCTCAAACTCTTTTCTTTCTAATTGTTACCTTCAGTTTCAATCTATCATTTTTGCAGGTTTTCATTTCTCCCCTGCAATTTGACTTGACTTTAAAATAAAAGGATAAACATATATATATATATTATATATATACAACCATCTGCTCACCCAATCAGTTGTTACCAAGAAAAGATAGCCATTTGTGTTAGCTTTACCTCTGCTACGGTTTCACTCCATCAGCTCATGATATCTTATGAGTTTGTGAATTATAGTTTGCACAGTTATGAAAATGAGATATTTGTTCTTGCCCACTTTCATGCATTAATGTGTATTATCTAGAGACATTGTTAATTCAACCTGCTCCCAAATCATGATCAGTGTGCCCTCTCTATATCTAATATGTGTAATATATGTAAGATATATTTATATTTATACTATTATATATTACATTTTAATATCTATTTTATATAGGTACATATATATTATATACCTCTTGCTTGTTTTGTTATGCCTTCTATCTGACTGAAATGAAAAAAAAGACTCAAGTCATATTTTACTCCTCCTGTCTCTGCACCCCGCCATTCATTATGGAGTCTTGTCAAGTCTCCCTCAGTCTAGGACATTTATGCTTCTCTTTATTCAATCACGTCCATCATTATTGCCTGACTCTGGAAATCATGTCTCCCTTTTAATCCATTTCCACCCTGTCTGGACTTAGTTTTGTGAAATACAGTTTATATCACTCAATCCACTGTCGTAAATGTAAATAGCCTCAGGATTGGCCACTGTGAAAGCTGTATATGAGGATAGTTTAACAAAAGCTTTTAAACTCCCTGAATGGACATCTAGCTTGAATCTATTTATAGATAGATACTCCTATAACCTATGATGACTAAAGGTGGAATATCCAAGTTCCAATGACTGGATCAAAAAAGAGCCTTATGAGTTATCAAAAGTTTGATTTTTATGTGTTTCATTATGTATAAAATATAAACAAGAGTTACATTTTAGAAAAGATAAAGTCTGTCAAAGGATTGCTATGACAGCCAAATGAAGGGATTCAGGCAAAGCATGCAAAACATTCACTGTCCCCAGTAAGAGTGAAGAGATTGCCAAGAGCACAGAAACAACTGAAGGCTCAGAAAACAGAAAGGAGAAGCAAAGGGAGAAGGAGAAGAGAGAAATAGAATGAGAATATGAGAGAGACAGAAAAGAGAGACAGGCAGGGGAGGGAATGAATACATAGGGAGAAAAGAGGGGAGGGGGGGACATACAGAAAAAGAAGGGAAAAGAGGAGGAAAGAAAGAAAAAAAATTGGGAGAAAACAAGAAAGGGAAGGGGGAAGGGAGGAGGGGTGGAAAGAAGGAAGAAAAAGGAGGAGAAATGCTTCTTCTGATGCTGCTATTGAGAATGTGTGTGTGTGTGTGTGTGTGTGTGTGTGTGTGTGTGTGTGTGTGTGTGTGTGCGTGTGTGTGTGTGTATGTGTGCTTCCTGGGGGCCTGGGTACTGTCCTTGAACATTTTTGCTCAAGGCTCTCTTGAGCCATACCACTACTTCTGGCTTTTGATGGTTAATTGGAGATAAGAATCTCAGGGACTTTCTTAGTCAAGTTGGCTTCAAACTTTAGTCCTTGTATCTCTGCTTCCTGCACAGTGAGGATTACATATGTGAGCCACCAGCACCCAGCTTGTCATTATATTTTTGAGTAAAACATTTGTTTTCATAACTTCTCAGTTTCCTGAGTATAATATCATTTTGGTCCTTTCCTCTTCTATCAAAATCTTTCTTATCTTTTCATTCCAAGCGTAATCTAGTAAGCAATGTTACTCACTCCCAGAGCCATCCCATAAGCTCCATAGCGTTAATCACTGCAGTCTCTGCTTCAAACATCATCCTTTTAACTCACTCTTCAGTCCCGAGTGCAACTGTTGTCTCTTTAGCTCCCTTCTTACAACAATCCCCAGAGACATCCAGTACAGTGATTAGCTCATCTGCCTTCCAAGCAGTCTCCTCGGGTTCGCTTCCCCCTTAGCGTGCATTTCTATATTTCTGCCCTCTTGCAGTGAAAAATGTCGTATTACCAATGTATTGATTCTACAGTATACACTTATTCTTGTCCTTCTTCTTTTTCTTTACTTATTAACCATGACAAACTCCATGCCCATCTACTCTGACATTTTTGTGCTTGAAGTCACCTGGAGGAAAGATCCACTTGTGTTGATCCAACTCACTTCTAATTAATGGCTCCTAATTTCATGTGAACTACTAACACTTTTAGCAGCCATGGTATATTTATAGCAGCCTCTCTCATATATTCCTAATGATATTTTACAGGATTCCCCACCCCTCTATCTTCTCAAATCTTCAGTATCCTCATATCACCTTCACTCTTAATTAACTTTGCTTTCACTTTCTTAGAAAATCAGAAGGGAAGTTCTATAAGCTCCTGTATCTGATTTATCTATTCACATGTGTTTTTAGGATATACTCTGTCTGAGGTCAAATGTCTAGGGAACAATCGTGCTCTTACCTCAGAATCCTTGTGCATTAATTCCTACTCTTTCAACATGAAAAAAGGAAAAAAAATTAACCATCCTTATGTCAAATGTCATTAGTTTCGCTTCCTGGAGTAATCCTGAGTATCTGCAAGCAAGCATGTAGTTGTTCCTTTGCTTGCAACATTTCTAATATGATCCTTCTCTCTCCTCTGCCACTCTATTTTCTTCTCCCTTTTATAACAGTGCTTCTTGAACTGTTTATTTCCCTCCAGAATCTCATGTTCTAATTAGGATTTTGACTCTAGTATTTCATTGCAGAGATCCTTTTACCAGGGCTTACCATTGACTTCATGTTGCTATATCACATGGTATTTCCTGTCCCCCACATTACTTGATCATTAGCAAGTGTTGTCACACTTGATGATTTTCCCCTTTCTAAACAATCATTTGTTCATCATTTCCTAATGTTAATCCCAGGACTGCCATTTTTGGGCCTGTACTGTTTTGTACTTCCAATCTTCCTGATCTGTAGAGATTGAATTGACCCAGAACTCTGGCCTTGGGGAATCTCTTTTCATCCGCTTCATGTCCTTATGTCCCATAAATACATTCTTTTCTTCCAAATTTGAATTTCTGGCTCAAACTTCTAACCTGCTTTTCGGACTCCCAGCGAATTCCTTACCTGATTTCTCAGGATGCCCCATTGCCATGGAAAACTTATGAACAAAACCAAATACCTATTTTCCTTAAATTCTAATCTCTCTCTACCAGATACCTATTATTGCAGATTATCTTTCAGCTTATTAAAATCTTCATTTCCCTCACTAATTAAGCCCACATGTTTGGAATAATCCCTACATTCTCTCCCTTTGATACCCTGTGCCACATCCATTACCAAGTCTGTAAAATATCATTAGGATAATTCCATGAACAAAAATTATTCCTTGTGCTATTTGCTATGAAATTATACAGAAGTATGGATATGGTTTTATATTGTCCTCTGAGTGATGGAATAGAATGTTTATCCTACAATTCTAATATCAGATTATTTTAATGTTTATGGAAAACTAAACCTTATAGACAAATGAGAAAAATAAGAAACCTATTCAGCCCTATCACTTTTTCTTTCCCTCTTCCTTGAAGTACATCTCTAGTTTATCAGAGATGATGCAATAAGTAACCTTGCCAATACAGGTTTCTCCATGGCCACGGAGTCAACCTTTTAAAGTACGAGTTGGGTTTTATCAGACTTTATTTTTAAACTTATGATTTCCTGCCTAATTCAGAAAACTAGCAGAAGCCCTTCCTGTCCTGGAGGTGTATTCTCAGTACATCCTGCAATTACTACCAATATTATTTTATTTGCTTGCTAGACTCTAGTCCTACAGGTTCTTTTATATTTTCTAAACAAACCAGCACTCTTCCCTCAGAACATCTGTACTTCTTTGCAGAGCTCTTGAAGTACCCTGTGTCTTCAGATCAGTAGAGGTCATTCTTTAACCTCCACTAACTCTTTGCAAAATATCATCATAGGATAGTTCCATGGTGGCTGTCTGGGTACTGCCAAGCCAAGGTATGTAGTAACTGCTTAGCTGTACATGTTCTGAGGCTCAGTGCCTCTGATGAAGAACCCACCTCAGTGTGAGACTACTGTGAGTTCACATCAAAAGACTGAATAAGCTAGCATGATGTCCATAGCCATGGGAACAGCATCATTCTAGAAGAGGGAAAATTACATAACTGGCAGGCCTACTACTTCTACTGTCTTTGTTCCATCCAGACACCCATTGCACGGGATACTGCTACCCACTTTCAGGATGGGTCTTTCCCTTAATTTGTTCCCCTACACAACAATTATTTCATAAAGCCCTTCACATATACCACACGAGGATGACTTTAACTGCTTTTTGCTATTTACCTAAGCCTTTCTCCATCCAATCACAACTGGTGACTTTGGTTCCTGGTGTGGGATAATACTGAAACCTGATGTGGAAAGTCATGATAAACATTAAGTAAATATTTTAAAGTGTTGAAACATTTGTTCCTCTCCCACCACACCAAAGGCACTCATTTCTTGTCAGCTAATGCCATGTGCAAACGATTGTGTACATTTCAAAGTGAAATGAATGAAGTACAGGTTATTTCCTGACTCATAGAGAGAAATGTATTATGTTCACAAGCAATAGCCCATTAGATCCTTTTACAGGTAGACATATTCAGAAGTACTGAAAAATTACTGCCTAAGAACCTACAATATTGGTAAATACTAGATTCAAGATTGCAAGGCAAAGTTCCTTCTCCAGTGATCTCTTCACTATAGTCACAAAGAAAAAGATGCTCCCTAAAGAACTACATAGAAAGTATGCTGGGAGTTTAGTGGAGAGAACTGAAATGCTTTTATGGGCATCATTCAATTTAATCCTCACAATAGCACTGTGAGGTAGGCAGATAAGGAACTGGTATGCTCATTTGCAAATGAAGCTGGGAAGACTCTCTGATAGCCTCTGGTGTGTTCAAGGTCACACACTGTATTTTGCAGCAGAACAAAGAGAGGAGCAGATCTTCCAGCTTGTAGCACTAATGCTCTAATGCTCTGTATTTCTTCATGCTGCTACAGAAACTTGTGCTCCGCTGCCGGGATTAGGGACTAGCTTTCCAGTGATTGACATGAAGGGTCCTATTAGAATTCATCGTGCCTTGCATGCTCTGCATGGAGTTTACATGTTCTTTCCCCCCTCTCTGGGGTTGAGGATACAGCAGGTGATGAAGCTTGTTATCCAAAAAGGAATATTTTGTGATGGAATGAGGACAAGAGTCACAATCCAAAGCAACACAGTGGCCCTGGGGTAAAGCTTGGTAGCATCAGTTCTGCTAAAGCCAATGCTGATCTGTAAAATTTTGAAACTCTGTCCTCTCTACTTCAAAATATCCTTAGACCATGGAATGAGGGAAGAGTTATTTTATCTGTCCACAGGACTCAGGACAATTTGAAAATTAAAACATGCTATCTATAGATGTCATTGATAAGTGAACCAATGATGGGTTTGCTGAGTAAATGTGGAATAACAGTCAAAAATGTATTGACTTCTATACTGGAAATAGTTGAGAAGTCAAAACTTACTTTGGAAGCTATTTAGCGAACTTTGAAAGATCATCTTTCTGGTGAATGTGTGTGTGTGTGTGTGTGTGTGTGTGTGTGTGTGTGTGTGTGTGTGTGTGTAAAACAAATTAAGAGCACTCATGGAAAGAAATACACTTCCACAATGAATGTTTGCAGGGTGTCTCTCCTATAGTCAGGATTGCATTTTGAAGTGGTAACTACTAGAGGTCAGACAAAAGGTCATTTGGATGGAGGCCATTCAGGGTGGTGATAGGTGGAGGCAAACTTATGATACTTGAGTGGGGGAGAGGGGAGTAACAGAACACAGAGCTTACCAAGCACAGTCACAAGTGTCTTGTATAGTTCAGTGAGAGAAAGACAAGAGATAAGGATGCTAGATAATGAGAATGTCTATGTTTGGGCAGGAAGTTTATAAACACCAATCTAAATTGCTACATTTGATTCCCATTACAGCATTCCTCTGAGGATATGAAGAAAAGCCTTGAAAGTAGAATTTCTTTTTACTACCTTTAACTAGTTGTACAAAGGAGGTGCCATTTAACAAAGCAGCTTATGAATGCAATGCATCTTGATCAATATCACCCTTTCATCATTCTCACCCATCCATCCTCTACCCACTCCTTCCCTTATTCCTAATTTTGTAGGAGATGCATTGGATCCTTATTGCACTCTTCTCTTCTTTAAAGGCATTTTTACCCAAGGCATAATAGAAATACTGCAAATACCTCTAATAAAGAAGAACATCTCTAATTTTCATTATGCTTTACCTGGCAATATATTTTATAACTCTTCTTTTTCCCTAAGTAACATTGACTGCAAAAATCCATAGTTCCAGAATAATAAGGAACTTAGCTTTTTAGGGTCACTGTTTCTTTCAATTTGAGCCCTATTTCAGCAAATAGTACATTTTGGTTTTGATATCTTTTCTCTACTGTGCCCATATATATATATATATAGCCACTCCTGGGGCTTGAACTCAGGGCCTCAGCACTGTCCTAGAGTTTTCTCAAGGTTAGCTCTCTACCACTTGAGCCATAGCACCACTTCCAACTTTTTCAGAGTAATCAGACCCAGAGCTTCATTCATACTAGGCAAGCACTCTATTACTAGGCCACACTGTGGCCCTGTGACAACAACAAGATTTTACTCTGTGCTCCAACCTGGCCTGGAACTCCTAATCCTCTTATCTTAGCCTTCTCAGTGCTTGAGTCACATGGCCAGCTTTTTGTGTTCCATTCCTATACTCTCTAAATATATGAGACTAAAAGTTAAGTGTATAAAAAGGAGATGCTAAATGTCATTTTAACAAAAATGACGTAATTCTTTCCCTACAAATGGGAACTTGATTGGTAAGAAAACAGAGAAGCCACATTCTGAGAGGTTGAAATCAGAGTCTTTCCTGGAGAACTGGAAACTGCAGGTGAATTCCTGAATTAATGACTTACAGCCCAGAGTGGAGTTTGAACAAAGCTTTAAAAGACAAAGACCACATGTTTGGGTGGAGTTCCAAATCCAACAGAAACAGACCATGTAGGGACATGCTCAGGTACCAGCAGAACTCTCGTAAGGCTAGATAGCATGACAGCTGCAATTCAGTGAAGGTCCTCTCTCAGCTCTAGGCTTTACGGAGCTGGATGGAAAACCCTTCCACCCTGTAAGGCACCAAGCTGGATATGAGAACAAGGTGGGTATTGCTTAGATCCAGTCACCTCACTTCACGTAATTCCTCCTAGAAGCTACTAATTAGGTATTTGGCAACTCACAGCAGTCTTTGTTGCTCATATCAGAATTGCAGCTGAAAGGTAACACCCTGGTGCTTTAGTCAAGGCAGTAGTCATTATGTATTAGCAGAGACTTCTTGTTACATGTAATCACTAGGACACGGCATCATCTTTAATCTGCAAATTCCATTTACTTCTGAAATACCAAACACAAGCTCTGAATTCCGTTAAAGAAAAACAGAGCAAACAACAGCAAATAAAACACAAGTGACTTTTCCCCCAATAAAGAGTACTAGAGAAGAAGGTTGCTTTGCATAGATGCTGCTCTATTTTCTTTTCAGATGAAGAAATTGAGTCCTGAGAATTTAAAGTTATCATGCTGAAGGTAAATTAATTAAGTTGGGAAGGAGCTTGAGGTCTCTCTGGGCTCCTAGGCATTTGTAAAATCATATTATACAGACATTTAATGAAATGATTCTAAATATTTCAGATTCATATATTCCTTATCCTAAAAACAGTGAGCATCAGTAATAGAGTCTCTGGATAAATATGCAGGGAGAGACTAAAGTATGAATGGACTTCTCTACTGAAATGGAGAAGAAGATGGTGGAAAACAGCCAAGAGGTTTTGCATAAATTAGATTCAAGGAGGATTTTCTTTGAAACAAGTTTTCTTTCTTGTGTTGTTTTTTTTTTTTCTTTTCAAGTGAAGAAGGAAATAATTGTGCTGCCCACTGGTGGTTCATGCCTGTTAGATGTGAGGATCATGGCTGAATGCCAACCTGGACAGAAAAGTCTGTGAGACTCCAAATAACAAGCTAGAAAGGGAGATATGTCTCAAGGGGTAGAGAGCTGGTCTTAAGTTAGAAACCTCAGGGACAGCACACTGAGGGCCTCAGTTTAAGCCTGGCAGAAGGAGGAGAAGAAGAAGGAGGAGGAGGAGGAGGAAGAGGAGGAGGAGGAGGACGACGACGACGACGAGGGGGAAGGAGGTAAAAGAGGGACAGGGAAAAGGAGGAGGAGGAAGAGGAAGATAGAAAGAGGAAGAGAAGGAATAGGGAGGAGAAAGGAGGCAGAAATAGGAATCAAGAGAAGTGAACTTCCTACCTCAATTTAAATGAGGTCAAAGATAGAGAAGAAAGGGAAAAGGCGGAGATAGGCCAAAGGGTGAAGTCACATGACGTGTAGTGGAGAAGTATCGCAAGGTTTAGGCTGTCATGGAAATTCTCTTGATTTTTCTATGGAAAGGACTTTTTTTTTTTAACTATAGAGTGCCAGGTAGCCCAAAACTGCGAGCAGTACAGTGACAGGTTATGGGGAGACTGCAGATGACAAGGTACTAGGAGAAGCCACTATTCTAATATAATACAGTATAATTTCAGGGTAGAGCATAGGCGAATCTCCAGGCACAGGTGCATGGAATTTATGCAGGGAGGAACCCGGAAAACTTGTGCAAGGGTGCACAGGTGATTAGCATCATGCCTCAAAATGTGTCAGTGCAAAGGCCTCATATCTAAAATATATCAACAGCTCAAAAAATTGAATCACTCCAAAACTAATCTCCAAAGAAACAGCCATCCCATTAAAAGAAGGGCCAAAGACTTAAAGAGAGTCTTCTCTGATGAAGAAACAAAAATGGCCTATAGACACATGAAGAAATGCTCAACATTTCTGGTCATAAAAGAAATGCAAATCAAAACAACTCTAAGATTCCACCTCACTCCAGTTAGAATGGCCAGGATCAGGAAAACTAATAACAACAGATGCTGGAGGGGATGTGGCCAGGAGGGATCACTACTACACTGTTGGTGGGAGTGCAAACTCGTTCAACCACTATGGAAAGCAGTATGGCAGTTCCTCAAAAGGCTAAACATAGAGCTCCCCTATGACCCAGCAATTCCACTACTTGGCATTTACCCAATCATCCAGAAACAAAGACATACTAAATCCACCAGCACAACAATGTTCATTGCAGCACTATTTACCACAGCAAAGATATGGAACCAACCTAGATGTCCCTCAGTTGATGAGTGGATCAACAAGATGTGGTATTTGTACACAATGGAATTCTATGCTGCTGTCAGAAAGAATGACATCACCACATTTGTTAGGAAATGGAAAGACTTAGAAAAACATCATATTAAGTGAAGTAAACCAGACTCAAAGGAACATAGGCTCAATGGTTTCCCTCATTTGTCATAATCAGTAGAAACCTTGGGCTCTCCTAGCAGAGATTTGCAATAGAGCAAAACCTAGATACATAAGGCCATATGGTTTGATGCTAAATGAAAGGACCTCTAGGATATAGAAACAAAAGCCATATAATGAGTGATTGTTGTCCTTAATGTACTATGTTATCTCTCATCTCTTTTGCTGTCCCTTGGTTATCTCATATTGTTACATTATCTCACTTTGTTATCTGATACATTAGATATATTTGTATTTGGTTATTTGAAATTGGATAGGGAAGGGGAAAACAAGATGAGGGGTGGAGGTGGGGGGAGGGTAATGGGGACCAAGACATGAGAAAGGGTATCAATATATGTGAATTAATGCACCTTCTATCTGGCAAATATAATGTAACCCTTCTATTAATTACAATAAGAAAAAGAAAAAAATGTGTCCATGATAAAGACTTACATAGATTATGGGCCAGGGCAGTCTTATGCTTCCTGACATGTGCCATATGAAGAGTTTACATCACCCAGCAATTCCTACTTTTGCTCTTGAAACTGTCTGAATTAGATTTCACTTGTGTCTCCAAGAGCGTGGCACAGCTCAATGAGCAGCATACAGTGTACTCCTGAGGGATATGAGATACCATCAAGAAACAACTCAGGAAACAACTGAATAGAGAAAGTAGTGCCTTCACCCCTCAGTTCAGTCAGACCTATTGGAAAGAGGTCGAAAACCTTGGTGGGAAAAATGTATTAGTAGAGTTTCATTGACTCTTAATGTGTCTTGCAAATCTCACAATCAGCAGATCCACTAATGTACTGCAGGGAGGACATGTATAAGTCATTATATAAGTTGGAAGATATGCACAGATGTGTCTTAATGAACAAGGCAGGCAATTGCAGGTTACTCTTAGTCTTCCATGGAGAATAAAATTTACTTCCTTTCAGTAATTCCATTTAAAGTAACCACAAGAACCCAGAGCTCCGAATATGCACAGAAATGCATCTGCATTTTCCTTCAGTGAAAGAAGATGCATAAATACATTTGTTGACAATACTGACAAAGACCAATTTATGCAATAATTGAAACCTTGATTTCCATCATTAGCCAGAAATTGACAAAATACATCTTCCTATCTCCATTCCAGATGTTGCTACATATTTTGCTAACTCTTTATTTGCCCTGAGTTTTGAATGTCAAACTACAAAGTGTCTAGGGAAGAAAACACCTTTATTTTACATGTCATGAAAAATGACATAGCTTGAACATCCCAGAAACATTACCATATTCATTTGTATGTTCTTTCAGCTTGTTTACATACCATAGGAACCCACAATGACTTTGAATTATATCCTAGAGTCAACATTAAACAACAAAGGAAGTAACTTTTTGGTTACTCGTTAACCATGTATATCAACTGAAAGTTTGGGCTAAAAGATTTTATTTTAGAATAACCGTTCTCTGCAACTTTCATTTCCTAGGGAACGAGCACTGAACACCACCCAGCCTGGGTCCTTGCAGCTTACTGTGGGAAACCTGAAACCAGAAGCCATGTACACCTTCAGAGTTGTTGCCTACAATGAGTGGGGGCCTGGGGAGAGTTCTCAACCCATCAAAGTGGCCACTCAGCCTGAGTGTGAGTACGCTGGGGGAAGGAACTATAAAGAAATTATCATTTTCATTTGCAGTATTCTGAATCATTTCATAGGACTTTTTATGGTGACAGAATGCAAGGGAGATTTCTAGCTTTACATTTCAGGGGAGGATTCTTAAAGGTAAAATGACATTTCTTTGACTTAGGTCATTGTTCTTTTTAGAAAGAAATATGGCCTTTATATTAGCTTTAAATAGATGTATAAAAGACTTTCAGTTCAATGTGTCAGTGTGTGAGCACAACACATCTTGATCAACATCATCCCTTGAGTTTTTCTCCCCCAGCTTTCCTACCCCATTCATTCCTTCAATTTACCCGGTTCCATGTTCACAGGAATGCATGGAATATTATGACTACCATCACCAACCCTTTCCTATAATTGCAAATTACCAACTATGAAGGATTAATTCGACCATATATTCACCTTTCATTCAGCCCACATATGAACTTTAATAACAAAGTGACTTACCTTGATTAACACTGTTTCCTCAGTATCATTGGGTTTTAACTACCTCTTTGAAAGTTTGCTGTTTTAAGTCTTTCTCTTTGTCTATGAAGAGTGTAAGATCAAAGGGGGAAAGGACAATGACAGGGAACTTCAAAACCCAAGGATTTATGAAAGTACATAATTAAACTTGAGAGGCACTCCAGAAGTTACCGGGAAGCAAGCAGACAAAAGTAATGATGGAGAAAAACCTATATTGCACCATATTACTATCCTCTAAGTTAAATCACATCATAAACTACTTGATCACAAGGAAAGCAGATTGAGTATGCTTTGACCAATTTATAAGTCAATAATTTCTATTGTTGGAAAAGGAGAGATCCCACATTGTTCACTTGACAACTATTTCTGTACCACATTAGGTTTTCATATTTCTAATCAATCTTAACATTTTTTTCAGAGCTGAATTACAAATGAGCCAATCTTTATTAATTAAAAATTTATAATCTAAAAGTTAAATGCAAGGAATGATTGCTTGAAATATACTGCTTTATTTTACTTACTTATCTCCTCTATTCCTTTCAAATTAATAAGTAGTACTTGTATTTTTGCTTTATGAAGAAACAGAACACAAAGTGATTCAGTATGCTTTTGGAGGATGAATTACAAAGTAGAAGTACTTATTGGTAAGGGTGAGAAAATGATCTTTGTCCTGGGTCAGATCTTGGATTGTCTGTTACCAGCTGGTTCTTCTTGAAGATTCAGAGAAGAGGAAAATGATAGGCTTTTCAAGTTGTACAAATATTTGCTTCACAAAAACAAAGTCTCAAAGGGCAACTTCAAAATCATAGTGATATACAGGTTCAAACAATTATAAAGACACGCAGGTGCCCATGGAGGAGCAATTAAATCATGCACAAGACACTAAAAATATTTTGTCTTGAAGTCAATTTGTACAATAGTTAAGTAAAACAACAGCAACAAAAATCAATCTCTCTATATATCAGTTACATTTATGAATATTTGGCATTTTCAATTATTTAGTGAAAACAAATATATACTCTATGCAAATATAGTATATACAGATATACAAATATACACTATATATATGTATATATACTAAAGTATACAGGCTGACTTTCTAAACTACTCCAAATTCTGTAAAGAAAATTCTCATTTAACCAGGCAGAATGGCTCACACCTATAATCCTAGCCACTCAGGAGGCTGAGATCTAAGGATCACAGTTGAAAGCCAATCTGGTCACTGAAGTCCCTGAAACTGTTATCTCTAGTTAACCACCACAAAACCTGAAATGACACTGTGGCTCAAGGGGTAGGGCAGTAGCCTGGTGTCGAAATGCTCATAGACAATGCCCAAGCCCAGAGTTCAAGCCCCATGACAGACTATACATACATATACATATATATACATATATACATATATATTCTCATTTAATTTCTGATATTGATTTTTTTTCTCTTGAACGATGGAATCCCTATGAATTACTTTCTTTTTTTCTATTGTATTTACCTTTTAAAGTTTATTAATGTAATTTTAAAAGTTATCCTTAGCTAGTTGTGCAGAGGGGTTTCAGTTCAGCATGGCAATTGAACTAGTGGAGCTAGCTTTGGATGTTGTCTGTAGTACATCACTGGCTTCACATAAGCAAGGCGTTAGGTTCAATCTTAGGCTCTGCAAAAAGAAAACAGCATGAGAAATGTGTGCACAGTAACTCACTGGATACTGGATCTTGTAAGAATTTTTTTGTTTAAAAATTAAAGTAAGAATAAGATAATTAAATAATGGCAAGTAAACTCTCCATTGGATGAAATATTGCTTAATGATGCTATAAGACTGAAAGGCTCTTCTCTCCTAGGAAGGAAAATAGAGTAGCATTCTGTTTTAGAAATACAAAGTAGTGGGCTGGGAGTATGGCCTAATTGGTAGAGTAGTGGCCTAGCATGCATTAAGACCCAGCTTCGATTCCTTGGTACCACATATGTAAAAAAAAGCCAGATGTGGCTCTGTGGCTCTAGAGGTAGAGTGCAGCCTTGAGAAAACAAAAGGACAGTGTTCCAGTCCTGAGCTCAAGCCCAGGACTAGCAAAAAAAAAAAGAAAGAAAGAAAAAGCAAAAACGAAAAAAGAAATACAAAGTAATCTTGCATATGTTTTCATTAATAGTAGCATTAATAGCTTTAGTATATTCTTCATGTTTATTAATACCCCTATTTATTAAATTACCTGTAGTTTTACCAAAGGACAGAATAAAACTTCTATTGTTTGCTTTGTTTTTGTGGGCCATTTATTTTTACTGTGACTTGATTCTATCTCATGAGCACTGTCACTGGTAATTCATTTACTACTGAGCACATAGTTAGATCCCACAATGCATCCTATGTAAGAAAATAGGTAGAATTTCTCCTCCATTTAATGTATAAAAGAGTTAGCTAACTCTTAATTATTCCATATCTCCTTACTATCTTGATTTAGGTATCTACAATAGGCAAATTATGTCCTATGAAATTATAGGTGTTACATATATATTTTATATTCTGTTCTTAACAACAAATGCTTTTCTTGCTATATAAAAGGATTCCTAGCCAAAAACAAAGAACACTTCATATTGACCTCTGCTCAAAGGTCGATCAAATGGTTAGAAGTTGGTATATGCCAGAGACTGTGGGCTTTCCTTCCTTTCTCCCTCTGTCTCTCTGTCTCTTTGTCTCCCCTTCTTTTAAACACATCTTTCTTCTTAGAAGAAGGACAAAGGCTGATTTCATTATTTGACCATACTATCAAGATTTAGAG
The DNA here is from genome assembly GCF_031878675.1 of Megascapheus bottae. Lineage (NCBI taxonomy): Eukaryota > Metazoa > Chordata > Mammalia > Rodentia > Geomyidae > Megascapheus > Megascapheus bottae. The sequence continues at coordinate 15,229,746 of NC_143527.1, read as the reverse complement.
GCACTAAGGGAAGGAATTTTTTTTCAGTATTTCTCTTTCAGATATAATGATCTTATCTTTTGAAAATGGATCTCATCCAGGGATGCATTTGCTTGCTTCTTTTATCACCATTTTTCTAAATGTGATGTAGTAATTGTCCACTAAAATTACATAGCTTTTATACAAATTGAATTTCAAAGTTTTCATATTATTGAAAATATCAACTCCATTATGAAAACCATCTTTTTCAAGGAATAAAAACTGATGGAGAGTATGTCTGAAATATAAATCAGCCAGCCACTCTTTCTACAAGTGCATGCATTTTATAGTAATCATTCAAAGAGATCAACAATCCGAGATCCAGTTTATAGAATAATCACCTGCAATAGAAAGGCTTGAGTTATATGAAGGCTTGTGTCCTCTGATTATATCTTCCTTTTGCCATCCTTTTGCCAAACCTTTGCCCTATCTCTTCTGCCTTTATGGTGTATAATTTCTCTCTTATATTATCAGCTAGGATTTAAGTCACTGCCCGCTTAAAGACATGTCTAATCTTTTCATACCACATGTGGTGAATTTCTGAATTATGAATTGAGGTCTTATAAGTTGCTGTTAAGGCAGTTTAATCATCAAGGTTGTTAAAATGGACCACATACTGGCTTTGAGGGCTCAAGTTAAAATAGGAAATATATTTACTGAACCACAGTCCAATTGTGCACAAATCCTTTTATATTTAATAGTTATAAGTAATATTCTTAAATCTATTATTATTATTATTATATTCACTAAAGGATAAGTGAAAGCAATCTCCCAAATTTACTTTACAATAGATTAAGTAGAGAAATAGTTGTATTTGCCTTTTTCTTCCTTCTCTTCATTAAGAAAACAATTCAACAGGTCTCTGTTTCCTTTATGGTTATAGACACAACGGAGAAGGTGACAGCATGTTCACAAATTTACTTTTGTATTCTAGACTAGGGCCTTTAATCCCTGAACCTTCCATTTCCTAAAGTCTATAAAGTGGAAGTAGCATTTCCTCTACCCCTCCCACTGCTGTGAAAATGAAATGTGGGAATAGGAGAAACTCCTGGATTTAGCTTGCCATCTGGTTGGCACAGAGTTAGCAGATAGTCCTGTGTCTCTGTCAAGATCAAAGGGTAATCCAATTCCAACAGAGCTCACTTAAATAAAATGTGGGACTTGCATTTGGATAATCACGCATGTAAATCTAATAACTCGTTTGCAGTCTGGAACTGGTTTGATTACAACCAGCACTTTTATATACTTCATTACTTTCCTTTAATTAGTCTTTCCTTTGGATGGGTGTTACAACCTGTCTTGTTCTCTAATTCTGCCTGTTATGCATCGTCATAGCCCAATCTAAAATTTGAAGAGTTCTGCTCAGAAAATACTACAAATGGGCCACAGCATTACTATTGTGTGAACGGTTGTTAAAGGATGCCAGTAGAATATGTATGTACTTATTATGTTCCCAAGATGTGAAATATATGTTACATAAGTTATAGTGGTTTCTACACGACACCATGCACCAAACACACTAACTTCATTATAGCGTATGTCTTTGATCAGTTGAGCTGGTTTACAAATATTAACTCTAATGAAGGTGAATTGCATATTTGTGAAAAATGGATTACTCAATTAACAATGTGCTAGTTTTTGGTCATGAACGTGCTAGACATGAATAGTAGAAGGAAATAAAGATATCCCTTGGCATTAAGTCTGTTTGCAAGCCGAAAGCCACTGATAGTAGTTTTGAAAGCTTCTGATACAAAATGTATTTCAAGTATTACAGATATAATATGGAATATGTGAAGCCTTATGGTTTGACATCATCAGTAACAGAAGGCACAAGAAATCCATCTGGGTTTAATGGTCAATTAGGCACAGTATTATATTTTTCATAATGATAAACATCAGTGGAGAAAATAGAAGGTAGGCTTAGAATAATGAGGTGTTTAATCACTACTAAAAGAATTCAACACAAATATTAGCCACTATCTTTTTCTTACAAAAAAAATCCAGATCTACAATATTTGTAGATTCACTGTACCTATGTGTTTATTTAAATTTAGACATGTTGGAATAAAAAAATTAATATTCTTTTTTTTTGCCAGTCCTGGAGCTTCTACTCAGGGTCTCAGCACTGTCTCTGGGCTTCCTCAAGGCTAAAGCTTTACCACTTGAGCCACAGTACCACTTCTGGCTTCTTTCTGTGTATGTGGTACCAAGAAATTGAACCTAGGTCTCTGTGCATGCTAGGCAAGCACTCTACCACAGGACCAAACTCCTGGGCCCTTTGTTTGTTTGTTTTTTGTCTTTTCTTTTTTGGTACTGGGAATCAAACCCAGGATGTTGCACTTGCTAGGCATGCCCTTTGCCAATGACCTACATCCCAGCCCAATACTCTTATTTTTCAGTTTAAACTGGCTAAATTTCACCTGCTTGTTAACAGTTTAATTTTAAATAAAAATTTGAAAGTAAATGTTTGGGTCCTTCCTATTAGCCTATTGTCTACTACACTGCAGAAAGACCTATTAGACCTCACCAGTCTAAACACTGTGCTAGTCATTTAGGATACCAAAAGCCAGACAGATGCTGTCCTCATCCTTAGAGAAATAATGGTCTTCGGGAAGCGACTTTAAAAAGCAGAACTCTATAAAAGGTCAGAAAATATAAGTAAACACATCCTTTGATTTGCTTAAGTTACTTAAATGTTTTCTCAAAAATGAGGGTATTTTTTTCCAACTTCCCTCCCTTTTAAATTTAATTTTATTGTAAAATAATGTACAGAGGAGTTACAGTTACATACATAAGGTAATGAGTACATTTGTCAGAAATTTTTACCCCCTCCCACATTTTCCTGTCACTGTCCTTCCCCCCTCCCACTCTCCAAGCTGTAAAGTTCATTTTCAACATATCATCTTGAGTATGGCCGTTGCATTGCTTCACCCTTTGTCCTTTGTCTCACCACTTTGTTATTCCCCTTCCCTTCCCTAATTCAGATAAATGTATATATAATACATCCAATAACAAATCAAATACAGCAACAATGGGTAATAAATCATAGGGGGAAAGAAAATGAAAGAAAAAAAAACTCCACATAGTACATTAGAAACAACATCCACAAAGAAACCTCTCTTTCATATCCTGGAGTTCCTTTTTCTTAGAATCATCTCATATGGACTTATGTACATAAAGCTATCAGTACAACCACATTCTTTGCAGCATTATTTACCATAGCTAAGATAAGAAACCAGCCCAGATGCCCCTTGATAGATGATGAATCAAGAAAAAGTTCTACATATGCACAGTGGAATTCTGTTCTGCCATCAGAAAGAATGACATCACCGTATTTGTAAGAAAATGGAAAGAATTGGGGAAAAATCATATTAAGTGAAGTAAGCAAGAACTAAAGAAACATAAACTCTATGGTTTCCCTCATTTTTTAATAATTAGTGTATATTTAGGATTGCCCTAGCAGATCATAGTAGCTCAAATGAGGGTATTTTTCAAAGCTCAACAGGAAGTGAAGGACAAAGATCACTGGTTGCATGAGCTAAAAAGTGGTATGACATAGTTCATTTTCCCCAACAAGCTTTGCCAGTTTTGCTCATATTTTGTGGACACAGATCACTCAAGTTTCTTCAGGCCATATCACCAAACAGTTAAAAAACCTATCTGCCTCATGAAAAATAATACTGGAGTCTCTTCTATTTTCCTGACTTTATGGGAATATGAGAAAAGAGAACGTGCAAATGTCAAGAGGATCCCTAAGTAGTTCAGTTTGGGGTTTAATTGCTTAGTTTGATTATGTAGCCTACTAAAAATAAAATCAGGTTGTTTGTTAGACTGAATTAGAGCAAAAGCCAGCTTGAATATCTTTAGGGATATTGTCATCCTGCTGGGGCAGCTGAATGAATCTGCACTCTGAAGATAAAAACAGCTGAGCAGAACTGTTTTAAAGGAACTCCTTGTATAGAGTCCTAAAGTACAGGACTGACAGAGAAGAAAGAAAGGCGAGCATGGCATTTCATTCCCTAAGTATTTATATACTCCCTCATCATAAGATTGCTGTTGATGCTTCCTCAAAAACCTTCATGTGTCAAGCTTTCTATAAAAAGTCACTGCACGGACAGAAAATAAAGAAGACCAGGATGAGCTCTGTGTTAGTTTCTTTCTGCTGCTGTAACAAAATACCTGAGTCAGTGTGGTTTACAAAGAATAGTTCTGGAAGACTGGGAGACATGGTTTCTGATGAGAATGGTTCTTGCTACTGCATTCTTCAGGGGACTCAAGCATCCACTTCTCTCCTCACCATGCAGAAGAGACAAAAAGGATGAGTGGAAAGAAAGCTGTATTCCTGTGGCCTTCTATCAGAAGTGAATCCTCAAATGACTGGCTGAACCCTTGTGACTTCATTTCTTTCTAAAAGGTTCCACCCCATAATACTGTTTCCCTGGGGTTGAACTTGCAACATGATTTGGAGGAGAAATACACATTGATATCATTGAAATCTCCAAGATATTAGAGATTCACTTTTTTAAAAAAATGTGTCTGAAAAATAACCTGTGATAAATACATTGTGGGGGAGGATTTCATCTTTGTTACTGTAAAGTTAGTATTATAATTGAACAAGGTCTTACTAATCTTGAACTTAACTCACATAACACAGTAACTCAAAACAGCTTGCCTTTTAGTATGAAGTATTTGTGTGCATTTTTAAAACTATCACATTAGTTAAGCTAACATGTTATAAGCTTGACAAGATGTGAAATAACTAAAATCCCAGCAATCGAGAGGTTGAAGCAAGTTTAGGCAGCCCATGCTAACATAGAGAGACTCAGTATCAAAGAAAGAAAGGACAGACAAGCCAGAAAAAAGAAAGAATGGAAAAAGGAAGAGAGGGGAGGTAAGTTGAGGAGAGGGGAGTAAAGAGGAGGGGAAATGTTAGTGAGAAAGGAAAATGTAGGGGAGAAGGAAAGGGTAAAAGGGTAGGGGGAAGGAGAAAGGGAAGAAGGAGAAGGAAGAAAAAAACCATCCCACAAGTAGTATAATGCAATATCCACCCTAAATTAAAGAAAGCTCATTTTTAAATCACTTTACTATTTTAAGAATTCTGCTCATTCCACTACTTGGCATTTACCCAACTGTCCAGAAACAAAGGCATACTAAATCCACTAGCACAACCATGTTCATTGCAGCACTATTTACCACAGCAAAGATATGGAACCAACCCAGATGTCCCTCAGTTGATGAGTGGATCAACAAGATGTAGCATTTATACACAATGGAATTCTATGCTGCTGTCAGAAAGAATGACATCTCCCCATTTGTAAGGAAATGGAAAGACTTAGAAAAAAATCATATTAAGTAAAGTAAGCCAGACTCAAAGGAACATAGGCTCAATGGTGTCCCTCATTTGTCATAATCAGTAGAAATCTTGGACTCTTCTTGCAGAGATTTGCAATAGAGCAAAACCTAGATACATAAGGCCATACAGTATGATGCTAAATGAAAGGACCTCTAGGATATAGAAACAAAAGCCATATAATGAGTGATTGTTGTCCTTAATGTACTATGTTATCTCTCATCTCTTTTGCTGTCCCTTGGTTATCTCATATTGTTACAGTATCTTACTTTGTTATCTGATATATTGGATATATGTGTATTTGGTTATTTGAAATTGGATAGGAAAGGGGGGAAAACAAGATGAGGGGGGGTGGGGGGGAGGGAAATGGGGACCAAGACATGAGAAAGGGTATCAATGTATGTGAAGTAATGCACCTTCTATCTGGCAAATATAATGTAACACTTCTATTAATTACAATAAAAATTATATGGCAAAAAAAGAATAGTACTTAGGGCTGGAAGTGAAGCCTAGTGGTAAGAGTGCTGGGTAACACATACTAAGAAAAAGCCATAAGTGGTGCTGTGGCTCAAGTAGCAGAGTGCTAGCCTTGAGCAAAAAGTTTCCAAAGACAGTGCCCAGGCACTGAGTTCAAACCTCACACTGGCAGAAAACAAACAAAAGAAGAGAGAGAAAAAGAAAAGAATATTACTTACTTTGTTTGCTACTCATGATGATGAATAATATTATTATTGCTAATTCTATAATGGTAAATATATTTAAAGCCTGTTTCTAAATGGCAATATTCAATTGTATGTGATATTTAGATACTCCAATGTTACATTTTATATATTATATATGCCATGTAACATATGTAATATTATTATTATTAAAAAGTAATATTAAATACTTCTATTTATTACCAAAAAAAGAATTCTGTTCATTACAGATTGTATTCTGCCTGCTGTATAAATGATAAATATTACATATTACACAAAAAGTCAATAGTGTGGTAAACTGTTGGTCTCAGGATCCAAATTTTTCACAAAATATATTATTTTCATTGAGATTTTTTTTCTCTTTCATAGGAAGGTATCTAACTTGAATAGTAGAAAAAAAACAGTTGTTTCCTATTCTGTAGAAACTCTATGACTTGAGCCATAGAGTCCCCCCCTTCAGGGACCCTAAAAGTATGTCAAATGAGGAATGGTATGAGGACACAATTTGTGATCACAGGGTATTTACAGATAGAAGGAAATACAAGTTGAAATGGAAATTTGTAAGGTGATGATGATTGCTGCTTGTAGACCTAACTCTTAAGTTTCTATAGGTTTCAGAAAAGAAATGACCCATGTACTTTTTTTTTAATAATCTGAAAGCTAATCTGCAGAAATATATCATTTTTCAACTTGGCTGGAACTGATGTCCCAGTAGTTTATTTTTTAATAGTGAAGCAGTTGTATAAAGTCATTTTGATTCCATATGTCAATTTGAGTGCAGTGTATCTTGATCAGTGTCATCTTTTAACCCTTATCTTCTCCAAGCCTACCTTTCTCTTTTAGTTACCTGGCTTAGCTGTGGTCTTTTAAATTATTATATAACATTTTACTTTTATTATAAAGGGGCATTCGGAGGGGTCATCATTCCACAAGTCAGGTAATGAGTACATTTATTTTTGGTCAATGTGATCCCTTCCTTCTCTCTCTTCCCAGTTTTTCCCACCTGTCTCTGGCCACAAGCTGTATAGTTCATTTTCAACAGATTGTCTAGTGAATAGCACTGCAGCATCTGTTCACTCTTCACCCCACCACTTCTTTGCCCCCTGACACTGTGGAGTTCTTAGACCCGTGTTCAGTCCAGGTAACTTTTCCAAAGTCATCTTGATTAAACTTGCCAAGGATGCTGCAGGTGATCCAAGTGGAAGCAGAGAGAATGATGTTGAAGACCCATGATTCAAAAGGCAGACTAGGTTTGAATTCTGGCCATTCCATTGACTAGCTGGCTGGGGTAAGATCAGTTTTTGTAAATGATATCCTCCTATGAATAAAGAAGAGAGACTATATCTTTCAGGGGTGTTATAAAGATTAATATGAGGTTTTAAAATGGGAATGTCATAGTTACATCTTCAATGGAGTTTCTAATGATTAAATGAGATATTCATCCCATGCCTGGCACACTGCCAGCCCCTAATAAATGCTAGAAAATGCTATAATTTTCCATGATTTGATTCTAATTATTCCTCACATAATCACCTATCTCTGAAATGCTTTTCTAGTTCTTTAGGCTAGTTCTTAACTCTCTTCTATTTCTCCTTGAAGATTTTTCTTAAATATTTCTAAGAGCTGAAAGCTTATCCTGGCTAATTTATCACAGGGTTCAATCTTTTAAGTGTCATAAACCCATTTTTCACACTTTAAATTAGTCAGAATCTCATTATATCATTCATTCACTTGTATTTTCCACGTATCCTACTGTGTGTCTTCTTTGGGCTTCACTCTAGTTCTGGCAACAAGAATTCAAACAAAGAACTATCTATCCATGGTAAAAAGTTTATATTGAAATGATGGACAGTGAAAGTAGACAAGAAAAGCAAAGCATTTAGAATAACAAAACAACATAGAGAGACAGAGATAGGGATGATCCTAGATAGAAAGGGAAAGTTACTTAGAAATGAAGAACACTTCAGGATGTCTTGGTAGATTTGTAGATGTGTTGGCAATGAGCTGAGAGGAGATATTAAAGACCCAGCATCATTTACTAAGGCCCTGGGAAGGAAGAGGAAGACAGAGCTGGGCTACAGCAGAGTAGGAAACAGGGCTGAGTGGCTGCAAGGCTTCATCTTAAACCTTGGAAGCCACAGTCAGAATCTGGGTTTAACTGTCTGTGTGGAGGCATCTCTATATAGGAAGAGAGACTTGGTCTCATTTTTATATTTAAAATAAAATTGAGGAGACGAAAGGGAAGGCTAATACAATAGCTTAATCCAGAGATAACTTATGTTTCCATGGTAATTCTGGAAGAGCTGAGAACTGGCAAAATTCAGAAGATAGAACAAGACATTCTAATGGATATGGGATGAGAGATGAGACAGAACTTAAACTGACACAAAGTTTTGCGCATCAAAAAGCAGATAAATGGGAGCTCAGTTTATTAGGATAAGAAACTGAGAAGAAGAAGCTGACTTAGAGGATACAGGCAGGGATGGGTATGGGAAGAGATCAGGAATATTTTTAAGATATTACTCTTTACTGCATTCGTATACATGCAAACATTATTTTTAGACAATAAGTTCAAAAAACAAGTAACTAATTCTTTGACAGTACAAGTTAAAAACTGCCACATTTATCCAAACCAGTGGTCCATCAGTAAATTACAGTATTTATATTCCAGTAATGACAAAGGTGACCAACCAGATAGACAAGAATGAGAAAAATCATGTTGTAAACTGAAGCTGCTATGCCCTTCATGTTTTCAATAGACACTTTACAGGGTTTTGACACAGTCCCAGGCATTGAAAGTGCTTAAATGTATTCCATTGTGGTGAAGACTTCAGACCTGTGAAGTACAATTTAATATGTCTGGTGTTGAAAAAGAGAATTAACCAAAGGGAGGGCTTAGATACATAGCTCAATCTTCCAGCTGCCACAAAGTTCCAAGAAACCTGTCCTAAAGTGGCTTGACATGCCAACGTAAGTGTCAGCTGAAAGCCAGCTTGTTTGCTGATGTATTGTTTACAGATGTTCATGGAAAGAGGACACATATTTTAATGGATTGTCACCATGTGAATGGTCCATAGATTGACTCATTGTTCTATGAGTACATCAGAATTCTATTGATGAAAGCCTAGGTTAGGGCCAAATGAAGGCCAAAGAATTGAGGACTTTTGTTTGGCTTTCAAAACCCTGCTCCCTTAGCAATTCCATTCAATCAGCACACCTGCAATCCAAAGCATTTACCCCACGTTTACACACATACCGTTAAATCCATAAAGAACTTTGAGGAAGTAGAATGTCACCTCAAAACTATATGAAGGGTCAACCTGGCAGCCAGAGAGCTTAAAGACATTGACAAAAGAAATTAAGAAACATGTGGGGTCACTGGTTTCAGTTGTGGAACACGCTAAATTCTTATGTTTTTGTACTAAAGAGAAGGCTGCCGATAGCTGCGGTTTTTTGTTTTGTTTTGTTTTAAATTGGGAAGATCTGTGTTCTTGAATGAATAATTGTGTAAATCTTGAGATGTATTCTTGAGAAGGTCACTTAACCCTTTTGATTCTCAGATTATTCTGATAAAATAATGTATGTGTGTGGGGGGCATGATTTCTGGTTGTATTCATTTCCTAAGCTGCTCTAACAGAGTAACATAAAATGGGTGTTCAGAACATTCTTTCACCTTTCTAAAGCATAGAGGTCTGGGATGCAGATGTTAGCAGGGCCATACTCTACAGATTCTCAGAGAAGCCTCCTTTCCTCCTTGGTCTTCTTGGCTTGTCTCAGACATCACTTTGAGCTCTGTCTTTATCTCCATGTAGGCTTCCACCTCTTTGTCTACATCTGTGCATTTGCTTTCCTTCCTACTAGGAGCAGCAGCCATCTTGTACTTAGGCTCTCTTTAGGCTGGTGTGATTTAGTCCTTTCTACTTGAATCTGCCAAGACTCTATTCCAAGTAAGGCCACATTCTAAGTTTCTAAGAGCAAGTGTCTCTTCAATTCATCTATTACCCTGTGAATGGCACAGCTTACTAGTAAGCATCAATGTCATATAACTGAAGCATAAATTTGTGAACAATACTTATGTATATATGGAAATGTACTTTTATGTCCTGTCCAGCGGGACGTCAACTAGGGCCAAGAACCTAGAGGGAGGAATGAGAGGGACAGGAGACATGAAGAAGGCAGCAAGACAAGTGTTCTGATCAAGTTGCGAATTTTATTTTTCACACAGGGGTTTATATGCCTCTTCAGGAGAGGCAAGAGGGGGTTGGGGTACTGCTCGGGGTAGGAGGTCCGGGGTAGGAGGTTGGGTGGTAGGATGTTTGCATATCAACACAAGCAGGAATGCGTTGCTTAATGACCTAATTACAAAACGTTGCCCTTAGGGCAAGGAACTATGCAGGCACAGTCTTACTCTAAGAATTTAGGGAGGGGGATAATGTTCCCGACAATTTTAATTAAGAAATTATCTTTTAGTTTTATAGAAATGATTATTTCTTTTCAGCTGTTGAGTCAGCTCAGCAATAGAACACTTGGCTAGCATGTAAGAAGCCCCAGATTTGATGTCCAGTAGGGCACACACACACACACACAAACACCCCAAACACACACACACAAACCAAACACACATATGCTCTCATATAATTGTAGTCATTGTCTTCAAAGGTATTTTATCATTAAAAGATATCCCCAGGGGGCTGGGAGTTTGGCCTAGTGGTTAAGGTGCTTGCCTAGCATGCAGGAAGGCCTGGGTTCGATTCCTTGGTCCCACATACATAGAAAATAAGCCAGAAGTGGTGCTGAGGCTCAAGTGATAGAGCTCTAACATTGAGAAAGTCCAAGGACAATGCTCAGGCCCTGAGCTCAAGCCCAGGACTGGCAAAAAAAAAAAAAAAGATATCCCCAGTGTCATTAAAATCATGTTTAATACAATTCCTGTCTTCCACTTTCCAAAATGGTAACCATGCCTTGCAGGCTGTAGGACTCAGGACTGCCAGAATGTTAGGTGGGCTGCCAGATCCCAAGTTTATTGAAGCTACTGAAATGAACCCACCCTCAGGCTTCCACACTTTGACCTTCAGTTAACAAATCTCACACCATATTTCTCCCAGACATTGACACAACACCTGGACTCTGATAGCAATTATTTGTCAATATCATAAAATCTGTGAACCTCAGCCACAGCAATTTCTTACACATGCAAAATATTCCATGATCAAAAATTCTGACCAAACTGTACCAGAATCTGTGTATGTGAGTGACAAAATAGTGTCATCTGAAGTTTTAAGCTGTAATAATATTCAGTCACATTGGGGGGGTAGGATAGGGTGGAGTGGATGTATACAAACTGAGAACAACCTTGACAATTGGGGAAAATGGGAAAAATGATCAAATATGAATTGCATTTTAAAACAGTCTTTTAATGAGTTAAAAGTCTTAATGGTTTGTCAGTGCTAATAAGTCTTCAGAAAACATAGCATTGAAAATATAACATTAAAAAATTCCAAATTGTGGTGCTTGAGCCTACCTCCATGGCTTATATCAAGGTTTACTTCTGAGATTACTGTCTTCATTAAAATACTCCTATTTCCTTGCAGAGCAATGAAAACTAGTATTTACCACTTCAGGATTTCTAGGGGATTCATTGATTTGTAGTTTAGAATACACTCTTCAGAAAAATAAATTGCCCAAGACTCTCAGAAATGAGCTAATGCAATCATCAGTGGTGTGTTTTGTCATATAATCTTCAGGTACAAATTACAATAAAGGTAGATTTAACGTCACTGATACTTGAGCTTATTCAGTACTTAAATTTCACACTTTAATATTATCACTTTGAATCTGATCTATTTGTCTTCAGTGTTCATTTCATAATTTTGCCATTATCTTTGGAAATATTGAGTTTCTCCCCATTCCCATCCAAGAGTGTTTGAATGATTGTGCCTGTGTAACAATCTTAAGAGCCACTAGTGGCTATTATTTGAAATGTGGCTTGCCTGAACTGGGTATACTGAAGTGTCAAACATATTGTATGTTGACAATTTAGTATGAAAACAATTGCATACATCTCCCATTGGTTCTAATACTGAATAAATTTTAAAATATTACTTTAGACATTGAGAGCTATTCATTAAATTTTAATTTGTTTTTTAAAAGAGGTCTACTAGTAAAAGGAACTTATATGTGGGCTTTCATGGCCCGCAAAGTAAACATTTATGATCTAGGCCAGTCAAGGGGAGGTCTAGAAGGCTACCAGTCTGATGTTAAATTGGACTTCAGAGTTACTGTCATACAGTTTTTCATTTTAACTCTTCTTGAACAATCGTTTATGAAAGAATTATCTAATATTCACATTTCATCATTTTCTCCCATTTATTCAACATTAAAAACATTATCAGCATTAATAACATTTGAATTAGTGAGCTTTGCAGTTGACCTGATATTTTATCAGCCCAAATAAAAGCAAAGGAGCTGGGTCAGGGGAACAGAAATCACTGATTTTGGATACAAAGCAGAGAACTAGCCTGCTTACCTAATCAGGGCAGGGTGGCTTACATCTGTAATCTTAGCTCCTCAGGAGGCTGAGATCTGAGGATTGTGATTCAAAGCTGAAGAGCTCAAGAATAGCACCCAAGCCCAGAGTTCAAGCCCCATGACCCCCACACAAAAAAATGAAAGAATGAAAGAAGAAAGAAAGAGAGAAAGAGAGGAAAAGATAAAAAAGAAAAAGAAAACTAGCATTCCTGTGTTCAGTTTTACCTAGTCACTCTCCAAATTTCTAGGAGATGATTTACTGCCAAAGTCTGTTTTCCCTGCTATGAACCTTCCAAGTGGTTAATAAACTTCTTATCTCTTGAATACTGAAAATAAAATAAACTTAATCCTAAGGGTGATTCAGTCAGCAGACCAGGAGCCTGTAGATGCTACTCTACGATACAGCACAACTACATTTTCTACCCAGTGTAGCTATCAATCTTTCTTTTATGTCCATGTATATGTAGGGCTTTAAAGGTGCTTTTTCGTAATAAATGTCAACACAATCACAAAGTGAATATTAATTTCAAGATTGTCAAGGTCAAATGTGTAGCTAGGTTCATTATTATTGGAATTTTTATTGTTGCTGCTGCTAGGAAAGATATTTAATCTTTGGTTCTTTTTTTCCCCAAGTATCAATACAGAAAATAAACAAAACCTTCACATATGCATATATGTATATATATATATATATACATGTATCCACACACATATACATATATGTATGGCATGTATAAGAAAATGTCTTAGCATCATCTGACATATTAATTAGGGTAATTTATTTGAATGCCTTAAAAATGGTTGAGGTGTGGATTTAGAGGAGCTAAGGTCAGTAAAAACAGAACAAGCATGTTCTCACAAGATCTGGATACTGGATGACATTCTTGAAAAGGAGCAAACTGTATATAGACAAAGGGAAGGAGAAAATTGTCAAGGAAATAAAGTTAAATGTTTATGATAAGTCCGTTTTTAGAAGTAGGGTGTGAAATTAGCTGAGAGTCCTAGAAAGGCAAAAAGAAGGAAACAGGGAGGGAAAAAAATACTAGGATAGGATAATTTACATGAGGATAAATAATCAGCTGGGCATTTCTGTATATAGAGATATATCTTGAATGCTTACAATGCCAAATCTGTGATATTCATCCATCCACACAACTCCACCTCCAGCACTACCCAGTTTAGACTATTCCAGAAACAATGTCCAAATCACCCAGTTAAGTAGGACAGCCCAGTAGAGTCTTGGTCATCTCTTACCTGTTCCCACCCAAGTCCCCAACAGCATGCTTAAATCCATCTATTTAAGTCCTCACCATCCTCATCACAATCAAAATGCTAACTTCTTCCTTCTGGATTACAAAACCTTCTTCTCATGGATAAACATACCAGTTTTCCCTTTCAATTTTATTCTTTATTTTGGTCTTATGACTTCAAATATGGAGCCACATCAATTTCTCTTTGATTCTCAAACTTTGTTTCCCCTTTAAAGCCTGATATTATTAGGCCTCTTCTTCTCCTTATTAAGCTCTTTCTTCTCTCTTGGACTTCCCTATGCCCAGCTTCTGTTGATCCTTGTCCTGGTGGGCTGTCTGTTCTTTAGAAGTTTTCCTTGTCTCCCTTTAATTCTCCCAGTGCCTGACACTCTAATAATCAATTAATATTTATTAAGCATTAACTTTGTGCAATTCACCATTCACAAATTATTTATGACCAATCCTTTTGTTGGTGGTGGTGGAGATAGGGCTTGAACTCTGGGTTGGGCGCTGTCCCTGAGCTTTTCAACTCAAGTCTAGCACTCTGGCACATGAGCCTCAATGCCACTTCTGCTATTCTGGTGATTAATTGAAGACAAGGGTCTCACAGACTTTTGTGTCTAGTGTGGCTTTGAACCTACATCCTCAGATCTCAGTCTCCTGAGTTGCTTGGATTACAAGCATGAGCCACCAGCACCCAGCCTTGTTACTAATCTTCACAACAAATCTGCAAGTCACCTATGTCTGTCAGCCCCATTTTGTTCTCAGCATAAGAAAATTTAAGCTCAGTTATATTACAAAGCTTTGTCTTGGCAACAATGTCTGAGTGAAAGTTCTCGGTTTGAAACCAGGGTCCCTGATTGTGAAAGTTCTTTTTGTTTCTGTAGGTCTCTGTTGACAGATGTTTCTGGAATAGGATATGCTGGCTTACAGGCTGACTGAGCAGTTTAGACCTGTGATGTCTGTGAAATTCAGATGATAGGAGAATAAAGTCTAAAACTTCTCACATATTTTCTTTCCCTTCCCAAAGAACTGGTTCACTGTAGGCACATACTTATATCTTGAGGCTTAGAAATAGAACAACAATACATTACTTCCTCAAAGAGACAATATCTGTTAAGGTATAATCTTTTCTGTCATTGCATAGAAAAAAATCTGCTTGACTGAGAAAGACTGCTGTGTCCTTGTCTAACAAATGACAGTAGGGTTCTTATATAAAAGCAATCTATATGTTGTTTATTGCTCTATTTAAACTACAGACCTATGATATTGATTTTTCCCATACCATCCAAACAACAAGCCAACTTCTTGAATGGATTCTGGGATTTAGTTACCTTGTCGCCATGGGAAACACTCTGGCCAGTGTATGATCTGAAGACACTTGCTTCTCTGGTACATGTGTATTTACAGAGAACTCAGAGTCCTGTGTTTCACCTTCAGTGTGAAACAAGCAAGAAGCCAGACATGCAATTCCTGGGGATTTCTACTTTGACCTTTATGAAAATTGCACATCAACTTATCTCTATCTACTCTGGAAATAAAACAACAAAACTAAGCTGGGCACCATTGGTTTGTGCCTGTAATCCTAGACAACTGAGATCTAAGGATAGTGGTTTGAAGCCAGCCCAGGCAGGAAAGTCGGTGAGGCTTTTGTCTCCAATAAACTTTTCTAGATGATGTCCTATAGTCCATAGAATAGCTTTGTAACATGAAAATTGTGAATCTCAGAGAAAATCAGGCTTTCGGTGTTTGTATCATATGACCTAAGGATGAGATACTAAAAAAGAGAAAGTTTTGTATTGAAAATTCAAAACTTAGGTATTTTTTGTTTCCACTCAAGTTTTTTTTGTTGTTGTTGTTGTTTTATCCCCTAATTATGTCAAAGATGGTTTCTACCTTTTCACTCTTTCTCCTTGAGATTTCTCCAAAGTTCAGAACAATTTCTTTGAAAATTCAGTTGGAAATTACAATTTTCTTTTGTGAACACTTATATCTAAAGTAAATTTTTAGATGAGCATTTGAGGATACAAATGGAGAATTTTTTAAATAAATTATTTAAGAATCATAGAAAGCACTATTCCTAATATCAGTATAATATTGATTTGTTCATAGTGCCCAACAAAATATAAAATCAATACAGCTATAATTGTATGCTTGAATTTAAGAAAAAGGTGATGACACTACTATCATTTTGTTTACCTTCTGATTACTGTCATCAGAATCCCCTTCCTCAAGTACAGTAGTAGGTTTGCTGGTGAGCTATTGATAATTCCCACCCTAGGAAAACCAAGGAGAAAGCCATTGCCAGATGCATTTATTCATATGGTCATTCCTAACGTAGAAGGTGTGTCCTTCAGTTCTGAAAATTCCTTGCATTTTTGCCATCAATGAATTACTATTCTTTGGGAAACATTCTTTCGGTATAGCAAGTTTTTTTTGATGCTTCTATATTTGTATTTACTGTACTTTGATCATGCTTGCTTCCTGTATTACTCTCTCATCCCCTTGTCCCACTTTTTGGAAGAGTTTTTAATGAGTTGCCTTATTTATGCCCATATATTCAAATAATTTACTTTCATCATATCCATTCCTCCTTGGCCTCTTTTTGTACACTTCCACCTTCACCTTCAACTTGTTTCATTATCTCTTCAAAAACATAAAAATGGGGCCGGGAGTTTGGCCTAGTGGTAGAGTGCTTGCCTAGCATGCACGAAGACCCGAGTTCAATTCCTCAGTACCCCACATACATGGCAAAAAGCTGGAAGTGGTGCTGAGGCTCAAGTGATAGAGTGCTAGCCTTGAGAAAGTCCAAGGACAGTGCTCAGGTCCTGAGCTCAAGCCCAGGACTGGCAAAAAAAAAGAAAAAAAAAAAGAAAACCATAAAAATGAAAATGAAAGTTCCTCTGGTAAATTCTTGATTGTTTTCTTTTTTTCTTTTTTTTCCTTCTGGACCAGGTTCTCCCTTGGAGAGGAAACATGGCATAGTGGATGTTTTTAATTTAATTTTAATGTCAGGGTGAGGTACAGAGAGGTTACAAGTACATGTGCAAGGTAGTACACACTTTTCTGGTTGGAAATTGTTTGCTTGTTTTTGTCTTTGAGGTATCAGTTATTTTAGTGTCCTGTCAGTAGCTAGCAAGAGGGAGGAAAACATGGGTGCAATGAATCAAAGGAAGGCATTGATCAGGCTTGCACCAAGATGTGAGCTTTTTCCAGTGCACTGTGAAGACGGCTGTGAGGACCTGAGCTGTATGAGCTCTAAGCAAAGTCTTCTCTTTGTTTCTCTTAAAGAACTGAAGTTAAACGTTTTTGAACTTTGTCTTTGCCAATTATTTTTACACATGAGCCTGCCTGCCTGAATTTACTTTTAGATTCCTAAAGATTCAGGAATGTAGTTGATGTGCCTTCCGATCCCTTTTAATAGCAAAACATGTTCTTGACCCAACTCCCTCTTATGAACCTTTGATTACTATCTATTTGTTGTCTGATCTACTTCAGGAATTCCTGTATATTTAATTGTCTGTTCTTGCTTTGTTTGTCATAGTCCATTATTGAATTCAATTTTATATTTATCTACTCAGTTTTAATATGCTCTTTGAAATTCTTTTACCAGGATACAGAAAAAGATAAATAGTGTACACACACACACACACACACACACACACACACACGCATGCACAGTATAATTGAATTTTAACATTAGCTAAAACTTTCATCTCAACTGTTGTTCACTATGGAGAATCACAAAATCAGGCTGCTTTTTAAAATTAGAAAGAAACTTTTATAAAATCAATATATTAGGATATATGACCTCAAGTTACCATTATCATCCCATTAGTATGAAAATATACTAGTAATATGTATGTTTGAGCACATCTGTCAGAACTTTTTATTTTTATCACAGTTGTGGTAATTTAGACAGTTTTTCAAAATTATAAAAATATCTTAGAAATTGCTCGGAAATCTTTAATTTAAATTAATATATCATGTCATATCATGTAAGCATTCTTCTCTTTTCCAAAGTGAAAAATCAAAATATTGTATATAACTCATCAAGGCACTTGATTATTAGTGAGCTGCCTTTCTACAAAAATCTTGTTTTGAAAACAATTCTCATGATTATCTTTATCATCAAATCACTTAACATTCAAGATGGAATAAAAAAAATTCCAACTTCAAGACAATTTTCTTCAGAAAAAAATCATTAGAGTTC
Source organism: Megascapheus bottae (assembly GCF_031878675.1). Lineage (NCBI taxonomy): Eukaryota > Metazoa > Chordata > Mammalia > Rodentia > Geomyidae > Megascapheus > Megascapheus bottae. Next base: position 15,211,689 of record NC_143527.1, on the reverse strand, counting down.
TTTATATGAAGCTCTTAAAAAGTATCCATCACTTTGCCTGGCATAAAGTTTCACACCTGTAATCCTAGCTACTCAGGAGGTTAAGATCTGAGGATTATGCTTCAAAGCCAGTTAGGGACTTTAATCTCCAATTAACCACAAAAAGCCAAAAGCGGAGCTTGCCTCAAGTTGCAAAGTGCTAGCTATGAATGAGAAAAATGAAGGTGAAGGGAGACAAAAACATAGGAAGGAGTATCAATATTTGAGAAGTAATGCAGCCACTACCTGACAAATGTAACTGTAACCACTCTATATATTACCCTGACAACAAAATTTAGAAAAAGACAGGAAGAAGGAAAAAAAAATGAAGGGTTAGTGCTTAGGCCCTGAGCTCAAACTCCAAAATAATAATAATAATAATCATGATAATAATAATAATAGCAATGACTTTACAAGAGTATAAACATATGTGCATCTAATAATATAAAAGTATATACCATACATATACACATTATATATGCATGTTTGTACATACATATATACACAGTGGCTGGATTGGGTCCATCATGAGTTAGTAGATAGAAACTATTAAAACCTTAAAACACTGAACAGGTAATAACTACTTTCTCCAACCAAATCTTATCAGACTCCTATGGTCTTATAATAGAAATCTATAGTATTTATTTGCTTTTTCCTTGCCAAATTACTGTCATATATCCTAACTATATATAGTTCCATCAAGAAGGGGTTTCATTATGCTAATAATTACATTCCTGCAGACTTTTTGATGTTGCATTCCCCATACAGAATAGAAACAGATTTCATAGAAATGTCATTAGGGCTGTTAACTACAGGAGGAAAAAATCAAGGAGGCAATCAAAGCATGTACTTTATTATCAATAAATGCAAGTAGATTCAGCAATAACTTGAATTTGAAACATGTTCATTGAAGAAATCAGTGGCAATAGAAACTGCTGCTCAAGGAAGAGAGAGATTTGTGTTCTAAATCTATTCACGTCACTCTAGATAATCACTCAGGTTTCTTCTTGTCCACATTTACAAGTGGAATCAAAATAATTTTTATTAATATATAGATAAAGAGATAGAATCATCCTTAGAATTCTTAGTTGACTTAAAAACATGTGACTTCTTGGTGGCTTTTTTGACTGGCAACACATGCTACAGCTTTCATATTTCCCTCCTTCAAAATGCACTGTTTCTTTAGTCTCTCTGAAGTGTTCATTAAACTGATGATTGAAGAACATTAGAACCCATCGTATTACTCAGTCATTTGAAATAAAAACCTATAAATATTCAAATTTTCAACTATGCAGTCGCTCACACTAGCATTTGCTTTTGCTTTGGACTTCCAGCTGAGAAGCATCAGCAAAATGGCCAAGAATTCTCAATTCCATTCACTATTACTGAGATGGTGGCACATTTGATCTCTCTAAAGTGGTCTTTAAACCCCTCATCTGCACATGCCTATTTGAAAACATTTTCAAATCCTACGACGGTTTTCTGAGAAACATACTTGAGAAATTGTAATTCGGGGTTTATGAAGGTACAGGTCAGGTGCTGGTTTGAAAGAAAACAGCAAGAAAGGGAGGAGGAAAAATTACATTCATTTATTTTATATGGTTTCTTGATCAAGCGGTATAAAATATCTTATAAATTTAAAATACTATTGTATTAAACCAGAGGAGTTCAAATGCCTTGGAAATTTTATTCATAATCTGAAAGATGAAGGAGTTTGCAAACGTTTATCATCTTTGGAAAGTGGTCTTTCCACTTTAGCTTAAAGTGAAATTATTACCATATTTCTCATACTAACACAATTAACATACAGTATAAATGCATTTATGTAAAGATTTTCAAAAACACAGGAAACAGATTTTATATAAAGCATTAAGATCATCACATGTGTTAGAGATCAATGGAAGAAGCTGTGGTACATATACCTTATAATATTCATACAAAAATTTAAAGATTGTATACAGTTTTATGGGTTTCAGAGAATCCTTAATGTCAATATCACATCCTTATAAAGAAATAGGAACAAAAATTCTATACCTCCTGATTTTCATCCATAGTCAACTGTGGTTTATTAAACTATGGTAGCATATTATGTTTCTCTTTCTCTTTTACATACAAAAACCCTATGTTCAGTATGATTTTTGTGTATATAGTTAATTATACTTTATTAAATATTTGGCTATATTTTATGCCATTTTCATGCTAACATACAGTATGATCTCTTAAAGGGCTTTTTTATTCTATAAATTTATATATATATATGTATGTGTGTCTAGAGAGTTAGGAATTACTGTACTCAGTACAGATAATGACGTAAAAATCTTATTTACTGTAACATGACTAAGTTGTTCTTAGATGTAGGTGTTATAATGAATTGCAACTGTAATATAATATTAAAATTCAAAAAAGTATTTGGCTAAGCTGACACTGATTGATAAGTTAAGTTACTTAGCTAGATTAAGTGTCTATTCTGAAATCCTTCCATTCTTTGAAGAAATAGATAATGTGATGGAGATGGAGAGAAATTGTATTCAGTTTACCACAAAATTGTTGTCCAACTGAGAGGATCAGCTGAAACTATTAATGTTCCCTTAGAAGGGATGAGCAGCTTAGTCCATTAAGCTTCCTGACTGACATACTAAACTGTAACGAAATTGAAGTCTGAAGCTGTTAACTGTATTGATTTCACATCTAATTCCCATTGCTGAACATTGTTAAGTCTCCTTTTTTTCCTTTTTGTCTGGCTTGCTGCTCATATACACATAATGTATCCATATGTAAAGGTATATTAATTATACTTCACTGTATTTTATTCAAACAGTTCTGGATAAGTGCACAATGTATAGATACTCATAGAGTTATACCTGTATATTCATAATTAATGTAAAACAATATATGATCTTCACATATATTTTAAGGCTATAGTTCAAAGGTGGAATAATAGGGATTTGGTAAATCTGATTTTACCGCATTTTTGTGAAGAGTAAATATTTAATAGCGTAGGTGAATTACAAGGTCTTTACCACATACAGGAATGTTATGTGTGAAAATATTTTTAAAAATTGCCTGTTCATCTCATGTTCATGCAATATTTTAATGTGAATCAAAAGAGGGTGTATTTTGAATCAAATATTAATGATCCTTTCATGCCTGACACTTATATATGTTCAGATCAATGTAGGATTTTAAAAAATAATTCTAATCAAATCTACCAATACATGACAATAAATTATCTTTTAAGACAAAGGGGTTAAAGTAGGAAGCAATTTAAGGTTCCTTTCTAGATAACATTCCATTAAATCAAAACAAAATAGCAATAACAATAAAAACTCACTTTACCCTAAGGAAGGGAATATTTTTTGGCTGGTGATTGATGATGAAGCAACATGTTATTTATGAATATAAATTCTATTTCTTTTTACTTCTGATCTCTCTTATCTGTGTTAGAATTCTTCTGGAAACCCAGGCACATGCTTTTCTCTAAGAATGCAAGTCCAAAATGGAGAGGTAGAGTACAATGTACCTAGAGTATGTACGTATGGGAACATGCAAGCACATGCATAAATGGCATGAATGTATGTACTTAGATTACGTGCATATTTCTCAATTCTGTTAACTGAAAGGACCCAGAAATGGAAGCACTCAAGAAGCAATGGCACATTTAGCATTGAGATCCTCACCTTCAAAGCCATTACACATTAAAAAGAACCAGAGATTCTTAGTATTAAAAAAAAAATGGATTGCCATGTTAATACAGGCTCACAGTGAGCCTCTGCTATATGATGCCAGACAGAGAAGAATTACTCCACTCCATGAAATGGCATGTCACAAAGACAGAGGAAGCAATTTAGGGAAAACTTCACTGGTGAAGTCCAGGTCCGTTTGAGTTGCATCCATAGGCTAAGGCAGGAAGACGACAAGTTTGATGCTAACGTGAGCCACAGGAGTGAAAAATCAAGCCACTCTGGATTGCGTAGAGAAAAGCTATCTTGAACCAGACAAGTGAACAACAAACACATTTAAATAGATAAATAAAACGATGAATTCCCAAAAAGTTGGAATTGAAATGCCCACTACAATCATAGGTGCAAAACAGAAATACGCCCTCTTAGTAAAATCTGAAATTTTTGGAAACATGAAGACATATGAACAGAAGACTCTTGATTGTGAAATAATTAGAAACTTACCCATTAGTACTAATTTTGAGAAAAAAATGGAGCACTGGATAGTGAAATGGGAATTCTAAAAAATATTTAAAGGGCAAAGAATCAGGCCCTGTTGACTTAAAAGCAATATAATCCATCACTGATTGTTGTACTGCCTTTTTGAACGATAGTCATACTATTTAATGACTGTCATTTTATTTTGTTTTCATCGTGCAGTTATTATTAATTCAGAGACAAAGGCATATGAGTAGAGTGGAGAATTGTCCAGATTAATAATTTGGAGTCAAGAGTCAATTGTACTCATAAATTTTACTCTTTAATTAGTCTCTAACTATAAGCTAAATTAAGTAATTCAACTAAAAAAATTCTCTTAAACTCTAAAATTAAATGATACCCAAACTTTCACTGCATTTAATATTTTATACAAATATGCTCTTTTTAATATTTTTACATAGAGATGCTCTTATTCTAGACAGTTTTATTCTAGATAGTGCTGTCTTATTCTATATAGTGCTGTCCCTAAACTGTAAAATATTTCATTTTGGAAAAGCAAATTTACTTATTTATTTAATCAATGTGTTTTGTATACAGTGCAAGTTCCAGGGCCAGTAGAAAACCTGCAAGCTGTATCTACCTCACCTACCTCAATTCTTATTACCTGGGAACCCCCTGCCTATGCAAATGGTCCAGTCCAAGGTTACAGATTGTTCTGCACTGAAGTGTCTACAGGAAAAGAACAGGTGAGGGAATGGGGCGTGGGATGTACATCTAGGGTTAAGGACAGCCACTGAATGCCTGATTGATTAAAAAGCACCTGGTACTGGAAATTACTTTAGTGGTAAATGAGGTAGATTGGGCAATGAGAAAATTCTGCAGAGAGAATTCTGGGTTTTTTTGTGTGTGCTTGAATGTGAAGTAGTCCCATTAACCAACCTGATCTCAGAGTCATTTGTATTTCCAATCTTTATCCTTAGAGATAAGGATATTTGCCTGAAAAGAGGCAAATAGGATGCTCAGTTAAAGTAAGAGTAAATAAGACTTAGGAGAGATAAGTGAAACCCACCAATTTTATTTGGTGATCCAAGTACATATATACACAAATAAACATATAATAGATACTATAAACTTTCGGTTTTGATAGTATACATATGAAAATATGTCATATTTATTTATATATACTATATGTTAGATTTGATAGACAGGCATGGGTAGCTAGCTACCTAGCTAGGTAAATTAATGATAGATAAAATTAATGAGATGACCAAGTTTTCAAATTCAAGTGAAAGATACACAAAAGAATAAATAGATAAATACAACAATGGCCTCACCATATTAGAGCTTCATGTGTGGTGAATGTTGCCAAACACAGGCTAGGGTTCAAGTTTTTAAATAAACTGCATGATGAAGATCTTTCATTTGAGAAAAAAATTACTATAGCCTCTTTCAGAAATAAATAATTCAAGTTAGATGACAGCTCAAAGTCAATTGACCAGATAATAATACTACGTGAGCTCAACATATGTTATCAGTAATCTCACTTTAAAAAAAAAATCCTGGCAGGGCCGGGATTTGACCTCATGGTAGAGTGCTTACCTAGCATGCACGAAGACCTGGGTTTGATCCCTTGATACCACATACATAGAAAAAAGCTAGAAGTGGAGCTGTGGCTCAAGTGGTAGAGCTCTAGCCTTGAGGAAAAAAAGCCTCAGAACAGTGCTCATCCCCTAAATTCAAGCTCTAGGACTGGAAAAAAAAAAGAGAATATCCTGGCAATTTTCATAATAGCTTCAACTCTGCGTTTTCAACTATTCTATCCTCTTTCTACACATATACTTGACCAGCTCATTTGAATAAATTCAAAAGCACCTGCATCCAATATTGATAAATGTGGATGTGAGAATCACCCTTTACGATGAAAAGACTTCTGCAGATTTCCTCCGTAGCCTTCATCTTCAGTATACTCTCCAGCAGCTGGGAAGTGATCCAGAGTTTCATCCGTATCACACTATTTCAGAACATAAAAAGTGTGGCATTGTACCTAAGGGTTTCAAAAGGGACCAACTTTGTAGTTTCTCATTTTTACATGTAGGCTACAGTTTGTCCAATGAATTTACAAGTTACATTCTACTTGCCAGGGTTTTGTTTGTGATTGGGCTAATTCATACCTTTTAATACACAGGGTGGTTAAATAGGTAGGAATTTAATGACTATAGAATATCATGGTGCTGAGTTAGCAGGGAGTCTACAGCATAGTTTGGGGCTCAGTGAGGGAGCATGTGTCACATTAATATTTTACAGTGACCCATTTTTAAGGATGAAGTGTAGTGGTATGAGGAAGAGTCTAATATCCAATTCACTGATTGCAGAGAATGGCTGCCATTTCTACTTGAATGTGCTTCCTTAATAATGGTTTTGGCATTTTATGTCTCCAGAATATAGAAGTTGATGGACAATCTTATAAACTGGAAGGCCTGAAAAAATTCACAGAATATACCCTTCGATTTCTCGCTTATAACCGCTATGGGCCAGGAGTATCTACTGATGATATAACTGTTGTTACACTCTCTGATGGTAAGTTGTAAACTGAAATTTCATTCAAAGAATATACCATTGCATGTGAGTTATAAACTATACTTTCAAGATAGCCTAACTAAAATTTTGGATTATTTTAGCAAAAATTATAAATTTGGCTAATTTACTCAGGCTATCTAGTGTAGTCAAATGTCAACTTTCTACACAGTTATGTACTCTGAGATATAAATATATTATATATACAGTTATATAATAGATGTGACTATTGCCTAAGAACTCAGGTTAATTTTGTGTGTGCATTTATTTCTATCAATGTAAACATGTTTGTACATATGTGTCCTCAGATTGTCATGGTACTCATGATAATTTATTTCTCATTTTAAAATGGCACAAATGATTAAACAATATAAATGATAGACAGTCCTCATCTACGTCAGTCAAGCCAAAAGTATATTATAGGGACCAGTAGTGTAGCCTACTGGCAGAGTGCTCATGTAGCATGCACGAAGCCCAGGTTTGATTCTTCGGTACCATATACTCAGAAAAAGCCAGAAGTGGTGCTGTGGCTCAAGTGGTAGAACATTAGCTTTGAGGAAAAGCCCAAGGACAGTGCTCAGGCCCTGAGTCCAGTCCCCAGTTCTGGCAAAAAAAAAAAAAAAAGAATAAGCATAACAATGTATGCTTTTAGTTTTACATGGCCTAAAAAAATTGAAGGTCAGTCAGGCACAGTGGCTTCACACCTGTAATTCTAGCTATTCAGGAGGCTGAGATCTGAAGATCACATTCAAAACCAGCCCGGGCAATAAAGGGTGTGAAACTCAATTAATCACTAGAAAATTGAAAGTGAAACTGAGACTCAAGGGGTAGGGTGGTAGCGCTGAGCCTAAGAACTCCGGGACAATCCCCAGGTTCAGACATAGGCGCTGAGTGATAAGGACAGGTTGGGGAATTTAATAAAAAAGTGCAAACAGGCCCAGTGCAAGATGTGGGATGGGGCCAGTGGAAATGGAAGCATATGCACAAATGCAGAGATCACCTCGTGAATATTCAAAAGGCAAGAACCTGCCTCTTTTCAGCAATGGGTTCCAAGTTAGTATATTTAATTTTATAAATTATTGATCTTTTGAATTGTGATTTCTTGACTGATCTATCCTTCTTTAATCTGGGAAAGTATCAAGGTGTGAGTTCCGTAGAATATCAATGGGATGAGAAGGACAAGCATGTGATTAAGGACAGTACAGGAGGGTTGCTCATTTGCAATTTCAACTTGCAACGTGTATTTTCTGTGTGAGACCAGTTCAGTGCCATTTTATATGTAATTCCGTCACCCATCCATCTGATTCTCCTACTGAAGGCAGGGCAGAATATTTATTGGCAGAATAAATTACTTCACAACTCATAATTATAAAAATAAAAGAAAAACAAATGAAAATGAATATTTTACATAATTTATGGAGATTTCATTCACACTCTGATCTGGAATACCATGGTCTTATTCTTCACTTTGGCTTTAAATGTCATAAGTGAGAAAGATAGATTATTAATCATTAATCTAAGAATTACCTTCTGAATGTTTTGTGGGGCTGAGAACTAATCCTAATCAACATCCTGTGGGAAAGACAGTAAATTCCTTCTTGTCAGGGGCATTGATGGGAGAAAGTAAAGACTCCCCAGTCCCCCTGCAATGGGTACTTTGGCCTCATTGACATTCATCTTTGCAGTCAGCTCATTTCCTCTAATTTCCAGCAGAACCCTGCCCTTCTGGCTTCCAGTATCTGATTACCCAGGCCTCTTCTGTCTACTTCAATCTGATGTGTTTTTCCTCTCTACTGAAGCTGTTCATTCTGAGGTCACTGATCAAATTTAAATGAACTGATTCACCTTTAATAATCAACTGCTTTCCGGTTATTGGTCATGGACACTCTTTTATTTTAAATTGTTGCTTTTCTATAGGTTATTACAAAGTCACATATGACAAATGGACTAGTCCATGTAAGCACATGACATACATTCCCATGCTTAATAATTATTATTCATGCAAATGTACATCACTTTTTCTCATTGTATGAAATGTTCCTAAATCTAAACAATATTATATTAATAGCTATCTCCCTCCTGAATAAATAATTAATAAACTATGTAGCTCTAGGGCTTCCAGTTTGTAATGCTAATTCATTATATAACTGTGTCTACATTTTCATTGTCATTAAAGATTAATATATGTCTAAACATTTTAGAGGAATCATAAACTTAAAATTGTATCTTGGGAACTGAGCATTAGGAATTCCCACTTATAATCTCAACTGTGCACAAGGCTGATCTCTGGCAGGAAGTGTTTGCAGCCATCCCGGGCATACAAATCCAAGACAATTTCACTGCTAATTAGCCAGCAAAATGCCAGAAGTGGAGGTGTGGCTTCAGTGGTAGAGCATCATCCATGAATGAGAGCTCAAGGCCATGAGTTCAAGCCCCATTTCTGACACAAGTATATATATATATAGATAGATAGATAGATAGATAGATAGATAGATAGATAGATATACATACATGTATGTATAAATATAGGTACATATGTGCATGCATCCTACTTATATGCATACAGACAGACAAAATGTAAAATCGAAAGTTAAATATAAGTAATTTTCTAAATTTGTTTTCAAAATGGGTTCAGTTTTGCTTGCAAAATAGTTTTATACAGATAAACTGTCATCTCTATTTTAGCCATCCTTCTGTAGCTTTTCTTGATAGAAATAATTTTTCGTTCAAATCCATCCACTCTGTGTATCATTGGTTTGGTTTACCATGATTTATATCTCCAATTCACTGGCTGCTATTTTCTCCAAAACATTTATTATTGAAGTTATTGACATGAATAAGCCATTAATATCATTTATGAATGCATCAGTAATTGTAACTTCATACCAGCTCACTGTTTGAGGACAAGATTTAATTCCATAGACAACCTAACAATAAAACTATGCTCAAAATGGTTACAACTCACATTTATTGAGTAATTTGTAGTCCAAGGAATTAACCTTCTATCCTGACATTTTCCTATCTTAAGTTTCAATAGGCTCTGAAAAATCTAGTAAGGAACAGAAGTATGTCATATAACATAATGAGTTAAAAGCACAATTCAATGTGGAGACATTCCTTATTCTGTGTAAGTGTCCTGTGTTATTCTCTTAAAGAAAATAGCTTATAATTTGATGCATGCTATTTTGATCCATAAACTACATAAGAGGAACTCAAGTGACTACTTACAGGCAGTAATTTACAAATGTGGAAATTTTATCTGCCCTATCACCATGGATGGAATGTGTTATCTGCACCATTTTATTGAACAAGTCTGTAGATCCACCTCAGATGAAATTTTGATGAACATTACTTGACATTTGAAGACAAGAGTTTCCTTTTCCCTCTTCTGAAATTTTGGATGAGGTATGTTGGGAAGACAAGAGAAAATCACAGATAGATGCTTTATTCTGCACATTTCTGCCAAGCAATCTTTCTTATGTTTATTTATATCTGTGTCTATTAAATGTCTGTGTCTTGTGTCTATGTCTGTTTGAGGCAATTGAGAATGGGAAGGAGCAAATAAGGACTGATGATTTCAAATACTCTCAGAAGTATTTCCTATTTGCCTTGCCATGGGAAGCACGGCCAGGGAAGCAAGGTGATATTGACTCACGTAGGAAGCTGAGAGCTGAGGACTGAGGTTTGAAGCCAGCTGCGCAAAAATGTCTATAGGATACTTACCTCCCCTTCACCAGCAAAAAGCCACAAGCAGAAGTGTTGCTCAAGTGGTAGAGTGCCAGCATTGAGTAAAAGTGCAAATGTGAGCGCAGTGCCCCAGTGCGAACACATAAACACATAGAAAATTCAAGAAGTTTATATTATAGAAAATGAACAATGCAAAACAGCATTTGTACTTAAAGGCGTAAAAATTTTTGGGATTTTATTATGTCTATTTGTGTTCAATCTCTAAGAGGGAAAATAATCTTGATACTTCTAAAATTCTGATAATTACAAAAGCAACAAATATGTATCTGAACTTCTGCTATTGGTTTATTGGAAATATTTTGTTAAATACCACTTGTAAGCTTAAATTAGAATGACATTTTAGGGTACATATCAGCTATTCCCATGCTACTCAGAACAAGACTGAAGATATGTCTATTATTTTCTCCTTTTTTCAAGTTTCAATCATTTATTATGAATTTGAAATTATTTTTATACTTGGGTATGATTATCAAAAAATATATGACATATAAATATTTTAATGTCATTAATAATTCACACTTTTATGAACTAATTGCTATCTGGTATCGACATTATTTTCAATTTGTTTTAAAGATAATATTTTTGAAGTTTGTAAAATTGTATGATATGCAATATGCTATGCTCCAATTTCAAAGATCTTTTAAGACCTTTTAAGTTGGCTCAACTAAAAAGATAAAGTTGCAATTTATGCCTTAAGCGCAAGATGTATAATTGAATAAAAATTAATAAATTATAGGAAGGCAATTTAAGCCTCAATTTAAAAAGTAAAACTGCAAAACTCATGAGTAAAATATGACTAAAGAGAACCTTTATTATGGCCTGATAACCTTTCTATTTTCCTGTTCAGCAACTATTTGCTGAATGCACACTAACTATAGATCTGTAAATTCTTCTCAGCATAGGTAAAACAGCATCAGAATTAACAAAACCCTTGTCCTTGTGATGGTTATCTTCTATAATTGATTTAAAATTATTCTGAACTAAAATAACTCATGCTGAAATATTTGAATTGTAATATAGTTTGAACTATTTGTTGATGTATAAGAAGCAGATCTCGGGTTACTATTTTATAACACACTACACTGGCTGTGATTGTTCTTAAGGACAAAGCAAAGAAATTCATAATCTCAACAAAATACATTTTGGCAAGTCCAAGACCTTAAAGTCTAGAAGGTCTCAATCACTGATTGAGTACATACTAATTAAATTTCAGTTTGTAGGATCTGAAGATAAGTCAGATATATAACATAGCAGCTGGTTATTGAATACTTTTAAGGAAGGTAAAACCAGAATAAGGGCATTTCAAACTCTAGGGTAAAATATAAGGCCATATAGATATAGATATAGATATAGATATAGATATAGATATAGATATAGATATAGATATAGATATAGATATAGATATTGGCCCAGTTATATTTTTTAAGGGAAAATATTACCAGGGGCTTTTTGGAGCCACAAATTAGTTGTTGTTGTTGTTGTTGTTTTTTAAAGAAAAGAAAAGGACTTTCTTTGGGTGGTGGTACTTTGTTTTTGTTAAAAACAAAAATAGCTGGCAGCTCAGCAAGGGAGCAATTCTTTGATGATGTTGTTCCTACTCCTGCAGCTACTGCTTCTCTGACAAAGGGTTGGAGTCAGATTTTGTGGGGTGAGTGGGGATGCTGCTGATCGACTCTCTCTGATTTCATGGACATTATGGGCTGATTTTCTCTCCTTTGGACGACGGTGTGAATCTGGGGTATCTGGAAAGATCTTGAGACTGCTTTAATACGTTTCAGTGCATCTGGACCTTTTCGTTTGCCTGTTTCATTTCTGCATTCCACACAGCCCTGGGTATTTCTCTATCTACCATGTCTTCTTAGACGGGTGCTTCCTCCACAGACAAGACCACCCTTGACCCCAGGATCCTTGAAAATGCCCAGGGACATTCCATTGACATCAATGTACCAATGTTCATGCCACACATGAGGATAGGGATTACTATTTGTAGAAATTCATAGTTGACAGGATTCACTGAGTACCGTTTCTGTTCTAGCGTGGCACAGGAAGCTTTATTTTATTTTATTTTATTTTATTTCCTTGTTTATTACTTTTGCCAGCCTTGGAGCTTGGCCTCAAGGCCTGGGCACTGTCCCTGAGCCTCCCTTGTGCTCAAGGCTAGTAGTCTACCATGTGAACCTCAGTACCACTTCCAGGTTTTTGAGTCATTTATTGGAGGTAAATCTCCCAGTCTTTCTTACCAAGGCTGACTTTGAACCACACTCCACAGATCTCTCAGCCTCTTTCTTTTTTGTCAGTCATGGGACTTGAACTCTGGGCTTGGGCGCTGTTCCTGAGCTCTTCAGCTCAAGGCTAGTATTCTACCACTTGAGCCACAGCGCCATTCCCGGTTTTTTTCTGTTAATTGGAGATAAGAGTCTCACGGAGGTTTTGTGCCTGGGCTGGCTTAGAATTGTGATCCTATTACAGGTGTGAGCCACCGGCGCCCTGTAGCAGGTGTTCTTTTGCTGAACAGTTTGAAATTCCCCTCTAGATGGGTAACGAATGGCCTCCAAGTGACAAAAGAACTCAGAAGTAAATGTAGTCATTTCTCATCTCTCCAGAAAATCTTGAAGCCTGCCTTCCTACCTGAGCCTTCCTATTGATCATTATTAACTAAGAAAAAAGACACCCTTTCTCTTTGCAACAGCGGTAAAGATTTCTCCCTCAAGACATTCGTAGTAACCACCAACCTTGTTTGATTTGTTCTAGTGCCCAGTGCTCCACCTCAAAATGTCTCCCTGGAAGTGGTGAACTCAAGGGTAAGTCAGCCAAGCCTTCACTACTCCATTATCTGTTGTTTATTCTTTTGTGCACTGTGCTGCTCGCACAGCTACCAGATGATTGATTGCAAGACTTAGGCTTCTGTTTGAAAAAAAAAGTATTTCAGAACAACATCCTCAAAAAGTTTGAGCCCTCTTGCTTTCTCATCAGACTTGAATGAACTCAAGGAGGGATGTGTTTATTTCTAGTACATTTGTTTTAGGAGATGCTAGGGTGACTAAAGTTTACACCAACATGAGACAATGGCATCTCTTTGGTCCATACTCCCCAGGAAAAGACATGTATGTCATCATGTAGTAGATGCATCCATTGAGAGAGGTTGAATAGCAAAAGACATCATTTCCTAACAGCTCATCAACCTCATCTCTGCTCTCCCTTCATATAATTCACAAGCCATTCTTAAAGATCACAAAGGAATAGTTATGAATGTAGGCTACCTAGTCAAAAACAGTTTTTGGCCTGAAAAGATGCCAAGACTTTCAAAAATGAAATGCGCTTGCAACTGAAGAATTAGAAGAACTCAAGCTAATTGGATTGTAAAAAATAAATTAGATTTCTAGAAAGGTGTCCATATTTCAAGAATAATTGAAGCAGAAACAAACCAAAAGATTCCTGGAAGAGCAGAAAAAAGGACAGATTGACCCATAACATGCTGTGATTTTGTGTCTGAGTGCAAAGATTTTCACGAAACCCGGGCCTCAGTTTACTACTTCTCAAGGGAAGAGGTTATTCCTAATAGTGGATCAGGGAGACAACCAGGAAAGTACCTGCACCCTCAAGAAATCCATGATCAGAATTGTAGTCCTATCCTTCCTTTTGAACAATCTTATGTGATCTTATTGAATTCCATCAGCATGCCTTCATTCTTGTCTAATCATGAGAAAGTAGTAATATTACATATGCAAGAGACCCAATTCAGCATGAGCAATGAACATTAATGAATAACTCTGTGCCATATTTGGCAAAAAAGGAATAAAGCCATATTTTTGTGACTTTGATCAGATTTTTCTATATTAAATGTATTAATTATCTTTTGCCTCTAATTAAATGTCTCTGAAATTGTTCTCCATATGTTTGTAGGCACAATATTTGATAAGAACAAGTGAAACAAATATGTACTTGAAGTAATGAAAATAACTGAACCTAAGGAAAGAGCATAAGATAAAGAATTAAAATCAGAAATTAACATAACTCTGAAAGGGAGACTTTCATTTGCAAGCACATTAAATCTTTCACAGATGTGCCATTTAAATTAAAAGACTGCCAAGATAAAGTAAAGCAGATTTCCCAATTAATATATATATATATATGTATATGTATGCTACTAATGAATGCAAACACATCCTAATCTCTCTTGTTTAATGACTCATTATTATTAGAATTTTTATCCCACACTTTTCCTCCAGGGAAGAATATAGAACTGATATGAAAGTTATTGGTATTTGTGTGCTCATTTCCTTTAGAAGTGTATTCTAGAAAAGGACTAATATTTTCTCTTGAAATATGAATACAGCATTATGGAATGACTCTCGATGTCCTGATTGTATTTGAAAATCATTTACTGTGTTTCTAATGAGAGAATCCCTAGAGTGCAAAATTGATTTTTTTCAACTGATGTATTTTAATATGTACAAATAACACAGCTCATCTTTTCCAATCATAGGGAATGTTTCACGTGAATGTGGGTATTCTTCCATCTCTGCTCTGCCACCTAGGACTGTTGTTTAACCTGGTGCAGCAGGCACAGAAATGCCTCTTGTTCTCTCTTTCTCCCTCCTTCTGGTTAGTACATTTCCTGACTCCTGAGGAAGTATGAGTTATAAAGTTTTTTCTTAAATTATTATCAAAAGGAAAGATAGTAGATGATGACAATACTCTGTTTGAATTCACCCTATGTTGATTCAAACAAAGCCAAAAACAACATTCTATTTTGCTATTCATATTTTGTTGGAAATGAAAGTTCTCAACCACATTAACATTGACCTCTGAATATTATTCTTGCTAAAAAAGCAAGCTGAGTCTAAAAAGAAACATTGTAATAGAATAATTCTTTTGTATTGTTAAGCTAACAGAATTACAATTGTTTTAATGTGATTAATTTAATTTGGAATTTTTCCTTAGGAAGAAACAGAGTTGCATTTTGAAAATTTATCCTATATGATACAAAAACATATAATATTCTTCATATAATAGTATGTAAAATATATAAACATATAGACTACAAGTTCTTTTTTATTCTGCCAGTCCTGGGGCATGAACTCAGAACCTGAGCATTGACCCTGTGCTTTCCTCAAAGTAAGCACTCTACCACTTGAGCCATAGCACCACTTCAGGCTTTTTCTATGCATGTGGTACGGTCTTTGTTCATTCTAGGCAAGCACTCTATCATTAGGCCAAACTCCCAGCCCTTAGAATACAAGTTCTATAAATAAACATAAATATATAGACACATATATTTACATATAAATATATATATATTTATGTATATATAAATATAAATATATAGAACATATATAAACATATATAAATACAATATAAACATAAAGACTACAATTTCTTAGATGTTTGAATGTCTACAACTCTCTTCAACCTTAGGTCTTTTTTCTGTGCAGAATTAGGGTAGGAAGAAAAAAAATAGCACAAATAAATTGGCTTTAATTCCCAAGTTCAGATGTGTATTGACTGGGCCCTCCAGGTGATGTTAAGGAATGAAATATTAATATCAACTCCCTCACACAAACTAGTGCTATGCTGGCATGAAATGAGGATCACTGTGCAGCAACGACATTGAAATCTAAAACTAAACTAGCATTATCATCACCCTTCTTATCAACGCTGACACCGAAATCTTTATCTCCTTGAACACCAGACATATCCACCTGAATGCATTTTTCTTATGTCCCTAAAACCTGGTTCCTATTTTGTCACTCACATATCAGAGAGTGATATGATGCTTTCAGTGGAACCGAAGGAAAAGTGATGAGTATCTTCCCTAGCGTATCTATCTCTCCATCCATCTATCTACCCATCCATCCATTAGTCTATCTATCTATCTATCTATCTATCTATCTATCTATCTATCTATCTATTTAATTAGTGGTGCTGGGATTTGAACTCTAAGCCTTAGGCCTAGAGTCATTTCCCCTTTTATTTATTTTAGTTATGTTTTTTGGATAGGGTATTTTGCTTTGGGCAAACATTAACTTCAGACTCTGATCCTTTGATTAGCTCTTCCCTCCTTCCCTCCCTCCCTTCTCTGTCTGTGTCCCTCTTTCTCTTCCTCTGTCACATGTGCATGCCCATGCATGTGTGTGCATGTGCATACACACACAACGCAAAGGAAACCTGAGTATCATACTATTGAATAACTGCTTTGTGAATATGCACTATAGCAAGATATATTTAGCCTGACACTGGCTAATGGTTACTCTTAGGAACTCAAGTCTTAGCTAAATGGGTGCCAATTAAGCAAGACTTTTATGGAACACCTAGTTGGGACTAAGAATATACAGAACTGGAGGTATAAAAAGTAATACGTTAGTATGTGCTATATCTATGATGTTGATTTTTTGGGTCCTCTGTGGGTTTTGTCTTGCTTTATGCTCTTTTCTTTAATGAAATTAGGGTTGTCCTCTGTGTTGGGCAGAGATTACCTGAGTTCTCTTTCTAACCTGAAGTCACATTCTTATCACCGGTGTTCTGAGCCCAAAGCTGTAGTCCCAGTGTGTTTCTTGTGATCCAGGCTTTGAACCTTAGAGGGTCCATGAAGAAGGAACTCTTGTTTTATGTCTTTGTAGATTGTTCTATGTTCTTCTAAAGTACAATTTGGCCATGGACTTTCTAAGCCCAGAGCTTTGAATCTTCTCTTAAAAAAAAAAGCAGTTAGTTTCTAAAGTGATTGCATCCAAAGAAGGAAGATTCCTGAGAGACCTCACATGGTTAATTTCATTTAAGGATCATTTAGAAACCAACATTTACTTATGGATGGGAAATTTCAATACAGTAATGATTGTCCTCACAAACATGACATTGGTGTTTGTACAGAGCTTTTCTGCTTGATGGCTATTTATCCATCTACTTGATTCAAGATGATGTTGGTCTCTTGTATTTATCTTAATTATTGATCCTTTCTTTGATGTATTAGGTGGCTGTTCTTTCAGCATAGCTAATGACTAAAAGTCTTAGAAAGGGCATAGAAACAGGAGCACAGGCACAAATTATATAAGAAAGACAGTATTTCCTGCTAGTTCTTGCTAAATGTTCTACTACTCAGATCATCTCCTTATCTTTTCTGATTTTTGTTATTTTTCGGGGAGAGTCTCATATTTTTTCCTGTGCTCAGTATCAAATACTGGTCTTCCCCATTATGCTCTCTAAGTAGACTTTCATATCTGGACACAATTTAATCCAGAGCTAACCACTAAATATTTTATAATTATTTATCCCAATTAGGTAATTTATTTCTCCAAAAGTAATTCTTAAGTGAATCAATAAAAGTATACACTGAGTGAAAAAGAAGAGAAAAAATTAAATGTATGAAAAGTTAGAGGAGATTCAAGGAGGAAAAATGAATCAAGGCACTATAACAAAGCATCTCGAGCTGTGCAACAGGGAGTTGAAAACTCCCCTTGATATCAATAGTATGATTTGTATGTTAGAGACATGAATACATTTCTATTCAACATGTACTTTTGCATAAAATAAGTAGCACTTTGGAAGAGATTTCCTAGAACTTTCTTATGTTACATCTTCCAAATGCTGAAAACACACGACACACACTTTTATATTTTGAAGGTGAGGTAGTTTGTCATTTACAAATTAATTATTGTGATTCTCATTTAGGATAGTAGTATATAGGATTTCTATAAGGAAAGTAAAATATATGATGAAATGTCATTTCCTTCTCATTTTAATATTACTTTGCATTTAGACTTTATCACATTATTTCCAGTGGCTCCATTTCTAGATGGCTCTGCCAGTACTGCTTACTTTAGCCTTTCTGTGAAGCTTAATGAGATTGCCTTCGAGTCATACTTTTTTTTTTGGAAAAGTGGGCAGTTTAATAATGGGTTTAAATTAAATGAACCCAAGTCTAAGGATAAGGTCTCTGATTTTCATTTAGCTCATAGGAGTTGCCCTTAGAGTTGGAATGGTTGATTAGTCAGAGGTCATGAATAGGTTTAGTCCTGCCAATAGGTAAAAGTGGTCACTAACCGTGTGATTTTTGTTTGAAAGCTGTTGGAACATTTACTATATGCAAAACATTATTACTACTATACTTTTAAATACGCTTATATAACTGATAAAATGAAGCACTTTGTTTGAGCATTTTAGCACACTAATGTGTTCTTGCCATTCAGTCTTGACCTATATTTAAGGAGCACATAATCATACATTTAATAATGGCAATCATTGAGTTATTTTGTCCAGTATTCCTGAGTTCATACATGTGCTAAATAATTCAGTCATTGTTTCATCCTGTCTCTATAATAGTCGTAAAATTATTATTCATTAGGCGAACCACTGAAACACCAACTTTGAGCTATGCTTATTGGTAGGAAAGCATGTAATAAAGTCAAGGATGTATTCTTCTTTTGTAAAGCTTACTTTTATTCTACTGAAAGATCAAATGATAAAGAAATTACTAAATGACCAATAACACAAGGCAGTGATAAGATTTATGGAGAAATTAAGCGCAGTGTTGTGATAGAGCATCACTTATTTAAATTAGGTTATTACAGTAAAGGACTCTTTAAGGAGAAGGCACTGGAGCTTATTCATTCAGCAAAAGGTATTCTGAGTAATACTAATTTCTGGTACAAAAGCTGGGAGGAGAAAATTATCTTACATGACTGTGAACCTGAAATGACAGTTAAAAAGAACAGAGATTGCTGAGTTTGGAGATCATGCAGCATTTTCTCGGGCATGGTGGGTGTGGAGAGCGGGGAGCTGGTGTCAGTGGTTCACATTGGTAATACTAACTACGCACAGAGCTGGGATCTGAGGAACACTATTCAAAACTAGTCTGGGCAGGAAAGTCTGTGAGACTTTTTTGTCTAATTAACCAGAAAAAATCCAGAAGCAAACCTAAAGAAGTCTAAGCAGCATCCTATAGTAAAAAGCTCAGAGATGGCCCTATTTTTAAGCCTCATTATCAACACACACACACACACACACACACACACACACACACACACACACTCAACTTTTTAAAAAGGAAAAAGAAATTAAGATTCCATTCTGTCTGGAGAAAAGCCTTTCTGAAAAGAAATGGGTTGAATCATCTTTTTTTTAACTTAAAGATTTATTTTTGAAACATTTTGAAAAAGAGAAAATGACACACTGTTGGTGGGAAAGTTGAGGGGTGGAGGAGCAGGCCCTAGGTAAGTGATCACTACAGCACCTGGAGTTTAGAAGCCTCCTTGGGAGAGCCACATGCACTGCCATGCAGCACAGGGGACAGCTGTGGTCTGAGGCCTGGTATAGCAGTTCCCACAGCATGTCAACCCGCTATAGGTCCAAATCATAATAATCTTCCAGCTCGTCATGAAGCAAGTCCCACTCATCCTCAAAGTCTGTCAGCTCATCATCCCCACCTGCAGCCAAAAGCATAAGCAATATTACCCCAGCTTAAAGGTGACAACTTCCTCTTCATTGTTGTCAAAGGGGCTGCTGTTCTCTCTTTCCTCAATGAGCTCCCAGAAATGGTTCCTTCACTGGGCCCAGTATCTCCTCGAGGCTGCCACTTTCTGTCTCTGTGGCTCTTCTCTCAGGCCATCGGGGTATGCATGCTTGTAGAAACAGTCCCCTCCAATCACTTCTACACTGTTGGTGGGAGTGCAAACTCGTTCAACCACTATGGAAAGCAGTGTGGCACTTCCTCAAAAGACTAAGCATAGAACTCCCCTAGGACCTAGCAATTCCACTACTTGGCATTTACCCAGTTATCCAGAAACAAGGAACAACGATGTTCATTGCAGCACTATTTACCATAGCAAAGATATGGAACCAACCCAGATGCCCCTCAGTTTTGAATCATCTTTTTAAGCATCACACTGATTGTTGTGAAGTATTAGCTTGTTGGTAATGAAATTAAACTTCTAATTATTGGCAGCATTGTTTTGGAGCCATTAAGAAATACAGGTTCCAACTCACAGAAATTAGAAACAATATTATTGTTAAATTACCTTTATAATTAAATGTTCTTATTTTAAATGCCAACAGTAAACTAAAAAGGCAGACATTAGGCAAATGTATAAGAAATGTCCGATAGTAGAATGATTCACTCATCTAATTTAGGGGTATATATTTAAGAAACATCTTCTTTAGTAATCAATCTCAGTTTGATAGACTTGTAGTTTAATCATTGTAGTCATTGTAGTTTAATCTTTTTAAGCACATGCATGTGAAAACACAACCTGTCTGCTCTCTGTGCATAGTTCCGTTATTATCTGATTCTATCTGATTAAGATAGAAACCAACTCATTTTATTAATATGTTCCTCTACATAGAAAATGATGGCCGCAATTGGTTTGTCAAATCTATTCAAAATGTCATTCAGTCCCTTGAAAAGCTAAGTGAAAGTGACAGAATCTGAGTATCTGTGGTTCACAAGCATTTGTAGGAAGTATTCCTCAGAGTGTTTACAGGTGGATTTATCAAGTGCATTGAACATATTTCAGAAGATTACTTTAAGGATCCTATACCATACCTAGTTAAAATACAGCTAAGAGAACTTAGCTGTCTTCCCCATATCACTTTGTTCCAAAGTAAAAAGAAATTCATTTCTCTTCTCATTTATTTGTTTCTTTCTTTATTTTTATTTTTCCAGTTACTGAAGATCTTTCTATGAACATTTCTCATCTTTCAGGGAAATCTACCTGACAGATCATTTTGTGTGCTAGCTAAGAGGCAGTAGCTTTTAAATAGTTATGCATTTTAGTTTTACATAAAATTGAGAAACACACAAAAAGGATTTTGATGTGAATAAATACTTAACTTTTAATAAAAATAATTTCTTCTAAAAATATGAAACAAAATGTAGACTTTTATTTTTATGTGAAAAGAATCTGAATTTTACTAAAAATGAATGTATATGTACAAAAGTCCATATGCCCATATATTCAACATCAAAACATATTTTTCCTGCTTTGTCTACATTTTAATATTTTCAAATAACTTGAAAGAAAACCATATGAATAATTCATTAAGGTATTAGTGTACATAAATGCCCTTGATGAAATAAAATAAAATATAATATCATTTATAGATATTACTGTTTAAAATTCTCAAATATACTGTTAATTTGCAGGTTTTTATTAAAGAAAAGCGATGAAGAATTTTAAGATTATTTCTGCTATAATCAAGATAAATCTTGTTTATTCATTCATGCATTCATTTGCTTAGTAGCTATTCATTTTTTTCATATAACATCTATCACTTACTAGGCAACTATTTTAGCTCCACCAGCTTCATAAGAGAGCTCCCCATTGATTGGCAGTCATAAAAACATCATCATCTCCTTGACAGTGTCCAGCAATGAGAAATTCATGAGTGACAGCTCTAAGGACCGAGTAGCATTTCTGCTTCTAAGACAAAGGAAACAGATTCTTGATTTTTTGCCTAGTATTAAGAGAAGGTTTGTGACTTTTTTACTATCCTTATCATTAGTACAGTCAAAGGTCTTGGGGATTTATGAGAAAGTAGGTCTGTGAACCTGCAGAGCAGCCACAGGTGCCACTGAAAGCCCTCACTGTCCTCCTCTCCTAGAAATGAAAATGAGTGCAGTGAAACCAGCAGGTGGATGCCACCAGCCCCAGCTTGGAGAAAGGAGAGGGAACAGAGTTGAAATTCTCAAAGTTC
Source organism: Megascapheus bottae (assembly GCF_031878675.1). Taxonomy (NCBI): domain Eukaryota; kingdom Metazoa; phylum Chordata; class Mammalia; order Rodentia; family Geomyidae; genus Megascapheus; species Megascapheus bottae. Next base: position 15,189,508 of record NC_143527.1, on the reverse strand, counting down.
AATCAATTGTAAAAATCCCTTAGATAATTACTTGCTGAAAGCAGAATGTCTCTGACCTTCATGCAACAGACACTCTTTTGCTGTAGGAAGGCACCTCACCAGGAAATTTGTGTTTACAAATAGCAGTCCAAATGAGATAGGCGACGATGTGCAGATCACATGGCAAGAGTCTTCTTAGATCGATCAATTTCAAACTTCTTTCACATAATATAATCCATTTTTGGAAACAAAGGTTTATATGACTTCTTGGTATAATACACAAAGGACAAGCTCTGCAGAAATAAAGATGCGCCATTGGGAGTGGGACACTGGTGGATCAGAGTCATTTGTGCTGGCCATTGGATTCACATTTTAGGATCCAAGTTAAATGAATTTGCATTTAGACAAATGATATTAAACAATAATATAGATATGTCCTTCTACCACTTCCTCATTCCATATTACTACAGTAACTGCCTTTTCCTGTTACCTATGAGAGTTTATATACTGTGTGTCTGTGTGGCAGAAATGCCATACATCTTTTTCAACTGGAAAAGAGCTTGAAATGGGCCTTACTGGCAGAGAACTGAACAAATACCACAAGTCAGGTTATGCCCCATATTCATCCCCACTGACCATTTCTTCAAACCCCAACCATCAGTGCCAGAAAGGTAAGCCTCTTATCTCCTCCTCAGTTCCCTCAGTTCCTTCAGCAGATTCTGTGGAGTCTCAGGAAACCCACACAGAGTTAGGAAAAGACAGAATGCCGAGCCATTTATGTTGCAGCTGTGAACATGAAATGGCTACAAAAATAACAAATAGAAGAAATCAGGAGGAAAGGGAGAGTCTTTATCATGAATGCATACATCTTCCAAACTTGATCCTAAAACAGATTCGTTGAGGTGGAATATTGCTCAGATCTAGAGCCCATGCCTAGCCTGTGGAAGATCATTAAGAAAGGAAAAATAAGGACTTAGTTTTACATATTCCTCATGGTCCTTGGAAAATTAGAAGAGATTCAAATAACTAAGCTGTCTCCAGGCTTTTCCCCCTCTGTCTCCATTACCTGATGATGATTAGTAAGGTGAGGATGTCTCATATTCTTCTCACATATGGAAGGTAGTCCTGCCAATGGTAACACCACAGTGCCTTCAATGAGATACATGTGACTGTCTTGCATGATAAAATCACATCTTGCATTTACTTCAGCAGATTTATTTATAGATATTTTGCCTTCCTACTGATGGGAACCTATAGTTTTTTCTTTAACACTAACATATAATTTTATTTGTCCCTCAAGTGGAAGAATTATAGAGTGCCTCTAATAATATCTTTATAGTGAATATAAACAACTTGATTAGCAAGAGATTGTTTCAGCCTCATAAAATGAGATGATCAGAAATGTTTGTTTCATTGAGAAAATCAACTTATTTCTTACCATTTTGACACCAGTATCTAATTTTACACCGTGTCCTGTCCTTTTGCTTGTCAGTTAGGTATGTATTCATTTATTCATTTATATTGCTTCATTTGTTCAATGAAGTTATCATGTATCAATTTGTTAATAATTTGACAACTACATCCTTTATGTGACCTATCATTAAAAATTAGTAAGTTAGATCATTAAAGTAAGCTAACTGAATTCTAATATAATAAGCCAAAGAAAATAGTGCATGCTTACCTTTTCTTGAATTATATACAAGGGAACAAAATTCTTGCTTTAGAAATCTTAGCAAAACCTTGATACAAAAGGGCATATAGTAAGATGCTGAATGAAAGGATCTCTAGGATATAGAAACATAAGCCATATAATGAATGATTGTTGTTCTTAACGTACTATGTTATCTCTCATCTCTTTTGCTGTCCCTTGGTTATCTCATATTGTTACAGTATCTCAGTTTGTTATCTGATATATCGGATATATTTGTATTTGATTATTTGAAATTGGATAGGGAACGGGGGAAAACAAATGGGGGATGAGGGGAAGGGAAATGGGGACCAAGACATGTGAAAGGGTATCAATGTATGGGAATTAATGCACCATCTATCTGGCAAATATCATGTAACCGTTCTATTAATTACAATAAAAATATATGAAAAAAAGAAATCTTCTCTTGAAAATGATAAATATTTTAATGACTTCTAGAACCAGGTAGAGGTTAGAACATCAGATAAAAATATGAATATTAATCACATGCCTGCCTTCTGACTAAAATTGATCCTAGCTTTGGTTACTTTTTGAAATAGCCTAGCCGTATGTTAGACAGGTCACAACTTGAGTTCTAATTTTCCTTAAGGTATAATACAGAAGAGTAGATTAGTTTATTATAGTTTTTAAATAGAATGTGTGCATTCCTAGGATCTTAGCATTGAGTTCAGAATGGATTTTCCCTCTCCATGCTGAGAAGGACATGGATGTCAGAAACTTGTCTGTAGGAAACAACTTGACAGAGGGTTGCACACCGGAGTCAGATGTTACCAGCCAGAGAATGTACTTCTCCTCTGACACGCTGGCCTTGTGAGAAGCTGACATTGATGGGAAGTGATGCTCTTTAGCCAAAGGGAAAAGCATATACCATGCTGTCAAATCACATTTGCCTCAAACTACATAAATACTTTTTTGTTAGGATCTCTTCATAGGGAATACAGGTCTTGTTGATACTATTTGCCTTTTGCATGCAATGTCATCCCTGACTTTAATGTATATAAAATGATAGCTGTCATAATAAGCACACAATAAAAGAAATATATGCTGTTGGTAACCATTGGCGTCTGTACAGTCGGAATCCACAATAAAGCAAGTGTATGCTTGCATACACTATAAGGTACATCACATCTTATATTCACCTAATACCCACAATCACCAGACCTTTGCCTGCTTTTGTGAGGAAGGCGACTAACAATGCATCAGGTTTAAGTAGTCTCCTTTTGTGAATGAATTAGAGACATTTTAAGTTCTGACTTTCAGTTCCAAGGAAAATAATGCAGTAACTATTAATTAGATTCCACACATTGAATTTTATGTCCTCAACCAATTCTTTTTCACTTCTAGGATATTAGATAGGTTGTTCAATTATTAACTCTTTTAATTCCATCTAACTTTATCAGCTTGTTACTTATATTGTGCACATGTCAAAAATCTAGAATTTCTAAGAATTGAACTTGAGCCTAGAACTTATTTTGCTGGTTCATAAAATACATGTCAAAATGGTTTAAAAGATCTCTTTCTTTGATAATGTACCTGACATTTGAATCTCTTTTAGTATTTGCACAAAATTTTCATGTTTGAATTATTCTAATGACAGGGAATTATTTTCTCAGTAAGTAGACTTTTTTATCTTATGCATATCTAACATTCAGTAATTTATATTCAAGACTTTATTCTGCTATAACTTCCACTCATTCATTGCATTTAGTTCCGCCAGAACTACAAAGATCAACTGTAATGAGTTTCGTGACTTTAGTGGCTTTTTCATATGGAACAACTGGCTTTTCGAGGCTATGAGGCCCCACTTCTTTCCATCAGTTCTTTTCTCTTAAATCTAATGTTCTTAGATTCTACAAATGTTTCTCATTTGCTTGCTAACTCTTTGCTGTCATGTCTTCTGCATGGTTTACAGACATTGTGTGATGGTTAGCCTTTATTGATGCCTTTCTTATTTTAAGTATTGTGCATTATTCATATTACCTACCATCATGCAAATGATGGTAAGTGATCCCATTATCTTATGGAACCCCACAAAACCTTTAAGCTTTTAGTGAATAGAGCCGATTGTATATCTTCACTTGGCTGATGGCAGATTTTATCTTACATGCAAGATCTCTTTATGTGTTATCTTTACATCTTCTCAAGGCCTAGTGCTCTATGCCTTGAGCTCCAGCACCACTTCCAGCTTTTTCTATGTATATGGTACCAAGGAATTGAACCTCGGTCTTCATGCATGCTAGGCAAACATTCTTAACACTAGGCCAAATTGAAGCCCCTATATCTTCTCTTAGATTAACTCTAAAGCCATAATCTCTTGCCCTTGCAATTCTTATATACCTAGTCAACATTATAAAAACATTGAATATAACCTCTGGAATGTTTCCAGCAATATGCAAGATATCAGTTGTATAGCCCATTTTTGAGTATAGCCTCCCACATGTTACTTCCACTTTACGTTTACTCAGACATTTTTTAACAGCTTTATAAACTACATGATTGTAATAAGTACTCTTCTGTATTGAATAGTTCAGGGATCAAATCAAAAGCAAGACACAGGAATGGAGGAAATATATTTGCCATATGGTCTAGTCTACAATCCCAAATCACACAGACGTAGACTGGATGTACCATATAAATCCTACAGATGTCCATGGAGAACCATGAGTCTTCTCAACAATGCCTTACCCTACATGGCTCAGAAGAACTTTAGAAAAAGTTCACCTCAGTCCCTGGTTTTAAAATCCACTCGAAATGATAAAATGGAGAAATTTCTAAATCTTTCACCAATCCAGTGACATACCTGGAATGCACACTCCAGATTTCTTAAAGCAGGGAATCTTCTTTGTGATACTGAAAGAAATTTCCTCTCTCTCTCTCTCTCTTTCTCTCTCTCTCTCTCTCTCTCTCTCTCTCTCTCTCTCTCTCTCTCTGTCTCTCTGTCTCTCTGTCTCTCTCTCTCTTTCTGTCTCTCCTCTCTCTGTCTCTCTGTCGCTGTCTCTCTCTCATTTTTCTTCTTTTCACTCTCTCTCCCTCTCTCTTTCTTTATGTATTTTGTATTTAAATAGCTTGAGAAAGTAATGATTTATTTCACAGAGACTGTGTTAAAGATGAAGCTTTTGATAATCAGATAGTTTGTCCCTCCTTTCTCCTTTTTTTCCTTAAAATATATTCTTTAGTATTTATACAAGACTAATATGTGTAACAAAGAGAGAGACATAATTTTTGTTTGACAACCCTCTTTCGCATGAGGAAGAATGCCCTCTAGATAGCCAATTTCCATTCTCTTTATTCTAATGCTAATGATGTTATTTAAAGTTATTGGATGCACAGCATCAAATGACATTATTTCAAATGACTTCATGACACAGAGGGTATATTGTGGAAGGAATATCAAATAGAGGTGCTCAAGTGTTTCACCCTTTAAAATGCAAAGGAAGAAATGCAATTACTATTTATTATTTAGTTACCTAATGCCTGCCCATCATGTCTTTTTGAATTTGCCCAGTAACTTATAATTAAAAGAATCATTATCCCTGCTGGATGTGGGCACAGATTCACATTATTTCCTTAGAAGCCTGTCTGCTGTCTGGCTTTAATGAAAATTTAAACCTCTTAGAGTGACATGTGGTACCTGGATTATTTTTCTTTTGTCTGAACAGTTATAAGAGGAATGAACTCCTAGAAAAAAATAATGTTTCTTTCTACAGATTCTTTGCTTCCAATCGCTTATGTTCCTCTTTTTTTAAAAAAGATTGATGAGACAAGTGGAAAAGTATATAAAAATCAAGAGTCTGTAAGTTAATAATTCAGAAATTAAACCTTTAGGTCACCATACCTATAAATAAAGATTATTTACTTTCTGTGTCTGTGTGTATAGTAAAGTATATATATATAACATAACATATATCTATATTTATGCATATTTATATAGGTATATACTGTACCATACACATCTATATTTATATATGTATTTATATATTTTGTCACTCTCACAATTTTTTTAATGCCAGTCTTGTGGTTTCAACCCAGGACCTATGCCTAGTCCCTGAGCTTTTGGTGCTCAAATCTGGTACTCTACTACTTGAGCCAAATCTCAACATTCAGCATTTTGGTGACTAGGTGGAAATGACAGTCTCATGGACTTTCCTGCCTGGACTGGCTTTGAACCACAGTCCCCACATATAACACTACTAAGTAGCTAGGTAGGATTACAGATTAGAGGCATAGGCACCTGGCAAAATCACAACTGTTCTTGTGTATGGGGAAGGGGTCCTGGGGCCTGGACTCTTGGCCTGGGCACTGTCTCTGAGCTCTTCAGCTCAAGGCTACCCCACTCCTCCTTGAGCCACAGCTTCACATCCGGTTTTCTGGTGGTTCCTTGGACATTAAGAGTCCCACAGTCTTTAGTGTCCAGGCTGGCTTTGAACCACCCTCCTAAGATCTCAGAATCTTGAGTAGTTGGGATTACAAGGGTGAGCCACCACGCCTGGCACAATCACAACTTTTAATGCACATTTGCATGGAAACGTATTCATTCATATTGTTAGACATCTGTTACTATAATTCATCACCAGAACATTTCTATCCTCTTAGAGACCCTGTACTTCTTTTTTTTAATATTTTTATTTTAATTAATAAAAGGGTTACATAATATTTGCCAGATACAGAGTGCATTAATTCACATACATTGATACCCTTTCACATGTCTTGGTCCCCATTACCCTCCCCCCAGCCCCTCCCGTCTTGGTTTTCCCCCCTTCCCTATCCAATTTCAAATAACCAAATACAAATATATCCAATATATCAGATATCAAAGTGAGATACTGTAACAATATGAGATACCCAAGGGACAGCAAAAGAGATGAGAGACAACATAGTACATTAAGGACAACAGTCATTTATTATATGGCTTTTGTTTCAATATCCTGGAGGTCCTTTCAATTAGCTTCATACTATATGGCCTTATGTATCAAGGTTTTGCTCTATTGCAGATCTCTGCTAGGAGAGCCCAAGGTTTCTACTGATTATGACAAATGAGGGAAACCATTGAGCCTAAGTTCCTTTGAGTCTGGCTTACTTCACTTAATATGATTTTTTCTAAGACTTTCCATTTCCTAACAAATGGGGCGATGTCGTTTTTTCTGACAGCAGCATAGAATTCCATTGTGTACAAATACCACAACTTGTTGATCCACTCATCAACTGAGGGACATCTAGGTTGGTTCCATATCTTTGCTAAGGTGAATAATGCTGCAATGAACATTGTTGTGCTAGTGGATTTAGTATGCCCTAGATTCTGGATGGTTGGGTAAATGCCAAGTAGTGGAATTGCTGGGTCATAGGGGATCTCTATTAAATAGGAAGCCTACAGAGTGGGAGAAGATCTTCACCAACCAAACAACGGACAAAGGCCTCATATCTAAAATATATCAACAGCTCAAAAAATTGAATCACTCCAAAACTAATCTCCAAAGTAACAACCATCCCATTAAAAAATGGGCCAAAGACTTAAAGAGAGTCTTCTCTGAAGAAGAAACAAAAATGGCCTATAGACACATGAAGAAATGCTCAATATCTCTGGTCATAAAAGAAATGCAAATCAAAACAACTCTAAGATTCCACCTCACTCCAGTTAGAATGGCCAGGATCAGGAAAATGAATAACAACAGATGCTGGAGGGGATGTGGTCAGGAGGGATCACTACTACACTGTTGGTGGGAGTGCAAACTCATTCAACCACTATGGAACCAGTATGGCAGTGCCTCAAAAGGCTAAACATAGAGCTCCCCTGTGCCTCTTATATAATAAATTCTGTTTCCTTCAGCTCTCTATTCTATGTTCTGTCCCCATGAATTCACCTTCTGTAGATGCTCTATATAATTACATCTGTCCTGTTTCACTTGTCATGTCTTTTGGAGCCATGTCGTGTTTTACACTATTTATTGCTCTTTGCAATTCCATTATATGGGTATACAAAGTACATTTATCCATTCTAATATCGACAAGGTATTGATTTACCCCTAGTATGGTTCATTATAAACAAATGTGCTACAACCTTCTGGGACTTTCTGGTCATTTATGAATATAAATTTTCTCTTTAAGAAGTATCTGGAATTAAAATTGAAGGGTTCAAGATGAAATATGTCTCACTTGATTAGGAATTCTTTTCCAGTGTAATTACTCCAATGTTGAATTACTCCCAGTAGTATATGGAAGTTCCCTTTGTCCAACACTAAACACCCAGCCTGTAGCATTATTGGAGATATTAATTTTAGCAATGTTACAGTGGGTCTTCTCATCATCTTCATGCACCTCTGATTTGTATTTTTCACATAACTGAAAATGTTGAACATTATTTCATGTTCCTTCCACACTTGAAACTTTTATTTCAATAGTTTTATACATTGCATTGTCAATCTTTTTGAATTCTGTCCTGTGCATGCTCTTATACTCCTGAACATGTTCCTCAGATCCTGATGTTATGTCTATATTCTCCAAATCTGTGGAAGTGAACATTTTTAATATTCTTAAGGTGGCTTTTTGATGTGTTGAATTTTTGTGCAATAATCATTTTCTTTTATTCATAATACCCCCTGTATGACCTCTTAATAAAATCTTTGTCTGAAGTGTGGTAGGATTATGGTATGTTTTATTAGCTTTTTATGTTCTATACTCCATCTTGAATTAAGTTTTGTGTATGAATTGAGGAAAAGTCTGAGGGTTGTTTTTATATGTAGCTGTTTAGTTTTGTTGATGATGTTTATTAGAATATTCTTTCTCAATGAGTTACTTAGTTCTTTATTGACAGTCAGTTCACCAGGTTTATTGGTGTCTGTTTCTGTGTCACACTTTGTTCCAGCTATCTGCTTATCACTTTTGAATTCTACATTGCCATATTGGATGCATCTTTACAGCTAGTTTTGAAATCAGGTGATTCAGAATAAGTATACTTTTCAAATGATGCATCTTTTCTATTTCCTATTACAGTATACTATAGCTATTTAAACTGCTTTTATAAGGATACTTAGAGGCATATAAGAGTGATTCACGTGGAATACGAAGTGTCATCATACCTAAGGAATTCATGATTTGGACAAGTATGATAAGCAGCCCCATGTGTAAGATTGCATTTAGAAAATCCCAGGATAGACATATACTAGAGAACAGGAGGAATTGACCTATAATATGGTGAAATTTTTCTTGCAAAAGGTAGGATTTGAATAATCAGAAAGCTAATACTTTTCCAAAGGTCCTAAATATCTGTTTCATACCATGTGTTTTTGATATGGTGGATCTATTCAAGCATCACAAAGTTGCTGAAAAAAATCTGTCCTTATTTCATCTCCATTCTATGATTAGAACTGTTCTTACAAAGTTTTTCCTGTTTGTATCATGTTGCTTTTCTTCAAACTCCAAACAAACATGAGTCACTGTAGTTGTCATCCTTGTTTTCTGTCACTAATGTTCTATGATCTAAGCAGTTTAGTTATGGTTCATGCTGAAAATACCATGGAATAGAGTTGACTATTTTTCTGATGAATGACAAAGAAATTAACAAGGCTAGCAGTGTCAAAGAATGTACTTGAAGGAAAACACCTTGGTGGATTGTGTCATTGATCACATGAATTTTATCATGTGATTACCAAGAATAATTCTTAAGAAAGTAGAAATATTACAAATAGGGAGATGTCATTCTTTCTGAGAGCAGCATAGAATTCCATTGAGTATAAGTACCACATCTTCTTGATCCAATCATCTGCTGAGAGGCATCTGGGGTGGTTCCATATCTTTGCTATGGCAATTAGTGCTGCCATGAGCATCATGGTGCTAATGGCTTTAGTATGTCCTTGTTTCTGGACTTTTGGGTAACTACCAAGAAGTGGGATTTCTGGGTCAAAGGGGAGCTCTATATTTAGTCTTTTTAGGAACCACCATACTGATTTCCATAGTGATTGAATGAGTTTAAACTCCCACCAACAGTGTAGTAGTGATCCCTCCTGGTCACCTCCTCCTCATCTTCTGTCTTTTATTACATTTCTTGATCATTTTTAAGGAAATGAAAAGACTTAGAAAAAATCATCTTAAATGAAGTAAGCCAGACCCAAAGGAACAGAGGCTCAATGATCTCCCTCATTTGAAATAATGGGTACACATCTAGGATTCTCCTAGCAGAGGACTACAATAGCTCAAAATCGAAATACATAAGATAATATAGGATGAGACTAAATGAAAGGATCTCTGGGATATGGAAACAAGAGCTTTATCTTGAGTGATTGTTGTTCTTAATGTACTATGTTATTTCTCTTCTCCTTTGTTGCTCTTTGGTTAATCTCATATTGTTACTGTACCTAACTTTTTTACCTGGTGTATTATATATACATTTATTTGTTTATTTGAAATAGGAAATGGAAGGGGGGCAAAACAAGATGATTCGGGGGGGGGGAGGGAAATGGGAACAAAAACATGAGAAGGGGTATCAATGTGTGAGAAGTAATGCACCTACTCTCTGGCGAATGTAACTCTAACCCTTCTATATATTACCACAACAATAAAAATTAAAATAAAATAAATCTGAGATGAAAAATGGCAAGTAACAGACAAGATAAAATGATGGCATTTGCAGGAAGTGGATGAATATAGAGTGAATCATGATGAGTGAGACAAGTCAAGACCAAAGGAACAAAAGGCACATGGTACCCTTAATATGTGGCTATTACATCCAAACAGTACAAGAGCGAGGACTCAATATTTATGTACCCAATGCTATGGACATGGTATTGGAAATACAAACACAGCTACCTAGACATAAAAATCTATGACTCTATAGACATAATGTTTTATTACATAGATTAATATGTATCTATGACGTACAAACCCTCAGCCTAATTTTAATTATGTTCTAAAATCTAAGTGCCAGTGATTGTATATAGAAATTCCCTTCTTGAATACTTGTTTGTTATATGTGTCGTATAAAAATCAATGTTAATAAATTCTTTAATAAAAAATTAAAAAGAGCCCAGGCCCAGATGGATTCACTGCGGAATTCTACAAGACATTTAAAGATGAAATAACACCTATACTCTTGAAACTCTTCCAAGAAATAGAAACATAAGGAGCAATACCAAACTCATTTTATGAAGCTAATATTACTCTCATCCCCAAACCAGGGAAAGACCCAACAAAAAAAGAAAACTACAGACCTATCTCTCTAATGAACACAGACGCAAAACTCCTCAACAAAATATTAGCCAACCGAATCCAGAAAAAAATTTAAAAAATCATCCACTATGATCAAGTGGGCTTCATCCCACAGATGCAAGGCTGGTTTAACATTCACAAATCAATCAATGTAATATATCATATCAATAGAATTAAGGATAAGAATCATATGATAATTTCTCTGGATGCAGAGAAGGCATTTGACAAAATACAACATCCATCCATGTTGAAAGCACTAGAAAAAATAGGAACAAGAGGTACATTCCTCAAAATAGTGAAAGCCATATATGAAAAACTTACAGCCAGTATTATACTAAATGGTGAAAGACTGGAACCATTCACCTTAAAATCAGGAACTAGACAGATGTCCACTCTCTCCACTTCTCTTCAATATAGTGCTGGAACCCTTAGCCAGAGCAATAAGGCAAGAAAAGGACATCAAAGGGATCACATAGGGAAAGAAGAAATTAAACTATCCCTATTTGCAGATGACATGATCCTCTACTTGAGTGACCCAACAAACTCCATGCTCAAACTTCGAGAATTAATAAACTACTTTAGCAAAGTGGCAGGATACATAATCAATCTTCAGAAGTCAGTAGCTTTCTTGTACACCAACAATACGTAAACAGAAGGCCAAATTAAGAAAATGATCCCATTCACAATAGCCCCCAAAAGAATAAAATACTTAGGAATATACTTAACCAAAGATGTAAAGGAATTATTCAATGAAAACTATAAAAGCCTAATGAAAGAAATTAAAGAGGACACTAGGAAATGGAAAGACATCCCATGCTCATGGCTAGGGAGAATCAACATAGTGAAAATGGCTATACTGCCAAAATTGATATACAAATTCAATGCAATCCCCATCAAAATCCCAAAGACATTCTTTATGGAAATAGAAGATATAATCCAAAGATTCATGTGGAACAAGAAAAGGCCTAGAATAGCCAAAACAATTCTAGGCAAAAAGAGCAATGCTGGTGGTATTACAATACCAGACTTGAAACTCTACAATAGAGCCATAATAACAAAAACTGCTTGGTACTGGCACAAAAACAGACCAGAAGATCAGTGGAACAGAATAGAAGACCCAGAAATAGAACCACATACCTATAGGCAACTTGTATTTGACAAAGGAGCCAAAGACACACAGTGGAAAAAACACAGTCTATTCAATTATTGGTGCTGGCAAAACTGGGCAGCCACATGCAGAAAACAAAAAATTGACCCTGGCCTTTCGTCATGCACAAGCATTAACTCAAAGTGGATCAAAGACTTCAAAGTCAGACCGGAAACCGTGAAACTGCTACATGATAAAGTAGGAGAGACACTGGAACTCATAGGTACAGGCTACAGATTCCTAAACAGAATCCCAGGGTCACAACAGATTGGAGAGAGACTCGATAAATGGGACTACCTAAAAATAAAAAGTTTCTGTACAGATAAAAACATAGTTGAAAAAGTAGAGAGACAGCCAACCAACTGGGAAAAGATATTCACCAACAATACATCTGACAAATGCTTAATATCCAGGGAACTCAAGAAACGAAGCCCCCCCCAAACCCAATAAACCATTCACTAAATGGGCAAGGGAACTAAAGAGAGACTTATCAGAAGAAGAGATTAAAATGGCAGAAAAGCATATGAGAAAATGTGCATCATCCATGGTCATAAAGAAAATGCAAATAAAAACAACCCTAAGATACCACCTTACCCCAACAAGAATGGCCAAGATTTTGAACTCAGACAATGACAGTTGCTGGCGGGGTTGTGGAGAAAAAGGAACCCTACTGCACTGCTGGTGGGATTGTAAACTAGTTCAGCCACTCTGGAAAGCAGTGTGGAGGTTTCTTAAAGAACTGAAAATAGACCTTCCCTATGATCCCACCATACCACTTCTGGGCATCTATCCTGAACATCATGATCCAGGATATTATAAGGACACCTGCTCAGCTATGTTCATCTCTGCACTATTCACAATAGCCAGGCAATGGAAACAATCCAGATGCCCCACTGCAGATAAATGGATACAGAAAATGTGGTATATATCCACAATGGAATTCTACATAGGAAACAGACAAGATAAAATAATGGCATTTGCAGGGAAGTGGATGAATCTAGAGCGAATCATGTTGAGTGAGACAAGTCAAGACCTAAGGAACAAAAGGCACATGGTATCCTTAATATGTGGCTATCAAATCCAAAGAGTACAAGAGCGAGGACTCAATAACTGCATACCCAAAGCTAAGTCCCAGTGATTGTAAATAGAGATTCCCTCCTTGAAGACTTGTTTGTTAAACTTGTCATTTAAAATATGATGTAAAAATCAACGTTAATAAATTCTCTAATAAATAAAATTAAAAAATAAATTAAAAAAGTAAAACAACCTTTTCCAAGAAAAATAATGGCAAGGAAACAAGAATATATATATTTAGTTCTAGTAATTTTATTGTATGGCTAAAATGTTGCTTTATCAGCAATGTCTAATATACAATCAGAAACGGAAGCCTCTACTGTTTGTATTATAGAAAGGTATAATTATTTTTATACTAGATGGTGTTTCTTCCTCCCCCCACCTTGGGATTTTTAATTTCAAAGAGGAGAGAATAAAATTACAGAGAAGTGTTAATTTTCAAATATCTATAAACATTTTCCATATATATATGGATGTAGATACATATATATGCCTCTATCACATTTCTCAGTATTTCATACAGTATTTTTATTTATTTATTGTTTTTTTGCAAATGAGTTTTTTTAAACCCCTAAGAAATTGTTCAGGATCATCCTTCAGTATGGAAGAAAATAATGGGGTTTACATAGGGGGCTTGTGGCATTTATGTCTGGCTGGTTAACCTGCAGCTTAGCGCTTTTACTGCACCTTGTTTTGTTGGAGCTGTGACAGCATTGTAAGTGCTAAGGAAGGCGAGCTGCAGCTAGAGAAGTTCTGAAGTGCTTAAGAGAGAAAACACTTCCAACAGGTTGAACTGAGGCAACTCAAACTAAGGTATTTCTGGATTCAAAAGTGAAGCCCAGATGGTGAGAGAAGCAGTTCCCGCTCTGTAATTGCGGCACCAATTGTGGCTCTGAAGGAATGTCACTTCAGCTGTCAAGGATTTGAGTCCTCATCAGGTGCAGGAACAAGTCCTGTTTACAGTGGAGATATTCTGGAGGGGGAGAGGGATGGAGAACACCCCTTTCTGAAAGCAGAAACCCCATGTAAGCACAGCTTGGGAAGACACATCCTCAGTGGCCATAGAGAAGCACATCAACACAAATCCCCAGAGTTCCCTAAGACACTGGCACTTGGCTGCTATCTCCCAAAAACATGTTTCAAGAATCCTCTTGTGCCAGACACTGAAAATCACTTCAAATACCTACAAGGAGATATGTGCTATCCTCTAACAACCAGAGGATAGTAAATGTGCTGAGGCAGAGACCAGTCACCACTGCATTTCTGAAACATTAGCAGTAGCTTCTACACGGATTTAATCAAAGGATGCATGCCTGGCAAGCTCTGGGTGCTCTGTGGAAAGAGAATTGTTTTCTGGCAGATCACATGTAAGAAGCTGTGGAGAATCTTGAGTCTCCCAGAAATCTATTCCAAGTAGAACCTCAAGCTCTGTCTTTTGTCTATGTGTCTACTGGCACTGTGGTTTGAACTCAGAAACTCACACGCTCTCTTGGATTTTTTTTCAAGCCTGATGCCCCACCTTTTAACCCTATCCCTACTTTAGACCTTTGTTTTTACTGGTTATTTGGAAATGAGTCTCAAAGAATTTTCTGCGCAGGCTACTTTGAACCCTGATCCTCAGATCTCAACCTGCAGAGTAGCTAGGGTTGCAGCCATGAGACCCCCAGCACTTGGTACATAATATATTCTCAGTATGAGTCAATTGCCTAGGGATTACTGTAGTAGAAACTTTAATCAAAGATTATAGAAGATTGCCTTAGTGAAATGAGGTGAAGCCAATGAGTCTGATGATAGAATCAGTTGATTTCTTAAGAAAAATTAAGTCCAAGCTCTCACTTTCATTAATTGTTGGTGAATTCAGCATTCATGAGATTTGTAGACAGAGGGCAAGAATGAGTTCTCAATCTAATTGAAGAGAAGTTAATTTGTCCATGACAATGCCGTAAGCTTCTTAGTTACCACAAAACAACAGATAACTATGAAGCATATGATTTAGTCCTTTTGTGAAATACACAGTTCTTTTTCACTGAGCATCAGTTTATTACTCATATTCCAAGAGCTATATAACATATAATATCTTCTTTCTGTCACACAGAACTACCTTTTCACCATGGAGCACTGAATGTTCTTTATGAGATATTTTGTATTTTATTGCTTCAATTTCATTTTTAGAAGCTTGAAAAATATTTCCCTTTAAAATAGGAACCATCTGCAAGAAAGATGACTCATAGTTTATTATTGATAATTGTAAGCACATAAACATAGCTAGGGGATGGGATAGCTATGACCACTAAACACTCTCTGTGACACTGGGATTCATTTTGCTGATCTATTGCTGAGCAACAAACCACTGTGAAACTTACTGGCTTTAAAGAACAAATATTTGATTATCACCCAGGGTTCTTTTGTTGAATGGGTACAGCCATGCTTTTCTTCCCCTTCATATGGTATAGGCAAAGGTGTGTGTTTGTGGGCTGGACTTGATTAGAATATTTACTGTAGCTTTCTCACATTGTTAGTACTTTGGGTTGGCTTTTCTGAGAAGTCATCAGACTATACATAGTTTATGGATATTTCTCTCTTCTACATTTGGACACCCTTGAAGCTTGACTTGTCAGAAACTGGCAGCTGGATTTCAAGAGGGTTTATACCGTATAGGATGGGACATACAATATCCACTGCTCTAGCAGAAATCACAATTTATAATCTGCTTACTAGTCCTATACCCATCAATCACAGATAATATGGTCTACATGATAACAAAATGGTGACTCTTCATACTCTGTTATTATTATATAAAGTTTGGGGTCTAAAAGATTTCCGGTTAGATACTGGTTGCTTATACCTATAATACTAGCTGCTCAGGAAGTTGAGATTAAGGATCAAGGTTCAAAGCCAGCCTGGGCAGGAAAGTATGTGAGACTCTTATCTCCAATTAATCACTGAAAAACCAAAAATAGATCTGCTTACAGTATTAGAGCACAAGCTTTGAGCAAAAGAGCTCATGGACAGTGTCCAGGCATGAATTCAAGCCCCACAATAGAAAGAGAGAAAGAAACGAGGGAAGGAAGAAAGGAAGGAAGGAAGATGAGAAGGAAAAAAGGAAAAGTTCTGGTATTTTAAATAATTTGTAAATGTTAACAAATGATTCCCAAATATGGATTAGCATCAGTGGGGATTTGGATACGTGTGTTGTTTGATAGTTTACCCTCTTCTACATAAACTTTGCCACCATAAATTTAGCATCATAAAATAAAATTATATCTTGGGATGCACACCTAAGAAGTACTTTTGGAATTTGTCTTAATTCATTTCCAACGCTTTTGTAGACAAAAATCAGAGACATGTAGCATTATAGCTGATTTAGCTCTTATGTTAGTCAGAGATGCTTTTCTGTCATCAACCTTGTAAACTGTAGCTCAGGTATGATTTTACTTGGGATCCAACCCCAATAAAATAAACTTTAAGAAAGATGTAGCACAGTTGCTAAGAGAACAAACACTGGGGCCAGCTTTGGACTGTGATAATAACTCTCTGTGCCCCATTTTTTTCTTTCGTTACACAGAAAAAATAACAGTAGCTTAGTAGCTTCCTTAGAAGGTTTTATAAAAACCTTTATGAGTTTGAATTGGTAGTATTATTGGAACCATTTTTGTGTGTAAGAGGCATTATATAAATATCAGCGACATGAACATATTACATTAGAAATAAAGGTAATGATAGAGAAAAACCAGATGGGTCATTTCACTGTTCAAATTCAGATCTCAGAAAGGACCTGCATTTACTGATGTAACTATGTTAGATATACACCATCTCCACACCAAGAGTATATTTAAAATTATGTTCCTTCCCCTACTAATGGTGAACTATTCCTTTAAGTTGGAAATAACAGAAAAGTCTATTTAATAGTCTTACATGGTAAGGGCAGTCTTATTTTCGGTTCCAGTACAACCCAAAGTAACAATGCTGCCTTAACTTCAAGTCATCAAGCTCATATAAGCACTTCTTTAACAAAAATTTATTGTTGGGTGATGTACAGAGGGGTTACAGTCACATTAGCTCAGTAGTGGGTACATTACTTCTCGAACATTCTCATGTTTTTTACCCCTTTCTCTCTCCCCACCCCTCCCATTTCTTTTCTTTTTCTATTGTCAGGATATTGTATAGAGGGGTTATAATTACATTCACCAGGCAGTAGGTTCATTACTTCTCACACATTGATACCCCTTCTCATGATTTTGTCCCCATTTCCTTCCCCCACATCCACCCAATCATCTTGTTCCTCCTTCACTTCTCTATTTCAAATAAACAAATAAATGTACATGCAATGTACCAGGTAATAAAGTCAGATACAGTAACAACATGAGATTAACCATAAGGGTAAAAATAGAGAAGAAAAGTAACAGTACATTAAGAACAACAATCACGCAAGATAAAGCTCTTGTTTATCTTCTGTATCTCAACTCCCTGGTGACTTCAAGTCTGTGAGACCTTTGCAGCAGTTCTTGGAGTCCTCTGAGCATTTTGAAGGTACTCACTGGTCTATCTGGGTAAGAATGATTAGACTTTGTCAGGTCCCCACCCTATACAATTTCTACTACCCAGCTAGACCTAACTGTGCAGTTAAACACTATTGTGTGAGGCACAGCCACTGTGATTCGCCCTCAGGGATGAAGTCCTAAGAATGTGTATCTTTCAGGTTGGATGTAACTTCTATCATTTGCCATGATTATCCCTGAAATCTGCCCAGAAGTCAAGCTGTTATGACATTTTTCTGGTCCTCATTAAAATCTACTTTCCTTCTTTTATGGCTCAGATAAAATTTATTATCTAATAGGAGTTGTTCATTTATGCTCTTTCTTTTTAGTCCAATATTTATAGCCCTCGCTATGAACTGGTTACTTTATCCTTGTATTTCTTACATATAAAGCATTCCACTATACTTTGTGTATCTGGAGACTCTGTTATCTGGACATGGAATGGGGGATTTGGGCTAAGGTCAATCTACGAGGAGAAACAGTGACAAATATTATAGTTTGTATTTCTTGATTTAATATGAATGCAAAAGAAAATAAACATACTTATTCAAATTAAGAAAATAAGTTATCCATTAGCACAACGATGTTCATTGCAGCATTATTTACCACAGCAAAGATATGGAACCAACCCAGATGTCCCTCAGTTGATGAGTGGATCAACAAGATGTGGTATTTATACACAATGGAATTCTATGCTGCTGTCAGAAAGAACAACATTGCCCCATTTGTAAGGAAATGGAAAGACTTAGAAAAAATCATATTAAGTGAAGTGAGCCAGACTCAAAGGAACATAGGCTAAATGGTTTCCCTCATCTGTCATAAACTTTGGTCTCTCCTAGCAGAGATTTACAATGGAACAAAACCTAGATACATAAGGCCATATAATATGATGCTAAATGAAAGGACCTCCAGGATATAGAAACAAAAGCCATAAAATGTGTGATTGCTGTTCTTAATGTACTATGTTATTTCTCTTCTCTTTTGCTGTCCCTTGGTTATCCCATATTGTTACAGTATTTCACCTTGTTATCTGATATATTGCATATATGCATATTTAGTTATTTGAAATCAGATAGGGAAGGAGGGAAAACAAGATGAGGGGTGGGGTCGGGGGAAGAAAATGGGGACCAAGACATGAGAAAGGGTATCAATGTATGTGAAGTAATGCACCTTCTATCTGGTGAATATAATGTAACCCTTCTATTAATTACAGTAAAAATATATGAAAAAGAAAATAAGTTAAACAAGTCATAATAACAATACACATTATTTTCCCACACTATCTTTAACTTAATTGCTCATAAGAGCAACAAGAATTCAGAATTTAACTCAGAGATGAGATGGTCAAGGAAGTTATGGATAAAGTGTTTAGTGTTAAGTGGTCTGTTAATGATGGATACAGTGAATACATGAATAAATGACAGTGGAGCCTTGAAGTACAGTTTTTGTACTAGAATAGCAGAGATAATGGCAGAAAGCCCAAATACTATAAAATTGATTTGGCAGTACCAAATACAATAGCTATATAAATTTGGGAATTTGTGGAAGTAAGTCAGAGCTGGGACTCTGAATGCAAATAGGAATGGAGATGAAATTTGAGATGGTCTACTAAAAATGGTCAGTTTCAGGTGGAGGAACCATGTGAAGGAAGCTCTGGGAGCACTGGACAGAAGTTTACTTCCACTGTGCTAAAGGCTTCATGGTAGAGAGTCACAGCTGGCGCTATAAGATGCTATAAAGACAGAATGAATCCGATTTAGGAAATCTTCATTTCTTGACAACTGGACGGTGACATACGGTCCTTTAAATGATAAGCCATGGTCATGGATTTCTCTTCTGTCCACATTTCACAGGTTGGGAGATATTCAAATGGCCTTTAGCCTGACAAATGAGGGTAGCTGAGAAATGGGATGTCCAAAAATTAAAAAAAAAACCAACAAACAAAAAGCAGTGTACTAAACAATAGTATTTGAACTGTTATTAAAATCATGTTCTGTGAGATGAGGAAAGAAACATATGAAATAAAAGTTATATTTCTGTACAAAAGACTTTTAGCAAAATTATATATTCCTATAAATAAAGAAAATTGTTTGTATTAACTAAAATTTAACTCATGCTCCCAACAAATCCTGGTTTTAAAACTGTAAGATGATATTGAAAAGTACTTAGCATAGTGTGGTCTCGGATAATTAAAGGGTAAAAGTTCCAGCCACTCATTTTACTCTAAATTATCTTATATTAGTTTTTTGGGGACAATGTAAGAGGTATATATATATATATATATATATATATAGTATTTGGGACATATGGAGATTGTCTCTTCAAGCACATAGGCACAAAATTAATGTAAATTAAGATAGATATTATTGTCTTAGGAAAATGGAGTGCTTTATATTGCATAACTTGGTTGAGTTTCTTGCCATCCAAGGCAAAAATCAGATAGCGAATTACCTATCTTTCCATATATATATATATATATATATATATATATATATATATATAGAGAGAGAGAGAGAGAGAGAGAGAGAGAGAGAGAGAGAGAGAGAGAGTAGTAGAAAGTAGAAAGAACTGTTTCAGTTCACCCACCCCAGAACCCAATTTTGAAATAAATATACTATATTGTAAATTATTTTGGAACAGATTTTAGAAAAATGGAAGTGTATGACTCTATGGCTAATGCTTACTTTGATCTTCAATTAAACCAAAGAGTCTCGTGAGTCATTGGAAATCCCTAAGACAGTGAAAAGGAAACAGATGTGATTGGTGCCTTGCAGGTAGGTTGCTCTCTCAGGATCCGATTTTTACAAGCATAAAGCCAAGTTAGATTTTTCATTTTGGAATATTCTGTTCATATTATAATTGGGTTTTTAATAGGAACTGTAGACAGAATTTGAAAATAAAGCTTCTCCTAGGAACTTGAAATTTAGATACTCTAGGGTATTAAGGAGCCAGGCATTGGTATATCTTAAAATTCAGCCATTTGATATAATTCTAGCCTTAAGAGGGAATTGTTCTCTTTATTAAAAATTGAAGATTTGAATTTCCTTCAGGATATATATATTCATATATATATATATCAGTCATACCTATGATTGATAGCTTATATTCCTGTAGAGTGTTACCCCTCAATATCTTGGGGTTATAATTCTAGGGTCTTCTGATTTTGTATCTCCTACATAAAATTTTATGCTATTACAATATACTTAAATCATCCATATACTTAAATCATCCCCACATTGCAGTACTTAAGAAAATATAGATGCTATATAACAGTTGTCATATTGTATAGTTTAGGGAACTATAACAAGAGAAGAATCTATAAATGTTAAATATAAACTTGTAAATAGTTGCTGTGTACCAATGATTCATGCCTGTAATTCTAGCAATGAGAATCACAGTTTGAACTACCCTGATCAGACAAGTCTGAGAGATTTATGCTCACAATTAACCATTAAGACCCTAAAAGAGCTGGCAAGCACCAGCCTTGAGCAAAACAGCCAAGTAAGAGGGCCAGGCTCTGGGTTCAAGTCCCAATGGAGATACACATAGCTAGAAACAGTTGGCTTCAATCCAATGTGGAACCTGTATACACAGATGGCTGGCAGTGATTTCCTAATGATAAAAGTTACCACATAGAATATATTAATTCTGTTCTAAATTCCATAAGGTAGTACATTCAGTTTTGCTGGAGAATCTTTTCTTTTAGTTCAAAAACAGTTCAAGGAGAAAGGAAATAAGAACATGGAATGCTGTAACCACATATTCAGGAGTTCAGAGTCTGAATGCAAGGCTGTTGTCCTTATTCTAGGATAACCACCTTCCCAAACAGATGATATTTCTACCTGACAAAGATTCCCACATATACTGCACATTATTTTTCATTGTTTCCCTCTCACCTAGTGTTCACACAGCCTCAGACACAAATCTCTTCTTCCTTTCCATACATTTTTCCCAATGCCATTTCTTTTTAAAAAATAATTTTTTAATTGTGATTAATAGAAGGGTTACATTATATTCACCAGATAGAAGGTGCATAACTTCACAAACATTGATACCCTTTCTCATGACATGGTCCCCATTTCCATCCCCCTCCCCCCACTTATCTTGATTTTCCCCCTTCCCTATCCAATTTGGGCTCTCCTAGCAGAGATTTACAATAGAACAAAATCCAGAGACATTAGGCCAAATAGTACGACACTAAATGTAAGGACCTCCAGGATAAGGAAACAAAAGCCATATAATGAGTGACTCTTGTCCTTAATGTACTATGTTATCGCTCATCTCTTTTGCCATCCCTTGGTTATCTCATATTGTTACAATATTTCACCTTGTTATCTGATATATTTTATACGTGCCCAATGCCATTTCTATCTTGCCTTTCTTTCCCTAAATTTTAAATTTCCCCTTCTCTTTCCTTTTCCCTCTCCCCCATTTTTAATATTTTATTCACCTTCCCATGGTCTCCTCATTTCATGAAATATACCCAAATTCTTTCTAGATTGAACAAAAGTAAGTCTAATGACTTACTCTGCATCCTTTATGGAAGCGCTCTGCTTTCTAAGCTATTATCCATATGCTGTCCTTCAATTCTATTATGATCCCCATTTTCTGAAGTCCTACTACCTTGTTTTGGGGTGATGTGCTTTGCTGTAGGTGGTTTATTATTCTTGTGGTCGTGAATGAGAGCGTGGGGACCCCTTCTGTCTGTCCTCCCTGCTCCTCCTCTATGGCCTCCTCTACTTTACTCCTTTAAATTGGGACTGCCTGCACTCTTTTATAGTGGTCTTCAGTTCCATTTCCTCATCGCTTTATTAGAATCAATCTCCTCCTTTATCCACTCCCCCTGCTTTCAAACTGATGTAGATAAAGCACTTCTCTAATTATGTCAAATTTCTTATTAAAAATTCTCAAGAACTCCCTACGGCCTATAGGTAGCTGATGTTATCCTTGCACAGTAAGATTAGCTGTAATTATCTTTCATCCCTCGATATAGAACCTGTCTTTTATTTTTGTGCCTTCTTTTCACACAGAACTTCCCTCACTTTGATACTGCACTATGTGCTGTCATTGGAACTACCAATAGCATAAACATGATTCAACTTCCCTCACTTTGATACTGGACTATGTGCTGTCATTGGAACTACCAATAGCATATACATGATTCAACTTCCCTCACTTTGATACTGGACTATGTGCTGTCATTGGAACTACCAGTAGTATAAACATGATTCTTGCATTTTTGTACTAAAAAAATGACGATTTTGTACAAATCACTCCTATTTCCTTAGATTGAAGTTAAACAATTTTTTTGCTACACTTTTATCAACCCCAACAGTCTCAGCTAGAACAAATTTGGAATATCTCTAAAATTCTATGCATTTTTCTTTGTGCTTTACAAAAGTTATGTATACTATGAATGTATGCAAGCAAACAAATCACCAAGTAGATATAGGGCTAGACGGTGACAGGAAAGGTTATTGGTAGTTATTAGTCATAGGAAGATGAGTTCATTGATAAACTCCCAGTGTCCTTCAGGATTTGTTTCCTTCCATGGATTGAAACACATGGATAGTAACATTTTCTCAAGATATTGCTTCCATATTTTCCCTCCACCCTTAGATGTCACACAATATTGACTCTATCCAGGGTTTTTTGTTTGTTTTGTTTGTGGGTCATGGGCCTGGGCCCTGTCCCTGAGCTCTTCAACTCAAGGCTACCACCCTACCCTTGAGCCAAGCCCCACTACTATTTTTTAAAGGTTAATAAAAGATAAGCATCTCAGGTATTTTTGTGCCAGGGCTGGCTTTGATCCTTGATCTTCAGATCTCAGCCTCCTGAGTAGCTAGGATTATAGGTGTGAGCCATCAGGCCTGGCTTATATCCAGGGATTTTACCATCTTCTTTCTCTTTGTATCTCTTCCCATGAAGAGTTGAATAGCTGAATAGTTCTAGGACAATCTTAGAAGATTAGTATCTCATATCTGAGAGGGCCCATGTCCTTTATAATATACACGTATGTATATATAAATAGAAAATGTGTGTCTTCCACAAAGATAGTTAAAAGAGGATGTAAAATAAAAGAGTAACACTAAATCATTGTATCTAATTTTTAAAAAACACATAAAACTTTGCAGGCCCTACTTTATTATGTTAGATTTAGGTTTTTGTTTTGCTTTGCTTTGCTTTTTTTTTTTTTTGGAAAGATTTTCAACTACCATGTCATTTGTGTATTTATGTGTGCTTCTGTGTGCTATTTATTTATATGTAGTATAGAATTTGAGATCCTCTACAAAAAAAATGGAGAAAGAAGAATAGAAATAAAGTAGTAAGGCACAATACAAAACCGTCGATGATTAAGGACAAAAAAGTAAGATCAAGAAATGACAAACGTCACTTTAAATTTTAGGTTGTTGGCATATCATGATTTGCCCCCAGCCGACTCAGGTGTTTAAAGCCTGATGCCCAGTTGATGGCACTGTTGAGAGGTGATTGTAATATCAGGAAGTAGTCATTTACATAACAAAGAGAGTATTTTACATTGTATCTTGTCCCCAGCAATGGGTTTTTCTGCCTCTGCTTCCTGAGTTGCCATCAGGTGAACCCATTTCTTCCACATGCCCTTTTGCTGTGATAGATCCTCGCCATACTCCAGAAATCAGGGCATCCAAATGATCTGCTCAGAAACCTATAAAATGTGAGCCCAAATAAATAAATAAATACTCTCTCCATAATGATCACTGTTGGTCTGCCTTATTTGTACAAAGCTCAAATCAAATGATAGTATTCACAGGGAAAAATAATTGTATAACTGAGGTTTATAAAAAATTTATGAATTCTAAAGCAAAATTAATTATTTGTCATTCAAATGCTGGTGCCACATATTCACAATCTTAGCTTATGAGCAGTAAAGTTCCAGGCCATCCCAGGCAGAAAAGTCCACAGTTCTCCATTTAATCAGTGGTACACTCCTATCATCCCAGCTAGGATGAAAAATGATAAAGTAGAAGTATTGTGATCCAGGCATATAAATGTGCAAAAAATGGTACTCTATTTCAAAAATAGCCAGTGCAAAAAATGGACATGTGTCTCAGTTATAGAGGGTAAGGCCTGCAAAAAAGAAAAATAAAAAAAAAGAAGGAATGTGAAATTTATTGTCAAATCTATTATCAGACCGCAAGGAAGTGATTTAAAGGGTTCTGGGTCAAACATGCAGTGCAATCATAAAAAATTCAATGATCTTTGGAAGAATATGACATTTTGCAAGCTAGCAAAATTACTGATGAGACAAGATGCATCATCTTCCTGGATGTTATGGAGCCTAGAGAGAGTCTGTACCAGATCAGGACAGGCAAGAGAATAATTCTCAACTTGTTTAAATAAACAGTTTAGACACAAATAGTTTATTTCAAACTTCAATGTATGGCAATTACTTGCATTTGCATAGTGTTTCACATGGCATTCAGTGCTCTCATTTTAAGTGAGGTAAGAAAATTAGGGTACAGAAACATATAACCCTGCTGCTCAATGTCAATAGAGCTAATGATAATAATAGGATTCACAGTTATATTTACTGACTCCTTATCAATTGCTCATTTTATCCATACTCAACTTCTCTAAATTACTTAATTAAAATGTATTCCATATCAAACATAACATATAGATAAATGAATATCTACACTACTGATAAACATTACAGGAAACAAGCAAGGTATATTGAGAATATTTTTATCTTGATAATCTGACCACAGCTATTTTTCTTGTATTAAAGTAGTTAGTATACCCGTCAATCCCCCTTTTCTATTTTAATAATCAGTCTCTTTAACTTCTCTTATATGAAATTGATAGCATATATTATTAGCTTATCTTTTGATTTATTAACTTTTCTATTTTGTTTACAATAAATGAATTCAATTTCAAATCTATCTCAAATCTGAAAAATGAATCAGATTTTTATATTGCAATGATACTAATAATTGGTTTAATAGGAATCCCTTATTTTTTCAAATAGAAATACAGTTAAATAATAGGAAAGAAGTGATAAATAAGTAGTTTATGCGCATTATTTCATGTAACCCTCAAAAATTCAATGAGATACAAATTTTCATCTATTTTTCAGTCAAGGAAGAGAAATAGCATGTTTACAGAACCTGCCCAGTATAATTCAGATATTAACTATAGAATCAGGGGTGATTCTGAGTGTCACATTTGGCTGACAACAATTTAAATCCAGATCCATTTCATGCTGCTTCAAATAAAGCATAAATCAATTTGTTCTCATAATAACAGCACTTTGCATGAATATTACCCTTTGCTAAGGAGCTGAAAAGTGTTCTGAAGAAATTATCTAATTAACTATAGTGTCCATTGTACTGGATTATTTCTCTCTTCGTTTTTAATAAAAAAGGGACTGTGAGTTTCCCAAAAATCAGTCGGGGAAGTTTCAGTAGGAAAATGTGGTTCAACTATCTTAGACTACAAAGTGTCTGACACACAAACTTTAGCAGAAACACTGAAGCTAATTATAAATCCATGACATTTTATTTTGCTCCATAAAAGAAATGATCCCCTCTCACACCCTCACTTTTTCATACTGTCCTATGTGGATAATGAGTTAATTTGAGAGCCCTTGTTTTGTCTGAGACAGGGTGATGAAAGATCCGTGGCATCAATGTTATGTGGCAGGTGTCTAAACAATGCCTGATTAGTTGAAATGTGTTTTCCTTTCAAATGTATTAACATAAAGTGTCATATAGCCTACGAAGTCAAAATCATCAGAAGAATCATAAAAGCTAATGAATACAGAGGATGTGACCAGAGTTCCCTCAATATAACATGCAAATGCTTACTTATTTGGTGGTCAACCATATTTATTTCTTACACTAAGCAAACAGCCTCAGGGTTAAACACAAAAAAAATAACCATTAACAACCAGGGTCACTCCAAGCTGCTGGGGCTCTTTGTGTCTGATTAACATAATCCTCAAAAAGTAGAGAACCCATTCAGGTATCTGAATAGAAGGGATTAATGGGTTTACAAGATAATTATGTTCATCTTTAACTGATACAAGAACTACAAAAATTGAACATATTGGGGCCCGGAGTTTGGCCTAGTGGTAGAGTGCTTCCCTAGCATGCACGAAGACTCAGGTTCAATTCCTCGGTACCACATACACAGAAAAATGCCAGAAGCAAGACTGTACTTAATCCATTCAATTTTTATCACTACTCATTGATACTTCATTATGTTCAGCTGTTTTTTTTATCTTTATTCACTGATACAGCATGATTAAAAGTTCTACCCGTGCTTCACACAATGTCCAGTAAAAACAACTTTTTTTTTTTTTCCAGTCATGAGGCTTCTCTGGGCCTGGGCACTGTCCCTGAGCTCTTCAGCTCAAGGCTACCACCCTACCCCTTGAGCCACAGCCCCACTTCCCATTTTCTCCTGGTTAATTGGAGATAAGAGTCTCAAGGTCTTTAGTGCTTGGTCTGGCTTTGAACTGTGATCCTCAAATCTCAGCATCCTGAGTGGCTAGGATTATAGGACTCAACCGAGCTTAGGCACAGCTTTTTAACTTGCATTTACATTGCATTAGGTACTTAAAGTAACCAAGGATAATTTTATCTACATAAGCAGGGTTGTATAAAATAGATCAAATAATAAAGAATAAAAATAATAATTGAGTGAAAATTGTTTAAGTGTTTTAATACTGGGTAAGCTTTTGGCTATCTATATCTGAACTATCAAGGACAACTGAATATTTAATTCTTCTTCCTCTGTTTTTCATTTTTCTCCCCCAAGAATCTGAATCAAGTAAAACTAAGAAAATGTCTGTACAGATATGTCAATTATATAATAAACTCTCCTTTCTAGAGATTCTGATAATTCATAGTCAAATTCATGGTATCTAGCATATATTTTATCTTTGAGCATTTTGTGTACATATAAAATGTTTGATTTATATGACTCAGTGTTTTCAGTTCTATCTGACCAGATATTTCAAACTTTAATCCTGTCTGATTCTACAGTTCTTTTAACATTTTCAGTGGAGATAATGTTTGCTAAGTTCTCATGCACATACTTAAACATGCATTGCGCATGGTTCCCCAGGGAGAAGACACAGTTGGAGATGATACATAATTTAGTGGACATTCCTCTCTTTATATAGTAAAACACAAGGATAAATTCTGAAAGATAAATAAAAACGCTTTGTAGCACAGACATTCTACCTTACTCCTTGATCAGAGTTCTGAATTTTAAAGACAGTTTAGAAAATGGTAAGAGAGAGTTGGAAAGGGCAAATAATCACAAATACCTCCAAGAGGTCAACAAATTCACTATTCTGTCCTCAGATAAAATATTGAAATACATTTCTGCCTGGAGTAAACTTCATCTTGCTAGAAAATGAGTAGTTGTTCATTGGAAACAAAAGCTTACAAACACTGATGATGATATTGCATGAGTCTTTCAAAGTAGAGTTATGCATGTCTATCGATTACATTGATTTTCACTATTGACATAGGGAATTAAAAATTTAATTGAGGTCTTAATTAGGGGAGGCTCAGCTCTGGTCTTTCTAGCAAAATCAGAATGAGTATATTGTGTGTATTAAATATATTCATGTTATATACTTATATATGTATTTAAGTGCATGTTATGTGTAGATAGCCCACATATATGAGCATTATTTTTTTTTAAGTTAAACAGAATTTTATTCCGCGCCTTGCATCAAGAAACATACTGACCTGTCAGGGCCGTCTCTAAGATGTGAGTGACAGAGTGACCACGCCTGCCTAATCTTACAGGCTACTTTTATCGGCCCCCAGCCATGTGGTTGAGCTTGGCCATACACAGGTGGCCAATGGAATCTCAACATACTTGAGTGACGGCTGGGGCAACCACTGACACCTTTGCTGTTTGAGCTCAGTTATCATCTTGGTGGGCTTCTGCCACACCGCTCTGATGACAAAGGAAAGGGAGGGAGTTTCCTGGCAGGGAAGGGGGTAGGATGGGGGAGGAACTCTGGTAACTCCACCTGGTTAAGATGCTCTTGTAATCTGAGCTGTTATCAGGAAATTTACAGCCCTCAGCATGAGTCAAGTACTCCTTTGTCATAAAAACAGGAAATTTCTACAGGGGATGGAGGAGAGGTTTCAAGGGGTCTCTATATTTTAAAGGGAAATCTAGAGAGGGGTCCCTTCATTCCCCCCTTGTTTTGGAAAATAAGTCAAATCCTTGACTTTTCGTCCAGCCCCAAGTCCTCCTGTCAGCACGGTGTTTACAATGCTGGGGCCAAAAGAAACACTAGTAAAACTAGGGATTCTGCAATTGTAGATATTCAGGATGTCACCCATGGAGACCAGCTGGATAAGCTTTTATACCATCCTTGGGACCCCTGCTTCTCTCTTGCTCAAGTCTCCTTTTTATAGCTGCCAGGTTATCTTTCATTATTCCATCATGGTTTGACCAAAGTAACACTCTTCTCATGCTGTCTCCACCTGGGAGTGATGAATCCAGTAGCTCTTTCCCGTTACTCTCACAGTGGTTGGAGCGCTGGGTACACTTGAGTGCCAGGATGTTAGAAACCAGATGATGAACATGTCCCCAAATCAACCGATAAGGCCTGGAGTGAATCATGGTTAACAGGATCAGCCAGTTCATCTTCCCCAAGTTTTAGGAGAAGGTCTCCCTCCAATGGGGAGAACTTTACATGTGGAGAGCTCTCATTATTAAGACAGAGCATTAAATATTTTTGAATTAAGTATTATGCATAATTTATAAGCTTCATATGCATTCATTTCTCTTAATAGCTTTATCTCTATTATTTTGGAAAACTGAAATTTAAACTAGGTTTAGTGAAAAAATTCTCGATAAGTTGACTTTAAGAGCCAAAGTAGATATTGACAGAGAAGATAGTGAGTACTATGGATACCTAGTTAAAAATAATGAGTTTTTATTTTTGCCAGTGCTGGCTTAAACTCAGGGCCTTAGCACTCTCCTTGGACTTTCGAAGGCTAGAGCTCTACCACTTGAGCCACAGTACTACTTTTAGCTTTTTTCTATGTATGTGGTACTGAGGGATTGAACCGGATCTTCGTGTATGTGAAGCAAGCACTCTACCACAAGGCAAAACCCCCAGCCACGGTGTAGACTTCTGTGGACATATTTAAGGAATTCTATAGGAGAGTTATACTAAATATTTTTAGTTTTTGTTTATGATGTCTAAATTTTATGACAGTCAGATATTTACTTACTGGATTGCATACCTATTAGCAACCTTAAATTCCACAATCCTGTACTAATAATGCTGTGATATTTATGATTTGTATATAATTTTAATTTCATTCCTCATATTTTACTCTTTTTAATTGTGGCTTTTTTCCCACAATTTTTTCTATTAATTTTTTTACTTAGAAGTTGTCCATTTTGGTTGACACTGATCTTGTTTCAGGTGTATTAAGTACAAAATAATGATTCACAAAATATATTCTCTATGACAGCCCTAAAGATATTTGACTTAAAAATGCCTCCTCCTACATTTATGTATCTCTGTATATTTTCATATATGTATGCATGCATTTATTTATTATGTTAGTATTGAGGCCTGAACTCACTTTGTTTCAATCAAGACTGTCAATGTTTCTACCATGAAAGTAGGAGCCCAGTAATAAATGGTCCTCTTCCATTATAGATAGATAGAGCCAATAGTGCCTATGAATCTCTTCTGAATCTGGTAAAGCTGCCATCAGTCTCTCAACTTGAGCAGAAGACAGACTTGCTGCTCATCATTTAGCTCATTATAAAGCAGTTGTCAGTAACTCTTCCTTTAGCCCAATAAATACCCTCATTTTCCAGTGAGCAGAATGAGATGAAAAGAATCAGCATAGAGAGAGCAGTGTGCCACAAAGTCAAGCAACAAGATGGAACATCGTTTCTAGACTGCAAAGGAAATGGCAGCTACATCCAAAGGAGACTCTTGGGAGCTCTTGTGTAATATTTATGGGGAAGAAGAGTTTTGCTTACAACTTTTATGTCAGCACTTTCATTTAGACAGGAACGGCATCTCTACTCACAAGTGTTTCTTGAGCATTTTCTTTTTAATTCACAGAATGCCTAATGTGTGCCCACAAATGAACAGTTCAAACAATTCTACATTTTATCCATTATTGAAATGGATCCATGTAAACAAGGCATGCTTCCTTTCCATAGTGACTAGAAGGCATTCGGGATGCAGGCGTGTAATTTTCCCCATTGCTAACTAAGGTTCTGTATTAAGAACCCAGCTCACTGGCTAAGATTTCTGAGGTAAGCCCTGACTCAGTATTGCTACAAGAAATGACAGCCTCTGAGAAATTAGAGGGGAAAGGTGAGCTTCCCCATGTCGTAAATAATGTTGAGTGATGCATTTTAGTACTAGGTATGGTACTATGTGCTGGAGAAAAATCAAAGGAAAATAGTTGACTAGCTATCCGACAGTGATATCAGACAAGAACAGATGTAATGAATGACAGCATAGGAGAGCTTTCCCACTAAGAATAAGGATGTGCAAATTTGGAGATCATAGTTCGGTTCCTTCTCCCTCAATGATCATTGTCTCTTATTTTCCTGAATTCTAATCTATTCGAATTTATCCTGTTTTTTTTTCTTTGACCTTTCAATACTAATGGGTAGCAAAAAGAATTATACATGGTTAACTTCACAAGGAGCACATTATAAAATAACGTCCTAGCTAGTGGGTCTCATCATCATCATTAATATTAATATTATGTGTATTATCATTATTTGTATTATTTTTAAATGTATGACTACCAGGGCTGCAGTCAGGGGCTTCTGCTCTTCCTCATGTTTATCACTCACAGCTAACACTCCACCATTTGCACCACACTTTCAGTTCCAGCATTTTACTGATTAATTAAAAATGAGAGTCTCTTGAACTTTTCTGCCTGAGCTGGCTCTGAACTGTTATTCTCATATCACACCTGAATAGTTAGAATTAAAGTTGTGAGCCACTGGTGCCTGATTCCCTCTCTTTCCTTGCCCTTTTTCTTTCACTTTCTCCTTCCCTTCTTCCCTCTTCCCTTCCTTTTCACAGTAGGTACTGGCAATTGAGCCCAGGATCTCAAGCATACCAAGAAATTCTCTTCTCTCTCTCTGTCTCTCTGTTTCTCTCTGTCTCTGTCTCTGTCTCTGTCTCTGTCTCTCTCTCTCTCTCTCTCCCTGTCTCTGTCTCTCTCTGTCTCTCTCTCTGTCTCTCTCTGTCTCTCTCTCTCTCTCTCTCTCTCTCTCTCTCTCTCTCTCTCTCTCTCTCTCTCTCTCTCTCTCTCTCTCTCTCTCTCTCCCCCCTTCCTAATTTACTGGGATTACAGGTATACGGCACCACAACCAACTAGATGTCTCTAAACGGATTTGCTCACCTCAGATATGCTTATCTCAGTTCTCATCCCAAAAGTGCTCTGAGATTTTTCAACACATGAGACTCAGATATTAACCCATGGAATTTCAAACCCAAAGTGGCCCCACCTTTGCTATTATCCTCAAGAATCCGTTCTTGTTGAATGAGACCTACTTGGCCCCAGGATCCTCTGTTGAGTAGATCAGACCATCTTTTGATGTTCCTCACTGTTCAACACATAGGTTCCTTACATTTATGTCCTACTACTCTACTAACCATTCTCACCAATGATTCAAGGGAAAGTCTGGTAGAAAACTAAAATAAGGCCCAGGGAGCTGGAATTTCATTCCATAGGTTCTCCTTTATAATCACCAATGTCTATTTGTATGTCTGATTCTTCATTGACTTCTTTCTCTTCAGTGTGTCTCTGCAATCCACATCTATCATCTCCCAGTGTGATTCATTCTTTATCTATGAGTATGGAGACAGAATCTGAAACAACTCTGTTTTGTTTTCACATTTTTGCTTTGTCAAAGGTAAAATGCGACCCAGCTGTACATTATTTCATTCAAGTGTAGGCAAGGCTCAGACTCAACCTAAAGTTTTTTGGAAGTTTTTCCATGTTCCTTCCACTTTTTGAAAAACAAAATTATTGAAATATAATATAATGAAATGCAGCATGCCATAAAATTCACGTTAGTCTGCAATTCAGTGTTTTTTTTTTTTTTAGTATACTCACAGTTGTAAAACCATCACTAAAACCTGGGAGGATTTTGTCATGTCACCAAATTCTCCAGCCCTAAACAAACACTTCGCTATTATTTTGTCTGTGGATTTGTGTATCTTGAACAGTTTCTATAAATGATATCATTCAAAAAATGGATGTCACCACTTTCCTCTCTCACTTACTGAAATAAATGTATTCAAGATTCACCCAACTGTCTTCAATGTACATGTGGATTTTGATTCTAATATGGTGAAAAGATTCAGGAAACTTACCTTAGATCCAATTAGAAATAAATGTTTAAAAGCAGCTTGATTTATTAATATTACTGGTGATTCTCAGATAATCTTAAGTAGAAGATAAATATATCCTCACGCAAATCTTTCCTCTCTCCCTTTCTCCTTTCCTCCCTTCCTTTCTTATGCCATTCTTTTCCTCTTGGTACTAGGAACTAAACCTAGAAGCTTGCTCATACACTTGAGCCATGGTGCCAGCAATTTTGTTTGTATTTTGTTTGGAAATAGGGCCTCCTCCCTCTGCTCCTTGAAATCAGAAGCACGAGTCTTTAAGCCTAGCTACTGGTCATTTTTCTTTTTTTCACTTTCCATTTGATATTTAAATAAATGTTGTCACTGTGACCTATGACAATTGAAGTGTTGCATTTCCAAGCGTATCATTCATATACATGAGGACCTGGAAATTCATTTAATTGACAGAAGTCAAATGTATTAACTCTGGGATGCAGATTTCGAAAGTCATATGTAATGTAATCCATGCTTGGCATAGTTTGATTACATCAAAAGATGATTCTTTTATAACTACAGATATAGTTATTTGGCAGATATAAGATGAAAGTACTTCAAAGCACTCAAAGATTCCCTGGTGTGAACACCTTATTGCAAACTTATTACTTTGAGTATAGCTGAGTTCTGTTGTATCTATAATATTCGATTTCCACTTGAATGCAGGTGGCAAAGATGAGTTTGTACAGTGTCTCTGAGGTAAATTTAGTCAGAAAACACAATTAGTACTAAGTATTTTTCCTGGCTCTTTTCAGAGAAATGTTTTCCCAATGTGTATGAGGGTGGAGTTGTTTGCTAAGTACCATGACAAATCACTGCTTTTACAAATTTACCCAAAATAAAATTCATCACCTCAAATTAAGCTAAGTCTGATTTACATATACTCATGTAAGTAGAATTTGTGATAAACATGTTGATTTTAATTTACCTTCACATAGGAGAAAAAATAATTTCACTATTATTAATAAGAATTTAAAATCAAAAGAATCATCTCTGTTTTGGGCACACTGGATTCAAATTAAGTAGTTTTTTCTTCTTCTTTTTTTCATCCAGGAAAATGTTAAGCTATAAAGTGTCTTCTTACATATGGAGTACATTCTTCTCTGGAATGCGTCTACTCAGAATTTCCCAGACTTTTCTCATTTGCAGTGCCATTCTCTTCCTTTCTTTCTTCGTTCCCTTTATTATTCTGTCTTTCAGGGGAAAAAAATGACAAGATTCTTATCTTTGTCCCAGAGCCGAACTCTTCTAAGTTTGAAATGGCAGCATTTTTATAGGGGAATCATCGGCCTGTCACATTGATTTCCAGAAGCTGTACTTCTGTTCCGTCCACTCTCAGTCTTAATGATGACAACTTGAACAGGATGAACAGCACAGATGCCGCTACTCTGTGTCAGCCAAAGAGCAGGGATGCTGTGTAGACAGGGGTAGGAGCTGTGAGAAGGGTGGATGAATAGGAGCTGAGAAACAGGCCCCAAAGGCTGTCTTTGCAGTAGAGGACAATTGCTCTTTGCAGAGTACACTATCCAAGTCATTTCCAGTCATCATGTATTTATAGAGCAAAGAATATAATCCATCAGGGGACAGATGTAAAAACATCTCACAGGCAAGTTTTAGAATTTAGAGTTTGAAATAAAAACAATCTCTAATTTTTTGCTAGTCTGGTAGAGATGTGGGTGCTAGTCCATCTACATGCATATGGGATAATATTAAGCATGTACAATCAGTGGGAAAAATAATAATGTTTTTCCTTTATTGGTTAGAAGGTGATAAACAATATTGTTTTAAAAGATGTAAAAGTTTAATCATCTCCATGACACAACACTAATAGAAATACAACAATTATTCTTGGATTTGCCAGATCGTAAGAGGATGTATAGCCATATGTGAAGTTTAGCAGCAATGTTCTATTTTGCACCAAAGCCTACCTCTCTTTCTTGGACATGAATCCATCTAGTCAGAAACTCCCACAAAGGCTGCTGTCAAGTTATCAACAGGAACTCTGTCCTCATTTCCCCAAGTGGAAGGCTTGACCCATAGCTCACACATTTGGCTGATAACAGTCTCCAGGTCATCTGGCTACTGGCCACAGACATTGGTTTCTTTATGGAGCGATCTATAGGGCAGCTAACAACAAAACACTGCTGCTTTCCTTAGCAAGAGAGGACTATACAAGAAAATAGCCACACACAGTCTTTTTGTAATATGTTTTATATCCTTCACGTTGGGTACATAGTGTACTTTAGATGCTGTTTAGCAGGCCCAGGTCATACTCTTGGGAAGGAATACACAAGAAAGTAAATACTAACTGGCAGAGTTCACTGTGTATAGTTATTGAGGCTGCCTACCAATGTATCTTCCCTTGTCCCTTGTTACTAGTGGTTAAAATAGAACAGGATCATTGCCTCAATTGTCCCTGTGCCAGCTCTTACACTTAATGGGCATGGAGCTTATTTTCTACTTGAAACTGTTTTTTAAGGAAAAGGTCATTTAGGTACCCTCCATTAACTACACACCAGTTTCTCTCAGTTTGCTGTGTTCTGGCGAGATGTTTTAATTACATCTTCTTGGCTTCAGAGTAAGGGATTCTTTATGATAATGCTGTGAGACTTAGTGTTTGGGGGCAGAATTGAATGGCTAATTTGCTTAAACAAATGCTTAATTCAGGCAACAACTGACTTGACTTAGTAAAATCCTTTTAATACAGGATCATTTAGCTGAGTCAGTCAGATGGAGTATTCATTTAGCTTTCTTAGACTACAGAAAAAGGATATATGGTCATGTGTGATGTTACAGGATTTCCATCAATGACAGACTACATATAAAACGTATTTCAATAAGGTTATATTAAAGGAATATCACACTTTACAGTGTTTACACCATAATAATATCACCTAACAAGGCATTTCTTAGAATACAACACTTTCATTGAACAAACCTGTCTGCCACTCTTGTTTGGCTTTTTTGTTCAAGCTGGTACTTTCCACTTAATCCACAAGTCCACTTCCAGTTTTCTGGTTGAAGATGAGTCTCACAGACTTTTCTACCTGGACTGGATTTTAACCAGGATCCTCAAATCTCAGTCTCCTGAGTAACTAATATTATATATGTGAGCTAATGGCCCATAAATATGAAGTATGTTTTTATTGTTATTTTGTGTTTGTCTAATGATTTTCATCAGAACAAGATATGAAGTTTGTTTTGAAAGACTACCCTTTTCAAAAAACTAGCCAGGGCTCTGTTGCTTTCTCTAGATGCTTCTCCAAAATTCATGTATCTTCTGGTTCTTACTACAAAATGATTTTTGACTAGTAAGAAGACATAATAACTGACCTATTTGACAAGTCCACTGTTTATAATTTAGGTTATTTTTGCTTCTTAATAAAATTATTCATTCATTAGCTCATGTATTCATATAGTTCATATTTGTCTAGCACTCCCCCTAGAACATATACAATTGCAAAAACACAATGTAACTTTGCATATTTATCAATATATCTTTCTAAGTATAAGAGTTTTTAGTACCTTATACTGAATTGAGTTAGTAATGTTTATGTCTTCACATTTTATTGGAAAGTAAGCTTAAAATAATTATGTTATCTTTTTTCAGAAAAGCTGTTCTTTCTTTTTTCATATATTTTTAATGTAATTAATAGAAGGGTTACATTATGTTCACCAGATAGAGGGTGCATTACTTCACATACATTGATACCCTTTCTCTTGGTCCCCATTTCCCTCCCTCTACCTCCACCCCTCATCTTGTTTTCCTCCCTTCCCTATCCGACTTCAAATAACCAAATACATGGATATACAATGTATCAGATAACCATGTGAAATATTGTAACAATATGAGATAACCAAGGGACAGCAAAACAGATGAGAGATAACATAGTACATTAAAGACAATAATCATTCATTACATGGCTTTTGTTTCTATATCCTGGAGGTCCTTTCATTTAGTGTCGTTCTATATAGCCTTAAATATCTAGGTTTTGTTCTATTGTAAATCTCTGCTAGGAGAGCAAAATGTTTCTACTGATTAAGACAAATGTGGGAAACCATTCAGCCTATGTTCCTTTGAGTTTGGCTTACTTCACTTAATATGATTTTTTCTAAGTCTTCCATTTCCTTACAAATGGGGCGATGTCATTCTTTTCTGACAGCAGCATAGAATTCCATTGTGTATAAATATCACATCTTATTGATCCTTTCATCAACTGAGGGATATCTAGGTTGGTTCCATTTCTTTGCTATGGTAAATAGTGCTGCAATGAACATCATTGTGCTAGTGGATTTAGTATGTCCTTGTTTCTGGACGATTGGGTAATGCCAAGTTGTGGAATTGCTGGGTCATAGGGGAGCTCTATGATTAGTTTTTTGAGGAACTGCCATACTGCTTTCCATAGTTGTTGAACGAGTTTGCACTCCCACCAACAGTGTAGTAGTGATCCCTCCTGGCCACATCCCCTCCAGCATCTGTTGTTATTAGATTTCTTGATCCTGGCCATTCTAACTGGAGTGAGGTAGAATCTTAGAGTTGTTTTGATTTGCATTTCTTTTATGGCCAGAGATGTCAAGCATTTCTTCATGTATCTATAGGCCATTCTTATTTCTTTTTCAGAGAAGACTCTCTAAGTCTTTGGCCCATCTTTTGATGGGATGGCTGTTTCTTTGGAAATTAGTTTTGGAGTGATTCAATTTTTGGAGCTGTTGATATATTTTAGATATGAGTGAGGCCTGTGTCCGTTGTATGGTTTGTGAAGACCATTTCCCACTCTGTAGGCTTTCTAGTTAATTTGCTCTCTATGTCCTTTGCCATACAGAAGCTTTTCAGTTTAATGCAGTCCCACTTATCCAGACCAGAAAAGCTATTCTTTCTAAAGTGCATTTAAATTTCACCGACAATTGATAAATGATTCTTAATCATGAAACCTACTTTGGAGATAAATAAGAGACTCAGCATAGACATACAAATGTAGATTATCCTAGGAGGAATGAAACATAATTACTGGTGAAAATCTAAGCCTTGATTATGAGTCAGTAAGAAATAATGAGAGGGAAATAATGACCTGTTGCTAAATTAAAATAATTTAATGTGCTTACTTCTGCTTTTTTAAGAATGGCAAGATCAGCTACACTTGGACAAATGGTATAGACTTGTGAATTAAATGTAGTGTTATTATGATTATATTTATAATACCATAATCACATTTAGTCTCATGGAGCTGAAAGTATATGATCTTGTTATGGTCATAAAATCCAATTGTACGTGAGCCTCTGAGAATTCTGCTTTGGTTGGTAGCTGTAGCTGGTGATTCTTTTTTTATTTTTAAGTTGGTGATTCTTT
Organism: Megascapheus bottae; assembly: GCF_031878675.1. Classification (NCBI taxonomy): domain Eukaryota; kingdom Metazoa; phylum Chordata; class Mammalia; order Rodentia; family Geomyidae; genus Megascapheus; species Megascapheus bottae. The sequence goes on along the minus strand of NC_143527.1, from coordinate 15,151,099 downwards.
TAAGCTATTACCATTGTTGATTTATATGGCTTTCTGTATATGTTCATGGAATGCTTAGACAGATTCATTATGACCACACGCACATAGACACACACACAGGTACACACACACACACACACACACACACACATACTCTAATATGTTGACAGAATTGAATCATTTCAATCAAACAACACTTGATTCGTAGAGTTGAGAAATTATGAACTGGTTCGGACATACAGAAGAAATGTCAGTACCAGGGGCTGATCGCTTAACTTGTGTGATTCTAGTTATTAAGAAGGCTAAGATTTGAGGACTGAGGTTAGAAACCAACCTGGGCAGAAAAGTCCCTGACAATCTTATCTCCAGTTAAGCATGTATAAAGCTAGAAGTGGAGCTGTAGCTCAAGTGGTAGAACACTAGCTTTAAGCAAAAAATCTAAGTGAATATTTGAGAATTGCAGGGTGCTGAGTTCAGCTACTAATACACACACCCAGAATAAAGATTATTTGGATATAATTTGTTTTTTAGAAAATCACATTCAGTTAATAATCCTTGAGTCAAGAAAACATCTGGTATTAAATTCTACTTTATAATTAAATGTTCAATTTCATGATTTTTCCTGAGTAAATCCTAGGTTTGCTTCATTATAAAGACCTCTATGTCACTGAAAATACTATAGTTCTACACCTTAAAAGTTTTTAGACCCATACTTTGTTCCATTAGTCATATCTCTGTGACATTTTTCAACTCCAACAATTTCGATATAAATCTCTCAAGTCAGCAACACTTCCCAGCACACCCCACCTGTCCACAGAAGTTATTGCAGTTGAGTCCATATATCTTACACATGGTCTGGCACATGTGTTCAACCACACCTACACAACTCACATCTGAAGAAAGGCAAATGCTTCCAATGATCACATTGTACAGGAGAGAGAAATCAATAGGACCCCAGGCAAGCCTGAAGGAAAGAGTTAATTAAGGAATAGACAAAAGACTCATCACCCTGACAAGCAGAAAGACAAATTAAAGAGAATTTTTTTTCCTCTTTGTGTGTTTAGGACAAGAATGAGGATGGAAGACAGAGAAACAGGAAAGGAGTCATGCTTCTTGAAAGATACTATCTCATATTTCTTTAATGAATTACAGATATATACACTGATCTTGGAGAGCTGGAATCGCTGTACAATTCATTGAGGATGATGTGTGCCAGGGCTCTTATTGATTCTATAGAATAATCATAACCTGTCAATCATGTGTAGTTTACAAGGACTGTATTTTAAGAGTTGCAATTCTCTGCAGCATGCTACCATCATGTTGTAATTCTACTGCTTTAGGTTCTTATTCTGTTACAAGAAAACTTCCTATTGTAAGCAATGTCTTTTTTTTTTGGTAGAAATTCTAAATGGAATTGATGACAAAATGCTGTCCTTAGATGTGATTCAAGGGAGGAAGTAAATCCTAAGCAGAACCTCTTATTTACCACTCGCCTTTACTATCTGACTCAAGCCAAACTAGATGTAGAAGGAACCAAGGCTTAGGTGTTCAGTGAGTTGCACATACCGCTCTACTGTAATCCCTAATTAAAGAAAAGAAAACAGAACCAGTTCTGCAACCATCAGGAGAATTCAAGTGTCACCTAAGACTATCTTCAAGATCTCCTGATAACTTCTTTTGAAGAACAAAATGTATGCTCTTAGTAAAAACAGACCTCTTTATTTTTGTTGTTGTTTTCATGTGAAATCAGACTCAGAAGAAGTGACAAAGGAAGCCAGTTAGTACTAGTGTCTGGACTTTTTTGGAACATGTTCTCTGCTGTATTGGAAGTTGGCAAGTAGGGAGAAGCTCAGGATTTACTCAAGGAACAATTCTGAATCTTCGAATACATCTAGACTTCTAGACTTGACTAGTTTTGATATCTTTCTACTTCCCGACTCATTTTCTTATCTTTTACTCTACTTTCTCTTTTCTTCTTTGCAGGAAAGGTCTTATTTTGTGAGTAACATTGTACACAAAATTACTATGTAGCACAAGTTGGCCTCAAACTCCTCATCCTCTTGGCTCAGCCTCCTGAGTTCTGGAGTTACAGGCATGTATAAATATTCATGCCAATCTTCTTCATTTTCTTTATCATTTGAAATTTCAGTGACCATGTGCGTTTGTATATTACTTCTGAAATCAGTGAAAAGTTACTTCAGCGTCTTCACACTATTTCTTCAGTTTTGTACACGTTTCCCCAAACACACAGTGCTGTCAGCACATTTCTCAGCATTTCCTTTACTTCTCAAATATTGTAACTATCACTTCAGAAAGATGTTACTCAACCTGCCTCTGCCCTACTCATTATTCTAAATTATATTAGCTCAGTCTATTGAGCTAATATAATTCTTTAATTCAGCTAATACAATTCTTCAACTTAGCTAATAAAATTCTTCTTTATATTATTGGTCAGACCTAAAATTGTCTTTTGTATCAGTTAATGTATTGGTCTTGCCACACCATAATGTGAATTCCTTGAGAAAAGACTGTTTTGGCAACCTTTATATTCCACAGAATGCAAAATTGTGTGATTCTATTGAAATAAGGCACAACTTGTTCCACAGACTTATGATTTGTAACCCCAGTAGAATTTATTTCATTGTATTTGTGTGTATGTGTATATAGTACTCTAAGTGGGCATATTTAGAGAGGAGAGAAAAAAGAGTAACCTAAAGTGTATGTTGATATTAAAGAAGAAATAGGTGTATTGGAGAACAAAGGAAGATTTTTTTAGGTATGGGGAAGTTAATAAATACCCCTGCCTAATAAGTGAAGAACAAAATGGGATTGGATAGTTACTGTGGTAAAGTTCCAAAAAAACCATGGGGGCCATGTCATATGCATCAGTAGTTTTCAGTGTTAAAGATGCCTGTAACGTGTATAGAAGAGGGATTCATTTATCACTGATATGACTTGTAATTTGCAGAGGCATAATCTTGTGAAATTAGAAAAAAAATTTACTTTGGATAGTCCACTTGCCGGTCCACTCCATCTATTGACTTCATGTAGAATCTCCTTTGAAGCATGCTGAGACTTCCAGCGAGCCCATTTTATTTGACACCTCCACTGAACATGTCACTCCTATACCAACGCGAATGATGAATGGGAAAGTTCTGAACCCCAAACACTTGCACCTTGCATAAAGTACGATATAAAAGCCAGGAAAGGAATGTTTCAACTGCAATTTCCAAATGTTCCTCAGTTAGAAAACTCAACTGCACTCAACATGTCAGATGGCTAAATAATGCAAATAACAGTAATCAGCATTTTGTGCTTCTGCTAAACGATCAGATCAGGAAGGAATGCACCAAGTTAAAGAAAGGTCTCAACATTGCAAAATAATGGAATTATTTTCTATCCTATTAATGCAACTTTAACATTCATTCTAAAATCTACTAGTGAACCATATGAGTCCATTTTTAGTCAAGTGCTAAAGAGCTGATTTCTTTCTTTACTTTTCTCTCATTCTCTTACTTCAATTTACTACAAATTTATACTGACCTTTGGAAAATTCAGTCAACTATCTGATTTCCTCCAGCCCACAATTCTAAAATGTAAGTAAACATGTCATAGGTAAAAGGTTTCTTTATCTTAAGATAGTAGCTATTTTACTCCACTTTAATTTTCTCTGGCTTCCTTTAGTTTCCATGTCACTATGTAGCACAGAAAAATTTCAAAAAAGCTTTTTACCAAATACTGTGCATTTGATTCAAGTAAAACCAAGCTGTTTTGAGATAGTGGTTATAAAAACACAATGTGCAACAACTCACTAAAAAAAATCAAGTTATAGTAGTGAGTGGGTCTTGCTTAATTTCCTGTTGTTTTTGCTGCTTGAGATTTACTTTTGGCAGAATTTAGGTAATGCAAAAGGTTTATCATCCACAATATGGATGGTAACAACGTAAATCTTTTTAAATATTTTTAATTTCTAATCGTTTGGTTTCTTGATATTATAGCAACAATGCAAAAAAAAAACGAGACTCCTAGAGATAAAGTAAATTTTCTAAGCATCAGCTATTACTTTGAAGCCATCAACAAAGTATAACTTTGGTTAAAAAATTAAAAATATGACTATTACAAATACAAGATGAGCATATCAAGGATTTTATTCATCCCATCAATTAGTGACATAACTCAGAAGATACCAAGGCTGATATTTATAGGCACATTCATAAAGAAATTTTAAAGTAAGATTGCTACTTTGGTTATAAAAACTGTTATCACCCTTAAGAGTAATAAACTATAAAGCTTGACATTTTCTTCTTGATTTAATAGATACTATTTGCATTTCCGTTAAATGGAAAAATTTAGAAAGTAGACTATAATTTCACTTAGTTGGGGTTTGTCAATAAAAAGAGTAATTTAATAAAAGGACATTGTCCTTTATAATAAATGATCTTTGTCTAAACATATTAATTCCCCATGAAAACAATTATCCTGTACCCTTTTGAGTTGGTTCCAAGATTTTAGTATGTTGTTCACTGTTACTATCCTAAAAGAGAGCACAAAGTCATTCTTGTTCGCCCTTCATTTTCCTCTTTGATTGGACTAAAAACCAAGTAATTTGGTCCTGAATTACTTGGAAAACAAATGCAGCATTAAATTGCCTTTAATTTCATCTTACTCCTTGTTCTTTCCATAGCAGGCCAGTCCTAGTAAAATGATGAACAATCTAGACATTGTTGATTACATATTTGGAGCCGAACCAGTATGATGGCTTTGGGGATGGAAAGAAAGGGATGAGATCACAATACACTTGGTACACAAGAGCAAAAGAACTTCAATGAATATATGCCAAGAAGTCTGGCGAGGAGAAAGCCACCACTATTGATGACATTAAACTTAGATAAAGGATGATAATGCAGACCCTATGTGTAAGACAATAATGAGAAACTGAGTATAAGATGTGAGAACGGTTCTTGGGAATTTGATGGTGGACTTGATTTAGTATTAGAACCAGGACCACATATTCGGCAACCTTAACTAACAGTAATTCTTTCTTTTTCTTTTCCATTTTTACTTAACTTAGTTTATTTTTTTATTGTCTTTAAGTAGGTGCCATTTAACAAAACAGTTAGGAGTACAATGCATCTTGGTCTGTGTTACCCTTTTCAACATTCTCACACACTCCTCTCAATCAAGCCTTTTCCTCACTTTTCTTAATTTTGTATAATTTGTATTCTTCACTGTACTCATCCTCTGTTCTCCTTTTCATTTGTCTCCTTCTCTGCTCTTGACCTCACCCCACCCTTTAAAAAAAACCTGCTACCTGGTAAATTTTCTGAGCTTTGTCATTTGAATTCTCCTTAAAATCCACCACATCAGGTAAAACATTTGTATATACCCAAAGTATTTTCTTATAAATGAATAGGTAATATTGCATCAGTTTATCAGCCGATTATAGCTTCTACATAGGAGAGGAAACATGCAACCTTATTTTTCTGGACCCAGCTTACTTCACTTAATATAATTTCTCCCAAATCTTTCCATTTCTTTACAAAAAATGCAATATCACTTTTCTAATTAATGAATAAAATTCCATTGTGTGTATATATACCACATTTTCTTCATCTATGTGTCCATTGAGGAGCATCTGGACTATGTTGGCTGCAGTGAATTGGCTATCATGAACATGGTAGTTGTAGTGGCTTTACTATATTCTGAGCTATACTCTTTTGAATACCTATGAGTGGAATTGATGGGTCATTAGGTAGTTTACTGTTCAATCCTTAGAGAATCTCCATACTGCTTTCCAGAGTGGTTGAATAAGTTTTCTTCCCCATCAGCAATATATTAAGGTTCCCTTCTGATTACATCCTAATCAGCATTTGTTGTTGTTTGGCTTCCCGATAATAGTCATTCTGAATTGAAGTGGAATCGCAGTGTTATTTTTATTTGCCTTTCCATTATGACTACAGACATTGTGGAACATTTCTTCATGTGTTTATTGGCTGGTTTTACTTGTTCTTCTGCTAGGCCTTTCTTTAGCTCATTAGACTATTAATTTGTTGGCTTTTGGGGTTTAATATTTTAAAATCTCTGTATATTATGAACATTGGGCCATTGTCTTGTATATAGCTGGCAAAAAGTATTCTTCCATTCTGTAGGCTGTCTTTTTAGCTTGTTACTTATGTTCTTTGTCATGCAGAAACTTTTCAGGAATCCTTTTTGTCAAGTCTTTCTTTGATTTGCTGTGCTTCTGGATCTTTACTCAGATTGTTTGGGCCTGTGCTGAGCAATTTTATATTTCTCTCCACTCCTTCCTGTAATAATTTCCTGGTTTCAGGTCTTATATTAAGGTTTCTGATCCATTTTAAATTGATGCTAGTGCAAGCTCATGTATAAGGATCCAATTCCATTTTTTCTGTTTGTAAACATCCAGTTTTCTCAGCACCATTTATTCAAGAGGCTTTCTTCTAACCTATATTTTCCTGGCTTTCTTATTAAATATTAAATTGCTGTAGATCTATAGATTTATTTCTGCATCTTCTTTTCTGTTCTATTGCTCCTCAGGTGTGCGTGCATGTGTGTGTGTGTGTGTGTGTGTGTGTGTGTGTGTGTGTGTGTGTGTATGCCAGTACCAAACAGTTTTCATTATTATAGTTGTATAGCAGATTTTGAAGTTTGGTATTGATATATCTCCAGCACCACTTTTCTTGCCAATTATTGCTTTTGTGATTTGGGGTTGTTGTGCTTTCATACGATTTTTTGCACTGCTTTCTCTATCTCACTGCAGATTGATGTTGGAGATATGATAGGTTTTGAATTGAGGTATTGTCATTTTCAGGATATTAATTCTGCCCCTCCAGGAGCATGGAAGACCTTGCCATTTCCTTATGTCTTCTACAATTTTCTCTTCAAATGTTTATAGTTTTTACTATAGAGATCCTTCACATCCTTGGGGAAGTTCATTCTTTTATCCTTTTTTAGACTCTTGAAAATGAGGTTACATCTCTGAATTCAGTCTTGCTCTCCTTACCACTGGCAGAAATAAAAGGTTGTTTTATACCCTGCTAATTTATCAATGTTTTAAGTCAGCTCTAGTAGCTTGGGGGAGTAATCTATAGGATGATAGTTATTCTTAAATCCATGGAAACTAACTTAAAAAATTATACCTAGAGAGGCTCTCCTGTCCAGTTTAATTAGGTCTAGCCACCAGTGAAAGAAAAACCATGAAAGATAGACAGGTAAATCAGATGTGGTAATCCATGTGCAGCGAGAGTAGTATGAAATGGTAGATACAAACATGTCATTATTTAATCATACAACCAGTAGCAAGTATAATTCCACAAAGCTGAATATTCTATGTCTCTTTCCAAATTGTTATCAGCAGCATTCATATGTTTGAGAAGCTCATGAAAGTCCATGAGACTGTTAGAATAGAAATGAAACAGGTAAGTCCTGTAATTGTAGCTCATTACTACAATTGTAGCTAGTCAGGAGGCAGAAATCTGAACATCTTTCTTTGGAGATAGCCTTGAATGCAAATCCTGGAGAATTATCTCCAATTAATCAGCAAAAAGACAGAAGGAAAATGTGACTTGAGTGGTAGCATACCCACCGTAAACAAAAGAGCTGAGGTAGAATAGGAAGTTCAAGCTTCAGTACCAGATTAATTTGTTTATTTACTAAACAACATATAAACAAAACAATCAGCAAAACTAACTCTTCCACTAAAATAAGAGCCAAACAAGACTATATCTGAGATATAGAAAAAAGTAAAATTTGAATTTGAAGTCTACATAAAGTCACCTCACACTCGATTTTTTCAGGGATTTGGACTGTGTCTGTGTGTACTACAAGTATTTATAGTGGATTTGGTTAAGCTGTGTGTGTTATTTGAAGTGTCAATTTGGAGCCCTGAAAACTCTAAATCAATTGTTCTATCAGGTACATTTTACTACAAATAGCAGCCTGAGCCACAAAAGAAAATATATTGTCCAGCTTAAATGTCAGCAAAGAACATGATCCAGGAATAGCATCAGAAGTGTGTTAGCTGTGAGGCCATGGAATACACGGTGAGACTAGCAGGCAGTGACCTTGTTCATCACGCTCAGTGTTTGGGGTGAACAAAGATGATCCCATATTTCATATTATTCTGAACACTCACCACTTCTGCTTGCCAAATACAAGCTTGACTTGTGTATTCCTGCAGCACTGTCAATTTTCCTAGAGCTGCAGCATTCTTATAGTTGACTTGACAGCAGATATAATTTTGGCAAAATTAGACGATCCTGTAGAATGAGTTTGTCGCATTCAATTTCTGACAAAGTTGTTAAAGGGTTGTTTCCCCTGCTCTCTCCTCTTCATGTCCTTTGAAGTCTTGTTGATGTACTAGAGCTGAAAATCAGTAAGCTTGTCTCTCAGTGAAATCTTTTCTCTAGAAATCCTGTGGCCATTCAGAAAAGGAAAGCTCCCACTCTAAAGAAAATCTTAGCTCTACTGAGTCTCTGCACACAGACCATGTTAGCTAGTGAGATTTCTAATCCTGCTTCTAATCCAGTCTGTCTAATTTCTTTATTATTTATTTCTCGACACACATGGAAAGCCATTAGTTATAAAGACAATAGGGGTCATTTTCTCCTGATGAACTTTCCAGGCCAGATTTTAGAGGGGGGTGATGCTCTAGAGTTAGCTCTAGTAGTAGAAGACTTGTTTAGTATGTACAAGAGCATCACAAAAATGACAATAATTTAAAAAAGAGTCTAATAGATATGATCCCATCACTAAGACAGGATAATCTTATAGTTTGAGGCCAGCCTGGGCTGTATGGTGAGATACTAATTCATAAAAAGAAAAGATTCCAGACACAATCAGAGGATCATGTTGCAAAGTCAGCTGGGGCAGGAAAGGTCCCTAAGACTCTTATGTTCCACAAAGGAACCACAAAAGACCACAGAGATGGAGCGGTGCTCATTTGGTAGAATACTAGCCTTGAACAAACAAGCCCAGGTTTTGAAATCAAGTCTCAGAACTGGCACAAGAAAACGAAATGATTACTGAAAGAAAGATGGTTGACATCCTTCAGACTTGGGACTGTATATTTTTGTTCTTTTGAGGAATAATAGTGATTATGCATGTTTTGTGGTGATGTATTATATACTTACCAAAATAAGCAGAACTTTTCTTTACAGTGCCATTAAAATGAGAATAGGGAATAGTACGTTTTTCTTCAAAACACTCATTTTCATAAATCACAAAAATCCAAAGATATTTACAATACAATTGGACTGTATATACTGCATATATGAACAAAAATGTAAATACATGGGTATTTAGCATGTATATTAAAACGTGAATCATTTTCTGTCTGCATTTTTCACTGACATATTGATAACTGTATGTAGCTAGGATGTGTGAGCAACTGCTGCTCAATGGTTTCTTTCTGGTTGGAACTGATTTTGTAGACCATTTGAGTACTGTTGTATACATGAGAATGTAACCCACTATAACATCATGTATCTAACTTTACTGAATTATACATTCTATTATAAAAAAAGCTGCTTTATAGTTAGCCATTTCTTTAGCAGACACTGTATTAATATGCATTTTCTACACTGGCATGGTAGAGGGAATATGAGTTCTCTTTCTTGCTCCCTCTTTGCCTTCTTCTTCCTCTTTATTCCTGTTAATTTCCAAACATGACTTTAGATTTTTAAAAAAAAAATTGCTATGACCTTATCATTTCTCTTTCGTTCGCTTTCTCTGAGCATTCGCTTTTTGACTCATCATTGAGTACCATATACCAGGCATCATAGAGACTTTGACACTCAGAGGCTCACTGAGCCTGCACAGTACAGCCCAATCACTACTGTTATAACGATGGTATGGATGGGAAGTGAAATATGCAGAGTAAATGGTATGCTCTCACACAGGTGATAAGTGCTAAAACTGATTCAAATGCAGGCTATTTCTGAAGTCTGTGACCAACCTTTTTATGGTACTACCTTTTGCTTGTCAAAGAAATGACTCTATAGCAAGTAGTTGTATATGATTGACTGCAATTTACTCATATACAACTGCTATTTTAATATTTTTACTGTCATTTACATTTAATACTTCTTTCCCAATACTGAATTTATTTTATAGTAGCCCAGAGTCTTTTCTATTTGCATTTCAGAGATGTTTATAGATTTATTTTGTGTGGTTGTTTTGCTTGCTTTGTTTGCCAGAGTATATTGAGAAACAAAATTCCATGAAATTGCAGAAGAGTCTTTCTCTATTGTAATACCAAATCTTGTTCTTCATTTTGAACTTCAGAACATCTACCTGATTTAAATTCCTTCGTAAGGATGTCTGGCCAAGATGAAGAAACATGCTTGGAACTTCCTGAGTATTCTGTTCTTTCCGTTGAACACTCTTCTGTTTTATTTATGAAGATGCCAATCTCTGACAGGCTTTTCTCCATATAAAATATTTTCCTGACTCAAAATCAATACCAATTAACATTTTGGGAAAACTGTACACTATTATAAGTTGGATCTTATTGTAGTCATTGTGAAAACCTACCGTGATACCTCAGCAAAAACATCTAAAATATCCTGACGTTTCTGTTTCCTCAATTATATCAGGAACAGGTAGATTATGTAAACAGTGAAGACCTTTCTACTGTACTGAATCTCATGTAATCACCATTTTTAAGGCCACTTACTTAATATGATCTAGCATGAGAGGTGAATGATTTCATAATTTGATAGTAAGTACATGTATGTATTTATATGGACAACAAATAGCCATGCATAACCTCTTCCTTTTGCAGAACCATCTCTTCAGAAAATCCTGAAACACAACAAAATTTGTGAATATTTTTTAAATGAGTAATTGAATGGGAAACTTTAAAGGATTCTTAGAATGTTGAACTTCTATAATCTTATGAAAGTCAATTAACTTTCAAATATTTATCACATGATAGTTTGTAATCATCACTGTGTAAATTAAAACCAAACAGCGCAACTGTTAAATGAACCTAAAAAGTAACAATAGTTACTTGCTTTCAATATTTAATATATTTTATCTGGTGATTTGCATATACCAGACCTAAATTATTCTTTAATTTTTTTAATTGGATGCTTTAATTATTCACTATGACTTTGATTTGCTATGACATTATTTTTGATATTCTTGGAGAAGTGCTGATTTAGCTGTAAAAAGATCTCTATGAACAGAAATATATTGTATGACCACCCAAGTTTTAGTCTTTCCTTCTTTAAGTGGCCTTTCTGCTAGGTATAGAAATTTAAAAAAAATTGGAGAGGCATGGAGAATTATAGAGGAATGCTGTTGAAATGAGAATGTGTGTGGAGGTGTAACCATAAAAATCTTCCCCTCTATAACTAATATAAGCTAATAAAAAAGATTAAAATGTTGATCCACATTAAAGCCTCACCCCCAGAATCCTGCACACAATGTTCATTTATTGCATATTCTAAGCATGTCCCATTTTAATTCTGGTCTTGTAACTTTTTGCTGCCCAACTGATGTCATGTGCTTTCTTGATAAGTGATGAATAAGGTGACAAAAGCTTGTCATTAAGTATTCAAGAATTTTCCTTGGCGGAAGTAGGGACAGTGAAAAAAACTGACAGATGCTTTTGGCATCTGATTTTCCAGATACAGATTTTCCAGTACATCACCCAAATCCACCATGCTGACAGAGACAATCCTATCAGTATATATGCAGTCGTCTTAAAAACCCAATGAACTGGGTAAACTAGAGAATTCAGACTTTAAAATGTATTTTAAAATCATTGAATAAAAATAAAAATTACTTTTAAAAGTTAAAATATTTTGTTTACGACTTCTGTTTCTCCTTGCTAGCATTTTCAGGGAAGTTGGTAAAATCATGGGTTGGGGAGAGGAATTCTTTTATATACCATCAATAACAGGTAACGCTTTCATAAACATTATCTATAACCCTTTCAAGGAACCTGTAAGGATATCACACAACCATGTACGTTCTTATTTTATTTTTGTTTTGCTTTAGAGTATTACTTTTCAATTCACAGTTACAACGATTAAAACCATCCATGGGTCACTATAGTTAGCACTGATGGTCCCTACTGTAACATGATTTGACTCACAAGTTTGCTCATTCATTTTTTGAAATTGTTCCAAGACAATTCTAATACATCTGAAATATTGACTTTTGACCTTATTTTGGGAATAGCAACATGCAATAAAATCCTCTCTCCTAGTAATCCTCTCAAGACAAATCTGCCAGTACTTCCCAGCATGCTGTGTTGCTAAGCTCTGATGTTCAGTAGGTGACATAAGGAGTACATTCTGGACTGATGACTTTTTCATTTTATGATGGGTTTATTGGGCTGTAACTCATTGAAGCATCTGTCTGCCCTCTCTACCTCACATACCTGGATTAGGACTTCTGATAAATAAGAACAATATATTTAGGTGTTATTTTCTACCTTCGTTAAAATTATATCTTTGTTAAAACAAACTGACAAACCCAGAGTGACAAGAAGTGTTCTTGAAGAAAGACTGAAGTTGATATTTAGAAAAATCAATGACTTATATAATTCCCACTTCCCCACCAAAAAAAGAGCAATTTTGGCTTGTTGTTCACATTTGAAAAGCAACCATAGCAAAATGAAGGAAATACATAAAAATTGCCTTAGCTTTTTGGAGTTTAATATATGAAGGCATAATATAAACTTAGAATATTGGGATTTCTGCACAAGAACATCTGTCCACACCATTCATCACTGAGAGAAATATTTTTTTAATGTTCTTGTGTGTTGAAGTTGTTAACAACAAAACAGTTAATGTACTTTTATTTCTAAAACTCTTTACTTGCCTACAGACATTCATTATTGCTGTTTTAATTCCACAATAATTTCTTTAAAAAAATCTATTGTACAAGTAATGTACATAGAAGTGACTTTTCCATAAGTAAGGTAATGACTACATTTCTTTTTTAACAGAGTTACTCCTCCCTCATTATCTTCCACTTTCTTTCTCCTCTAATTGTAAAGTTTGTTTCCAACCTAATGTCTACTGGTTTGTGATTTGATTTTGTTTTCAAAGTGAGAGGTAGATAAGATATACCTACTTATGATTTGAATCTCTAAAGTCTATACTGGGACCTGGGATGGTTCTTTCTTGCCTTAAAATTGTATCCTATTGTGGTATTGGATTTTCTCTGTTTCCACATGGGCAGAACAAATCATAGAAACACAAGGAAAATGGCAAGTCAAGGAACCCCAACTCCCACTCAAAATAAACAGGCAATAAAGCAGTCACTGAAAGACCTAGAGGAGAGTTCTCAAGGATTGCTTTAAAAACACTGCCAGTAAATATGCTAAATGAAAAGATTGAAGGCTTGCACATGGCTATACATGAGCATGATTAGGCTAACCAAAGATTGATAAAGCAATTCATGAAATCCACAAACAGAAAGGTGAATGAATTACACCAGAAGGAAAGAGAGTCCAACAAAAAACAGTCACAGCTACAGGAAGGATAGGAGAGAGAACACTGAAAAATCAGATAATGAAGGTAAAGAAGTCCAGACAAGACCTAAAACAAAGCTTCACTAAGGAAATTGAAGGAATCAAAAATGACCAACTAGAAAGTAGGGAGTAGCAAAGTAGACAGTCTTGACAGCAGGTTAGACAATGCAGAAGGTAGAAGATAGAATTGAACATATTTGAGATTTTGTAAAGAAAACACAAAATTGTTCAAAACCAATCCAAGAAACAAGAAATGTCCCTAAAAGAACTGCAATAAGAAGACCTAAGTTAAAAATAACAGGGATTGAGGAAGGTCTAGTTAATGTACTTTAATCTTTTAAAATCTAAGATACAGTAATACTTAGCCTCATGCTGTTGAACTTGAGGAAGGACTAAAGGAGACTTGTAATTAAGCAAATAACATTTCATACAGAATTTAAAGGACTATATGGAATGACTCACCACTTAATTACATATATTTATTGTATATAATATAGGTGATACAATACATATAGCTAGCATGCATAATATGTAATGAAGTAGAAGAAGAAAGGAGGGAAAAAAGAATATGAAAGAGAAAGAAAAGAGAAAAAAGAGTTATCTGATAGCACATGGTCATTTTCTCTCCCTGTAATGTTCAATGGGTGTATAACATGGTCTTTAGCTGACATGCTATTAAAAATATAGTAAAAAGAGAGGCCAGGAGTTTGGCCTAATGGTAGAGTGCTTACCTAGCATGCATGAAGACCCGGGTTCGATTCCTCGGTACTCCATATACATAGCAAAAAGCCAGAAGTGGTGCTGAGGCTCAAGTGGTGGAATTCTAGCCTTGAGAAAGTCTAAGGACAGTGCTCAAGCCCTGAGTCCAAGCCCAGGACTGGCAAAAACAACAACAACAAAAAAATAGTAATGGACTAACCATTAGTACTGTGTTTATTACTTTAAGGTGCATTTTTTTTTTTTTTGCCAGTCCTGGGCTTGAGCTCAGGGCCTGAGCACTGTCCTTGGACTTTCTCAAGACTAGAGCTCTACCACTTGAGCCTCAGCACCACTTCTGGCTTTTTTTCTATGTATATGGTACCGAGGAATTGAACCCGGGTCTTCCTGCATGCTAGGCAAGCACTCTACCACTAGGCCATACTCCCAGCCCCAAAGGTGCATATTTTTACAACTGGCCTGCAGGCAACTCAGAAATGGGGACTTTTGTGAGAACCTTCCAAAATTTCATGTGAATCATGAAGGAAGAAGCATTCAACCAGAACTCATGAATCTGATAAACCCTGAGTTTAAAGATCATTAATGGTTACCGTGAAGACTGACTTTGACATGAGAACATTGGAAAGATGTGACAAAATTTAGCAACTATTTGGCTTCAAACAAGCATGCCCTGGTTTATTCAAAAAAGAAATCATTCTTTTGTTCTTTTTTCCTCATTTCTTTCCTCTTCTCTTTCCACTGTTTTTGACAACTAAAATTTAGTCTTCAGTTAAATTAAAATGATAAATGAAAAAGTTTGTTGCTCTATATTCTATTAAAGATGTTTTCATGACATCTAAATTTAATTTAGGAAGTGAAAACAACAGATAATAGATTCAAATCAAAAGTAAAAAGTAGAATATCAAAAGATGGCTTCTGGGCTTTATTTCTCCCGTTATTATACTGCTCCTTTGAACCATAACAAAGCGACTGAGATGTGTGGAAATCTTAAAGTTCATACGTACCTAAATAACAATGAATGACAGAGTATGAAACAGAGGGAACTTTTTAAGTAGGAGACCAGTGAAAAGTCAGAGCAAAGGGCATTAAATGTGATACGTGTATCAAATATAATAATGTCACCTGTTAAAAAGTGTTTTAAGCCAAGTGTGGTGGCTCATGCCTGTAATCCTAGCTACTCAGGAGGCTGAGACCTGAGGATCAAGATTCACAGCTAGCCCTGGCACAAAAGGACCTGAGACTTTTATCTCCAATTATCCTCTAGAAAATGGGAAATGGAGCTTGGCTCAAGGGTAGGGTGGTAGCATTGAGCCTAAAAGCTCAGGGATAACACTCAGGCCAAGTTCAAGGCCCATGACCCACAAAAAAAAAAAAAAAGAAAAGAAAAGAAAGAAAAAAAAGTATTTTAAAGAGCCAGGCAAGTCTTTCCACATAGGCTCAGTGGTTTCACTCGTTTGTCATAATCAGTAGAAATCTTGGGCTCTCATAGCAGAGATTTGCAATAGAGCAAAACCTAGATACATAAGGCTATATAGTATGACGCTAAATGAAAGGACCTCTAGGATATAGAAACAAAAGCTATATAATGAGTGATTGTTGTCCTTCCTGTACTATGTTATCTCTCATCTGTTTGGCTGTCCCTTGGTTATCTCATATTGTTACAGTATCTCACTTTGTTATCTGATATATTTGTATTTGGTTATTTGAAATTGGATAGGGAAGGGGGGAAAACAAGATGAGGGGTGGGGGTGGGGGGGAGGAAAATGGGGACCAAGACATGAGAAAGGGTATGAATGTATGTGAATTAATGCACCTTCTATCTGACAAATATAATGTAACCCTTCTATTAATTATAATAAAAATATATGAAAAAAAAGAGCCAGGCAAGGTGGCTCACACCTGTAATCCTAGCTACTCAGAAGGCTGAAATCTGTAGATAGGGTTTCAAAGCCAGTCCAGGTACTAAAATCCCTGAGACTCCTATCTCCAATTAACCACTGGAAATGGCTCTGTGGCTCAAGAGGTAGGGTGGTAGCCTTGAGCTGAAAAGCTCAAGAATAGCACACAGGCCCAGAGTTCAAGCCCCACAACTGAAGAAAAAAAAAAGCTGTTTTAAAGGTTGATTCTGTGTATCAATTCTGTATTCTTAGCTTCTTGGGAGGGAAAGATTTGGGACTTAAAATTTGAGACCATCATAGGCATAAATAGATCATGAGCCTCCATCTTAGTAAATAGCTGGGTGCTGTGGCAGGTGCCTGTTTTTCCAGCAGCAGGGGAATGTGCAAAGTGCGTGTGTGTGTACATATATATATATATGTATATATATATGCTATCATCTCTCCTATCTTGTCATTTCTTTCTTCCCTCCTCATATCAGGCTTGAATTGTCATAGCGATGACCATGTTAGTAACAGAGACCAGGAAAGTATCATGATTTGAAGTAAGATTTGAGTCAATGACACACCAGGCCCATTAACAATTATACCTATAAATGTACTAACTGTATATAAGAGTTCTCCAGTGGCCACCTTCTCTCTCTCCACCTTCCAAAAACTACTCCGAGTATGTAGTCTGTGACTACAATTTTCTTTGCTTCATTATACAAGAATCATTCATGAAAGCTGAATTTCAGTAGTGTTTCTTATAGCTCCTAAACAATGCAAGTTACATTCCCCACCAGTAATGTATAAAGATTGCAATTTTCTCATATCCTCTAATATTTTCACTTGACTTGTTCCATCATAACTATCCATATGATAGTTAACTGGTATTTTATATGATTCTCAAGTTTGAAGCTAGATTAATGGAGAAGCTGAAAAGGAAACAATGAAAACAGTCATTTGCACAAATTATTCCATTTATCACGAAAGATTGTCAAAATCTTGTGTAGCTAGTATCTCAAAACAATTTTTCTGAGGTTGTCAATCCTTAAAACATTATACTGCAATTATAGAAAAACTGAATAGAACTTTTATCCAAGTTGGAAAAATTATAAGCCCTTCCAGATCATAGATGCAATTGTATTTTTCTCTAGACCTTCCCTCCGTGTAGAAGAACAATCACATGTCGGTTTACATAATGATTTGGGGCAACTTTTATCTATTTTTAGGATATATTCATTAAAATTGACTTGACGTTCTCTTCTTGAACAAAAAAAATGCTCCTATAATACTTGTTAAGATTCTTTCTAAAAAAAAAAATTATACCAAATCTATTTTGATGTTATCTAATCTGGCCCATTCAGGACAAAGGACCAGTAGGACTTTTTTTAAATATTTTTCTGAAGTGTGAATATTTACTAGATTACAGAATGGAGCTCTGTCTTATGTATGGTTGCCTAGGCCTTTTCCCTAATGCTTATTCTTTTCTATACAATGGCATATTATGAATTACTTCTACATCTTCCAGGAAAATATCAAGTTAGTTGCATTCATATAATTCTTGGAGAGCTCTTGTCCAGGTGGAAGGAAAACAATTAAGTAAAATCCATTAACATTGCTTAAAATAAAAACATTTAAAGAAATATTTCATTGAATTGGCTTTCACCTCAACTTCAATTGCCTATCATTTTAGAATTATTTAATTCTTTTCTTTATAATCTAATGGTGCTACTGCAGATACCATTTTGAGTAATCAGCTACACTTTGTAATCAGTAATTAAAATTTTAGCCAACTACAGGTGCAGCTAATTGTTAATCAATTAGATGCATAATGATTGCATATCTGATTGAAATGCTGATTGTAGTATTGATAATTACCCATATTTTGGTCAGATTACACTACTTCTTACTACTTCAATTCCACTTAACTTAAGACTCTATGGCCAACATGCTTTGTTGGTCCATTCTCTGAACTTCATTGGAGGATAGATCAAACCTTCATGTAAAAAAATGCAACCAGGACAGTTATTCAGAATTGATCTGACTGGCTGTGGAATGATTCCATGAATTTTAGAGTTTTATGTACCTATCCAAAAGTAACATTCTTCAGAGAGTTTAGTAGATCTTGAAGTTTCTGAAATTGGCAGATTCTGGAGCGACTGTTGCAGCAATGTGACTATCATTACACCTGGATAGAACGCTGGTTTTGCTAGGAGGCTGGGGTTGTTATCATTGCCAACCCGCTGATCTGCTTTTAAAAGCATGAATAAATGTGCATATTTGCAGCAATTTGGTGGCTAGGATAGCTTCATGACAGATAGTGATACAACATTTGGCATAGCTTTACATGAAGAAAAGGACAAGTACACTTCACATGTATGAACATTTTAATAATAATATATCTAAAAATAATTGTTTATCTTCTTTTTGTTGAAACACAAGAAAGTTAACCAGAATAAGAAAACTCTGGGCATTGAACTTGTAGTCACATGCTTATAGTAGAAGTTAAGTAGGAAGCACATATAATCGTTATGTGTCTAATTGATTAGCAATTAGCAGTTTCTATGAAAATTTGGGAAAAATTTATAATCCGTTCAAAATACATACACACACACACACACACACACACACACACACACAATTGGGCCTGGTGATTCATGTCTACAGTCCCAACTACACAATAGACTTATATAAAAAAAGCAGTCTGAGGCCAGCCTTAGAAAAAGCTATGCTACCACCCTTGGCAAAAATATGGTACTTTATCTAAAAAATAATTCAAGAAAACTGGAGTACAGATGGAATTCAACTATTTGTGTTGCTAGGATAAGATCTTCTACTATTCCTCCTTAAAAAAGAAAAAGGAGGGCCAGGAGTTTGGCCTAGTGGTAAAGTGCTTGCCTAGCATGCACAGAGGCCCGGGTTCGATTCCTTGGCACCACATACATAGAAAAAAGCCAGAAGTGGTGCTAAAGCTCAAGTAGTAGAGCTCTAGCCTTGAGAAAGTCCAAGGACAGTGCTCAGGCCCTGAGCTCAAGCCCAGGACTGGCAAAAAAAAAAGAAAAAGGAAAGAAAGAATACCTGTATGTAATATTATTTGTATTTCATGGTTCATTAGGTAGTATCAGTTCTCATGTACAGAAAGAAAGAAAGAAAGAAAGAAAGAAAGAAAGAAAGAAAGAAAGAAAGAAAGAAAGACAAGGGAAGTAAGAAAATGGAAGGAAAGAAGGCAAGGAAGGAAAGAAGGTAGGAAGGCAGGCAGGCAGGTGGGAAGGAAGGGAAGGGAAAGGAAGGGAAGGAAGGAAAGGAAGGGAAGGAAGGAAAGGAGGAAGGAAGGAAGGAAAGGAGGGAGGTAGGGAGGGAGGGAGGAAAGGCGAAGAGAAGAAAAAGGATGAAGTCTCCATGTATAGAATCGTCGGGGTTTTTAGCACTCTTTGCCTCCTGACCAGCAGGAAGGGCAAAGACAACACGCCCCAACTAAGACCAGATGGAGAAAGGATAGGGCCGGCTAGCCACCTTCACCCAGCCCTCCCTTCTCCAGAGGGAAGACACAGACATGCCAGGGAGAATGTCACAGCAGACTGGTTTAATGGGAAGATACTAGAGGCTAAAGTAAGAAGCAGGAATCTATTAACATAAAAGTAGGCAGGACAGGGGGAGGTAGGTGCGGTCAGAGAGGGTGGTGAGGCCAATCCATGGGTTCAAGGTAGCCTTATTTTACATCACAAACCGTAGCCAAACCTCCCAACCAGGAGACAGGCAGGTTGGATCTCCAAAACCAGGAGCACTGGGCCATGAGGTAGGCCTTTTACCCTTGATGTGATGTGCCCCACACAGAATGTTAGTTGAAGCAACCCTGGCGAAAATTAAAAAACTTGGCAGTTTTTTTACGGGAAATATTTTATTTACGAACTGAGGATGTGTTCCGATTTGTCTCCAAAAGAGAGGCTCTAACAATTTGAGCAAATGTCATGTTTTCAAGCAAAAGGTTGGCATGGACAATGTCAAGGACCTGTTTGGTTTATTTGCACAATATGTTCTTTGTGAAAACATTGTATATGATATTGTTTTTAATCCAGCAACCTTACAGACACCTGGGTATTTATGATAGGGCTAGATGGTGTATGTTATAAATTATACTATGGCTGTCTTCTGCATTACCTGAAGATTGAAATTGAAGAGAACAATTCCATTTCCTTCATTCGTGGAGAGAGCATTTGTCAAAATGTCTCGAATCTCCATTTCTAACAGATCATCTCTGCAAAACCCTTGGGTTTCTGGGAGCAGCCAGCTGTTAATATGAATTATGTGAAGCTGACCTATAATCACACCTGACATTTGAAACTCAAATATTTTTTCTTATTTCTTCAACACAATTAAAATATTTAGTCTCACTTCATTTTATGAGACATAAATAGCTATGTAAGTACTCTGTAATTACTGTACATTGTAACAAATGACCTCATAAATACATTGTAATGTCCCATGTAATTACATGGTAAGTCTTGTCTTTGAGATGGCTGCTCTGAGATTGAAAGCCTGCTGGTTTCAGAGATTAATTACTTAAAGCCTAATTTGACAGTTTGCATCAAGATATGCCTTTGTTAAATAGCCACTTCTGCTGCTTTTAGAAAGAAAATGGTTTCATAGAAAGCCCTCATTTCCTTATTTAATATAGAACCAGCTGAATATTTACCATGCCTCCATTTCGTTATACATAAAAGTCCCCCCCCCCAAAAAAAAAGAGAATCTTTCTGTGCAGGATTATATCCCTTCCATCAAACACTAGCTAGATATTACTTTCTTATATACATATTAAAGGCTCTGGTTAATAACTTTAAATGTATTTAGATGGTAAATTATTATAAGAACTATAATATTTAGAGTCTCTATCATCCCTTGAGGAATTTTGTTCATGAATGTGGAAGCATTAGGTTGCTTTTGTCTAGTTGTGCAAGAAAGCCTGGATGCCAGGAAAATAATTGATTTTTTTCTGATATTAGAAACGCTACATAGTTATATATTTGATAATGGACTCCGACAAGATTTTGGTAATCAGTAGAATAAATGAGCTGTAAGTAACTCATCAAAATATTGACCAGGAAAAATAACCCTCTTTTTCTATCATACTAAATGGACTTTTGTTTTCAGTGCTGGGGTTTGAACTCAGGCCCTTATGCCCTCACTTGGCTTTTTTCATGTGTGTTCTGCCACCTGAGCCACACACCTGAATTTCTGGCTTTTTCCCCACTGATTATTTATCAGTATGATTCTTAGGGATTTGCCTGTGGGGCAAGCTCTGAACTAAGATTCTCAAACTCAGCCTCTTGAGTAGATAGAATTATAGATCTAAGCCACCAGCTCCTCAGCATACTGAATAGATTTTTGAGAGTTAAGAGAATGCTTGTTTTGAACAGTGTTATAATCTATTTTCCATGAGAAGAGGAAGAATTTATAAAAGAAATTCAGCTACAGTTAGAATCATTTACTCCTCTATCTATTGTTAGTTTTGCAAAACCCAGTCTTGCGAGGCCAAACTAACGTGATGGCTCAACTCTCTGAAAGCTTCATTGTGTTTTAAATGCCCTTTAATTAGTTCAAAAAGACTCTTCAAAACATTACTACAATTTTCATAAATTGAAAAATTAAAGAATGGTGCAAGCCTTTATATTTTGCAGTATTTTACCTTTTTTTGGGGGGGGGGTAGGTCATGGGGCTTGAACTCTGGACCTGGGCACTATCCTTGAGCTCTTCAGCTTGAGGCTACTGCCCTACCCTTGGAGCCACTGCCCCACTTCCCATTTCTAGTGACTAATTGGAGATAAGAGTCTCACAATGTTTAGTTCCCGGGCTGGCTTTGAACCAGGATCCTCAGATTCAGTCTCCTGAGTAGCTAGGATTACAGGCGAGAGCCACAGTGCCCATGCCCAGCAGTACTTTGTGTTTCTTAAACTCTTCTTCATTAACCATCTATCACCAAGGAATTTGAAGATAGATAAAATCCTGCAATATAGAATTGATGCTGTTACATAATTCCTACCATGACAGCAAACGATTGAAAACCTGTAGAGAGAAAAATACGCTTTCTGTTCAGTCATCTTATTAAGTGCTTTAGAGTATCTTTTATTTGCAGGATATTATTCTTTTGCTAAAATAAACATTAGAGTATATATCAGATAAGACAGTAAATGTGATTTACTAAGTAGCAGGCACACAAATTAAGAAGATCCCACATACATTTCTATGCATATGAGGTCTACTTAACATTTGGGTACTAATCTTTACATAACCACTAGAGTTTATTATATAGAAGAATGGGTGTAGAAGTTTGTTCAAGAATTCAGTATCTTAATCTTATCACACAGTAGAGGATCACTCCATCAACTTCTTGCTCTTTTCTTTCTGGAACCAAGATCCTCACTTTTAAATAAGACAAGGGAATAGTTTCAAAATGTTACTTTTAAAGCATGTAAAATACTACCTTAACAGGTGATCAAATTGCCGGTCTATCTGGTGTGCCTGTGATTCTGCGAATAGTGTTAGTGAGGCCTTCACAGTGGGAATTTGATTCTGATTTTCTGATTCAGGATTTCTGCACTGCAGGAATGAAGTGATGTTTTTAGTTACTCCACTTTTTCTTCGAATTGTGAAGGTTGAGCTCTAAGAATTTGACGAAGGAACAGAAAAATGTGGTGATGTGTCTATTTTCTAATATCAGTTTAAATGTAGCTCACTTTATTTTTACTAGGAGACATAAAAATGGGACACAGAAGGAACTACATATTCCAGATGACATTCTCACTGTGTATAAATGAGACTTAAAAAAGAACTCGAGATGTGTTTTTTTTTGGTATCTCTGAGACAGATGCATGGGACTCATGGATGTGGTTTTTCTGAACTAGTGTCAGGAGAGATGCATTCCTATACTAGACAGAAAACAGTCATTCGCAGCATTCACTTAACCCAAGTTGTTAAAGAAAGGGAGTGGTAGGTGGCAGCAGTTCCTTATGGAAAGGATCAGAAAAGGGTGAAGTGTCATTTCTGGCTAGGAATCCAAGGGTCATTGCCATTTTCAGGTAAGAGGTAAGCAGAATGAATAGATTAAGAACTATGCAACAAGAAAGTCTGAGATTCACAAGAATCACCAGCTGGAAAAGAATGCAGTATCAATTGTCTTGCATACTAAACAAGGAAAGAAACATTGAGGAGGAGGTCATGCACTGTCCTTAATACAAGGAATCCCTAGAGTACCGGGGCTTACATACTGTCCTTAAGCTTTTTATTCGAGGCTAATGTTCTACCATTGAGGCTTAGCTCCACTTCCCGCTTTTTTGGTGGTTAATTGGAGTCTCATGAATTTGGCTGTCTGGGCTGGATTTGAAGCTCAGTCCTCAGATGTCAGCCTTCTAAGTAGCTCCTAGGATTATGGGGGTGAGCCAGGTTCATTGAGTATTTTCCTTGTTTTTCATTCAACAAGTACTGAGTTACGTATATCTGAATCCTGAGTCATTCTCATTGACATTTTCAACTTTATACATAAAATGCAGTAAAGCATCAAGTCCTTCTATGTCTTTCTCCAAAACAATCTATGGGAGCCTCTTTCTTTTTCAACATTCCTATAGTCTCCATCCTGTTCCTGAAGGTTCTGTGATCTGTAATAAAAAGATATGAACAGAGACATATACTCGAGAACTCTTTCACAGAAGAATGGGTATTAAGAAAGTGGCATTCAATGTTGCATCTCAATGTTTCTTTTATTTCACAGTCGAAATGTTGAATAATTACTGGCTCAGTAAACAAATAAGTTAGACCATGTTCTGAATATTGTGTATGGTCTTGCTTTTTTCCTTCTTTCCTATTTTCTTTTCACTTTTGCTATTTCTATTAGCTTATACTATTAGTTGTGCAAAATAAATACCTTTCCTTATGATACTTTCATACATGTATACAATGTACTTGGATAATATTCATCTCCACATTGCACTCTCTTTGCCTCCTCCTTCCTTCAAATGGTCTCTTTTCCCATCAGTTAGACCTTCTAATTTCCTATCTTTAAAAGCATCTAGATTCTACATATGAAAGAAACATGGAGCATTTGTATTTCTGAGTATGACCTACTTGCCAAAATGAGATGAACTCCAGTTTTGCACATTTTCTTGCAAATTCTTTAGGGCTGATTAAAATTTCATTCAATATGTACTTCATTGTCTTTATCTATTAACACGTTAATGGGACTGTAGGTTAATTTCACAACTTGGTTCTTTTGAATAGTTCCCCAATAAACAAGGACTCAACTTATATTCCTAACACCCATCTCCATTTTACATCCTCACCAGAATTTGTTGTGAGCCTACAATGTGACTCTGTAGGTTTGGTGTACTGTTGTCTATAGTTGTGTTCTGGGCAGTTGACAAAATAAGTCTGAATTAGGTAAGAGGTAGAAGGAATTTGACTAATGGGACAGGCAGAAAATACAATGCAAATACATTCATGGACATTCTTTAATGTTATGAGAACTAGAAAATTCATTCTCTAAGCTGCTTCATGTAAGACTCAAATAACTAAGAGTAATGGAAAGAAATATCAGACAGTCTCAAATCAATATCTATTTTGTTTAAGGATGTTTAGATTCCTTCTTTGTTCCAACCAAGGAATTCTTAGCTGTCACAGGACCTGATTTCAAATGGCGCCTAAGGATTCATTTCTGTGGCAAGTTACCCATATAAAACCATTTTAAAGACTTCTTAGTGAAATAATTAAATATGTTTGGAGAAGACCTGAAATGGGTTTGTCTTTACCTGAAGATTACTCTAGAGAAAGTAAAGACAAAATGTCAGTGTGCAGTGATATATGTCAAGTTAAATATAGAAGCTTATGATCTGTACTTTTTCAGAAACAAAGCAACTGGTTTTAGATTTATTTTTATTTTATTTTCTCACCAACTGCTTCTGTGCATCTAGAAAAAAAGACTAAGTAATGAATTAATGAGGACCACAAGAAGATGATTCTCCATCTCAGAACTGGAAAATAATATCTCAGTCAGATGGAATAGGAACAAGCAGATCCTATCATTTAAATTAGTAAATGTCATCATTGTCCACTACTAACATTTTTGGTTTTTTGAAAATAAATCAGATTATGACAATCAAAGAAATAGAGGAGGCTTTGAGGATGCTAAATTTGTGATTCTTCCTTTTACCTAATCTGAATTTTTAAAGTGATATTAATTTTTATTTAAGATAAGAAAAGAATTAATTTCTCCCTCACAAGTAATAAAAGGTCCAAAAGTTAACTCATAGCTACTAGAATTGATTCTTTTTCAAAATCAAAGGCTATGTGTTAAGTACTTCCAATAAAAATCATTACCAGGCTTGACCTTAAAAGTGAGATTGTTTTAAAAGACTGTTCTCATATGTGCAGACTACTTTAATGTGTTCTGTAAGGAAATGGAAATGAAATTTGATATTCTAGGTAGTGGTGGAGTAGGTCTCATGTAGGAAATAAGAATTACCACTAAGAAAAGAAAATGGATGAGTGCTTTCATTTACTTCCTCAAAGACTATAATCTGAGGTATCTAGCTATATCGTCTGCAAAAGAAGAATGAAACATTTGGTCAGTGGAGTCCTTGCAATTTGCTGGTACTTGCCTGAAATAGATGAGATAGCATAAAAGATGTTCATAAACTTAGCTCCCACTGATAAAGATGAATCAAAATGATAAAAAATTACTTCCAAAGATGAATAATATCTATTGAGGGGCCCACCTCCTGGTGCACAGAGTATATAATTGATTCTATTAATTAATTGCTACTAGTCATTGACAGGAAGGCATTGGGTGTGTGGGAATCATTTATGCAATCACTGGAAATCATGAAATATGAGCAAGGAAAATTATTGCCTGTCACTAACTATTACTCATATAATCATTAGTATAATTGACTGCCCATCAATTTACAATCATTTGGTAGCCATACTAAGCACAATTATTCTCCCTCTTGCAATATGTATATTAAGATTGAGGTCATTTGTAAAACTTACAAGAGGTAACTCAGTAAAGCCATGACAGAACTTTTACTGGAATTCAAAGGGGTTTTACCTCTTGGTCTAAGGTTCAACATTCATATTGCATTCCTTTCATTTTGATGGTAAGAAGTTAGTGAACTATGATTTGAATATTTTGTTAATCCCTAGGACATACTTTGAATAAATAATCATTAAATAAATTAGATTCTCAACCTCTTAACATTACTTTGGAAGACAATATTAAATAATTTTAAGTCAGGATTGGACTGATGGCACCTTCATAATCTGCCTCTATCAATTATTGGCTATGTGTCTTTAGATTATTCAAGCACTTTGTTTCCAGTTGTATGTACATGAACACAATTTTAAAAATACTTAATTCATAGAATCATTGTCAGTATAAATAATATCTTTATGGAGAATGTGTAGACATTTGCCATATAATAGATTCAAAATGGTTAAAAAGTATTAATAAATGTATAATTTCTCACATGTATGTGTATATGCATGTATGTATGTTTGTAAATTATGGCAGTGTGCCATACTTTTCCAAGTATATATATAAAAAACTTAAATAAGATCATCTGTTTTATGTAACTAGATTACACAAACTGTTAAAATTAATTTATTATCCCAATAATAAGTTTACATACTTGCAATTAAAAGTACATATTTTAGTACTACTATTGAGCCTCATTATTTGCAAAATTTTGATAAAATTTAAAGGCCTTAGGTCAAAGTGCTGCTGCCAGCTAATAAGATGAAAAATTTAAAGAAATGATGATATTAAGTATCCAAGTGCTTAACAAGTAATGTGCAACATTAGATGTTTATCTTCTTTTCCAAAAAATTATTTGATTGTCTGTAGACACTGGATATTTTATATTCGATTTGGAAAAGGAATTATGGACCTCATTTTTCGTAGAGAGTACTAGCCTGTTTTAGTGAGCCTGCTGCATGACTGGAAAAAGTCCAAAAAGTTGTAGGATGATAATACTGAGCAATCAAGTCCTTGATTTTGAGTCTGAAATCTTCCTCACACCACTATATTTCTACCACTCCAAAATAACAATTTTTTGTGTTTATATTAATAATTACCTTAAATTCATCATGCATTAGGTGCACATTTTAAAAAGCTAAACAACAACAGACAGAACCAAAAATCAATAGCCCTTTGTTAGTCCAGTTCTCCTTCCCTAAAACCTAACAGACTTGATCACTTTTAGTCTTGTGTGTGTGTGTTTGTTTGTTTGTTTGTTTGTTTTTGTTTTTTGCCAGTCCTGGGCTTGAGCTCAGGGCCTGAGCTTTGTCCTTGGGTTTTCTCAAGGCTAGAGCTCTACCATTTGAGCCACAGCACCACTTCTAGCATTTTTTCTATGTATGTGGTACCAAGGAATCGAACCCAGGTCTTCATGCATGCTAGGCAAGCACTCCACTACTCTACTGCTCCCAGCCCTTTCCTCTTTCTCTGGTACTTACCCTTGTTGATGTCTCTTACACATCAGTTTCACAGTTTAGCCCTGAGATGATTCTATTTTCATGCCTCTGACCTTTCTTCCTTTTCCTTTCCCTCTCCTCTCCTCCTACCTTTCCTTCTTGTTTTCCTTTTTTTTTTTTCAGGAAGTAACCTATAGTGAATCTCTTACCTCTGCCTCCTAAACTGCTGAGATTAAAAGTGTGAGCAACAGCTGGCAGTTTGGCCTGCTGGTAGATTGCTTGCCTAGCATGCCTGACGACCTGGGTTTGATTCCTCAGTACCACATACATAGACAAAGCTGGAAGTAGTGCTGTGGCTCATTTGGTAGAGCATGCTAGCCTTGAGAAAGCCCAAGGACAGTGCTCAAACCCTGAGTTCAAGCCCCAGGACTGGCAAAAATAAACAAATAAAGTCTCAGTACTGCTTGCCGGGTGCAGTGACTCATGCTTGTAATCCTAGTTACTCGGGAAGCTGAGATCTTAACCTAGGCACTAAAGACCTTGAGACTCTTATCTTCAGTTAATCACTAGAAAATGGGAAGTGGGGCTGTAGCTCCAGGGGTAGGGTGGTAGCCTTATTCTGAAGAGCTGAGAGACAATGCCTACGCCCAGAATTCAAGCCCCATGATCCACAAAAAAAAAAAAAAGTAAAACACTGCAAAATATAAAAGCTTATACCATTCTTTAATTTTTTTAATTTATGAAAACTGTAGTAGTGTTTTGAAGAGTCTGTTTGAATTAAAGGGCATATAAAACACAATGAAGTTTTCAGAGTTCAGCCATCACATTAGTTTTGTGTGTGTGTGTGTGTGTGTGTGTGTGTGTGTGTGTGTTTGTGTGCAACGACAATGAGCTTGTTGCATTGTTTTCTAACTTTATAACTTTTGGGGACTTTGAGAGCCTCTGGCTCTCACCTGAGACTATTATCACTAGCTAACCACAAAAAAAAAGCTGAAATGGAGCTGTGGCTCCTTAAGAAACATTAGGGATGATGGCCCCTAGATCTTGAGTGCAAGCCTTAGGACCAGCACTAAAAACTAAAAATGAAACAAACAGAAAGAACAACAACAAGCACCTGGTCAGGAATCTGTCAGCTAAAGCATACATTCTTACCCCTGATCATAGTTTATGTGAGCTGTTTCCTCACTCTGGAAACATTTGCACCGGATCCATCCTTCATCAAGATCTAATATTTTATCATGATATATATTGATGTAATTCTTTTTCATGTACTATGTGGAATACTACACAGGAGTCTCAAATTTACAATTTCTTCCAGATCTGCAAAAATTTTATTAGGATGAACGAAGATATCTTTGCTATTGTGGCTGTTCCTGTTCTATCTTCTCATTTTTCCTGTGCTTTTTACTTTACTTGTCATATTAGCAGTTGGAAGTTTCATGGTAAATCTTTATTTTATTAACCTTTTCTCAATTCCTAATGAATATTGCCCTATTGAATTTTAGAAAGCTCTTTCCCTATATCTTCTCAGATAATTATTGAATTTGTAATTGTTACAATCAAATTATAGCTTCTATACACTTAAAAATATCTCAATATCTTGTATATTTATGCTCTTCAGAGTATTTTTGTGTATATGTATATTTATGTGTATATATATGTATGCAGACACACACACATATATTATGCTCCACTTATATTTCTTACTACCGTTCCTTCAAGTCTCATTACCTTTCTTGTGTACTTTTTTTTGGTGAGTCATGGGGCTTGAACTCTGGGCCTGGAGGCTGTCCCTGAGTTCTTCAGTTCAAGGCTACTGTCCTAACCCTGGAGCCACAGCCCCACTTCCTATTTTCTAGAGATTAATTGGAGATAAGAATCTCAATATCTTTTGTGCTGGAGGCTGGCTTTGAACCTTGATCCTCAGATATCAGCCTCCTGAGTAGCTAGGATTATAGGCATAAACCTTAACCCTTGGCTCTTGTGTACTTTCTTCTGTAAGTTTTATGCTTAAGGCTTTCTTGGACATCTGTCCACATTAAAGTTAAGTTAAATCACATTCAAATAAAAGAAGCTGATTCTAAACTTGGAAACTGGTGCCTGAATAGGGCTTATTAAATACTGACCTCACTATTCCAAGATGGGTTGT
The DNA here is from genome assembly GCF_031878675.1 of Megascapheus bottae. Taxonomy (NCBI): domain Eukaryota; kingdom Metazoa; phylum Chordata; class Mammalia; order Rodentia; family Geomyidae; genus Megascapheus; species Megascapheus bottae. The sequence continues at coordinate 15,121,410 of NC_143527.1, read as the reverse complement.
GAATTCTTTCTCTAGGAAAATGTTGTAAATTCCCTGTGGATTTCACTTCCTTTGACAGGATTTATCCTGGAAAGCATCTGTTCACATTCATTGCTCTCTGGATGTCACGTTATCACCTTATGAAGCCAGGCTTTACTCTTAACCTTACAAGTCATGTGGGAAGTAACAGTTTCTCACATTTCCTGGTTTTTATTCATGTCTTTCTTTTTCTGCTTTGTTTTTTTAAATCATATTTATTAAAAGCATTAATATTTTAGTTTCTCTTTTTAACTCAGTCACCATAACACCCTCTAATTCATGGCCCTTTTCTCTCATTAAATACATCCCTATTCTTTGTTTTTCAAATGACCTATTTACAATGCTTTTTCACCTGTTCTGAGGGGTTTTAAACAAGTGTTAATAATAAATGCAATCATCCAATAAATTGTATATGATTTATTGAAATAAAACAAATAGAAATGAAAGTTCTTCTATTATGAGTGGATTTAATCTGTTTCTGGAAGGGAATTCCATAACATTTCATAATTCTCCTTTCTTCATACTTGTGTTTGGGCCACTTCTTGGACTCTGTCTTCTTGCCCTCCTTCTCACCACTTACCTTAATTTATATTTATTATTTTACAGAGTATCAAAGTAAGCTGGCTTCCTCCTCCATCAGGAACACAAAATGGATTTATTACCGGCTATAAAATTCGGCACAGAAAGACAACTCGCAGGGGTGAGATGGAAACACTGGAGCCAAACAACCTATGGTACCTATTCACAGGTGAGTGTTCACATGCCACACTTTCCCCTGGTTTTGATGAATTAAATGCTTTAGGAATGAAATACACACTTATTTCAAAGAACATTGATTATTTTCATTCCTGGCAGGTGACATTTATTGGCATCATCAAGAATAACCTTTCTATTTTTAACTTCATATGCTCTGTCGTGCTTTGGCTGCATGTTTTTCCTTCTCCACCCTTACCTTCATAAAATAATCATATATTGATAGTTATTCATTTTGCTTTCTCAGGATTGATGATTCTATTATGCCTAACTAACAACATTTTAAAATTTTCTACTATCCTGGCTTCAAGTTTAAGTTAACTTACCTCCCCAACCCCAATGGGTTGGTATAAGGTGAAATGTAGGAAGAAGTCTTCTCTCATAGAAATGTTGGCCAAATTACAACTTAGTTAAAATTCTTTACAAAACTTAGCCAAACTTTAATGAAAAGAATATATTTTTATATTTTGTAAGACGAACAATACATATAGAATTTCTGATTGTAAGATCAGTGTCATTTCCCTAAAGCAGACTTAGGCAACACTCTCAAGGTCATGCCTTTGAAAGTAAACCCAGTAAAGTTTGAGGGAAAGGAAGAGAGGGAAGAAGAGAATCAGACAATGGTGGTATATGTTTTGAATTTTCAAGCCAATACCCAGCTTGCTGTGTTTCTAAGGGTGTGTTTTGAGAAGCCTCAGAAAATACTAGGTTTTATAATCTGTGACTGAACAGGGAAACTGTGACTTCTCTTGTTTATCATTGGTCAAATTCTACTGATAAGTACTTAGCTACTGTAGAATTTCAGGTAGGCCCTTGCCAAGCAGGGCTTCTGGTGAGCATGTGCAAGTGGCATTCTCTCTCATCTGTCATCTGTTTATGTCATGGTCACATGATCATAGCAATAAGAAGACTTAGAGTTCTGCAGTCCTATGAATTGTAAGAGGTATGACTGGAAACTTGAGACACAACATATCAGTGGCTCATGATAGTGGTTAGAAGGCTGAACAAATTGTGGGTGACACCCAAACTGGCTTCATAACAATAAGCAAATTTTAAGGTAAACTGTCTTTGCAAAAGAGGAAATAAAGGATTAAATACTCAGGAAAAATAATCTGGGGATAATAATTACACACACACACACACACACACACACACACACACAGAGTTTGTAAACCTCTTGCTCAACCTGTAATCTGAAATTTCAATGGACATGTGGGGTTGTTTGTTTGGAGTTGGATCTGTTTTTCCATTCATAGTTTTGTCTATAATATTTTAACATAGTGTTGAGAGTACTTCCAGGATAAATTATATGAAAATCACATTGCCTGTTTTAAAACCAGACAAAAATCCCCAAGGAAAGTATTATTGAAATTAAAAGAAAAGCGAGTCATTTCACTATAATACTTTTAAAGTTTTCACAATGCAGCTACAGGCATGGTTCAAGTGGTGGAGCACTGATCTTGAGCAAAAAAGAACAAACAAGGGAGAGATCAAAACTATGCGTTCAAGCCCTAATTCCAACATACTAAATGAATGAATGAATGAATGAATAATCAGTGTTTTACAATGCCACACTCCTAAGGTATTTTTCCTTTTCCTGTTGGGATGATAGGAACAAGATAAAAAAGAAGAGAACAGGAACTGGTAGCTCATGCCTATAATCCTAGTTACTTTGAGGATTGCTGTTCAAAGCCAGCCTTCGCAGGAAACTGAAACTCTTATTTCTAGTTAACCTCCAGAAAACCAGAAGTAGAACTGTAGCTCAAAGTGCTAGAATGTAACCTTGAGTGAAAGAGATCAAAGACAGCACCCAGGCTACCACCACTACCAACAATAAATGCTGTTTTAGGACAGCATGTAGCTCATTTGAATGTTGTCATACATTTTAAAAACTGTTCTAAAACAAGTTAGCGTAATTTCTAAAATGGAAAATTAAATTAGTGTCAATGCTAAAAATGATTTAATAGACCTCCCCTCCGCCTTTCCTCCTTTGGACAGATATTTAAAGTCTTAAAATCATCAGATTGTCATTATTTTCCTCCCTCAAATGAAAATCATTATAAACTATAAAATAAACTAGATTATAAAATAATATAGGATAAACATTACAATAGAAAAACTAAGGACTGGATCTTCAACTTACAAAACGATGAGTAGCCAATAAATATGATGAAATGTTCAATCTCACTGGTAAATAGAGAGATGCAAGTTAAAAGGAATAATAATTTTTTTCCTTGATTGAAGTAATAAAATAAAAATGAATGATAATACCTAGCTTATAAAGCTGAAAGGAAGTGCAAACTCTTGTATATTATTTCAGATGGAATTTTCTACTCCTTTTCTCAAAAGGCCGCAAACGCATACACACACACACACACACACACACACACACACACACACCACACACACACAACACTGCATAAACACATTAGGTTTATATCATATTCAGATATACATATAAATGTGTATGGCCTTGTATTTGTATTTACTTTTTATTTATAAACATTCATCCCAATTTTCCAACTTCTAGGATTTAACAGAGGGGAAGATAAGATTTTTGTAATATTTTAACCTAAATGCATGCTTATGGTAGTAGCATTTTTATAGTGAATAACTTTTGAAGACCTAAGCTTCCAATAAAAACTCTAGTTTTAGTAATGTCATGAAATACTCTGCCTATTGAAGCTGATGCAGTATAATTATGATGAAATTTGTGTTAAATATTTAAAATCATAAGTAGTAAAATGTTTGTGTGTGTGTGTGTGTCTGTGTGTGTGTCCTGAAGCTTGAACATAAGGCATAAGCAGCATTTCTTAGCTTTTGTGCTCAAAGATACCACTCTACCACTTTAAACCACAGCTCCATTTCTGGCATTTTCTTAGTTCATAGATGATACAGAACTTCATGAACTTTCTTACCTGGGATGGCTTTGAACTGTGCTCTTCAGATTTCATCCTCTGAGGTAGCTAAGATTACAGACATGAATCACCGGCACCCGAGAAGTCTTAAGTCAATATTAGCACATGAACTCAGATTTGCAAACAAGAACAGAATTAATTTTCATATGAAGCTATTCAAAGCAGTAAAGGTACTTTTAAAAGCCAGGGTTTCTTACACCTTCAGCAATAAATAAAAACTCTATAAAATTAAAGAAGTATCTAGAAGTATTGTGTGATGGGATAATACATTGTTTATCAAAACAACAAAAAAAATCTTTCCCACCTAAGTTAACTCTCTAGCTGCTGGAAACTAAGATAGGAAAAATACTAAAATAATTGGAGAGTAGTAGCATTGGCCAACAGAATTTTTCTGTGTGAATTGGTTAGGATTTTAATAGTTTTGGCAAATGGAATAGTTTTACAATAGTTTTGTAAAATTGAGATAGCCATATCCCAAACTATACAAAATATTTGAGAGTGTAGAGAATGTAAAAGTATTGAGAGAAAGAAAGATAGAAACAGAGACCAAGACAGAGATAAGAAATATTAGTCTCTTCACTGAGAGACTGCATTCACTATTAAGTCGACACAGTTCTCACAGTTCAGGAAGCCACAAGTCTAAAAGTTATTGGCAGGGTGAGAGGCTCAGAGGAAACATCTCTGGTTGTCGCTAACAGTGCTAACAGTGTTAGCTTTAATTGTGGGAGCATTCATCGGTCTCAGCCTCCATCTTGTTGCCATGTTCCTCTCTGCACAGCTTCCTGTCCTTTCCTTGTCCAAAAAGACACCAGGCCCTTGCTCTAGGCTCTACCCTAATCCATAAAGCGTATATCCTGAGATGCTTAACAGATTTCATGCAGATCTTATTTCCAAGTGTGTTCATAGTCTAAAGTTCCAAGTATTCATGGATTTTGTAAGATGCTATTTATCTCCTGACAGATTCGATTTATTATTTCTTCAACAACAATTATTTTGCACTGCATCCCTCTAATACAATGCACTCATTTAAAAATTTAAAAAAAACACTCAAATCTACATTGCTATTCATCTAAAATACATGGGACAATTAGAACAACTAAACTACATGAGGTACCCATCACTATTCCTGCTCTATTGTATTCCAGCCAAAGAAAAGCTGTGTGGTGAATTAATTAGCTTAGTACTGGAATGGCTCAGAAAGGCAGATTCCCATCTCTATAGATTTGTAGAAATCTGATTTTCAATTTTTACATTTATGTTCACAATGCTTCTTTGTTTCAAGAGTTATAAAAAATGCATTTGGGAGTGAAACCTAACAATTCCAAAAGTTACAAATACTTTTCAGTTAGACTATCAACCACACACAGAGTTAATGAGTATTGTACTACTCTTAATTTTTTAATGTAGCCTGGCAAAGCTTCTGTCACTTTTTTATTTCAGCACTTGACTCTAAAACACATTTAACATTTTTGGACATCATAAAAATGTTCGCAAAAATATTTACACCAAGGAAGTACTATATACTGGGAGATTGGTTTTGTCTTCTCACAGGGATAAATCTGGTCACCATTACATTTTTTATTACTAAGTTGAAATAATGGGTTTTCCATATAGATATATAGCAATTTAAAATGAAGATGTGACCCTAGGTTTTCAGTTCTAGTAAGACACAAGGATATATTGATATGGCTGTGAGAAATGTATAAATGCCTGAATGATTTTTGTGTGTGATAAAAATAGCCAAGTGTAAAGAATCAAACTGATTTTACATAAGCCTCTGTTACACAGGTGGTTTTTGTATTACATTTGTTCATACCTGGATAATGGAGCTTCTGCAATAATAAAAAAAATTCAGAATGATAAAGAGGATTTTGAAATCCCTGCCATCAGTTTTATTGAAGGAACATATGTCACCTACATTTTTAAGTAACATTTTTAATTTCTGAATGCACTTCAGAAAAGGTTGTTTGAAAATGAATTTGAGAGCACTGTCATATTTTATGAACAATATAGAATAAACATAAAGATAAACATGCATTGATATGTTATGGACTGAAAAATTGAAATGATAGCATAACTGTATAACATGATTAGCATGAGGAAAGTAAAAGGAAATAATGTTGTATAACTCATATGCCATCTCTGGCCGTATTTAAGAAAACAGAGAATAAAAGAATTATAGATGTGGGGCATGGTGGTTCATGCCTGTAATCCTAGCTACTGAAGAGGTTGTGATCTTAGGCTTAAGGTTCAAAGCCAGCCTGGGCACAAAAGAACCTGAAACTCTTATCTCCAATTAACAGGAAGTGAGGCTTGGCTCAAGGGCAGGGCGGTAGCCTTGAGCTGAAGAGCTGAGGGACAGTGCCCAGGCCCAGAGTTCAAGCCCCATGACCCACACACACACAAAAAAATAAAGAATTATAGAGCTTGAAGTTTCTTAGAATTGAAATAGATAAGGCAGAAATAATCTGTTTCAATAGATACTTTTTATTTTTTATTGTGCTTTATTGTTGGGGTAATGTATACAGGGGTTACAGTTATATCTGTCAGATAGTGGGTACATTACTTCTTAAACATTGATACCCCTTCCCATGGTTTTCTCCCAGTTTCTCTTCCCACATTCCTTCCTAATTATCTTGCTTTTCCCTTTCCCTTCCCTATTTCAAGTAAACAAACAAGCATATATATATATATATATATATATATATATATATATATTACCAGGTACTAAAGTCAGCTGCAATAACAATATGATATAAAACATAAGGGGAAAAAAGATAAAAGAACTTCACATAGTACATTAAGACCAACAATTGCAGAGATAAACATTTTGTTTGCCTATCCTGGAGTTCATTTCACTTAGCCTCATCCTATATGGTCATATGCACATAGCTTTTGAGCTATTGTGGACCTCCACTAGAAGAATCCTAGATGTATACTAATTACTACAACAGAGGGAAACCGTGGAGCCTATGTTTCTTTGGGTCTGACTTACTTCACTTAATATGATTTTTTTTCAAGTCTTTCTATTTCTTTACAAATGGAATAATGTCATTCTTTCTTGATCCATTCATCTACTGAGGGGTGTCTGTGTTTGTTCCATATCTTAGCTATGGTAAATAATGCCACAATGAACATGGTTGTGCTAGTAGCTTTAGTATGTCCTTGTTTATGGACATTTTTCTGTCTTCTCCTTATCAATTTCAGTTACCAAGAATGATGTAGAAACAGACTATGCTTTTTATCTTTATTAATTGAGATGTAAGGTTTTGGTAATTAAATCTGGATTCCCAATGTCTTCTGTTTATTTTTTGCTCCATAAGAGAATTGTACCATATGAATAGTTCATAGACAGTAGTAGATTTGTCTCATGGTTCTCAAGTCTGGGAAGTTCATGAAGGATATGGAAATGGAAATCTGTGGAGCTAGCATGTGAAGACAGTCATCCCATGAGGGACGGTAGACATACATGGGAGTACCCAAGGCAAAAAGAACATTGGACCCAGCTCTTCATTTTGTCTTATCAGTAATGCTCTCTCAATATCTAAGCCACTGCCAACGTCAGGATACTAAATTCATAAGGACGAAGCCCTTTGGGCTTAGTTCTGTGTTGAAAAATCCCTTAACACTATTATACTGAAAAGAATTTCCACATGAGTTTTTGAAAAGAGACTCACAACAAAAACCACAAATACTAATTGTTTTATAATAAGATGTTTGGAATATACATGAAAGTTATTTGCAGCAAAAATTTACACATACAAGACTAATGATCCATGGGTTTCTAGCCTACCTATGTGGTGTAAAATCAGCATTGTGCTGTTTTTCACTTGCATAACCTAATGTGTCCAAATAATACAAGAGATTAATTTCCTTCAACTCTAAGTGGAGGCTGATACAAAACGAAGTTTGCAGGGAAGATGGTCTCTAGAAATGAAAGCCTGGCTACATTCTGAAGAAGCGCCATGGCTCTGGTTTCTTCTTTCTTGGCTCAAAATAAACATAGCCACTGACCTTGAATGAATGATGGAGACATAAATTTTCAGATTGACTGTTCTTGATTTATAGGCAGGGCTTCTCTGAGCAGTAAGGAAAAATGACTTTTGCTATTTTTGATTATTTCTTCATTGTTCATATTTTATAGTCTACATCTGCCCTGAGGCTATTTTCAATGGTACATTTTTATAAAACTTAAGCAAAAAAAATACATGAGGATCTATGAAACATAATTTGATTTCTTGCTGTGATAGTCTGCTCTGTTAGCCAAAATAACAGTAAATTGCCACAAGGATCGCAAACAATGTAGAGCATGTCAAATGTGGTTAAAATTGTGCTAAAACTTTGAAAACCCAGTTGGAAATTCTTGTTGTTCAGTAACTTTTATTATTTTCCTGATGGAAAATGTTTTGACAGGACTGGAAAAAGGAAGTCAGTACAGTTTCCAAGTTTCAGCCATGACAGTCAATGGCACTGGCCCTGCATCCAGCTGGTACACGGGAGAGACCCCAGAGAACGACCTGGATGGTAAGATCTTGATCCTCAATTACCATTCTCCAGTCTGCCTTCTTTCTTTCTTTTGTTTCCATGGCCCTATGAAACATTTTATGAATTTCAACTCTGGGGATATTTATTGCATGTTCAGATACAAAGTATGTGAAAGAACCATTAATAGATAGAGTCAGCAAAGCTATTGCAATAGTTGCTCATTTACAGAAGGAGGTAGTCTTCAGAAAAAAGCTACCATTTTCTTTTTGCAAAATATTTATTGTCTTCAAGTAGTTGTACAAGGGAGTGGCCATTCAGCAAAGCAGTTGATGTGTACAGTGCAACTGGATCAGTGTCAAAACTTTCAACATTCTCATCCTCCCTTCCCATGTTATCCCTTCCTCACTTGGCTTATTTGTAAATTACGTATTGAATATTTTCCATTTAGCAAAGCAGAATATGTGTGTGATGCATCTGGATCTTATTATTCCTTCAACCTTATTCACCCCTTTAATTCACCTCTTCCCTTATTTTTCTCAATTCTGTGGTATATATAATGCATTCTTGCTTGCATTCTCTCCCTTTCCCCCTTCCAGTCTTCTACATTTCTCCCCTTGGCCCTGCCCTCCCTTCTTGCAAATACCTATTTCCTGGTAGTTATTTTGTTGTTGGGCTTTGACTTAGTTTTTCGAAAGAGTTGTATGATTTGAACTCCTTCCATCTAAGCAGACCTTAGATATTTTTCTATTTATTTTATTTAAAATAATTGTTTGCTACCATTTTCTTAACAGTTGTTGTACTTTCTGGAAGCATACCTAAAATATGTTACTTTATCTTCTCTGATATTAAAACTTTTAAAAAAATAAAACATCAGTATTTTTTATCTGGTAATTGCATCAGCATTTATAGTTGATAATATGGCTAAAGAACAATGTCCTTTATTTGCTTATTCAATAGCTACCTTGAGACATCATTTGTGGATAATATATCGATATTAATGTAAAACTCATAAATTATTAAATTGAATCTGAAAAGAATCTTGAAATTCATTAATCATATCTAGCAAAGACACTTTAAATGAAATCACAATAAATGACAATTACAATAGTACAAATCCAGTAAAATATTTTTAACATCTGATGGTCCTATATATGACAGGTGGATAGCTGAATAAATTAGTAGATAGATCACGAATAGACCCACAGACCGAAAGACAGACAGATAAATGGATAGATAATGAAAATCAGCTATGGAAAGTATCCATTAGAAGCTGACAATACAAAGAATAGAGAGATATAAATCAAATTGGAAGGAGGACAATGGCAGTATACTGAGGAAAGATGATGAAAGTTGAAGTAGAAGGATGTTTTATGCCTAGATTTAAACAAAGGCAAATTCTAAATCTGACAAGGCCAAATTTGGACCTGACTTTGAACATTGCTTTTAGAAAGTCCTTAAGATAACAGTTTATTTATTCTGCTGCAAAAGTTAATGATAATTAGACTTGCATTGTGAAGAGATTAAAGCATAAACATGCAAACACTAGATGTACTACATGAGAGTTTTTGAGTTATCTTAGGTTATAACCGACTCAGGGAATATTCACAGATGTATGCATTTAGTCAAACTAATGCTTGTTACAAATCTACATTGGGTAGGCATTCATTCAGTGAAGTTCCTACTCTCAAATATTATAAATTCTATAGCAATTGGCAGTAGTAAATATTCCAATGAAAAATAAAGCATGGCAGAGGGAATACAAAAGTTTGGGGAATATTGTGTGTTGTGTGGATGAGATCTCTTGGATTAGATAGAATAAAGCCCAGACAAGGATAGTCAGAGGCAGATGATGGAGGCTGACAAGAGCCATGCTGACAGAAAGATCAGGAAGGTGAGAGTTCCTGAGACTGGTGCCCAGGAGATGCTTGAGGTTGGCCAGGAGGCCAAACCATCTTGCTTTGGTACAGAATGGAAGAACGGTTGTGATAAAATCTATACCTTCTTGAGTTTTCTCATTTTGCTTGAGAAACTATGTTTGGAGAGTATGTATCAGGGCTTTATCCTCCCATCTGCCCTTATGGATTCTATATTATTATTTCAAGAACGGTAACTTATACTAACACATTTGTCCAATTGGATCAACGTAACTCAGAGCCACAAAAGTAGACTCCAGTCTGGGTTCTGTGAGTTGACGTACAGGTCAGGTATTCAGGGCAAAGCCTCCACTAATCCCACCGCACTAGTCTGATGACAGAAGTCAGTGATTCAAGGCAAACAATTCTAAGAAATGAGGTCATATCTTTTATCCAAACCTCAGGGGCTATATCTCTTACTGGAAAGAGTGAAAATAAATGGAGGAGAGGTGCTGGAGGGCCTATAAAATATCCAGAAAGAATAGGATTTCACACTTGACTTAGGTGCTTTTTCTCCTGACTGAATAAGTTACAACATATGTGGAACCAAAATACAAAATCACTATTGCCTTGCATGCTACTGAGTTTCCCTTTAATGCCATGCTTATTCATATCCATGCCTTCTACTTTATCTATTTCACACAACTATTTTAATGAAGAATATGTATGCCAAGTCCGTGAGTTTCTGTTGTAATAACGGCTTGATTCGGATTTGATTGAATTTTCCCACGATTTTATACAAGAACAATTCTTGCTTATGTTTCCATTATTTGAATATTGATGAATTATTAGGGAATATAATTAAGAACCTAGAGTGTGCTGAGTCTCAGAGAGTACAAATATGAAAATAATAAGCTCTATGGATGCATAGATGGATAACGGCTGTTCTGAGTAAGAAAGGCTTCATGAAAACAAACACATGCATCAAAGAAATTTTAGGAAAAAATGTTCTGATAAGTAGGATTATGATGTATATATATATATATATATATGAGACAGTAAATAGATCTTCAAATGGCAAAAGCCTTTAGGAGTATTATTTCTGGCATTGCACTGTTGGTTCAAAACAGATTCTCACTTATCCAGCTTGTATTGCTTTGCCGATCTATTATCATGCTGTATTCTAACACATTTCAAATTATGCCTCTTTAGTCATTCTTCCACGTCTTCATTTGGATGGTAATTGCTAAGACAATTCTTGTCCCTTCTCACAATGGACACATTACCATTCTGAAAATACAAGGTAAATAAAAAGGAAGTCCATGGAGTTGACACTTCTTGCATACAATATTGTTATAGATTATGCCTTGAGATGGGGTTTAAAAAACATTTCAAGTCATTTAACTCTATGAAAATTGGGAACCAGCAGGTTTGAGTCACTCTATACAGCAGTGTTTCACTGTAAACATTAAGAAATTAATTGGATTGGTCCTAAAGCCTTCACACCTTAATGACCCAAGAGCACTTTCTACGACACTTCCATAAAGGGATTTTGATTTTCTTCCTTCTGTCTGTTTTTCTTTGTTGGACTGCAACATTTAATTATGAACATATGAGCCCTTGGTAGGAATTAAAAGTATTGATGAATGCATGTTGTACATAATGTCATAAGCTGCTCCAAAAGGAAAAAACCAAGAACTTACACACACACACACACACACACACACACACACACACACACACACACACACATGCACACATACACACACACACAAATTCATATATTTTTAGCAAGGGGCATTTCTGTCAAATGTTGGTATCATTTTAAGTTGTTTGTGTAAAGGCTTAAATGATAAAAATTAACACATAAATGACTTTTACCAGTTTTCCATGCAGATGTTGGAGAAAGCTTTGAATCCTAAGCATTCCACCTTAGATATTTTTGCATAGAACTGCTCTGATTCTCCTTACATCATGCAGAAGAAGACTTCAATATGTAAACCATGAGAAATGAGAGATTTTCTTTGCTGTAGCCATAGAAATCCATGTACAAAGGAGCTAAACGTCAGCACTTCTTGCACATAGGGTGTTGTGTAAGGCAGTTCCCCAATTGTATCTCCAGTTCCTTTGTAAACTCACGAATGATCTATTCCTAATTGTAACTTTGCACCCTGCATGTCAACTGAACTGAGGCAGTTCTGTGTACAGGTCACCAGAGGCAAGACCCCTCCTTTCCTCTGACTTCTGTTCCTTTTTGTCTTTCCTGTTTGTTGTATGCATCGTGAAGGTAAACAGTAGTAAATAGAGAAACACTCCAACTCCTCATGGATTGCCCTTTTAATTAGAATGTTTTGTTAGAGTAATTATGAAGCCAAACTACAGTTTGTTCAGGGTTCCCTGGAAAGCATATTCCTATTACTGACAGCTGGGAAGTTTTAAAATATTTATATTATGCCTCAAAATTTTTCATCTTAAAAAAACCCAAGATCATTAGAATTCCCCAAGGTTCTTATGGGAAATGCCTGGCATAAGTAATGAGAGAGTTTATGGTGAAGTTCAGAATATGTATCCTGCAGGAAACTGAGCCAGGGGATGTGCTACTTGGGTTTTGAAGTGAACACTGCTACACACAATCAATAATAATATGAGTTAAGATTAAATCTGGACCCTCAAGTGGAGCAGTCTTGTAGAGGCTTCTGAATGTATCACCATGATGCAGCAAAAAAGAAAAGATAAGAAAGGAGGAGAAGGAATGAAAGAAAGAAGGGAGGGAGGAAGAAAGAGAAGGAGGGAGGGTGGGAAGGAGGGAGAGAGAAAAAGAGAGAGAAAGAAAGAATAAAGGAAAGAAAGAAAGGAGGGAGGGAGGGAGGGAAGGAAGAAGATAGGAAGGAAGGGAGAAAATAAATCCCATGCTAATGGGAAGATGAGCTCACTGCAAATTCATTTCACCTAGAAGTGAGTCACAAAGACACTCTGTGCTTTGGAACTAGCATAGAGTATGCAGCTCACAGAGAACATGCATTTGAAAATTAAAAGCTTAAAATATTTACCTTCTTTTCAGAATAATGATGGTAAGATTGAAGTTGATAAGATCACCTTGAATATTAAAACTGTCCTATCTCAAAATATAAGTCTCTCTAATGAATGAAAAATGAGGAAAAGTATAAATTTGTAATACATCTGAAAAAAAATGACAGGAAAGCAACAAAAGAGAATAAAGCATATGTGAGTTAGAACAGGCTGACGAGCCCCCCTCTCATACCCTCCCCTCAAATATGTTATGTACTGATTCATGGCACAATTTCTTCTGAGGACAATCCATCTCACATGGTTTCAAAAAAACTGAAGATCTCCAAGTTTGGAGAAATGTTAAAATGAGAACAATTACTTTACATAATATATGCTAATAAGAAGCCTTAGAAAACATTAGGTTTTAGTTCATTTCTTTCTTTTTTTTTTGCCAGTCCTAGGGCTTAAACTCAGGGCCTAGGCACTGTCTTGAACACTTTTTGTTCAATGCTAGTGAGCTGCCACTTGAGCCACAGCACTACTTCGGCTTTTTCTGAGTATGTGGCACCAAGGAATCGAGCCCTGGGCTTCATGTATGCTAGGCGAGCACTCTACCACTATGCTACACTCCCAGCCTTTAGTTCATTTCTTTAGATAAGTATTAAGGCTGATACTATTTAATATGCTTTATTTTTCATCCTTATTTAATTTTCTTTAAATGTTCAAACTGACTCAGTAAAAGTCCAGATTTTTGAGCTTCTCATTTTACAGTATCATCACACCTTTGTTAACCTATTTCACTTAGAGTACTCATCATTTTCATAACTTGAAAGTGGCCTTGAAGTGATGCTAATATAAAGCTAAAATGAAACAGCAAAGTACATGTTCTTCAGGTATGGAAACTTTTAGTTGGTATACATAATATCAACGCTTCAAACATCAGATGGCTTTTTTTTTCCTTCTGCAATTGGGATTTGAAGGGGGACTCAGGCTTACTTGCACTTGGCTGGCACCCTACTGCTCAAGGGGGGAAATAAAGGTGGGGGGGAGGGAAATGGGGTCCAAGACATGAGAAAGGGTATCAATGTTTGTGAAGTAATGCACCTTCTATCTGCTGAATATAATGTAACCCTTCTATTAATTACAATAAAAATATATGGAAAAAAGAAAAACAAGGTGTACAAAAGAAAGACTTTAAAAATTAAATAGTTTTGGTGCATTTCATGTTAATTTTATAAAAAAACAGATATACATTTACAATTTTAGAATGCAAGTTACAGTTGAAGTCAAACTTAGAATTATAACAAAAAGATGGGCATACAATGATTAGTGTCCCATCCAAAAGAGTAGGAAAAGCTATAATGAAATAAAAAACATTTAGTCTATCAAATGGCATCATCATAAAGAAAAAATAATGATTCATTACGGACAAAGAAAATACTAAACACTAACCCAAATATTGGAATAATCTATTTCAGAAGATATCAACATACATTATTATAATTATCATTCATTGGCTACAAATCAACACAAGCTCACCACGCAAAGTTATTAAATTAGTACTCTACTTTTACAGTACTAGAAATGTGTTCTTGCAAACATTTTCTCTGTGTGCCCTGAGGCCCAGTATTCACGGCTTGGACACTGTCACTGAGCTTTTGCACACAAGACTAAAGATTCTACCATTTGCGTCAGAGTGCCACTCCAAGAGTTTATTTGGAGATATGAGTCTTCCCTGCGCTTGCTTTGAACAGCAATCCTTAGATCTTGGCCTTTTGAGTAGCTATGATTATAGGTATGAGTCACTGGTACCAGCTAAGCACTTAAACATTTACATACTCTACCAACTTAAGCAACATCCTCTTCCACTTGCTTTGTTTTGAGAAAGGCCCTCACCCTTTCCTTTGCTCAGTCTTCAAACTAACGATACTCCTGACATTGCCCACCACATGCAACTACCAGGTTGACAGATATGTGACACCATGCCTCAGTTCAAATTATTACTAATATCTACAGATATAGATATAGACCTCAAATTACCACTTAAAAATTGGCACTCCTAGGTTGGGAATGTGACTTAGTGGTTGAGTGCTTGCCAAGCATGCATAAAGGCCTGGGTTTGATTTCTCATTAACATATATGCAGAAAAAGCCAGAAGTGGCACTGCTGCTCATATTGTAGAGTGTTACCCTTGAAAAAAAACTCAGGGACAGTTCTCAGGCCCTGAGTTCCCAGGAATGGCTAATAACAACAATAACAGTAATAATAATAGTAACTAATAATAATAATAATCACTCTTAACACTTTAAGTTCATATTCTCTAATCTGTGTGTGTGTGTATGTGTGTGTGTATATGTATGTGTGTATGTGTGTAAATACATAAAGGAATTTCAGGATTTAGTGAATAAATATATAAAACACATATCTTTTTTTTCCAATTTACACTAAATAATTTATTTTCCCCAAATGAATACACATATCTTTTAAAGCTTATTTTTCAATTATTTAGCTTTTCATTTTTACAGATAGTTTTCCTGACATTTGATACTGTTAAAATTTCTTCGAGTACCCCAGAAGTTTAGTTTATAAAGTACTTACAGGATTAGAAAACAATACAAGAGATAAATTACCTGTAGGTTTGTTTTTGCTTGTTCTGTTTTGATTTGAATTCTGATCCTGGGTACTGTCCCTGAGCTTCTTCTGCTCAAGGATAGTATTCTACTTGAACCACAGTGCCAATTCTGTCCTTTTTTGAGTAGTTTATTGGAGATGAGAGTCTCACAGAGTATTCTATCCTGGCTGGTTTTGAACTGCAGTCCTTAGATCTCAGCCTCCTGAGTTGCTAGGATTACAGGTACCCACCTTGTCTGTGGTTGTTATAGCATTTAAATCTCTTAATCTGCTATCACTTACTCTTATGGTAGATCTGTTAGGTTCAGATTTTGGTTCTCTGGAATATCCTAGAAGGTTCTGAAAACTGGTTTTATTAAGCTGTTTCTTACAGTGCCTTTTGTTATTAATTTACTTTAACTATGATTGCTATATTTTTGTAACTTGAAAATTATGCATAAGTGAATATTACATTCAGAGATTTTTTAATATATGTCTCTTTGAATTGGAATAAAATGAATTGAAATAAAATAGATTTATCTGACATAGAGAATCCTGATAACTGCTTTACCTCTTAGATTAAAAATATTGAACAGTTTTATAAACTGATTATTTTTAATTTTCCACCAAGTCAGAAATTACATTTAAAGGTACTTCAGCAAATTCTTCCATACAAGTCTATTAGAAGCCACTGAACATCTAACCTTTTTTTTTTTTCTTTTGCCAGTTCTGGGGCTTGACCTCAGGGCCTGAGTACTGTCCTTGAAGTTTTTTCAAGGCTAGAGCTCTACCACTTGAACCAGAGAACTACTTTGGGCTTTTTTTTTATATATGTAGTATTAAGGAATCAAATCCAGGGCTTTGTGCATACTAAGCAAGCATTCTAACACTAGGCCAAATTCTTAGCCCAAACTGCATTTAAATTAAAAATTCCAAACTAAAGTAAGGAATAAGGTTTGTATATTACAATAATATGCTCTAGAAATGGAAATTAATGCTGGTAGAGGATTTGGCATTTGAAGTAGAATGTAAATACCATGTCATAAAATGTTTTTGTTTTCCTCATGAATTTTTTTTTCTGGTCATGAGGCTTGAACATAGAGCCTGGGCTCTGTCCCTGAGATTCTTTATCTCAAGGCTAACACTCTGCCACTTGAGCCACAGAACCACTTCAGACTTTTTCTGAGTAGTTTATTGGAAATAAGAGTCTCATGGACTTGTTCAACCTGTCTTCTAACCATGATCCTCCAATCTAAGCCTTCTGAGTAGCTATGATTACAGTTGTGAGCCACTGGCACCTGGCAGTTATTCCCAATTTTAAAATTTTCATCTTAATAGGAATGTAAAAAACTTGTCAAATTGTACATGTTTTGTAAGAAACAAAGAGATAGACAGTAAAATGATAAATGTGTTTTCATTAATAACCAAACAGGCTTGATAAGTTTTGTGATATTTCTGTTATTCAAAGCAATATACTACATTTGGTAAGTAAAACAAAAAATTTTATTTTGCAAAGAGATTATTATATTTACATGTGCTGTGATTATGTATTTGGAAATTCAAATAAAACTATACTAAAAAGCAATAAAAATAATTGCAATGGTTAATAAGATAAAGTCTGAAACTACATAAAGAAAAACATTGCTTTTCTTTGTAATAGAAACAATTAGAATAAAATTGAAAGAAGTGTATTTACAAAGCAACTTAAATTATAATAGGAAAAATTTAACATGATATATACATATCATAGAAAAAATATATAAATTTATCTTAAAATATAAAAGAACATTAGAATAAGGAAATATACTCTTTTTCCATCCCTTGGTTATCTCATATTGTTGCAATATTTCACCTTGCTATCTGATATATTTTATATGTGCTTAATTGGTTATCTGAAAATGGATAGGGAAGGGGGGAAATCAAGATGAGCAGGGGGAGGCTGGGAGGGAAATGGGGACCATGTCATGAGAAAGGGTATCCATGTCTGTGAAGTTATGCACCTTCTATCTGGTGAATATAATATAACCCTTCAATTAATCACAATATAAAAAGAATAAGGATATATATATATATATATCCTGCAGGAAATACAAACATCACATAAATTTTAATTCTTTTCAAATTAATCATTAGTTTAACACAATTTCAATTAGATTGAATTTCAGATAAAACAATAAAATGTAAAAGACTTTCAAGAAACTTTGAAAAATATGATTAATATTTGCATGATTGAAAATCAATATATTACAGCCAGTCGTAGGTATATATAACTAAATCGGAGTAACTGAAGACAGAAACATTTCTGGCTATTTTGAGGAATGACTATAAACTGAAATTGACATCTCAAGTATTCAGATTTTTGCCAGTATTTTGGCAGCTAGTTAGTTGTAGTGATTCACTGGCTGTCCATTCTGGTGACAGGATTTGAAGGCACAGCAGCCTGACCTGCTATGCCTATCTTCTTAGTTGTGATGGAATTCTTCCTCTCTGTTCATTTCCACCAACATATTGAGGCCATGATCATTTTTCACCTGCATATAGACTCATACCTGTTCTATGACACCAGTGACGGCTAGACACCAGAGTGTTACCAAAGTAATTATTCATAGTGAGATCTGACGACGTCATTACACAGGCAGAACACTTCCCCCTTCTTCCCTCTCCTCAGCCTTACCTTGGAAGTTCCATCATGTCTGCCAGGTGCATCACTTCATCTAAAGGCTGTGGCAAGCTTTTGCCAGTGTCATTCCACAAATATTTCACACATACTGGTCCTGAAGGCTCCCCAGGATGCCCTCAGTTCTCACCCCCATCTAGGTGCTTTCATTCAGATATTGTCCTCTAGACCTTCATAGTAGTTTCAGTATACTCCATCTTAGAACTGTCACAGCTGATGCCTGAGGACCTTCTTTATCTTGAACTTCTCAGTGTTTTCCACAATGCATGTTACATTGTAGATGATCAGTGAATATCGAGTGGGTAACAATATAAGCCGCCTCAGCTGGAGATTCTTCTTCACTGGTTTTGTAGATCAGTGCTGTCTAGACATACCTGTTGTTCTGGATAACCTTTTCTATTATTATAGGAATGCACCCCATCCTCTCACTTTAGAAATTAAAAACAAAGTTCTAGATTTCTCCAAAGAAATTTCTCTCAATATTTTAATTCTATGGTAGTGTTTTTGTTCATTCTGGAGCAAACCATAAGTTTATGCTTTTTGAGAGTGTAGAACTTGTAATCAAGTTCTTAGAGAAGAAGAAAGCCTGAAAGAAAATTCATTTAGTGCATGATTTTCCAAGAAGTAAGAACCCTCCCCTCACAAATTCAGAATAGGGTTTATAATTGAATTTACAAATATCTAGAGATTATTTGGATCAAAGTAGATGATCAAAGCACATTATTTCGGAAGGATACAAGTCCTACTGAGGATTTATGGTATATGAAAATGGTGTCCTTGAACCCCAAAGTGGAGGAGACTCCTAAACCGTGTGGGGGTCTATCCATAACTATTCTAGAAAGCTTTAACATAACTATTTATTCTAACCACCGTTCTTAGATTCTCTCATTATTCAGGAACTCAGAAGTTTCTCAGTATTATAAACATTTCTTGTACTTTATAAGTACAATAAGTCCATTCAACATGCCTACCTACTGCCCTAGATAGCTAGTTTTACTTCCTGGTGTTTCTTTGGGATTGGACAGATGGAGTCCATGTTTGTCCAAATGTTGGACTAAATAAGGGCTGATTTAGTCTGAAACTGGGACTTTGGAGTTTTAGTGAAGCATCTCAAAACTCCAAGAATGTTTACTTAAGTTTAAACTTGCAACATCTCATTGAAGTTTAGGGGGGAAGGAATATCTTCCTTCTCCCCTTTTCCCCCTATTAATTTACCACATGATGTGCTACATGTAATAATATTTTTAAAAATACCAAGCAAGACACATATATAATGGACATATAAATAAGTTTTGTCATTATTGCTATCATAAAAAGTCCCCAGTTGTTTTACAATTTATAATGCTGAAAATAAATATGTAAAAATGACACCAAAGACCATGTATTCACTGAGAGGAGAAATTTGAAAGTTCCCAAGTTAAAATGACTAGAGCAGGTTTGAGGAGAAGCTTTGACTCAATGGACAACCATGAAGAAAACCGGACAATGCTTGAACCATTTTGAAAGTTGACGTACATGAGACTCAATTTTATATGTTCCTCTGAACAGATTGAATGTATATCAATAAGAAAATTTTTGGTTATTGAAATTTGATAGGGAAGGGGGGAAAACCAAGACGGGGGGTGGAGGGTGGGTGGGGGAGAGGGTAATGGGTACCAAGACATATGAAAGGGTATCAATGTATGTGAATTAATGCACCTTTTATCTGGCAAATATCATGTAACCCTTTTATTAATCACAATAAAAAATATAAAAAAAATAAAAAAGAAAATTTTTGTGCTTAGGAAATGTGAAAAATAATAATACTGAGAACAACTCTAAGAATAGAATGGCTTAAAAATTGCATAGATTTCATTGGTGAGTGACAGAGGCTGCCCATTACCATTAATAAAGAAGGAATATTAAAGAGATGATAGTTTAAGGGAAACAAGACTAACCGATAGATTCAGATCCTGTCAAAACAAATAGGCACCTTGGTATTCCTCTGGCCTGCCTGGGAAGACATGGTATGAGTGTATCAGTTATTTTAGGTAATTTGCTGTAAAGAAATATGGGCTGTTAAAAACTGGAACAAAACTCTAACAAAATGCCCCATAAAATGCAGCACACTAAATGGAGAACAAATATATATTTATCAAAAGTACCTGCTTTCTGACAGCACTTGGCAATGCCATTGCAGCAGACGGGAGAGAGCAGATCGTTTTCACTAGAACAACCAACAGAAACAAATCTTGTCAGCTGCTAGGAAAGGAAAAAAGAGTTTTATGAACTATATATTCATGGCATTTCATTTCTATACTATTCTTTCCTTTCCGCCTTCAAAATTCTCATCTGCCATCTATCTGTCATCTATCAGTTCATCTGTCTGTCTATCTATCTATCATTTCATAAAAACCACAAACCCATTGTCATATATTTTAGTATTTTGTTCCAGGATACTACTCTAGATACTGCAGTAAGAGAAATTAGGACACAGGATAAAACACAGAGTCATAGAATAATCACATAAAATAGATAAGATAATAATTGGTAATGAGCCCTACAGGAAATAATTAAGACAGAATGCTAGGAGTGATGAAGAGAAAGTTACAATTTTCAATATGGTTGTAAGGGAAGGCTAAGATGAGAAACTAAGTGGAGAAAAATCTTGAAGTAGTATTCCAGGCAGCCATATCTTGGGAAGAGCTAGGCCTAACCAGAGCAGATAACAATTACTAACAATTTATTTTCCCTGAACTCCAAAATCTCTCCACTACTCATTCAG
Organism: Megascapheus bottae; assembly: GCF_031878675.1. Taxonomy (NCBI): domain Eukaryota; kingdom Metazoa; phylum Chordata; class Mammalia; order Rodentia; family Geomyidae; genus Megascapheus; species Megascapheus bottae. The sequence continues at coordinate 15,100,323 of NC_143527.1, read as the reverse complement.
CAAGTAAAAGAGCATTTCTGTGGTCTCTTTTTCCTTCTTCATCATCCCTGTGGCCAGCAGATGACTGATATTTCTTTTTTTCTTTCATTTTTTTAATTAAAGAATTTATTGACATTGATTTTTACATCATATTTCAGATGAGGTATTTAGCAAACAAGTATTCAAGAAAGGAATCTCTATATACAATCACAGGCACTTAGATTTTAGAACATAATTAAAATTAGGCTTAGGGTTTGTATGTCATATATATATTAATCTATGTAATAAGACAATATGTCTATAGAGTCATAAATTTTATGTCTATGTAGTTGTGTTTATATTTCCAATACCATGTTCACAGCATTGGGTGCTCGCTCTTATACTGTTTGGATCTAATTGCCACATATTAAGGATACCATGCACCTTTTGTTCCTTTGGTCTTAACTTGTCTCACTCAGCATGATTCACTCTAGATTCATCCACTTCCCTGTGAATGCTATTATTTTATCTTGTCTGTTAGCTATGTAGAATTCCATTGTATATATATACCACATGTTTTGTATCCATTCATCTGCAGTAGGTCATCTGGATTGTTTCCATCGCCTGGCAATTGTGAATAGTGCATAGATGAACATAGCTGAATAGGAATAGTCCTTATCATATCCTGGGTTATGATGTTCAGAATAGTTGCCCAGGAGTGGTATGGCGGGATCGTAGGGAAGGCCAATTTTCAGTTCTTTAAGAAACCTCCACACTGCTTTCCAGAGTGGCTGAACTAGTTTACAATCCCACCAGCAGTGCAATAGGGTTCCTTTTTCTCCACAACCCCTCCAGCAACTGTCATTGTTTCAGTTCAAAATCTTGGCCATTCTTATTGGGGTAAGGAGGTATTTTAGGGTTGTTTTTATTTGCATTTCCTTTATGACCATGGATGATGAGCGTTTTTCTCATATGTTTTTTCTGCCATTTTAACCTCTTCTTTTGATAAGACTCTCTTTAGTTCTCTTTCCCATTTAGTGATTGGCTTGTTGGGTTTGGGGGGCATTATTTTCTTGAGTTCCCTGCAAATACTGGATATTAAGCATTTGTCTGATGTATTATTGGTAAATATCCTTTCCCAATTGGTTGACTGTCTCTCTACTGTAGTGGCTATGCTTTTATCTGTGCAGAAACTTTTATATTTTTAGGTAGTCCCCATTTATCGAGTCTCTCTCCAACCTATTGTGATCCTGGGATTCTGTTCAGGAAGTTTTTCCCTGTGCCTATGAGTTCCGTGTCTCTCCAACTCTATCATGCAGCAGTTTCAAGGTTTCCAGATGACATTGAGGTCTTTGATCCATTTCGAGTTAATGCTTGTGCATGGCGAAAGGCTAGGGTCAATTTTTAGTTTTCTGCATGTGGTTGCCCAGTTTTGCCAGAACCAATAATTGAAAAGACTGTGTTTGTTCCACTGTATATCTTTGGCTCCTTTGTCAAATACAAGTTGACTATAGGTTTGTGGTTCTATTTCTGGATCTTCTGTTCCTTTGATCTTCTGGTCTATTTTTGTGCCAATACCATGCTGTTTTTGTTATTATGGCTCTATAGTAGAGTTTGAAGTCTGGTATTATAATACCACCAGCATTGCTCTTTTTGCCTAGAATTGTTTTGCTATTCTAGGTCTTTTCTTGTTCCATATGAATCTTTGGATTGTATCTTCTATTTCAGTAAAGAATGTCTTTGGGATTTTGATGGGGATTGCATTAAATTTGTATATCAATTTTTGGCAGTATGGATGCCTGATATTTCTGAGGAGGAGCAAGGTATCTTGTGAAGCAGTTGGCTAAAATAAAGTGGGAATAGTTACAGGAAGCAAGATTAGAGAGGTAGAGGAGAAGAGGCCTTGATCACAATTGCCCTTTTGGACTATCTTCCACTATGGTGTACATGAGTATACCACATGTTGTGGACAAAATGAGTAGAGCATGAGCAGGACAGCAACATGTTCTCACTTGCATTATGTTTATTTATACACATACACTATACTTATTCAGTGCCATTGAGAGGGTAATGACCTCCACATAGACATCTCTAAGCATGAACTTTCTCCAAAACCACAGACTTACATATACCCAATTTCAGACACGAGACTCCTGTTGCCTTCTTAACATTAACATGACTCAAAGTAAATACAACTAGGCATCCTTTTCTCAGTGCAGCCTCTTCCAGTTGGTCCAAGCCAAAGTCTTTCAGTGATGACTAAGTCTTCTTTATTCAAACGGCTAGCAATCTATTCTCCCCAAGCTCCAAAATCTCTCCACTTTGTTTCTTCTCTAGTCACAAGTGATCAAGCATCTCTATGGTCCCTTTCTCTTTCTTCACTATCCTGAAACATGTTTTCATCTAAAACATGTTTAAAAAGATGTATTATGAGAATCACAAACTTAACAGATTAAAATGAGGTTAATTGTGTTCACATTGTTAAGAACTACTATCACTACACATTTCCAGGGTTCTTTTCGTCTTTGCAAACCTGAAAGGATATACACATTAAACAATAACTTCCCATTTCTTTCTTCTATATGTTGTCCCTTAAAATTCTGCTTAGAGTTTACCTGTACTTGGTATTTCATATAAGTGTAATCATAGTCATACAGTATGGGGATGTTTGTTACTTATGTATTTAACTTGATATCTACAAGGCTTAACCTTACTATACATGTATCAGATCTTCCTTCCCTTTAAAGTATAATGTATTACTTCATTGCATGAATATCCCATATTTTGTATATTCAATCATTTGTTGATAGATACCTGAGATTTTTTTTCTCAAGATTAGTTAATACTTCTGTGAATATGGATATACAAACAACTGCCTGATTTCATGCTATCAGGCATGAATCACAGGATCATATGGTAGTTTTTAATTTTTGAGAGGACTATACTATTTTCTATAGCAACTGTACCATTTTATATTCCCACAGACTCTTTTTAATTTTTTAACTCCCTTTGGTTTCTTCAAATACCAAATTCTCTCTAGCAGTAGATCTACCCCTTCGCTTCAAATCTTCCCACCCTGACATGTATAAAGTTGGTTTTTTATGATCTAACATAGGAGGTTTACTACATTAGTCATTTGTCAAGTTCTTATATGATCTCCTTTTATTTCTTCTCCTCCTCCCCACAGAAAAGTACCAAGAAACCTTGACTGGCTTGTAAGAGATTCGCAGAGATCAGTGAAAGATCATAAGGATTCATTTATTAAATTGTCTAGGATATTACAGATGAACATTAATCCTTAGTGGAAAACCTAATCATAAGTCAAATGATAGCATACATTCTTTACAGTCAAATTAAACTTTAAAATATCCATAAATCCATAGCCTTGTCACGCATGAGAGTTGAGGGTAGGGAGGGAAGAATGCAATGGAAGAGCATTGTATGAGCATTTGTCAAGGTCCTAATAGGCCACACTTTATAAAATCATGAGAAAGATAAAAAGAGGGTATGGAGGACGAAGAAGAAAGTAATAAGATTTTGGTTAATCTCATATTGTTACAGTATCTAACTTGGTTATCTGGCATATTGTATACATGTTTATTTGTTTATTTGAAATAGGAAAGGGAAGGGGGAAAACAAGATTATTGGGTGGGGGTGGGAGGAGGGAAATGGAGGCAAAAACATGAGAAGGGGCATCCAAAAAAGAAAGTAATAAGACAGTGAATATGACCAAATATTGTACATAATATTGTGTGTACTTCTTATGTATTATATATAGCATAGGTATGTCACAATGAGCTATCTTACATTTTATAATATATCCCTGCTAATAAAATTGTGAAAAAAGAGAAATGGCACTTGACCTAGAAATTTTCAATCATTTAAATGCCATTGGACGTTTAGGCATGATTAAGTTGGGTATTTCAGGCCAAATGTAATCGCTTTGATTTTAAATTTCCTGGATAATTCCATGGCATTCCTCTATGCATTAAATGCACACAATCCTTATTTCAGATACTTATAAAAACTTTCAGGTATTTCTGAGCAGCAGTTTTCAGTTCAGACCCAAAATAGTGTACTCATGTCACATGCTTTTCACAGAAAAATTACTAAATTGATATTTTATGACTCATTTTAGTAATAACCATTTTCATAACCCATAAGGTCAACTGTATTAGTGAAACACAGGTAGAATAAATGGAAAATTGTGCTTTCTATCTCTGTATTAAAAAGTGCCCATGTTGATCATTTTGAATGACTGTCAATGTCCTGGCCTATGGACCGTTATGATGAGGCCATATATTTTGAATAACTTAATTCTAATGTTGCCTTGATTGGTGCTGTCTTTTGGGGCCTTGAACTTATTGGAGTATCAAAAGCCTTTTGAATATGTAAATGGAGAAGCAGCATATATTCTCATACATTAATACTCTTAGTTTTTATGTTAAAAATGTATTGAGGTAAGCATCTAGGATCAAAGCTACTTTTTTTTAAGATTATCAATTACAGTGAAGATTGACTTTTTTTGTTTTTGCCAGGTCTGGGACTTAGACTCAGGGCTGAGTGCTGTCCTTGGGCTTTGCACAAGGCTAGCATTCTAAAATGAAGAATATGAGCCGGTTGCTGTACCATTACCAGACATGCTTATACTCTAATGGCTAAACTGCTGTTTGTACTTACATAACCAACTTCCAAGAGAATTAACCTTTTGTTCTCAGAAAAATGTGGGAAATATTACTGTGCTGATAATGTGTTAATAGTGTTTTCCCTTGTTCTATTGAATGTTCAATAGTCATTCAGACAGGTATGCTTTCATCTTACTTTTAAAGTCAGTGTTGAAAATCTGAAGATCACTTGGTTAGCTTCCTTAATATAAAAATTGTGTCTCTTTCTTGTTATTCTGATATTTATTGCAAAATTTCAAGTATGTTAAACTGAATTGATTGGAGAGCCTACTATATTTCAGGGATACCAGCAGACTGTAGCAATAGGTTAGAAAAATAACAATCCATCCTCTTCATCTCTTTTATGACTTACTTAGGGCTTATAGGGGAAAATACTTCACAAATATCATGTTTCTGCTATAAAGTTTTATATCCACATTTTTTTTTTGCCAGTCCTGGGCTTGAGCTCAGGGCCTGAGCACTGTCCTTGGACTTTCTCAAGGCTAGAGCTCTACCACTTGAGCCTCAGCACCACTTCAGGCTTTTTTCTATGTATGTGGTACTGAGGAATCGAATCCGGGTCTTCATGCATGCTAGGCAAGCACTATAACCACTAGGCCAAACTCCCGGCCCTATATCCACATTTTGACAGGTACTTTTTTGTAATCCCTTTGCATATTATAGCACACACTTCTTAAAGGATCAACAATAGTATCCTTCCTGACTTACTGACATCGTTATGACCAAAGTAATTTTAGAAAGTTCAGGAGATGTAATATTGTTAGAGTGTTTTGATAGCTGTGGTATGGAGTATCAAATTTAATAATTTTGATAAAAGGCATACTTCTTTCTACCATATAGAAATTTACATGTTGCATATGGATAAAGTCAGTAGAGAAAACTATCAACTTTTTCTACTAAATCACAGAGGAAACGGTATCATAATACTTTATTTTGGGCCATTCCATTCCTATTTGAAGCATGTTATGTTCACACAGTTTGAATATCATTTAAATAATGGCATTTAAAAATTTTAGTTGTTAAGAACTGTGTTTAGTACTAAATAATATACTAAATTTAGAATGACCATTGTCTTTTTTATCTTATCTTTCACAAGACCTGATTTTTGAAGAGTAAGCTGCAAATTTCTGACATTAGTACTTTAATATGTCATATTTTGTTGTAACTATATTTCACCTCTTTGTGTGTGCATGCATATGTATGCCAGTCTTGGGACTTGGACTCAGGCCTGAGTACTTTTCCTGACCTTTATTTTGCTCAAGGCTGTTACTCTGCCACTTGAGCCACAGCCCTAATATTAGATTGTCAGTGGTTAATTGGAGATAATAATTTCATGGACTTTTCTGCCCTGGGTGGCTTCAAAAGAATCCTAGCTAACCCAGGCCAGTTTGTAATCATATTTTCATTTGTCCACTTTTTCCTTTAGACTATAAACTACAAGCTGCCATATTTATTCTCCTCTATGTCCTTAGACATCATAATCACTTAGTCCTGTAGTCCTGTATCTAAACAATAAATATGTGCTGTATAAATATTTCTTAATGAAGCATGATCAATGTCTAGAAAAATGACTATTCTTTTAGTGGTGAATGAAACTGTTGATTTGATATTAAAATTAATCATTGTTATTAATTAATTTACTACAAACACTGTGAAGAAAAATGGTTATTAGGATAATCACTATGGTGATTTGACAATTTATGTGTTATGATTGAGTATTTTATGTATTATCTCATTAAATCTCAAGTTTGTATGAAATTATTACCTCCTTTTTCATTCTTTAATTGAAGGAATCAATGCTTAGAGAAGAAAATAAGGTCTTATGGTCTCAGCTAGTGAGTACCTAGAACAGATGTTTAACTTTGCTCTTGCTTAATTCTAATGATCAAGCTGTGAATCAGTCAGTTCTTGGCATATGAACTTAAAAAGAAGTGAAAATCAGAGAAAGGAAACCATTTTGTGAGGACAAACAGCTAGTAAATGATAACACAAAAGGTTATACCACATAAAGGTATTTCTAAAGACAGTCTCCTGGCCTCTTGATATATTTTTTACAAATGCATAGTGAACAGGCCCCCTTCCTGCTCACCTTGATAACTTCTTAAGAAAGAACTGGTAGGCTTATTTTGAGTTTTAGCTAAATCATAATAAATAATTGTTGGGCAAGACAGTGGAACATCTTATTTCCCTTTTGGTTAACCTAAATTTCACCCTAATTACTGATAACTCAGAGGAAATACATGAAAACAAGGAAAGCTCTATTGAGATAAAAATATAGGATGTCACAGTGCCTTGGGACTTGAATGGAGTACATTTTTATACATAAGAACAAATGTAGACACTATATTTTTTTTTTGCCAGTCCTGGGCTTGAGCTCAGGGCCTGAGCACTGTCCTTGGACTTTCTCAAGGCCAGAGCTCTACCACTTGAACCTCAGCACCACTTCTGGCTTTTTCCTATGTATGTGGTACCGAGGAATCGAACCCGGGTCTTCATGCATGCTAGGCAAGCACTTTAACCACTAGGCCAAACTCCCGGCCATGTAGACACTATATTGAAAAGGAATTCTACAACTTGCTGGGGGCAGCAGGGCCTGGAAGGAAAAACTAGGAAAAGATGAGAGAAGAGGTGACACTGCTGAAAAAGAAATATACTCAGTTCCTGATATATGCCACTGTAACCCTCTTCTGTACATCACCTTTACAATAACAATAAAAATAGATTTAAAAAAACAAGAAATTCGGTCACAAATTCAACACAGAAAATGCAGTAGATGCGGAATAAAGGATTTTTTCGGGTGCAGGTGGGTGGGCCATCCATGAAGCCTTGTTAGAACCTCTATGGAATCTGATGTCTTGTTGAGAGGCACTGTTTCTTCTTGCTGTGTAGACTTAATGAGACACGCTGATGATGGCTCTTTTTGAATCTTAGAATCCCAGGTCCCTGACCAGCCAAGCTCTCTTCATGTGAGACCCCAGACGAACTGCATCATCATGAGCTGGACTCCTCCCTTGAACCCCAATATTGTGGTGCGAGGGTACATTATTGGCTACGGCGTTGGCAGTCCTTACGCAGAGACAGTGCGAGTGGACAGTAAGCAGCGGTATTACTCCATCGAGAGGTTAGGTGAGTGGTCAGAGCTTTATGATTCTCAAAGAAACGGAGATTTACTTTAAACTATGTCAGTTTTTGGAAAAAAAATAGTTTGGGAGTTATGATTGTAACTTATAATGTGAATTAATTCTTAAAAATAACTACACAACACACACACACACACACACACACACACACACACTCCCCCTGCAGTTTGAACTTTGGGGGGAATTGATCTACAAGTGAAATCACTAATGGTAAGTTCCCAGATGTGTGTTCCTGCCCATAGAGCCTAGATAGAGTGCATCTAATCATTTGTCTTTTTCCTATAGTTGTTGCAAACTTCTAATCTGATGTTTATGAAAAGAATGTCAATATGTTTTTCTCTTAATTGTTCTCACAAGGAAGATTTCTGTCCATTTTTCTTTAACTATACGTTAATCATACTTCCCCCCTCCCCTTTTTTTCCTCATGGAATTCATGGATTCCCTGTGGCTATGTCATTATTACTTTAAAACAAGATAAAAAAGAGTTGACAATCACAGTAATACATTCTGGATTATTAAATCCCTCCTAGTTCTATGTTTGTTCCCTCCCAAATCTGATATCTCTTCTTGCAGCCAACTTGCTTCTTGTTTTGTTGTACAAATGCAATAATTTAATTGTGATATTTCTGAATTCACTGAAAATTTGTTCATTCTTAGAATTCTACCATGCTTATAAATCTTAAACTCAGTTTATATCTGATTTTATATAGTGCTATAAAAGATTATAACATTAGCAAAGGAAAATAAAATATATATACTTAATATATTGGGATGCCAATAAACCTCACATTTCTCACCAAGTAGAAGACGAGTTCACTCTACCATATTTATTTCATATCATATTGTTGGCAATAAGGTACAATGATACCATTGGAAATGCAACCCAATTAGAAATGGGAGGGGGATGCAACTTCTGTGTAGTGTCTCTTACAAATATAACATTTGTGTGAAAAGCCTGATCTAAATTAGAATAGCTATACTGCAGCAGCAAGGAAAGATTTTTCTCAGTGAAGGTGGGAAATGGCATGACCTGTCTCTCCCTGTAATTGCTCTAATCACTAAGAAGAGAAGCAACTACTGAAACACTCCTCTATTTCAGTGAGCGTGACATTCTGAAATAATATCCCCTCAGTTAGTCCCTGTGTTTGAATATGAGGGCAATCACAAAGCTCATATTTTTTGGCCGTCAAACCTATGTTGGGGGATTCTCATTGATCTATTATTCAGATGACAGTGTCATCTCTGACTGTTCGTCCTGATGCCACTCAGCAGAGAAGGGAGGAGGTTACCAGGGAAGTACAGAGCCTCCTGGCAATAAAAAGGAACATGGCCCAGATTCTGAAGGTAGCTGTGAAGGAAAAATGAATTATTTCAACACCATGTCCTCTAGATAATGATGGTTTTCATTATGAAGAATCCAGACTTGGACTCTCTCCATTTAAAAGTTCATCCAATTAAAATTATTAAAAAAAATCCCTAAGTGCTTAATAAGAGAAAAAGGAAAAGCTCTTTGTAAGGAATAATATAGAAAGCAAAGAGTCTAAGGGGAAAAAAAAATAAAGCAAACTGGACTACAGCGTATCTCAAAAATAGTAAGCTGGCTCTGTAAGACGCTAGAGAGAATGATTATATGCACAAATTTAAATACTACAAGTCGGTATGCTTTTAACCTAACAAAATCCCATGTACCTAAAACATGACATAAAATGTTCATGTTGTTGTTTGTTAGCTATTTTTATGTTTGCTTTCCCCCACTCTATTTGGCTTAAGTATTGCTGACACATATTATAAGCTTTAATTTTCAGAAAGATGATTCATGCAATTCCACATTCCAACTTGGCAATGAAATGACTGTTTTTTACTCTCAAAGATTAACATAGAGGTGAGGCATTTTCCCCTCATGTTCACTACAAAATAACTGAGGAAAAGAAACTTAGTGGAGGATAGGTTTGTTTTGGCTTCAGGTGTTGGAGGTTTAGGATTTGTTCCATTTGGGAGAGTATGCCAGAAAAGACAAGCAGCTTCCATCGTGAAAGCCAGGAAGCAAAGGGCCAAGCAGTACTCCCAGCTTTCTCCTTCCCCACTTTTTTTCCATGCTGGGTCTCAGCCTGTGGTGTCATACTGCCCACATTCAAGACGGGTGAGCTGCCTTCTTATAATTTTATCTAGAGATATATTCAACCTACCATATCGATGTACACTAAACTGATTTTATAAGCACTTTTCAATCCAATCAATCAACATTAATCATCATCCTGAGAAAATTAGCGTGTATGACATCCTTTTGAAAAGAAATGCATCTTAAGGTGAATATTTTATAAGCTCTGTAAGTACAGTAAACAAAAGGAAATTCATTGTTGTGATTTGTTTGTTGGGTTGCTCCTTTGAAAATAAGAGTGCTGTGGACATGCCTGCCAGAGCTGGCTTTGTCAAGCCACAATCCTCAGAGCTTCCTGAGTGGCTAGGATTTCAGGTGTGATCCATGAGCACCTGGCAAAGGAGACTTCCTTCTAAGAACTACAGGGTATTTATACAACTAAATATAGTTAAAGGTATAATCCATTTGAGAAGATTGTCTCTGTCTTTAAGTATTATGGTTATAGTTTATGATACACAAGAGGCATTTGTTATCTAACTGATGATCCAGGCTCCTTTTGGAGGAGAAACAAGGAATTATAGGCAACATTTTTATCAAGACTAAATTAATTTTTTATACACCATACATTTTGATCTGGTCCAGGACTGGAAAAGCATGATCATTATGAACAGTATCTAAGATTCCTTGCTTTAAAATACAAAAACTATTTGTATAGTATAGGTTCATAGATCCTTAAACGCACTTGGTACTGTTAAATATTTTTAATTAATATACAGATATCTTACTCCTATTATTTGAAAGTCTCTAGTGGCATGCATTCTTGTATATGAAGCATATAATTTGAATTTTTAAATTACATTTGATCTATTGATCTATTTTATAGATAATTATTTATGTACATTATATTTAATATTCATAGTTTTTCATTTCTAA